>NW_026599434.1:1480000-2220000 GCF_023634085.1 Falco cherrug
CTCAGCCCAGAAAGCAGGTAGAACAACTTTTGTGGTGTCTTTCAGATGCCTACAAAGGCAGTGTAAAAACTACCAGGAGAACTCCTGTCTGGCACCTTCCGTGGTGGAGTTGTGCATGGGGTGTGTTTGGAACATTTTGTCACCAGCCGAGTCTAAAATTCAGCGTTTCCTCATCTCAGCCCAGAAAGCAGGTAGAACAACTTTTGTGGTGTCTTTCAGATGCCTACCGGAGCAATGTAAAAACTACCAGGAGAACTCCTGTCTGGCACCTTCCCCGGTGGAGTTGTGCAGGGGGTGTGTTTGGAACATTTTGTCACCAGCCGAGTCCAAAATTCAGCGGTTCCCCATCTCAGCCCAGAAAGCAGGTAGAACAAGTTTTGTGGTGTCTTTCAGCTGCCTACCGGAGCAATGTAAAAACTACCAGGAGAACTCCTGTCTGGCACCTTCCCCGGTGGTGTTGTGCATGGGGTGTGTTTGGAACATTTTGTCACCGGCCGAGTCCAAAATTCAGCGGTTCCCCATCTCAGCCCACAAAGCAGGTAGAACAACTTTTGTGGTGTCTTTCAGATGCCTACCGGAGCAATGTAAAAACTACCAGGAGAACTCCTGTCTGGCACCTTCCCCGGTGGAGTTGTGCAGGGGGTGTGTTTGGAACATTTTGTCAACGGCCGACTCCAAAATTCAGCGGTTCCCCATCTCAGCCCACAAAGCAGGGACAACAACTTTTCTTGTGCCTTTCAGCTGCCTACCAAGGTAGGGTAAATCTACCAAAAGAATTCGTTCCTGGCACCTTCCCCGGTGGAGTTGTGCATGGGGTGTCTGTGGAACATTTTGTCACCGGCCGACTCCAAAATTCAGCGATTCCCCATCTCAGCCCAGAAAGCAGGTAGAACAACTTCTGTGGTGTCTTTCAGATGCCTACCAAGGTAGTGTAAAAACTACCAGGAGTACTCCTGTCTGGCACCTTCCGTGGTGGAGTTGTGCATGGGGTGTGTTTGGAACATTTTGTCACCGGCCGACTCCAAAATTCAGCTGTTCCCCATCTCAGCCCAGAAAGCAGGTAGAACAACTTTTGTGGTGCCTTTCAGCTGCCTACCAAGGTAGTGTAAAAACTACCAGGAGAACTCCTGTCTGGCACCTTCCCCGGTGGAGTTGTGCATGGGGTGTGTTTGGAACATTTTGTCACCGGCCGAGTCCAAAATTCAGCGGTTCCCCATCTCAGCCCAGAAAGCAGGAAGAACAACTTTTGTGGTGCCTTTCAGCTGCCTACCAAGGTAGTGTAAAAACTACCAAGAGAACTCCTGTCTGGCACCTTCCCCGGTGGAGTTGTGCATGGGGTGTGTTTGGAACACTTTGTCACCGGCCGAGTCCAAAATTCAGCGGTTCCCCATCTCAGCCCAGAAAGCAGGAAGAACAACTTTTGTGGTGCCTTTCAGCTGCCTACCAAGGTAGTGTAAAAACTACCAGGAGAACTCCTGTCTGGCACCTTCCGTGGTGGAGTTGTGCAGGGGGTGTGTTTGGAACATTTTGTCACCGGCCGAGTCCAAAATTCAGCGGTTCCCCATCTCAGCCCAGAAAGCAGGTAGAACAACTTTTGTGGTGCCTTTCAGCTGCCTACCAAGGTAGTGTAAAAACTACCAAGAGAACTCTTGTCTGGCACCTTCCCCGGTGGAGTTGTGCATGGGGTGTGTTTGGAACATTTTGTCAACGGCCGACTCCAAAATTCAGCGGTTCCCCATCTCAGCCCAGAAAGCAGGTAGAACAACTTTTGTGGTGCCTTTCAGATGCCTACCAAGGTAGTGTAAAAACTACCAAGAGAACTCCTGTCTGGCACCTTCCCCGGTGGTGTTGTGCATGGGGTGTGTTTGGAACATTTTGTCACCGGCCGAGTCCAAAATTCAGCGGTTCCCCATCTCAGCCCAGAAAGCAGGTAGAACAACTTTTGTGGTGTCTTTCAGATGCCTACCGGAGCAATGTAAAAACTACCAGGAGAACTCCTGTCTGGCACCTTCCCCGGTGGAGTTGTGCATGGGGTGTGTTTGGAACATTTTGTCACCGGCCGAGTCCAAAATTCAGCGGTTCCCCATCTCAGCCCAGAAAGCAGGTAGAACAACTTTTGTGGTGTCTTTCAGATGCCTACAAAGGCAGTGTAAAAACTACCAGGAGAACTCCTGTCTGGCACCTTCCCCGGTGGAGTTGTGCATGGGGTGTGTTTGGAACATTTTGTCACCAGCCGAGTCCAAAATTCAGCGTTTCCCCATCTCAGCCCAGAAAGCAGGTAGAACAACTTTTGTGGTGTCTTTCAGCTGCCTACCGGAGCAATGTAAAAACTACCAGGAGAACTCCTGTCTGGCACCTTCCCCGGTGGAGTTGTGCAGGGGGTGTGTTTGGAACATTTTGTCACCAGCCGAGTCCAAAATTCAGCGGTTCCCCATCTCAGCCCAGAAAGCAGGTAGAACAACTTTTGTGGTGTCTTTCAGCTGCCTACCAAGGTAGTGTAAAAACTACCAGGAGAACTCCTGTCTGGCACCTTCCCCGGTGGTGTTGTGCATGGGGTGTGTTTGGAACATTTTGTCACCGGCCGAGTCCAAAATTCAGCGGTTCCCCATCTCAGCCCACAAAGCAGGTAGAACAACTTTTGTGGTGTCTTTCAGATGCCTACCGGAGCAATGTAAAAACTACCAGGAGAACTCCTGTCTGGCACCTTCCCCGGTGGAGTTGTGCAGGGGGTGTGTTTGGAACATTTTGTCACCAGCCGAGTCCAAAATTCAGCGGTTCCCCATCTCAGCCCACAAAGCAGGGACAACAACTTTTCTTGTGCCTTTCAGCTGCCTACCAAGGTAGTGTAAATCTACCAAAAGAATTCGTTCCTGGCACCTTCCCCGGTGGAGTTGTGCATGGGGTGTCTGTGGAACATTTTGTCACCGGCCGACTCCAAAATTCAGCGATTCCCCATCTCAGCCCAGAAAGCAGGTAGAACAACTTCTGTGGTGTCTTTCAGATGCCTACCAAGGTAGTGTAAAAACTACCAGGAGAACTCCTGTCTGGCACCTTCCGTGGTGGAGTTGTGCATGGGGTGTGTTTGGAACATTTTGTCACCGGCCGAGTCCAAAATTCAGCGGTTCCCCATCTCAGCCCAGAAAGCAGGAAGAACAACTTTTGTGGTGCCTTTCAGCTGCCTACCAAGGTAGTGTAAAAACTACCAGGAGAACTCCTGTCTGGCACCTTCCCCGGTGGAGTTGTGCATGGGGTGTGTTTGGAACATTTTGTCACCGGCCGAGTCCAAAATTCAGCGGTTCCCCATCTCAGCCCAGAAAGCAGGAAGAACAACTTTTGTGGTGTCTTTCAGCTGCCTACCAAGGTAGTGTAAAAACTACCAAGAGAACTCCTGTCTGGCACCTTCCCCGGTGGAGTTGTGCATGGGGTGTGTTTGGAACACTTTGTCACCGGCCGAGTCCAAAATTCAGCGGTTCCCCATCTCAGCCCAGAAAGCAGGTAGAACAACTTTTGTGGTGTCTTTCAAATGCCTACCAAGGTAGTGTAAAAACTACCAGGAGAACTCCTGTCTGGCACCTTCCCCGGTGGAGTTGTGCATGGGGTGTGTTTGGAACATTTTGTCACCAGCCGAGTCCAAAATTCAGCGTTTCCCCATCTCAGCCCAGAAAGCAGGTAGAACAACTTTTGTGGTGCCTTTCAGCTGCCTACCAAGGTAGTGTAAAAACTACCAGGAGAACTCCTGTCTGGCACCTTCCCCGGTGGAGTTGTGCATGGGGTGTGTTTGGAACATTTTGTCACCAGCCGAGTCCAAAATTCAGCGATTCCCCATCTCAGCCCAGAAAGCAGGTAGAACAACTTCTGTGGTGTCTTTCAGATGCCTACAAAGGCAGTGTAAAAACTACCAGGAGAACTCCTGTCTGGCACCTTCCCCGGTGGAGTTGTGCAGGGGGTGTGTTTGGAACATTTTGTCACCGGCCGAGTCCAAAATTCAGCGGTTCCCCATCTCAGCCCAGAAAGCAGGTAGAACAACTTTTGTGGTGCCTTTCAGCTGCCTACCAAGGTAGTGTAAAAACTACCAACAGAACTCCTGTCTGGCACCTTCCCCGGTGGTGTTGTGCATGGGGTGTGTTTGGAACATTTTGTCACCGGCCGAGTCCAAAATTCAGCTGTTCCCCATCTCAGCCCAGAAAGCAGGTAGAACAACTTTTGTGGTGTCTTTCAGATGCCTACCGGAGCAATATAAAAACTACCAGGAGAACTCCTGTCTGGCACCTTCCCCGGTGGAGTTGTGCATGGGGTGTGTTTGGAACATTTTGTCACCAGCCGAGTCCAAAATTCAGCGATTCCCCATCTCAGCCCAGAAAGCAGGTAGAACAACTTTTGTGGTGTCTTTCAGATGCCTACAAAGGCAGTGTAAAAACTACCAGGAGAACTCCTGTCTGGCACCTTCCCCGGTGGAGTTGTGCAGGGGGTGTGTTTGGAACATTTTGTCACCGGCCGAGTCCAAAATTCAGCGGTTCCCCATCTCAGCCCAGAAAGCAGGTAGAACAACTTTTGTGGTGCCTTTCAGCTGCCTACCAAGGTAGTGTAAAAACTACCAACAGAACTCCTGTCTGGCACCTTCCCCGGTGGTGTTGTGCATGGGGTGTGTTTGGAACATTTTGTCACCGGCCGAGTCCAAAATTCAGCTGTTCCCCATCTCAGCCCACAAAGCAGGTAGAACAACTTTTGTGGTGTCTTTCAGATGCCTACCGGAGCAATATAAAAACTACCAGGAGAACTCCTGTCTGGCACCTTCCCCGGTGGAGTTGTGCATGGGGTGTGTTTGGAACATTTTGTCACCGGCCGACTCCAAAATTCAGCGTTTCCCCATCTCAGCCCAGAAAGCAGGTAGAACAACTTTTGTGGTGCCTTTCAGCTGCCTACCGGAGCAATGTAAAAACTACCAGGAGAACTCCTGTCTGGCACCTTCCCCGGTGGAGTTGTGCAGGGGGTGTGTTTGGAACATTTTGTCACCAGCCGACTCCAAAATTCAGCAGTTCCCCATCTCAGCCCACAAAGCAGGTACAACAACTTTTCTTGTGCCTTTCAGCTGCCTACCAAGGTAGTGTAAATCTACCAAAAGAATTCGTTCCTGGCACCTTCCCCGGTGGAGTTGTGCATGGGGTGTCTGTGGAACATTTTGTCACCGGCCGACTCCAAAATTCAGCGGTTCCCCATCTCAGCCCACAAAGCAGGTAGAACAACTTTTGTGGTGTCTTTCAGATGCCTACCGGAGCAATGTAAAAACTACCAGGAGAACTCCTGTCTGGCACCTTCCCCGGTGGAGTTGTGCATGGGGTGTGTTTGGAACATTTTGTCACCAGCCGACTCCAAAATTCAGCGGTTCCCCATCTCAGCCCAGAAAGCAGGTAGAACAACTTTTGTGGTGTCTTTCAAATGCCTACCAAGGTAGCGTAAAAACTACCAGGAGAACTCCTGTCTGGCACCTTCCCCGGTGGAGTTGTGCATGGGGTGTGTTTGGAACATTTTGTCACCGGCCGAGTCCAAAATTCAGCGGTTCCCTATCTCAGCCCAGAAAGCAGGTAGAACAACTTTTGTGGTGTCTTTCAGATGCCTACCAAGGTAGTGTAAAAACTACCAGGAGAACTCCTGTCTGGCACCTTCCCCGGTGGAGTTGTGCATGGGGTGTGTTTGGAACATTTTGTCACCGGCCGAGTCCAAAATTCAGCGATTCCCCATCTCAGCCCAGAAAGCAGGTAGAACAACTTTTGTGGTGTCTTTCAGATGCCTACCAAGGTAGTGTAAAAACTACCAGGAGAACTCCTGTCTGGCACCTTCCGTGGTGGAGTTGTGCATGGGGTGTGTTTGGAACATTTTGTCACCAGCCGAGTCCAAAATTCAGCGTTTCCCCATCTCAGCCCAGAAAGCAGGTAGAACAACTTTTGTGGTGTCTTTCAGCTGCCTACCAAGGTAGTGTAAAAACTACCAAGAGAACTCCTTTCTGGCACCTTCCGTGGTGGAGTTGTGCATGGGGTGTGTTTGGAACATTTTGTCACCAGCCGAGTCCAAAATTCAGCGGTTCCCTATCTCAGCCCAGAAAGCAGGTAGAACAACTTTTGTGGTGCCTTTCAGCTGCCTACCAAGGTAGTGTAAAAACTACCAGGAGAACTCCTGTCTGGCACCTTCCCCGGTGGAGTTGTGCATGGGGTGTGTTTGGAACATTTTGTCACCGGCCGAGTCCAAAATTCAGCGGTTCCCCATCTCAGCCCAGAAAGCAGGTAGAACAACTTTTGTGGTGTCTTTCAGATGCCTACCGGAGCAATGTAAAAACTACCAGGAGAACTCCTGTCTGGCACCTTCCCCGGTGGAGTTGTGCAGGGGGTGTGTTTGGAACATTTTGTCACCGGCCGAGTCCAAAATTCAGCGGTTCCCTATCTCAGCCCAGAAAGCAGGTAGAACAACTTTTGTGGTGCCTTTCAGCTGCCTACCGGAGCAATGTAAAAACTACCAGGAGAACTCCTGTCTGGCACCTTCCCCGGTGGAGTTGTGCAGGGGGTGTGTTTGGAACATTTTTTCACCAGCCGACTCCAAAATTCAGCGGTTCCCCATCTCAGCCCAGAAAGCAGGAAGAACAACTTTTGTGGTGTCTTTCAGATGCCTACCAAGGTAGTGTAAAAACTACCAGGAGAACTCCTGTCTGGCACCTTCCGTGGTGGAGTTGTGCATGGGGTGTGTTTGGAACATTTTGTCACCGGCCGACTCCAATATTCAGCGTTTCCCCATCTCAGCCCACAAAGCAGGTAGAACAACTTTTGTGGTGTCTTTCAGATGCCTACCGGAGCAATGTAAAAACTACCAGGAGAACTCCTGTCTGGCACCTTCCCCGGTGGAGTTGTGCATGGGGTGTGTTTGGAACATTTTGTCACCAGCCGACTCCAAAATTCAGCGGTTCCCCATCTCAGCCCAGAAAGCAGGTAGAACAACTTTTGTGGTGTCTTTCAAATGCCTACCAAGGTAGCGTAAAAACTACCAGGAGAACTCCTGTCTGGCACCTTCCCCGGTGGAGTTGTGCATGGGGTGTGTTTGGAACATTTTGTCACCGGCCGAGTCCAAAATTCAGCGGTTCCCTATCTCAGCCCAGAAAGCAGGTAGAACAACTTTTGTGGTGTCTTTCAGCTGCCTACCAAGGTAGTGTAAAAACTACCAGGAGAACTCCTGTCTGGCACCTTCCCCGGTGGTGTTGTGCATGGGGTGTGTTTGGAACATTTTGTCACCGGCCGAGTCCAAAATTCAGCTGTTCCCCATCTCAGCCCAGAAAGCAGGTAGAACAACTTTTGTGGTGTCTTTCAGATGCCTACCGGAGCAATATAAAAACTACCAGGAGAACTCCTGTCTGGCACCTTCCCCGGTGGAGTTGTGCATGGGGTGTGTTTGGAACATTTTGTCACCAGCCGAGTCCAAAATTCAGCGATTCCCCATCTCAGCCCAGAAAGCAGGTAGAACAACTTTTGTGGTGTCTTTCAGATGCCTACAAAGGCAGTGTAAAAACTACCAGGAGAACTCCTGTCTGGCACCTTCCCCGGTGGAGTTGTGCAGGGGGTGTGTTTGGAACATTTTGTCACCGGCCGAGTCCAAAATTCAGCGGTTCCCCATCTCAGCCCAGA
Organism: Falco cherrug; assembly: GCF_023634085.1. Classification (NCBI taxonomy): domain Eukaryota; kingdom Metazoa; phylum Chordata; class Aves; order Falconiformes; family Falconidae; genus Falco; species Falco cherrug. The sequence continues at coordinate 1,487,665 of NW_026599434.1, forward strand.
AAGCAGGTAGAACAACTTTTGTGGTGCCTTTCAGCTGCCTACCAAGGTAGTGTAAAAACTACCAACAGAACTCCTGTCTGGCACCTTCCCCGATGGTGTTGTGCATGGGGTGTGTTTGGAACATTTTGTCACCGGCCGAGTCCAAAATTCAGCTGTTCCCCATCTCAGCCCAGAAAGCAGGTAGAACAACTTTTGTGGTGTCTTTCAGATGCCTACCGGAGCAATATAAAAACTACCAGGAGAACTCCTGTCTGGCACCTTCCCCGGTGGAGTTGTGCATGGGGTGTGTTTGGAACATTTTGTCACCGGCCGACTCCAAAATTCAGCGGTTCCCCATCTCAGCCCACAAAGCAGGTAGAACAACTTTTGTGGTGCCTTTCAGCTGCCTACCGGAGCAATGTAAAAACTACCAGGAGAACTCCTGTCTGGCACCTTCCCCGGTGGAGTTGTGCAGGGGGTGTGTTTGGAACATTTTGTCACCAGCCGACTCCAAAATTCAGCAGTTCCCCATCTCAGCCCACAAAGCAGGTACAACAACTTTTCTTGTGCCTTTCAGCTGCCTACCAAGGTAGTGTAAATCTACCAAAAGAATTCGTTCCTGGCACCTTCCCCGGTGGAGTTGTGCATGGGGTGTCTGTGGAACATTTTGTCACCGGCCGACTCCAAAATTCAGCGGTTCCCCATCTCAGCCCACAAAGCAGGTAGAACAACTTTTGTGGTGTCTTTCAGATGCCTACCGGAGCAATGTAAAAACTACCAGGAGAACTCCTGTCTGGCACCTTCCCCGGTGGAGTTGTGCATGGGGTGTGTTTGGAACATTTTGTCACCAGCCGACTCCAAAATTCAGCGGTTCCCCATCTCAGCCCAGAAAGCAGGTAGAACAACTTTTGTGGTGTCTTTCAAATGCCTACCAAGGTAGCGTAAAAACTACCAGGAGAACTCCTGTCTGGCACCTTCCCCGGTGGAGTTGTGCATGGGGTGTGTTTGGAACATTTTGTCACCGGCCGAGTCCAAAATTCAGCGGTTCCCTATCTCAGCCCAGAAAGCAGGTAGAACAACTTTTGTGGTGTCTTTCAGATGCCTACCAAGGTAGTGTAAAAACTACCAGGAGAACTCCTGTCTGGCACCTTCCCCGGTGGAGTTGTGCATGGGGTGTGTTTGGAACATTTTGTCACCGGCCGAGTCCAAAATTCAGCGATTCCCCATCTCAGCCCAGAAAGCAGGTAGAACAACTTTTGTGGTGTCTTTCAGATGCCTACCAAGGTAGTGCAAAAACTACCAGGAGAACTCCTGTCTGGCACCTTCCGTGGTGGAGTTGTGCATGGGGTGTGTTTGGAACATTTTGTCACCAGCCGAGTCCAAAATTCAGCGTTTCCCCATCTCAGCCCAGAAAGCAGGTAGAACAACTTTTGTGGTGTCTTTCAGATGCCTACCAAGGTAGTGTAAAAACTACCAGGAGAACTCCTGTCTGGCACCTTCCCCGGTGGAGTTGTGCATGGGGTGTGTTTGGAACATTTTGTCACCGGCCGAGTCCAAAATTCAGCGATTCCCCATCTCAGCCCAGAAAGCAGGTAGAACAACTTTTGTGGTGTCTTTCAGATGCCTACCAAGGTAGTGCAAAAACTACCAGGAGAACTCCTGTCTGGCACCTTCCGTGGTGGAGTTGTGCATGGGGTGTGTTTGGAACATTTTGTCACCAGCCGAGTCCAAAATTCAGCGTTTCCCCATCTCAGCCCAGAAAGCAGGTAGAACAACTTTTGTGGTGCCTTTCAGCTGCCTACCAAGGTAGTGTAAAAACTACCAACAGAACTCCTGTCTGGCACCTTCCCCGGTGGTGTTGTGCATGGGGTGTGTTTGGAACATTTTGTCACCGGCCGAGTCCAAAATTCAGCTGTTCCCCATCTCAGCCCAGAAAGCAGGTAGAACAACTTTTGTGGTGTCTTTCAGATGCCTACCGGAGCAATATAAAAACTACCAGGAGAACTCCTGTCTGGCACCTTCCCCGGTGGAGTTGTGCATGGGGTGTGTTTGGAACATTTTGTCACCGGCCGACTCCAAAATTCAGCGGTTCCCCATCTCAGCCCACAAAGCAGGTAGAACAACTTTTGTGGTGCCTTTCAGCTGCCTACCGGAGCAATGTAAAAACTACCAGGAGAACTCCTGTCTGGCACCTTCCCCGGTGGAGTTGTGCAGGGGGTGTGTTTGGAACATTTTGTCACCAGCCGACTCCAAAATTCAGCAGTTCCCCATCTCAGCCCACAAAGCAGGTACAACAACTTTTCTTGTGCCTTTCAGCTGCCTACCAAGGTAGTGTAAATCTACCAAAAGAATTCGTTCCTGGCACCTTCCCCGGTGGAGTTGTGCATGGGGTGTCTGTGGAACATTTTGTCACCGGCCGACTCCAAAATTCAGCGGTTCCCCATCTCAGCCCACAAAGCAGGTAGAACAACTTTTGTGGTGTCTTTCAGATGCCTACCGGAGCAATGTAAAAACTACCAGGAGAACTCCTGTCTGGCACCTTCCCCGGTGGAGTTGTGCATGGGGTGTGTTTGGAACATTTTGTCACCAGCCGACTCCAAAATTCAGCGGTTCCCCATCTCAGCCCAGAAAGCAGGTAGAACAACTTTTGTGGTGTCTTTCAAATGCCTACCAAGGTAGCGTAAAAACTACCAGGAGAACTCCTGTCTGGCACCTTCCCCGGTGGAGTTGTGCATGGGGTGTGTTTGGAACATTTTGTCACCGGCCGAGTCCAAAATTCAGCGGTTCCCTATCTCAGCCCAGAAAGCAGGTAGAACAACTTTTGTGGTGTCTTTCAGATGCCTACCAAGGTAGTGTAAAAACTACCAGGAGAACTCCTGTCTGGCACCTTCCCCGGTGGAGTTGTGCATGGGGTGTGTTTGGAACATTTTGTCACCGGCCGAGTCCAAAATTCAGCGATTCCCCATCTCAGCCCAGAAAGCAGGTAGAACAACTTTTGTGGTGTCTTTCAGATGCCTACCAAGGTAGTGCAAAAACTACCAGGAGAACTCCTGTCTGGCACCTTCCGTGGTGGAGTTGTGCATGGGGTGTGTTTGGAACATTTTGTCACCAGCCGAGTCCAAAATTCAGCGTTTCCCCATCTCAGCCCAGAAAGCAGGTAGAACAACTTTTGTGGTGCCTTTCAGCTGCCTACCAAGGTAGTGTAAAAACTACCAAGAGAACTCCTTTCTGGCACCTTCCGTGGTGGAGTTGTGCATGGGGTGTGTTTGGAACATTTTGTCACCAGCCGAGTCCAAAATTCAGCGGTTCCCTATCTCAGCCCAGAAAGCAGGTAGAACAACTTTTGTGGTGCCTTTCAGCTGCCTACCAAGGTAGTGTAAAAACTACCAGGAGAACTCCTGTCTGGCACCTTCCCCGGTGGAGTTGTGCATGGGGTGTGTTTGGAACATTTTGTCACCGGCCGAGTCCAAAATTCAGCGGTTCCCCATCTCAGCCCAGAAAGCAGGTAGAACAACTTTTGTGGTGTCTTTCAGATGCCTACCGGAGCAATGTAAAAACTACCAGGAGAACTCCTGTCTGGCACCTTCCCCGGTGGAGTTGTGCAGGGGGTGTGTTTGGAACATTTTGTCACCGGCCGACTCCAAAATTCAGCGGTTCCCTATCTCAGCCCAGAAAGCAGGTAGAACAACTTTTGTGGTGCCTTTCAGCTGCCTACCGGAGCAATGTAAAAACTACCAGGAGAACTCCTGTCTGGCACCTTCCCCGGTGGAGTTGTGCAGGGGGTGTGTTTGGAACATTTTTTCACCAGCCGACTCCAAAATTCAGCGGTTCCCCATCTCAGCCCAGAAAGCAGGTAGAACAACTTTTGTGGTGTCTTTCAGATGCCTACCAAGGTAGTGTAAAAACTACCAGGAGAACTCCTGTCTGGCACCTTCCGTGGTGGAGTTGTGCATGGGGTGTGTTTGGAACATTTTGTCACCGGCCGACTCCAATATTCAGCGTTTCCCCATCTCAGCCCACAAAGCAGGTAGAACAACTTTTGTGGTGTCTTTCAGATGCCTACCGGAGCAATGTAAAAACTACCAGGAGAACTCCTGTCTGGCACCTTCCCCGGTGGAGTTGTGCATGGGGTGTGTTTGGAACATTTTGTCACCAGCCGACTCCAAAATTCAGCGGTTCCCCATCTCAGCCCAGAAAGCAGGTAGAACAACTTTTGTGGTGTCTTTCAAATGCCTACCAAGGTAGCGTAAAAACTACCAGGAGAACTCCTGTCTGGCACCTTCCCCGGTGGAGTTGTGCATGGGGTGTGTTTGGAACATTTTGTCACCGGCCGAGTCCAAAATTCAGCGGTTCCCCATCTCAGCCCAGAAAGCAGGTAGAACAACTTTTGTGGTGCCTTTCAGCTGCCTACCAAGGTAGTGTAAAAACTACCAGGAGAACTCCTGTCTGGCACCTTCCCCGGTGGAGTTGTGCAGGGGGTGTGTTTGGAACATTTTGTCACCAGCCGACTCCAAAATTCAGCGGTTCCCCATCTCAGCCCACAAAGCAGGTACAACAACTTTTCTTGTGCCTTTCAGCTGCCTACCAAGGTAGTGTAAATCTACCAAAAGAATTCGTTCCTGGCACCTTCCCCGGTGGAGTTGTGCATGGGGTGTGTTTGGAACATTTTGTCACCGGCCGACTCCAAAATTCAGCGGTTCCCCATCTCAGCCCACAAAGCAGGTAGAACAACTTTTGTGGTGTCTTTCAGATGCCTACAAAGGCAATGTAAAAACTACCAGGAGAACTCCTGTCTGGCACCTTCCGTGGTGGAGTTGTGCATGGGGTGTGTTTGGAACATTTTGTCAGCAGCCGACTCCAAAATTCAGCGTTTCCCCATCTCAGCCCAGAAAGCAGGTAGAACAACTTTTGTGGTGTCTTTCAGATGCCTACAAAGGCAGTGTAAAAACTACCAGGAGAACTCCTGTCTGGCACCTTCCCCGGTGGAGTTGTGCAGGGGGTGTGTTTGGAACATTTTGTCACCGGCCGAGTCCAAAATTCAGCGGTTCCCCATCTCAGCCCAGAAAGCAGGTAGAACAACTTTTGTGGTGCCTTTCAGCTGCCTACCGGAGCAATGTAAAAACTACCAGGAGAACTCCTGTCTGGCACCTTCCCCGGTGGAGTTGTGCAGGGGGTGTGTTTGGAACATTTTGTCACCAGCCGACTCCAAAATTCAGCAGTTCCCCATCTCAGCCCACAAAGCAGGTACAACAACTTTTCTTGTGCCTTTCAGCTGCCTACCAAGGTAGTGTAAATCTACCAAAAGAATTCGTTCCTGGCACCTTCCCCGGTGGAGTTGTGCATGGGGCGTCTGTGGAACATTTTGTCACCGGCCGAGTCCAAAATTCAGCGGTTCCCCATCTCAGCCCAGAAAGCAGGTAGAACAACTTTTGTGGTGTCTTTCAGATGCCTACCGGAGCAATGTAAAAACTACCAGGAGAACTCCTGTCTGGCACCTTCCCCGGTGGAGTTGTGCATGGGGTGTGTTTGGAACATTTTGTCACCGGCCGAGTCCAAAATTCAGCGATTCCCCATCTCAGCCCAGAAAGCAGGTAGAACAACTTTTGTGGTGTCTTTCAGATGCCTACCAAGGTAGTGTAAAAACTACCAGGAGAACTCCTGTCTGGCACCTTCCCCGGTGGAGTTGTGCATGGGGTGTGTTTGGAACATTTTGTCACCGGCCGAGTCCAAAATTCAGCGATTCCCCATCTCAGCCCAGAAAGCTGGTAGAACAACTTTTGTGGTGTCTTTCAGATGCCTACCAAGGTAGTGTAAAAACTACCAGGAGAACTCCTGTCTGGCACCTTCCGTGGTGGAGTTGTGCATGGGGTGTGTTTGGAACATTTTGTCACCAGCCGAGTCCAAAATTCAGCGTTTCCCCATCTCAGCCCAGAAAGCAGGTAGAACAACTTTTGTGGTGCCTTTCAGCTGCCTACCAAGGTAGTGTAAAAACTACCAAGAGAACTCCTTTCTGGCACCTTCCGTGGTGGAGTTGTGCATGGGGTGTGTTTGGAACATTTTGTCACCAGCCGAGTCCAAAATTCAGCGGTTCCCTATCTCAGCCCAGAAAGCAGGTAGAACAACTTTTGTGGTGCCTTTCAGCTGCCTACCAAGGTAGTGTAAAAACTACCAGGAGAACTCCTGTCTGGCACCTTCCCCGGTGGAGTTGTGCATGGGGTGTGTTTGGAACATTTTGTCACCGGCCGAGTCCAAAATTCAGCGGTTCCCCATCTCAGCCCAGAAAGCAGGTAGAACAACTTTTGTGGTGTCTTTCAGATGCCTACCGGAGCAATGTAAAAACTACCAGGAGAACTCCTGTCTGGCACCTTCCCCGGTGGAGTTGTGCAGGGGGTGTGTTTGGAACATTTTGTCACCGGCCGAGTCCAAAATTCAGCGGTTCCCTATCTCAGCCCAGAAAGCAGGTAGAACAACTTTTGTGGTGCCTTTCAGCTGCCTACCGGAGCAATGTAAAAACTACCAGGAGAACTCCTGTCTGGCACCTTCCCCGGTGGAGTTGTGCAGGGGGTGTGTTTGGAACATTTTTTCACCAGCCGACTCCAAAATTCAGCGGTTCCCCATCTCAGCCCAGAAAGCAGGTAGAACAACTTTTGTGGTGCCTTTCAGCTGCCTACCAAGGTAGTGTAAATCTACCAACAGAATTCGTTCCTGGCACCTTCCCCGGTGGAGTTGTGCATGGGGTGTGTTTGGAACATTTTGTCACCGGCCGACTCCAATATTCAGCGTTTCCCCATCTCAGCCCACAAAGCAGGTAGAACAACTTTTGTGGTGTCTTTCAGATGCCTACCGGAGCAATGTAAAAACTACCAGGAGAACTCCTGTCTGGCACCTTCCCCGGTGGAGTTGTGCATGGGGTGTGTTTGGAACATTTTGTCACCAGCCGACTCCAAAATTCAGCGGTTCCCCATCTCAGCCCAGAAAGCAGGTAGAACAACTTTTGTGGTGTCTTTCAAATGCCTACCAAGGTAGCGTAAAAACTACCAGGAGAACTCCTGTCTGGCACCTTCCCCGGTGGAGTTGTGCATGGGGTGTGTTTGGAACATTTTGTCACCGGCCGAGTCCAAAATTCAGCGGTTCCCTATCTCAGCCCAGAAAGCAGGTAGAACATCTTTTGTGGTGTCTTTCAGCTGCCTACCAAGGTAGTGTAAAAACTACCAGGAGAACTCCTGTCTGGCACCTTCCCCGGTGGTGTTGTGCATGGGGTGTGTTTGGAACATTTTGTCACCGGCCGACTCCAAAATTCAGCGGTTCCCCATCTCAGCCCAGAAAGCAGGTAGAACAACTTTTGTGGTGTCTTTCAGATGCCTACCGGAGCAATGTAAAAACTACCAGGAGAACTCCTGTCTGGCACCTTCCCCGGTGGAGTTGTGCATGGGGTGTGTTTGGAACATTTTGTCACCGGCCGAGTCCAAAATTCAGCGGTTCCCCATCTCAGCCCACAAAGCAGGTACAACAACTTTTGTGGTGCCTTTCAGCTGCCTACCAAGGTAGTGTAAAAACTACCAGGAGAACTCCTGTCTGGCACCTTCCCCGGTGGAGTTGTGCAGGGGGTGTGTTTGGAACATTTTGTCACCAGCCGACTCCAAAATTCAGCGGTTCCCCATCTCAGCCTACAAAGCAGGTACAACAACTTTTCTTGTGCCTTTCAGCTGCCTACCAAGGTAGTGTAAATCTACCAAAAGAATTCGTTCCTGGCACCTTCCCCGGTGGAGTTGTGCATGGGGTGTGTTTGGAACATTTTGTCAACGGCCGACTCCAAAATTCAGCGGTTCCCCATCTCAGCCCACAAAGCAGGTAGAACAACTTTTGTGGTGTCTTTCAGATGCCTACAAAGGCAATGTAAAAACTACCAGGAGAACTCCTGTCTGGCACCTTCCGTGGTGGAGTTGTGCATGGGGTGTGTTTGGAACATTTTGTCACCAGCCGACTCCAAAATTCAGCGTTTCCCCATCTCAGCCCAGAAAGCAGGTAGAACAACTTTTGTGGTGTCTTTCAGCTGCCTACCAAGGTAGTGTAAAAACTACCAGGAGAACTCCTGTCTGGCACCTTCCGTGGTGGAGTTGTGCATGGGGTGTGTTTGGAACATTTTGTCACCAGCCGAGTCCAAAATTCAGCGGTTCCCCATCTCAGCCCAGAAAGCAGGTAGAACAACTTTTGTGGTGTCTTTCAGATGCCTACCGGAGCAATGTAAAAACTACCAGGAGAACTCCTGTCTGGCACCTTCCCCGGTGGAGTTGTGCATGGGGTGTGTTTGGAACATTTTGTCACCGGCCGAGTCCAAAATTCAGCGGTTCCCCATCTCAGCCCACAAAGCAGGTACAACAACTTTTGTGGTGCCTTTCAGCTGCCTACCAAGGTAGTGTAAAAACTACCAGGAGAACTCCTGTCTGGCACCTTCCCCGGTGGAGTTGTGCAGGGGGTGTGTTTGGAACATTTTGTCACCAGCCGACTCCAAAATTCAGCGGTTCCCCATCTCAGCCTACAAAGCAGGTACAACAACTTTTCTTGTGCCTTTCAGCTGCCTACCAAGGTAGTGTAAATCTACCAAAAGAATTCGTTCCTGGCACCTTCCCCGGTGGAGTTGTGCATGGGGTGTGTTTGGAACATTTTGTCAACGGCCGACTCCAAAATTCAGCGGTTCCCCATCTCAGCCCACAAAGCAGGTAGAACAACTTTTGTGGTGTCTTTCAGATGCCTACAAAGGCAATGTAAAAACTACCAGGAGAACTCCTGTCTGGCACCTTCCGTGGTGGAGTTGTGCATGGGGTGTGTTTGGAACATTTTGTCACCAGCCGACTCCAAAATTCAGCGTTTCCCCATCTCAGCCCAGAAAGCAGGTAGAACAACTTTTGTGGTGTCTTTCAGATGCCTACCAAGGTAGTGTAAAAACTACCAGGAGAACTCCTGTCTGGCACCTTCCGTGGTGGAGTTGTGCATGGGGTGTGTTTGGAACATTTTGTCACCAGCCGAGTCCAAAATTCAGCGGTTCCCCATCTCAGCCCAGAAAGCAGGTAGAACAACTTTTGTGGTGTCTTTCAGATGCCTACCGGAGCAATGTAAAAACTACCAGGAGAACTCCTGTCTGGCACCTTCCCCGGTGGAGTTGTGCAGGGGGTGTGTTTGGAACATTTTGTCACCAGCCGAGTCCAAAATTCAGCGGTTCCCCATCTCAGCCCAGAAAGCAGGTAGAACAACTTTTGTGGTGTCTTTCAGCTGCCTACCAAGGTAGTGTAAAAACTACCAGGAGAACTCCTGTCTGGCACCTTCCCCGGTGGTGTTGTGCATGGGGTGTGTTTGGAACATTTTGTCAACGGCCGAGTCCAAAATTCAGCTGTTCCCCATCTCAGCCCAGAAAGCAGGTAGAACAACTTTTGTGGTGTCTTTCAGATGCCTACCGGAGCAATGTAAAAACTACCAGGAGAACTCCTGTCTGGCACCTTCCCCGGTGGAGTTGTGCATGGGGTGTGTTTGGAACATTTTGTCACCGGCCGAGTCCAAAATTCAGCGGTTCCCCATCTCAGCCCAGAAAGCAGGTAGAACAACTTTTGTGGTGCCTTTCAGCTGCCTACCGGAGCAATGTAAAAACTACCAGGAGAACTCCTGTCTGGCACCTTCCCCGGTGGAGTTGTGCAGGGGGTGTGTTTGGAACATTTTGTCACCAGCCGACTCCAAAATTCAGCGGTTCCCCATCTCAGCCCACAAAGCAGGTACAACAACTTTTCTTGTGCCTTTCAGCTGCCTACCAAGGTAGTGTAAATCTACCAAAAGAATTCGTTCCTGGCACCTTCCCCGGTGGAGTTGTGCATGGGGTGTCTGTGGAACATTTTGTCACCGGCCGAGTCCAAAATTCAGCGGTTCCCCATCTCAGCCCACAAAGCAGGTAGAACAACTTTTGTGGTGTCTTTCAGATGCCTACCGGAGCAATGTAAAAACTACCAGGAGAACTCCTGTCTGGCACCTTCCGTGGTGGAGTTGTGCATGGGGTGTGTTTGGAACATTTTGTCACCAGCCGAGTCCAAAATTCAGCTGTTCCCCATCTCAGCCCAGAAAGCAGGTAGAACAACTTTTGTGGTGTCTTTCAGATGCCTACCAAGGTAGTGTAAAAACTACCAGGAGAACTCCTGTCTGGCACCTTCCCCGGTGGAGTTGTGCATGGGGTGTGTTTGGAACATTTTGTCACCAGCCGACTCCAAAATTCAGCGTTTCCCCATCTCAGCCCAGAAAGCAGGTAGAACAACTTTTGTGGTGTCTTTCAGATGCCTACCAAGGTAGTGTAAAAACTACCAGGAGAACTCCTGTCTGGCACCTTCCGTGGTGGAGTTGTGCATGGGGTGTGTTTGGAACATTTTGTCACCAGCCGAGTCCAAAATTCAGCGTTTCCCCATCTCAGCCCAGAAAGCAGGTAGAACAACTTTTGTGGTGCCTTTCAGCTGCCTACCAAGGTAGTGTAAAAACTACCAAGAGAACTCCTGTCTGGCACCTTCCCCGGTGGAGTTGTGCATGGGGTGTGTTTGGAACATTTTGTCAACGGCCGAGTCCAAAATTCAGCGGTTCCCCATCTCAGCCCAGAAAGCAGGTAGAACAACTTTTGTGGTGTCTTCCAGATGCCTACCAAGGTAGTGTAAAAACTACCAGGAGAACTCCTGTCTGGCACCTTCCCCGGTGGAGTTGTGCAGGGGGTGTGTTTGGAACATTTTGTCACCGGCCGAGTCCAAAATTCAGCGGTTCCCCATCTCAGCCCAGAAAGCAGGTAGAACAACTTTTGTGGTGCCTTTCAGCTGCCTACCGGAGCAATGTAAAAACTACCAGGAGAACTCCTGTCTGGCACCTTCCCCGGTGGAGTTGTGCAGGGGGTGTGTTTGGAACATTTTGTCACCAGCCGACTCCAAAATTCAGCGATTCCCCATCTCAGCCCACAAAGCAGGTACAACAACTTTTCTTGTGCCTTTCAGCTGCCTACCAAGGTAGTGTAAATCTACCAACAGAATTCGTTCCTGGCACCTTCCCCGGTGGAGTTGTGCATGGGGTGTCTGTGGAACATTTTGTCACCGGCCGAGTCCAAAATTCAGCGGTTCCCCATCTCAGCCCACAAAGCAGGTAGAACAACTTTTGTGGTGTCTTTCAGATGCCTACCGGAGCAATGTAAAAACTACAAGGAGAACTCCTGCCTGGCACCTTCCCCGGTGGAGTTGTGCATGGGGTGTGTTTGGAACATTTTGTCACCAGCCGACTCCAAAATTCAGCGTTTCCCCATCTCAGCCCAGAAAGCAGGAAGAACAACTTTTGTGGTGTCTTTCAGATGCCTACCGGAGCAATGTAAAAACTACCAGGAGAACTCCTGTCTGGCACCTTCCCCGGTGGAGTTGTGCAGGGGGTGTGTTTGGAACATTTTGTCACCAGCCGAGTCCAAAATTCAGCGTTTCCCCATCTCAGCCCAGAAAGCAGGTAGAACAACTTTTGTGGTGCCTTTCAGCTGCCTACCAAGGTAGTGTAAAAACTACCAAGAGAACTCCTTTCTGGCACCTTCCCCGGTGGAGTTGTGCATGGGGTGTGTTTGGAACATTTTGTCACCAGCCGAGTCCAAAATTCAGCGTTTCCCCATCTCAGCCCAGAAAGCAGGTAGAACAACTTTTGTGGTGCCTTTCAGCTGCCTACCAAGGTAGTGTAAAAACTACCAAGAGAACTCCTTTCTGGCACCTTCCCCGGTGGAGTTGTGCATGGGGTGTGTTTGGAACATTTTGTCACCGGCTGAGTCCAAAATTCAGCGGTTCCCCATCTCAGCCCAGAAAGCAGGTAGAACAACTTTTGTGGTGTCTTTCAGATGCCTACCGGAGCAATGTAAAAACTACCAGGAGAACTCCTGTCTGGCACCTTCCCCGGTGGAGTTGTGCAGGGGGTGTGTTTGGAACATTTTGTCACCGGCCGAGTCCAAAATTCAGCGGTTCCCCATCTCAGCCCAGAAAGCAGGTAGAACAACTTTTGTGGTGTCTTTCAGATGCCTACTGGAGCAATGTAAAAACTACCAGGAGAACTCCTGTCTGGCACCTTCCCCGGTGGAGTTGTGCAGGGGGTGTGTTTGGAACATTTTGTCACCGGCCGACTCCAAAATTCAGCGGTTCCCCATCTCAGCCCAGAAAGCAGGTAGAACAACTTTTGTGGTGCCTTTCAGCTGCCTACCGGAGCAATGTAAAAACTACCAGGAGAACTCCTGTCTGGCACCTTCCCCGGTGGAGTTGTGCAGGGGGTGTGTTTGGAACATTTTGTCACCGGCCGACTCCAAAATTCAGCGATTCCCCATCTCAGCCCACAAAGCAGGTACAACAACTTTTCTTGTGCCTTTCAGCTGCCTACCAAGGTAGTGTAAATCTACCAACAGAATTCGTTCCTGGCACCTTCCCCGGTGGAGTTGTGCATGGGGTGTCTGTGGAACATTTTGTCACCGGCCGAGTCCAAAATTCAGCGTTTCCCCATCTCAGCCCACAAAGCAGGTAGAACAACTTTTGTGGTGTCTTTCAGATGCCTACCGGAGCAATGTAAAAACTACCAGGAGAACTCCTGTCTGGCACCTTCCCCGGTGGAGTTGTGCATGGGGTGTGTTTGGAACATTTTGTCACCAGCCGAGTCCAAAATTCAGCTGTTCCCCATCTCAGCCCAGAAAGCAGGTAGAACAACTTTTCTGGTGTCTTTCAGATGCCTACCAAGGTAGTGTAAAAACTACCAGGAGAACTCCTGTCTGGCACCTTCCCCGGTGGAGTTGTGCATGGGGTGTGTTTGGAACATTTTGTCACCAGCCGACTCCAAAATTCAGCGTTTCCCCATCTCAGCCCAGAAAGCAGGTAGAACAACTTTTGTGGTGTCTTTCAGATGCCTACCAAGGTAGTGTAAAAACTACCAGGAGAACTCCTGTCTGGCACCTTCCCCGGTGGAGTTGTGCATGGGGTGTGTTTGGAACATTTTGTCACCGGCCGAGTCCAAAATTCAGCGATTCCCCATCTCAGCCCAGAAAGCAGGTAGAACAACTTTTGTGGTGTCTTTCAGATGCCTACCAAGGTAGTGTAAAAACTACCAGGAGAACTCCTGTCTGGCACCTTCCGTGGTGGAGTTGTGCATGGGGTGTGTTTGGAACATTTTGTCACCAGCCGAGTCCAAAATTCAGCGTTTCCCCATCTCAGCCCAGAAAGCAGGTAGAACAACTTTTGTGGTGCCTTTCAGATGCCTACCAAGGTAGTGTAAAAACTACCAAGAGAACTCCTGTCTGGCACCTTCCCCGGTGGAGTTGTGCATGGGGTGTGTTTGGAACATTTTGTCACCGGCCGAGTCCAAAATTCAGCGGTTCCCCATCTCAGCCCACAAAGCAGGTACAACAACTTTTGTGGTGCCTTTCAGCTGCCTACCAAGGTAGTGTAAAAACTACCAACAGAATTCGTTCCTGGCACCTTCCCCGGTGGAGTTGTGCATGGGGTGTGTTTGGAACATTTTGTCACCAGCCGACTCCAAAATTCAGCGGTTCCCCATCTCAGCCCAGAAAGCAGGTAGAACAACTTTTGTGGTGTCTTTCAGATGCCTACCAAGGTAGTGTAAAAACTACTAAGAGAACTCCTGTCTGGCACCTTCCCCGGTGGAGTTTTGCATGGGGTGTGTTTGGAACATTTTGTCACCGGCCGACTCCAAAATTCAGCGATTCCCCATCTCAGCCCAGAAAGCAGGTAGAACAACTTCTGTGGTGTCTTTCAGATGCCTACCAAGGTAGTGTAAAAACTACTAAGAGAACTCCTGTCTGGCACCTTCCCCGGTGGAGTTGTGCAGGGGGTGTGTTTGGAACATTTTGTCACCGGCCGACTCCAAAATTCAGCGGTTCCCCATCTCAGCCCAGAAAGCAGGAAGAACAACTTTTGTGGTGCCTTTCAAATGCTTACCAAGGTAGTGTAAAAACTACCAGGAGAACTCCTGTCTGGCACCTTCCCCGGTGGAGTTGTGCATGGGGTGTGTTTGGAACATTTTGTCACCGGCCGAGTCCAAAATTCAGCGTTTCCCCATCTCAGCCCAGAAAGCAGGTAGAACAACTTTTGTGGTGCCTTTCAAATGCCTACCAAGGTAGTGTAAAAACTACCAAGAGAACTCCTGTCTGGCACCTTCCCCGGTGGAGTTGTGCATGGGGTGTGTTTGGAACATTTTGTCACCAGCCGACTCCAAAATTCAGCGTTTCCCCATCTCAGCCCACAAAGCAGGTAGAACAACTTTTGTGGTGTCTTTCAGATGCCTACCAAGGTAGTGTAAAAACTACCAGGAGAACTCCTGTCTGGCACCTTCCCCGGTGGAGTTGTGCATGGGGTGTGTTTGGAACATTTTGTCACCGGCCGAGTCCAAAATTCAGCGGTTCCCCATCTCAGCCCAGAAAGCAGGAAGAACAACTTTTGTGGTGCCTTTCAGCTGCCTACCAAGGTAGTGTAAAAACTACCAAGAGAACTCCTGTCTGGCACCTTCCCCGGTGGAGTTGTGCATGGGGTGTGTTTGGAACATTTTGTCACCAGCCGAGTCCAAAATTCAGCGTTTCCCCATCTCAGCCCAGAAAGCAGGTAGAACAACTTTTGTGGTGTCTTTCAGATGCCTACCGGAGCAATGTAAAAACTACCAGGAGAACTCCTGTCTGGCACCTTCCCCGGTGGAGTTGTGCATGGGGTGTGTTTGGAACATTTTGTCACCGGCCGAGTCCAAAATTCAGCGGTTCCCCATCTCAGCCCAGAAAGCAGGTAGAACAACTTTTGTGGTACCTTTCAGCTGCCTACCAAGGTAGTGTAAAAACTACCAAGAGAACTGCTGTCTGGCACCTTCCCCGGTGGTGTTGTGCATGGGGTGTGTTTGGAACATTTTGTCACCGGCCGAGTCCAAAATTCAGCGGTTCCCCATCTCAGCCCAGAAAGCAGGTAGAACAACTTTTGTGGTGTCTTTCAGATGCCTACCGGAGCAATGTAAAAACTACCAGGAGAACTCCTGTCTGGCACCTTCCCCGGTGGAGTTGTGCAGGGGGTGTGTTTGGAACATTTTGTCACCGGCCGGGTCCAAAATTCAGCGGTTCCCCATCTCAGCCCAGAAAGCAGGTAGAACAACTTTTGTGGTGCCTTTCAGCTGCCTACCGGAGCAATGTAAAAACTACCAGGAGAACTCCTGTCTGGCACCTTCCCCGGTGGAGTTGTGCAGGGGGTGTGTTTGGAACATTTTGTCACCAGCCGACTCCAAAATTCAGCGGTTCCCCATCTCAGCCCACAAAGCAGGTACAACAACTTTTCTTGTGCCTTTCAGCTGCCTACCAAGGTAGTGTAAATCTACCAAAAGAATTCATTCCTGGCACCTTCCCCGGTGGAGTTGTGCATGGGGTGTGTTTGGAACATTTTGTCACCGGCCGAGTCCAAAATTCAGCGATTCCCCATCTCAGCCCAGAAAGCAGGTAGAACAACTTTTGTGGTGCCTTTCAGCTGCCTACCAAGGTAGTGTAAAAACTACCAAGAGAACTCCTGTCTGGCACCTTCCCCGGTGGAGTTGTGCAGGGGGTGTGTTTGGAACATTTTGTCACCAGCCGAGTCCAAAATTCAGCATTTCCCCATCTCAGCCCAGAAAGCAGGTAGAACAACTTTTGTGGTGTCTTTCAGATGCCTACCGGAGCAATGTAAAAACTACCAGGAGAACTCCTGTCTGGCACCTTCCCCGGTGGAGTTGTGCAGGGGGTGTGTTTGGAACATTTTGTCACCGGCCGACTCCAAAATTCAGCGGTTCCCCATCTCAGCCCAGAAAGCAGGTAGAACAACTTTTGTGGTGTCTTTCAGATGCCTACCGGAGCAATGTAAAAACTACCAGGAGAACTCCTGTCTGGCACCTTCCCCGGTGGAGTTGTGCAGGGGGTGTGTTTGGAACATTTTGTCACCGGCCGACTCCAAAATTCAGCGGTTCCCCATCTCAGCCCAGAAAGCAGGTAGAACAACTTTTGTGGTGCCTTTCAGCTGCCTACCGGAGCAATGTAAAAACTACCAGGAGAACTCCTGTCTGGCACCTTCCCCGGTGGAGTTGTGCAGGGGGTGTGTTTGGAACATTTTGTCACCGGCCGACTCCAAAATTCAGCGATTCCCCATCTCAGCCCACAAAGCAGGTACAACACCTTTTCTTGTGCCTTTCAGCTGCCTACCAAGGTAGTGTAAATCTACCAACAGAATTCGTTCCTGGCACCTTCCCCGGTGGAGTTGTGCATGGGGTGTCTGTGGAACATTTTGTCACCGGCCGAGTCCAAAATTCAGCGTTTCCCCATCTCAGCCCACAAAGCAGGTAGAACAACTTTTGTGGTGTCTTTCAGATGCCTACCGGAGCAATGTAAAAACTACCAGGAGAACTCCTGTCTGGCACCTTCCCCGGTGGAGTTGTGCATGGGGTGTGTTTGGAACATTTTGTCACCAGCCGAGTCCAAAATTCAGCTGTTCCCCATCTCAGCCCAGAAAGCAGGTAGAACAACTTTTCTGGTGTCTTTCAGATGCCTACCAAGGTAGTGTAAAAACTACCAGGAGAACTCCTGTCTGGCACCTTCCCCGGTGGAGTTGTGCATGGGGTGTGTTTGGAACATTTTGTCACCAGCCGACTCCAAAATTCAGCGTTTCCCCATCTCAGCCCAGAAAGCAGGTAGAACAACTTTTGTGGTGTCTTTCAGATGCCTACCAAGGTAGTGTAAAAACTACCAGGAGAACTCCTGTCTGGCACCTTCCCCGGTGGAGTTGTGCATGGGGTGTGTTTGGAACATTTTGTCACCGGCCGACTCCAAAATTCAGCGATTCCCCATCTCAGCCCAGAAAGCAGGTAGAACAACTTTTGTGGTGTCTTTCAGATGCCTACCAAGGTAGTGTAAAAACTACCAGGAGAACTCCTGTCTGGCACCTTCCCCGGTGGAGTTGTGCATGGGGTGTGTTTGGAACATTTTGTCACCAGCCGACTCCAAAATTCAGCGTTTCCCCATCTCAGCCCAGAAAGCAGGTAGAACAACTTTTGTGGTGCCTTTCAGATGCCTACCAAGGTAGTGTAAAAACTACCAAGAGAACTCCTGTCTGGCACCTTCCCCGGTGGAGTTGTGCATGGGGTGTGTTTGGAACATTTTGTCACCGGCCGAGTCCAAAATTCAGCGGTTCCCCATCTCAGCCCACAAAGCAGGTACAACAACTTTTGTGGTGCCTTTCAGCTGCCTACCAAGGTAGTGTAAAAACTACCAACAGAATTCGTTCCTGGCACCTTCCCCGGTGGAGTTGTGCATGGGGTGTGTTTGGAACATTTTGTCACCAGCCGACTCCAAAATTCAGCGGTTCCCCATCTCAGCCCAGAAAGCAGGTAGAACAACTTTTGTGGTGTCTTTCAGATGCCTACCAAGGTAGTGTAAAAACTACTAAGAGAACTCCTGTCTGGCACCTTCCCCGGTGGAGTTTTGCATGGGGTGTGTTTGGAACATTTTGTCACCGGCCGACTCCAAAATTCAGCGATTCCCCATCTCAGCCCAGAAAGCAGGTAGAACAACTTCTGTGGTGTCTTTCAGATGCCTACCAAGGTAGTGTAAAAACTACTAAGAGAACTCCTGTCTGGCACCTTCCCCGGTGGAGTTGTGCAGGGGGTGTGTTTGGAACATTTTGTCACCGGCCGACTCCAAAATTCAGCGGTTCCCCATCTCAGCCCAGAAAGCAGGAAGAACAACTTTTGTGGTGTCTTTCAAATGCTTACCAAGGTAGTGTAAAAACTACCAGGAGAACTCCTGTCTGGCACCTTCCCCGGTGGAGTTGTGCATGGGGTGTGTTTGGAACATTTTGTCACCGGCCGAGTCCAAAATTCAGCGTTTCCCCATCTCAGCCCAGAAAGCAGGTAGAACAACTTTTGTGGTGCCTTTCAAATGCCTACCAAGGTAGTGTAAAAACTACCAAGAGAACTCCTGTCTGGCACCTTCCCCGGTGGAGTTGTGCATGGGGTGTGTTTGGAACATTTTGTCACCAGCCGACTCCAAAATTCAGCGTTTCCCCATCTCAGCCCACAAAGCAGGTAGAACAACTTTTGTGGTGTCTTTCAGATGCCTACCAAGGTAGTGTAAAAACTACCAGGACAACTCCTGTCTGGCACCTTCCCCGGTGGAGTTGTGCATGGGGTGTGTTTGGAACATTTTGTCACCGGCCGAGTCCAAAATTCAGCGGTTCCCCATCTCAGCCCAGAAAGCAGGAAGAACAACTTTTGTGGTGCCTTTCAGCTGCCTACCAAGGTAGTGTAAAAACTACCAAGAGAACTCCTGTCTGGCACCTTCCCCGGTGGAGTTGTGCATGGGGTGTGTTTGGAACATTTTGTCACCAGCCGAGTCCAAAATTCAGCGTTTCCCCATCTCAGCCCAGAAAGCAGGTAGAACAACTTTTGTGGTGTCTTTCAGATGCCTACCGGAGCAATGTAAAAACTACCAGGAGAACTCCTGTCTGGCACCTTCCCCGGTGGAGTTGTGCATGGGGTGTGTTTGGAACATTTTGTCACCGGCCGAGTCCAAAATTCAGCGGTTCCCCATCTCAGCCCAGAAAGCAGGTAGAACAACTTTTGTGGTACCTTTCAGCTGCCTACCAAGGTAGTGTAAAAACTACCAAGAGAACTGCTGTCTGGCACCTTCCCCGGTGGTGTTGTGCATGGGGTGTGTTTGGAACATTTTGTCACCGGCCGAGTCCAAAATTCAGCGGTTCCCCATCTCAGCCCAGAAAGCAGGTAGAACAACTTTTGTGGTGTCTTTCAGATGCCTACCGGAGCAATGTAAAAACTACCAGGAGAACTCCTGTCTGGCACCTTCCCCGGTGGAGTTGTGCAGGGGGTGTGTTTGGAACATTTTGTCACCGGCCGGGTCCAAAATTCAGCGGTTCCCCATCTCAGCCCAGAAAGCAGGTAGAACAACTTTTGTGGTGCCTTTCAGCTGCCTACCGGAGCAATGTAAAAACTACCAGGAGAACTCCTGTCTGGCACCTTCCCCGGTGGAGTTGTGCAGGGGGTGTGTTTGGAACATTTTGTCACCAGCCGACTCCAAAATTCAGCGGTTCCCCATCTCAGCCCACAAAGCAGGTACAACAACTTTTCTTGTGCCTTTCAGCTGCCTACCAAGGTAGTGTAAATCTACCAAAAGAATTCGTTCCTGGCACCTTCCCCGGTGGAGTTGTGCATGGGGTGTGTTTGGAACATTTTGTCACCGGCCGAGTCCAAAATTCAGCGATTCCCCATCTCAGCCCAGAAAGCAGGTAGAACAACTTTTGTGGTGCCTTTCAGCTGCCTACCAAGGTAGTGTAAAAACTACCAAGAGAACTCCTGTCTGGCACCTTCCCCGGTGGAGTTGTGCATGGGGTGTGTTTGGAACATTTTGTCACCAGCCGAGTCCAAAATTCAGCGGTTCCCTATCTCAGCCCACAAAGCAGGTAGAACAACTTTTGTGGTGCCTTTCAGCTGCCTACCAAGGTAGTGTAAAAACTACCAAGAGAACTCCTGTCTGGCACCTTCCCCGGTGGAGTTGTGCATGGGGTGTGTTTGGAACATTTTGTCACCGGCCGACTCCAAAATTCAGCGGTTCCCCATCTCAGCCCAGAAAGCAGGTAGAACAACTTTTGTGGTGTCTTTCAGATGCCTACCGGAGCAATGTAAAAACTACCAGGAGAACTCCTGTCTGGCACCTTCCCCGGTGGAGTTGTGCAGGGGGTGTGTTTGGAACATTTTGTCACCGGCCGGGTCCAAAATTCAGCGGTTCCCCATCTCAGCCCAGAAAGCAGGTAGAACAACTTTTGTGGTGCCTTTCAGATGCCTACCAAGGTAGTGTAAAAACTACCAGGAGAACTCCTGTCTGGCACCTTCCGTGGTGGAGTTGTGCATGGGGTGTGTTTGGAACATTTTGTCACCAGCCGACTCCAAAATTCAGCGGTTCCCCATCTCAGCCCAGAAAGCAGGTAGAACAACTTTTGTGGTGTCTTTCAGATGCCTACCGGAGCAATGTAAAAACTACCAGGAGAACTCCTGTCTGGCACCTTCCCCGGTGGAGTTGTGCAGGGGGTGTGTTTGGAACATTTTGTCACCGGCCGGGTCCAAAATTCAGCGGTTCCCCATCTCAGCCCAGAAAGCAGGTAGAACAACTTTTGTGGTGCCTTTCAGATGCCTACCGGAGCAATGTAAAAACTACCAGGAGAACTCCTGTCTGGCACCTTCCCCGGTGGAGTTGTGCAGGGGGTGTGTTTGGAACATTTTGTCACCAGCCGACTCCAAAATTCAGCGGTTCCCCATCTCAGCCCACAAAGCAGGTACAACAACTTTTCTTGTGCCTTTCAGCTGCCTACCAAGGTAGTGTAAATCTACCAAAAGAATTCGTTCCTGGCACCTTCCCCGGTGGAGTTGTGCATGGGGTGTGTTTGGAACATTTTGTCACCGGCCGACTCCAAAATTCAGCGTTTCCCCATCTCAGCCCAGAAAGCAGGTAGAACAACTTTTGTGGTGCCTTTCAGCTGCCTACCAAGGTAGTGTAAAAACTACCAAGAGAACTCCTTTCTGGCACCTTCCCCGGTGGAGTTGTGCATGGGGTGTGTTTGGAACATTTTGTCACCAGCCGAGTCCAAAATTCAGCGGTTCCCCATCTCAGCCCAGAAAGCAGGTAGAACAACTTTTGTGGTGCCTTTCAGCTGCCTACCAAGGTAGTGTAAAAACTACCAAGAGAACTCCTGTCTGGCACCTTCCCCGGTGGAGTTGTGCATGGGGTGTGTTTGGAACATTTTGTCACCGGCCGACTCCAAAATTCAGCGGTTCCCCATCTCAGCCCAGAAAGCAGGTAGAACAACTTTTGTGGTGTCTTTCAGATGCCTACCGGAGCAATGTAAAAACTACCAGGAGAACTCCTGTCTGGCACCTTCCCCGGTGGAGTTGTGCAGGGGGTGTGTTTGGAACATTTTGTCACCAGCCGAGTCCAAAATTCAGCGTTTCCCCATCTCAGCCCAGAAAGCAGGTAGAACAACTTTTGTGGTGTCTTTCAGATGCCTACCGGAGCAATGTAAAAACTACCAGGAGAACTCCTGTCTGGCACCTTCCCCGGTGGAGTTGTGCATGGGGTGTGTTTGGAACATTTTGTCACCGGCCGAGTCCAAAATTCAGCGGTTCCCCATCTCAGCCCACAAAGCAGGTACAACAACTTTTCTTGTGCCTTTCAGCTGCCTACCAAGGTAGTGTAAATCTACCAAAAGAATTCGTTCCTGGCACCTTCCCCGGTGGAGTTGTGCATGGGGTGTGTTTGGAACATTTTGTCACCGGCCGACTCCAAAATTCAGCGTTTCCCCATCTCAGCCCAGAAAGCAGGTAGAACAACTTTTGTGGTGCCTTTCAGCTGCCTACCAAGGTAGTGTAAAAACTACCAAGAGAACTCCTTTCTGGCACCTTCCCCGGTGGAGTTGTGCATGGGGTGTGTTTGGAACATTTTGTCACCAGCCGAGTCCAAAATTCAGCGGTTCCCCATCTCAGCCCAGAAAGCAGGTAGAACAACTTTTGTGGTGCCTTTCAGCTGCCTACCAAGGTAGTGTAAAAACTACCAAGAGAACTCCTGTCTGGCACCTTCCCCGGTGGAGTTGTGCATGGGGTGTGTTTGGAACATTTTGTCACCGGCCGACTCCAAAATTCAGCGGTTCCCCATCTCAGCCCAGAAAGCAGGTAGAACAACTTTTGTGGTGTCTTTCAGATGCCTACCGGAGCAATGTAAAAACTACCAGGAGAACTCCTGTCTGGCACCTTCCCCGGTGGAGTTGTGCAGGGGGTGTGTTTGGAACATTTTGTCACCAGCCGAGTCCAAAATTCAGCGTTTCCCCATCTCAGCCCAGAAAGCAGGTAGAACAACTTTTGTGGTGTCTTTCAGATGCCTACCGGAGCAATGTAAAAACTACCAGGAGAACTCCTGTCTGGCACCTTCCCCGGTGGAGTTGTGCATGGGGTGTGTTTGGAACATTTTGTCACCGGCCGAGTCCAAAATTCAGCGATTCCCCATCTCAGCCCAGAAAGCAGGTAGAACAACTTTTGTGGTGTCTTTCAGCTGCCTACAAAGGCAGTGTAAAAACTACTAAGAGAACTCCTGTCTGGCACCTTCCCCGGTGGAGTTGTGCATGGGGTGTGTTTGGAACATTTTGTCACCAGCCGAGTCCAAAATTCAGCGGTTCCCCATCTCAGCCCAGAAAGCAGGTAGAACAACTTTTGTGGTGTCTTTCAGATGCCTACCAAGGTAGTGTAAAAACTACCAGGAGAACTCCTGTCTGGCACCTTCCCCGGTGGAGTTGTGCATGGGGTGTGTTTGGAACATTTTGTCACCAGCCGACTCCAAAATTCAGCGATTCCCCATCTCAGCCCAGAAAGCAGGTAGAACAACTTTTGTGGTGCCTTTCAGCTGCCTACCAAGGTAGTGTAAAAACTACTAAGAGAACTCCTGTCTGGCACCTTCCCCGGTGGAGTTGTGCAGGGGGTGTGTTTGGAACATTTTGTCACCAGCCGACTCCAAAATTCAGCGTTTCCCCATCTCAGCCCAGAAAGCAGGTAGAACAACTTTTGTGGTGTCTTTCAGATGCCTACCGGAGCAATGTAAAAACTACCAGGAGAACTCCTGTCTGGCACCTTCCCCGGTGGAGTTGTGCATGGGGTGTGTTTGGAACATTTTGTCACCGGCCGAGTCCAAAATTCAGCGGTTCCCCATCTCAGCCCAGAAAGCAGGTAGAACAACTTTTGTGGTGCCTTTCAGCTGCCTACCGGAGCAATGTAAAAACTACCAGGAGAACTCCTGTCTGGCACCTTCCCCGGTGGAGTTGTGCAGGGGGTGTGTTTGGAACATTTTGTCACCAGCCGAGTCCAAAATTCAGCGGTTCCCCATCTCAGCCCAGAAAGCAGGTAGAACAACTTTTGTGGTGTCTTTCAGATGCCTACCGGAGCAATGTAAAAACTACCAGGAGAACTCCTGTCTGGCACCTTCCCCGGTGGAGTTGTGCAGGGGGTGTGTTTGGAACATTTTGTCACCAGCCGAGTCCAAAATTCAGCGTTTCCCCATCTCAGCCCAGAAAGCAGGTAGAACAACTTTTGTGGTGTCTTTCAGATGCCTACCGGAGCAATGTAAAAACTACCAGGAGAACTCCTGTCTGGCACCTTCCCCGGTGGAGTTGTGCATGGGGTGTGTTTGGAACATTTTGTCACCGGCCGAGTCCAAAATTCAGCGGTTCCCCATCTCAGCCCAGAAAGCAGGTAGAACAACTTTTGTGGTGCCTTTCAGCTGCCTACCGGAGCAATGTAAAAACTACCAGGAGAACTCCTGTCTGGCACCTTCCCCGGTGGAGTTGTGCAGGGGGTGTGTTTGGAACATTTTGTCACCAGCCGAGTCCAAAATTCAGCGGTTCCCCATCTCAGCCCAGAAAGCAGGTAGAACAACTTTTGTGGTGTCTTTCAGCTGCCTACCAAGGTAGTGTAAATCTACCAAAAGAATTCGTTCCTGGCACCTTCCCCGGTGGAGTTGTGCATGGGGTGTCTGTGGAACATTTTGTCACCGGCCGAGTCCAAAATTCAGCGGTTCCCCATCTCAGCCCAGAAAGCAGGTAGAACAACTTTTGTGGTGTCTTTCAGATGCCTACCGGAGCAATGTAAAAACTACCAGGAGAACTCCTGTCTGGCACCTTCCCCGGTGGAGTTGTGCATGGGGTGTGTTTGGAACATTTTGTCACCAGCCGACTCCAAAATTCAGCGGTTCCCCATCTCAGCCCACAAAGCAGGTACAACAACTTTTCTTGTGCCTTTCAGCTGCCTACCAAGGTAGTGTAAATCTACCAAAAGAATTCGTTCCTGGCACCTTCCCCGGTGGAGTTGTGCATGGGGTGTGTTTGGAACATTTTGTCACCGGCCGAGTCCAAAATTCAGCGATTCCCCATCTCAGCCCAGAAAGCAGGTAGAACAACTTTTGTGGTGCCTTTCAGCTGCCTACCAAGGTAGTGTAAAAACTACCAAGAGAACTCCTGTCTGGCACCTTCCCCGGTGGAGTTGTGCATGGGGTGTGTTTGGAACATTTTGTCACCAGCCGAGTCCAAAATTCAGCGGTTCCCTATCTCAGCCCACAAAGCAGGTAGAACAACTTTTGTGGTGCCTTTCAGCTGCCTACCAAGGTAGTGTAAAAACTACCAAGAGAACTCCTGTCTGGCACCTTCCCCGGTGGAGTTGTGCATGGGGTGTGTTTGGAACATTTTGTCACCGGCCGACTCCAAAATTCAGCGGTTCCCCATCTCAGCCCAGAAAGCAGGTAGAACAACTTTTGTGGTGTCTTTCAGATGCCTACCGGAGCAATGTAAAAACTACCAGGAGAACTCCTGTCTGGCACCTTCCCCGGTGGAGTTGTGCAGGGGGTGTGTTTGGAACATTTTGTCACCGGCCGGGTCCAAAATTCAGCGGTTCCCCATCTCAGCCCAGAAAGCAGGTAGAACAACTTTTGTGGTGCCTTTCAGATGCCTACCAAGGTAGTGTAAAAACTACCAGGAGAACTCCTGTCTGGCACCTTCCGTGGTGGAGTTGTGCATGGGGTGTGTTTGGAACATTTTGTCACCAGCCGACTCCAAAATTCAGCGGTTCCCCATCTCAGCCCAGAAAGCAGGTAGAACAACTTTTGTGGTGTCTTTCAGATGCCTACCGGAGCAATGTAAAAACTACCAGGAGAACTCCTGTCTGGCACCTTCCCCGGTGGAGTTGTGCAGGGGGTGTGTTTGGAACATTTTGTCACCGGCCGGGTCCAAAATTCAGCGGTTCCCCATCTCAGCCCAGAAAGCAGGTAGAACAACTTTTGTGGTGCCTTTCAGATGCCTACCGGAGCAATGTAAAAACTACCAGGAGAACTCCTGTCTGGCACCTTCCCCGGTGGAGTTGTGCAGGGGGTGTGTTTGGAACATTTTGTCACCAGCCGAGTCCAAAATTCAGCGGTTCCCCATCTCAGCCCACAAAGCAGGTACAACAACTTTTCTTGTGCCTTTCAGCTGCCTACCAAGGTAGTGTAAATCTACCAAAAGAATTCGTTCCTGGCACCTTCCCCGGTGGAGTTGTGCATGGGGTGTGTTTGGAACATTTTGTCACCGGCCGACTCCAAAATTCAGCGTTTCCCCATCTCAGCCCAGAAAGCAGGTAGAACAACTTTTGTGGTGCCTTTCAGCTGCCTACCAAGGTAGTGTAAAAACTACCAAGAGAACTCCTTTCTGGCACCTTCCCCGGTGGAGTTGTGCATGGGGTGTGTTTGGAACATTTTGTCACCAGCCGAGTCCAAAATTCAGCGGTTCCCCATCTCAGCCCAGAAAGCAGGTAGAACAACTTTTGTGGTGCCTTTCAGCTGCCTACCAAGGTAGTGTAAAAACTACCAAGAGAACTCCTGTCTGGCACCTTCCCCGGTGGAGTTGTGCATGGGGTGTGTTTGGAACATTTTGTCACCGGCCGACTCCAAAATTCAGCGGTTCCCCATCTCAGCCCAGAAAGCAGGTAGAACAACTTTTGTGGTGTCTTTCAGATGCCTACCGGAGCAATGTAAAAACTACCAGGAGAACTCCTGTCTGGCACCTTCCCCGGTGGAGTTGTGCAGGGGGTGTGTTTGGAACATTTTGTCACCAGCCGAGTCCAAAATTCAGCGTTTCCCCATCTCAGCCCAGAAAGCAGGTAGAACAACTTTTGTGGTGTCTTTCAGATGCCTACCGGAGCAATGTAAAAACTACCAGGAGAACTCCTGTCTGGCACCTTCCCCGGTGGAGTTGTGCATGGGGTGTGTTTGGAACATTTTGTCACCGGCCGAGTCCAAAATTCAGCGATTCCCCATCTCAGCCCAGAAAGCAGGTAGAACAACTTTTGTGGTGTCTTTCAGCTGCCTACAAAGGCAGTGTAAAAACTACTAAGAGAACTCCTGTCTGGCACCTTCCCCGGTGGAGTTGTGCATGGGGTGTGTTTGGAACATTTTGTCACCAGCCGAGTCCAAAATTCAGCGGTTCCCCATCTCAGCCCAGAAAGCAGGTAGAACAACTTTTGTGGTGTCTTTCAGATGCCTACCAAGGTAGTGTAAAAACTACCAGGAGAACTCCTGTCTGGCACCTTCCCCGGTGGAGTTGTGCATGGGGTGTGTTTGGAACATTTTGTCACCAGCCGACTCCAAAATTCAGCGATTCCCCATCTCAGCCCAGAAAGCAGGTAGAACAACTTTTGTGGTGTCTTTCAGATGCCTACCAAGGTAGTGTAAAAACTACCAGGAGAACTCCTGTCTGGCACCTTCCCCGGTGGAGTTGTGCAGGGGGTGTGTTTGGAACATTTTGTCACCAGCCGACTCCAAAATTCAGCGTTTCCCCATCTCAGCCCAGAAAGCAGGTAGAACAACTTTTGTGGTGTCTTTCAGATGCCTACCGGAGCAATGTAAAAACTACCAGGAGAACTCCTGTCTGGCACCTTCCCCGGTGGAGTTGTGCATGGGGTGTGTTTGGAACATTTTGTCACCGGCCGAGTCCAAAATTCAGCGGTTCCCCATCTCAGCCCAGAAAGCAGGTAGAACAACTTTTGTGGTGCCTTTCAGCTGCCTACCGGAGCAATGTAAAAACTACCAGGAGAACTCCTGTCTGGCACCTTCCCCGGTGGAGTTGTGCAGGGGGTGTGTTTGGAACATTTTGTCACCAGCCGAGTCCAAAATTCAGCGGTTCCCCATCTCAGCCCACAAAGCAGGTAGAACAACTTTTGTGGTGTCTTTCAGATGCCTACCGGAGCAATGTAAAAACTACCAGGAGAACTCCTGTCTGGCACCTTCCCCGGTGGAGTTGTGCAGGGGGTGTGTTTGGAACATTTTGTCACCAGCCGAGTCCAAAATTCAGCGTTTCCCCATCTCAGCCCAGAAAGCAGGTAGAACAACTTTTGTGGTGTCTTTCAGATGCCTACCGGAGCAATGTAAAAACTACCAGGAGAACTCCTGTCTGGCACCTTCCCCGGTGGAGTTGTGCATGGGGTGTGTTTGGAACATTTTGTCACCGGCCGAGTCCAAAATTCAGCGGTTCCCCATCTCAGCCCAGAAAGCAGGTAGAACAACTTTTGTGGTGCCTTTCAGCTGCCTACCGGAGCAATGTAAAAACTACCAGGAGAACTCCTGTCTGGCACCTTCCCCGGTGGAGTTGTGCAGGGGGTGTGTTTGGAACATTTTGTCACCAGCCGAGTCCAAAATTCAGCGGTTCCCCATCTCAGCCCAGAAAGCAGGTAGAACAACTTTTGTGGTGTCTTTCAGCTGCCTACCAAGGTAGTGTAAATCTACCAAAAGAATTCGTTCCTGGCACCTTCCCCGGTGGAGTTGTGCATGGGGTGTCTGTGGAACATTTTGTCACCGGCCGAGTCCAAAATTCAGCGGTTCCCCATCTCAGCCCAGAAAGCAGGTAGAACAACTTTTGTGGTGTCTTTCAGATGCCTACCGGAGCAATGTAAAAACTACCAGGAGAACTCCTGTCTGGCACCTTCCCCGGTGGAGTTGTGCATGGGGTGTGTTTGGAACATTTTGTTACCAGCCGAGTCCAAAATTCAGCTGTTCCCCATCTCAGCCCAGAAAGCAGGTAGAACAACTTTTCTGGTGTCTTTCAGATGCCTACCAAGGTAGTGTAAAAACTACCAGGAGAACTCCTGTCTGGCACCTTCCCCGGTGGAGTTGTGCATGGGGTGTGTTTGGAACATTTTGTCACCAGCCGACTCCAAAATTCAGCGTTTCCCCATCTCAGCCCAGAAAGCAGGTAGAACAACTTTTGTGGTGTCTTTCAGATGCCTACCAAGGTAGTGTAAAAACTACCAGGAGAACTCCTGTCTGGCACCTTCCGTGGTGGAGTTGTGCATGGGGTGTGTTTGGAACATTTTGTCACCGGCCGAGTCCAAAATTCAGCGATTCCCCATCTCAGCCCAGAAAGCAGGTAGAACAACTTTTGTGGTGTCTTTCAGATGCCTACCGGAGCAATGTAAAAACTACCAGGAGAACTCCTGTCTGGCACCTTCCCCGGTGGAGTTGTGCATGGGGTGTGTTTGGAACATTTTGTCACCAGCCGAGTCCAAAATTCAGCTGTTCCCCATCTCAGCCCAGAAAGCAGGTAGAACAACTTTTGTGGTGTCTTTCAGATGCCTACCAGAGCAATGTAAAAACTACCAGGAGAACTCCTGTCTGGCACCTTCCCCGGTGGAGTTGTGCATGGGGTGTGTTTGGAACATTTTGTCACCAGCCGAGTCCAAAATTCAGCTGTTCCCCATCTCAGCCCAGAAAGCAGGTAGAACAACTTTTGTGGTGTCTTTCAGATGCCTACCAAGGTAGTGTAAAAACTACCAGGAGAACTCCTGTCTGGCACCTTCCCCGGTGGAGTTGTGCATGGGGTGTGTTTGGAACATTTTGTCACCAGCCGACTCCAAAATTCAGCGTTTCCCCATCTCAGCCCAGAAAGCAGGTAGAACAACTTTTGTGGTGTCTTTCAGATGCCTACCGGAGCAATGTAAAAACTACCAGGAGAACTCCTGTCTGGCACCTTCCCCGGTGGAGTTGTGCATGGGGTGTGTTTGGAACATTTTGTCACCGGCCGAGTCCAAAATTCAGCGGTTCCCCATCTCAGCCCAGAAAGCAGGTAGAACAACTTTTGTGGTGCCTTTCAGCTGCCTACTGGAGCAATGTAAAAACTACCAGGAGAACTCCTGTCTGGCACCTTCCCCGGTGGAGTTGTGCAGGGGGTGTGTTTGGAACATTTTGTCACCAGCCGAGTCCAAAATTCAGCGGTTCCCCATCTCAGCCCAGAAAGCAGGTACAACAACTTTTCTTGTGCCTTTCAGCTGCCTACCAAGGTAGTGTAAATCTACCAAAAGAATTCGTTCCTGGCACCTTCCCCGGTGGAGTTGTGCATGGGGTGTCTGTGGAACATTTTGTCACCGGCCGACTCCAAAATTCAGCGGTTCCCCATCTCAGCCCACAAAGCAGGTAGAACAACTTTTGTGGTGTCTTTCAGATGCCTACCGGAGCAATGTAAAAACTACCAGGAGAACTCCTGTCTGGCACCTTCCCCGGTGGAGTTGTGCATGGGGTGTGTTTGGAACATTTTGTCACCAGCCGAGTCCAAAATTCAGCTGTTCCCCATCTCAGCCCAGAAAGCAGGTAGAACAACTTTTGTGGTGTCTTTCAGATGCCTACCAAGGTAGTGTAAAAACTACCAGGAGAACTCCTGTCTGGCACCTTCCCCGGTGGAGTTGTGCATGGGGTGTGTTTGGAACATTTTGTCACCGGCCGAGTCCAAAATTCAGCGATTCCCCATCTCAGCCCAGAAAGCAGGTAGAACAACTTTTGTGGTGTCTTTCAGATGCCTACCAAGGTAGTGTAAAAACTACCAGGAGAACTCCTGTCTGGCACCTTCCCCGGTGGAGTTTTGCATGGGGTGTGTTTGGAACATTTTGTCACCAGCCGACTCCAAAATTCAGCGTTTCCCCATCTCAGCCCAGAAAGCAGGTAGAACAACTTTTGTGGTGCCTTTCAGCTGCCTACCAAGGTAGTGTAAAAACTACCAAGAGAACTCCTTTCTGGCACCTTCCCCGGTGGAGTTGTGCATGGGGTGTGTTTGGAACATTTTGTCACCAGCCGAGTCCAAAATTCAGCGGTTCCCTATCTCAGCCCAGAAAGCAGGAAGAACAACATTTGTGGTGTCTTTCAGATGCCTACCGGAGCAATGTAAAAACTACCAGGAGAACTCCTGTCTGGCACCTTCCCCGGTGGAGTTGTGCATGGGGTGTGTTTGGAACATTTTGTCACCGGCCGAGTCCAAAATTCAGCGTTTCCCCATCTCAGCCCAGAAAGCAGGAAGAACAACTTTTGTGGTGTCTTTCAGATGCCTACCGGAGCAATGTAAAAACTACCAGGAGAACTCCTGTCTGGCACCTTCCCCGGTGGAGTTGTGCAGGGGGTGTGTTTGGAACATTTTGTCACCAGCCGAGTCCAAAATTCAGCGTTTCCCCATCTCAGCCCAGAAAGCAGGTAGAACAACTTTTGTGGTGCCTTTCAGCTGCCTACCAAGGTAGTGTAAAAACTACCAAGAGAACTCCTTTCTGGCACCTTCCCCGGTGGAGTTGTGCATGGGGTGTGTTTGGAACATTTTGTCACCGGCTGAGTCCAAAATTCAGCGGTTCCCCATCTCAGCCCAGAAAGCAGGTAGAACAACTTTTGTGGTGTCTTTCAGATGCCTACCGGAGCAATGTAAAAACTACCAGGAGAACTCCTGTCTGGCACCTTCCCCGGTGGAGTTGTGCAGGGGGTGTGTTTGGAACATTTTGTCACCGGCCGAGTCCAAAATTCAGCGGTTCCCATCTCAGCCCAGAAAGCAGGTAGAACAACTTTTGTGGTGTCTTTCAGATGCCTACCGGAGCAATGTAAAAACTACCAGGAGAACTCCTGTCTGGCACCTTCCCCGGTGGAGTTGTGCATGGGGTGTGTTTGGAACATTTTGTCACCGGCCGACTCCAAAATTCAGCGGTTCCCCATCTCAGCCCAGAAAGCAGGTAGAACAACTTTTGTGGTGCCTTTCAGCTGCCTACCGGAGCAATGTAAAAACTACCAGGAGAACTCCTGTCTGGCACCTTCCCCGGTGGAGTTGTGCAGGGGGTGTGTTTGGAACATTTTGTCACCGGCCGACTCCAAAATTCAGCGATTCCCCATCTCAGCCCACAAAGCAGGTACAACAACTTTTCTTGTGCCTTTCAGCTGCCTACCAAGGTAGTGTAAATCTACCAACAGAATTCGTTCCTGGCACCTTCCCCGGTGGAGTTGTGCATGGGGTGTCTGTGGAACATTTTGTCACCGGCCGAGTCCAAAATTCAGCGTTTCCCCATCTCAGCCCACAAAGCAGGTAGAACAACTTTTGTGGTGTCTTTCAGATGCCTACCGGAGCAATGTAAAAACTACCAGGAGAACTCCTGTCTGGCACCTTCCCCGGTGGAGTTGTGCATGGGGTGTGTTTGGAACATTTTGTCACCAGCCGAGTCCAAAATTCAGCTGTTCCCCATCTCAGCCCAGAAAGCAGGTAGAACAACTTTTCTGGTGTCTTTCAGATGCCTACCAAGGTAGTGTAAAAACTACCAGGAGAACTCCTGTCTGGCACCTTCCCCGGTGGAGTTGTGCATGGGGTGTGTTTGGAACATTTTGTCACCAGCCGACTCCAAAATTCAGCGTTTCCCCATCTCAGCCCAGAAAGCAGGTAGAACAACTTTTGTGGTGTCTTTCAGATGCCTACCAAGGTAGTGTAAAAACTACCAGGAGAACTCCTGTCTGGCACCTTCCCCGGTGGAGTTGTGCATGGGGTGTGTTTGGAACATTTTGTCACCGGCCGAGTCCAAAATTCAGCGATTCCCCATCTCAGCCCAGAAAGCAGGTAGAACAACTTTTGTGGTGTCTTTCAGATGCCTACCAAGGTAGTGTAAAAACTACCAGGAGAACTCCTGTCTGGCACCTTCCGTGGTGGAGTTGTGCATGGGGTGTGTTTGGAACATTTTGTCACCAGCCGAGTCCAAAATTCAGCTGTTCCCCATCTCAGCCCAGAAAGCAGGTAGAACAACTTTTGTGGTGCCTTTCAAATGCTTACCAAGGTAGTGTAAAAACTACCAGGAGAACTCCTGTCTGGCACCTTCCCCGGTGGAGTTGTGCATGGGGTGTGTTTGGAACATTTTGTCACCGGCCGAGTCCAAAATTCAGCGTTTCCCCATCTCAGCCCAGAAAGCAGGTAGAACAACTTTTGTGGTGCCTTTCAAATGCCTACCAAGGTAGTGTAAAAACTACCAAGAGAACTCCTGTCTGGAACCTCACCGGTGGAGTTGTGCATGGGGTGTGTTTGGAACATTTTGTCACCAGCCGACTCCAAAATTCAGCGTTTCCCCATCTCAGCCCACAAAGCAGGTAGAACAACTTTTGTGGTGTCTTTCAGATGCCTACCAAGGTAGTGTAAAAACTACCAGGAGAACTCCTGTCTGGCACCTTCCCCGGTGGAGTTGTGCATGGGGTGTGTTTGGAACATTTTGTCACCGGCCGAGTCCAAAATTCAGCGGTTCCCCATCTCAGCCCAGAAAGCAGGAAGAACAACTTTTGTGGTGCCTTTCAGCTGCCTACCAAGGTAGTGTAAAAACTACCAAGAGAACTCCTGTCTGGCACCTTCCCCGGTGGAGTTGTGCATGGGGTGTGTTTGGAACATTTTGTCACCAGCCGAGTCCAAAATTCAGCGTTTCCCCATCTCAGCCCAGAAAGCAGGTAGAACAACTTTTGTGGTGTCTTTCAGATGCCTACCGGAGCAATGTAAAAACTACCAGGAGAACTCCTGTCTGGCACCTTCCCCGGTGGAGTTGTGCAGGGGGTGTGTTTGGAACATTTTGTCACCGGCCGAGTCCAAAATTCAGCGGTTCCCCATCTCAGCCCAGAAAGCAGGTAGAACAACTTTTGTGGTACCTTTCAGCTGCCTACCAAGGTAGTGTAAAAACTACCAAGAGAACTGCTGTCTGGCACCTTCCCCGGTGGTGTTGTGCATGGGGTGTGTTTGGAACATTTTGTCACCGGCCGAGTCCAAAATTCAGCGGTTCCCCATCTCAGCCCAGAAAGCAGGTAGAACAACTTTTGTGGTGTCTTTCAGATGCCTACCGGAGCAATGTAAAAACTACCAGGAGAACTCCTGTCTGGCACCTTCCCCGGTGGAGTTGTGCAGGGGGTGTGTTTGGAACATTTTGTCACCGGCCGGGTCCAAAATTCAGCGGTTCCCCATCTCAGCCCAGAAAGCAGGTAGAACAACTTTTGTGGTGCCTTTCAGCTGCCTACCGGAGCAATGTAAAAACTACCAGGAGAACTCCTGTCTGGCACCTTCCCCGGTGGAGTTGTGCAGGGGGTGTGTTTGGAACATTTTGTCACCAGCCGACTCCAAAATTCAGCGGTTCCCCATCTCAGCCCACAAAGCAGGTACAACAACTTTTCTTGTGCCTTTCAGCTGCCTACCAAGGTAGTGTAAATCTACCAAAAGAATTCGTTCCTGGCACCTTCCCCGGTGGAGTTGTGCATGGGGTGTGTTTGGAACATTTTGTCACCGGCCGACTCCAAAATTCAGCGATTCCCCATCTCAGCCCAGAAAGCAGGTAGAACAACTTTTGTGGTGCCTTTCAGCTGCCTACCAAGGTAGTGTAAAAACTACCAAGAGAACTCCTGTCTGGCACCTTCCCCGGTGGAGTTGTGCAGGGGGTGTGTTTGGAACATTTTGTCACCAGCCGAGTCCAAAATTCAGCGTTTCCCCATCTCAGCCCAGAAAGCAGGTAGAACAACTTTTGTGGTGCCTTTCAGATGCCTACCAAGGTAGTGTAAAAACTACCAAGAGAACTCCTTTCTGGCACCTTCCCCGGTGGAGTTGTGCATGGGGTGTGTTTGGAACATTTTGTCACCGGCTGAGTCCAAAATTCAGCGGTTCCCCATCTCAGCCCAGAAAGCAGGTAGAACAACTTTTGTGGTGTCTTTCAGATGCCTACCGGAGCAATGTAAAAACTACCAGGAGAACTCCTGTCTGGCACCTTCCCCGGTGGAGTTGTGCAGGGGGTGTGTTTGGAACATTTTGTCACCGGCCGAGTCCAAAATTCAGCGGTTCCCCATCTCAGCCCAGAAAGCAGGTAGAACAACTTTTGTGGTGTCTTTCAGATGCCTACCGGAGCAATGTAAAAACTACCAGGAGAACTCCTGTCTGGCACCTTCCCCGGTGGAGTTGTGCAGGGGGTGTGTTTGGAACATTTTGTCACCGGCCGAGTCCAAAATTCAGCGGTTCCCCATCTCAGCCCACAAAGCAGGTACAACACCTTTTCTTGTGCCTTTCAGCTGCCTACCAAGGTAGTGTAAAAACTACCAAGAGAACTGCTGTCTGGCACCTTCCCCGGTGGTGTTGTGCATGGGGTGTGTTTGGAACATTTTGTCACCGGCCGAGTCCAAAATTCAGCGGTTCCCCATCTCAGCCCAGAAAGCAGGTAGAACAACTTTTGTGGTGTCTTTCAGATGCCTACCGGAGCAATGTAAAAACTACCAGGAGAACTCCTGTCTGGCACCTTCCCCGGTGGAGTTGTGCATGGGGTGTGTTTGGAACATTTTGTCACCGGCCGGGTCCAAAATTCAGCGGTTCCCCATCTCAGCCCAGAAAGCAGGTAGAACAACTTTTGTGGTGCCTTTCAGCTGCCTACCGGAGCAATGTAAAAACTACCAGGAGAACTCCTGTCTGGCACCTTCCCCGGTGGAGTTGTGCAGGGGGTGTGTTTGGAACATTTTGTCACCAGCCGAGTCCAAAATTCAGCGGTTCCCCATCTCAGCCCACAAAGCAGGTACAACAACTTTTCTTGTGCCTTTCAGCTGCCTACCAAGGTAGTGTAAATCTACCAAAAGAATTCGTTCCTGGCACCTTCCCCGGTGGAGTTGTGCATGGGGTGTGTTTGGAACATTTTGTCACCGGCCGAGTCCAAAATTCAGCGATTCCCCATCTCAGCCCAGAAAGCAGGTAGAACAACTTTTGTGGTGCCTTTCAGCTGCCTACCAAGGTAGTGTAAAAACTACCAAGAGAACTCCTGTCTGGCACCTTCCCCGGTGGAGTTGTGCAGGGGGTGTGTTTGGAACATTTTGTCACCAGCCGAGTCCAAAATTCAGCGTTTCCCCATCTCAGCCCAGAAAGCAGGTAGAACAACTTTTGTGGTGCCTTTCAGCTGCCTACCAAGGTAGTGTAAAAACTACCAAGAGAACTCCTTTCTGGCACCTTCCCCGGTGGAGTTG
Organism: Falco cherrug; assembly: GCF_023634085.1. NCBI lineage: Eukaryota > Metazoa > Chordata > Aves > Falconiformes > Falconidae > Falco > Falco cherrug. The sequence continues at coordinate 1,522,541 of NW_026599434.1, forward strand.
TGCATGGGGTGTGTTTGGAACATTTTGTCACCGGCTGAGTCCAAAATTCAGCGGTTCCCCATCTCAGCCCAGAAAGCAGGTAGAACAACTTTTGTGGTGTCTTTCAGATGCCTACCGGAGCAATGTAAAAACTACCAGGAGAACTCCTGTCTGGCACCTTCCCCGGTGGAGTTGTGCAGGGGGTGTGTTTGGAACATTTTGTCACCGGCCGAGTCCAAAATTCAGCGGTTCCCCATCTCAGCCCAGAAAGCAGGTAGAACAACTTTTGTGGTGTCTTTCAGATGCCTACCGGAGCAATGTAAAAACTACCAGGAGAACTCCTGTCTGGCACCTTCCCCGGTGGAGTTGTGCAGGGGGTGTGTTTGGAACATTTTGTCACCGGCCGAGTCCAAAATTCAGCGGTTCCCCATCTCAGCCCAGAAAGCAGGTAGAACAACTTTTGTGGTGCCTTTCAGCTGCCTACCGGAGCAATGTAAAAACTACCAGGAGAACTCCTGTCTGGCACCTTCCCCGGTGGAGTTGTGCAGGGGGTGTGTTTGGAACATTTTGTCACCGGCCGACTCCAAAATTCAGCGATTCCCCATCTCAGCCCACAAAGCAGGTACAACAACTTTTCTTGTGCCTTTCAGCTGCCTACCAAGGTAGTGTAAATCTACCAACAGAATTCGTTCCTGGCACCTTCCCCGGTGGAGTTGTGCATGGGGTGTCTGTGGAACATTTTGTCACCGGCCGAGTCCAAAATTCAGCGTTTCCCCATCTCAGCCCACAAAGCAGGTAGAACAACTTTTGTGGTGTCTTTCAGATGCCTACCGGAGCAATGTAAAAACTACCAGGAGAACTCCTGTCTGGCACCTTCCCCGGTGGAGTTGTGCATGGGGTGTGTTTGGAACATTTTGTCACCAGCCGAGTCCAAAATTCAGCTGTTCCCCATCTCAGCCCAGAAAGCAGGTAGAACAACTTTTCTGGTGTCTTTCAGATGCCTACCAAGGTAGTGTAAAAACTACCAGGAGAACTCCTGTCTGGCACCTTCCCCGGTGGAGTTGTGCATGGGGTGTGTTTGGAACATTTTGTCACCAGCCGACTCCAAAATTCAGCGTTTCCCCATCTCAGCCCAGAAAGCAGGTAGAACAACTTTTGTGGTGTCTTTCAGATGCCTACCAAGGTAGTGTAAAAACTACCAGGAGAACTCCTGTCTGGCACCTTCCCCGGTGGAGTTGTGCATGGGGTGTGTTTGGAACATTTTGTCACCGGCCGACTCCAAAATTCAGCGATTCCCCATCTCAGCCCAGAAAGCAGGTAGAACAACTTTTGTGGTGTCTTTCAGATGCCTACCAAGGTAGTGTAAAAACTACCAGGAGAACTCCTGTCTGGCACCTTCCCCGGTGGAGTTGTGCATGGGGTGTGTTTGGAACATTTTGTCACCAGCCGACTCCAAAATTCAGCGGTTCCCCATCTCAGCCCACAAAGCAGGTACAACAACTTTTCTTGTGCCTTTCAGCTGCCTACCAAGGTAGTGTAAATCTACCAAAAGAATTCGTTCCTGGCACCTTCCCCGGTGGAGTTGTGCATGGGGTGTGTTTGGAACATTTTGTCACCGGCCGAGTCCAAAATTCAGCGATTCCCCATCTCAGCCCAGAAAGCAGGTAGAACAACTTTTGTGGTGCCTTTCAGCTGCCTACCAAGGTAGTGTAAAAACTACCAAGAGAACTCCTGTCTGGCACCTTCCCCGGTGGAGTTGTGCAGGGGGTGTGTTTGGAACATTTTGTCACCAGCCGAGTCCAAAATTCAGCGTTTCCCCATCTCAGCCCAGAAAGCAGGTAGAACAACTTTTGTGGTGCCTTTCAGCTGCCTACCAAGGTAGTGTAAAAACTACCAAGAGAACTCCTTTCTGGCACCTTCCCCGGTGGAGTTGTGCATGGGGTGTGTTTGGAACATTTTGTCACCGGCTGAGTCCAAAATTCAGCGGTTCCCCATCTCAGCCCAGAAAGCAGGTAGAACAACTTTTGTGGTGTCTTTCAGATGCCTACCGGAGCAATGTAAAAACTACCAGGAGAACTCCTGTCTGGCACCTTCCCCGGTGGAGTTGTGCAGGGGGTGTGTTTGGAACATTTTGTCACCGGCCGAGTCCAAAATTCAGCGGTTCCCCATCTCAGCCCAGAAAGCAGGTAGAACAACTTTTGTGGTGTCTTTCAGATGCCTACCGGAGCAATGTAAAAACTACCAGGAGAACTCCTGTCTGGCACCTTCCCCGGTGGAGTTGTGCAGGGGGTGTGTTTGGAACATTTTGTCACCGGCCGAGTCCAAAATTCAGCGGTTCCCCATCTCAGCCCAGAAAGCAGGTAGAACAACTTTTGTGGTGCCTTTCAGCTGCCTACCGGAGCAATGTAAAAACTACCAGGAGAACTCCTGTCTGGCACCTTCCCCGGTGGAGTTGTGCAGGGGGTGTGTTTGGAACATTTTGTCACCGGCCGACTCCAAAATTCAGCGATTCCCCATCTCAGCCCACAAAGCAGGTACAACAACTTTTCTTGTGCCTTTCAGCTGCCTACCAAGGTAGTGTAAATCTACCAACAGAATTCGTTCCTGGCACCTTCCCCGGTGGAGTTGTGCATGGGGTGTCTGTGGAACATTTTGTCACCGGCCGAGTCCAAAATTCAGCGTTTCCCCATCTCAGCCCACAAAGCAGGTAGAACAACTTTTGTGGTGTCTTTCAGATGCCTACCGGAGCAATGTAAAAACTACCAGGAGAACTCCTGTCTGGCACCTTCCCCGGTGGAGTTGTGCATGGGGTGTGTTTGGAACATTTTGTCACCAGCCGAGTCCAAAATTCAGCTGTTCCCCATCTCAGCCCAGAAAGCAGGTAGAACAACTTTTCTGGTGTCTTTCAGATGCCTACCAAGGTAGTGTAAAAACTACCAGGAGAACTCCTGTCTGGCACCTTCCCCGGTGGAGTTGTGCATGGGGTGTGTTTGGAACATTTTGTCACCAGCCGACTCCAAAATTCAGCGTTTCCCCATCTCAGCCCAGAAAGCAGGTAGAACAACTTTTGTGGTGTCTTTCAGATGCCTACCAAGGTAGTGTAAAAACTACCAGGAGAACTCCTGTCTGGCACCTTCCCCGGTGGAGTTGTGCATGGGGTGTGTTTGGAACATTTTGTCACCGGCCGACTCCAAAATTCAGCGATTCCCCATCTCAGCCCAGAAAGCAGGTAGAACAACTTTTGTGGTGTCTTTCAGATGCCTACCAAGGTAGTGTAAAAACTACCAGGAGAACTCCTGTCTGGCACCTTCCCCGGTGGAGTTGTGCATGGGGTGTGTTTGGAACATTTTGTCACCAGCCGAGTCCAAAATTCAGCGTTTCCCCATCTCAGCCCAGAAAGCAGGTAGAACAACTTTTGTGGTGCCTTTCAGATGCCTACCAAGGTAGTGTAAAAACTACCAAGAGAACTCCTGTCTGGCACCTTCCCCGGTGGAGTTGTGCATGGGGTGTGTTTGGAACATTTTGTCACCGGCCGAGTCCAAAATTCAGCGGTTCCCCATCTCAGCCCAGAAAGCAGGTACAACAACTTTTGTGGTGCCTTTCAGCTGCCTACCAAGGTAGTGTAAAAACTACCAACAGAATTCGTTCCTGGCACCTTCCCCGGTGGAGTTGTGCATGGGGTGTGTTTGGAACATTTTGTCACCAGCCGACTCCAAAATTCAGCGGTTCCCCATCTCAGCCCAGAAAGCAGGTAGAACAACTTTTGTGGTGTCTTTCAGATGCCTACCAAGGTAGTGTAAAAACTACTAAGAGAACTCCTGTCTGGCACCTTCCCCGGTGGAGTTTTGCATGGGGTGTGTTTGGAACATTTTGTCACCGGCCGAGTCCAAAATTCAGCGGTTCCCCATCTCAGCCCAGAAAGCAGGAAGAACAACTTTTGTGGTGCCTTTCAGCTGCCTACCAAGGTAGTGTAAAAACTACCAAGAGAACTCCTGTCTGGCACCTTCCCCGGTGGAGTTGTGCATGGGGTGTGTTTGGAACATTTTGTCACCAGCCGAGTCCAAAATTCAGCGTTTCCCCATCTCAGCCCAGAAAGCAGGTAGAACAACTTTTGTGGTGTCTTTCAGATGCCTACCGGAGCAATGTAAAAACTACCAGGAGAACTCCTGTCTGGCACCTTCCCCGGTGGAGTTGTGCATGGGGTGTGTTTGGAACATTTTGTCACCGGCCGGGTCCAAAATTCAGCGGTTCCCCATCTCAGCCCAGAAAGCAGGTAGAACAACTTTTGTGGTACCTTTCAGCTGCCTACCAAGGTAGTGTAAAAACTACCAGGAGAACTCCTGTCTGGCACCTTCCCCGGTGGAGTTGTGCATGGGGTGTGTTTGGAACATTTTGTCACCAGCCGACTCCAAAATTCAGCGGTTCCCCATCTCAGCCCAGAAAGCAGGTAGAACAACTTTTGTGGTGTCTTTCAGATGCCTACCGGAGCAATGTAAAAACTACCAGGAGAACTCCTGTCTGGCACCTTCCCCGGTGGAGTTGTGCAGGGGGTGTGTTTGGAACATTTTGTCACCGGCCGGGTCCAAAATTCAGCGGTTCCCCATCTCAGCCCAGAAAGCAGGTAGAACAACTTTTGTGGTGCCTTTCAGCTGCCTACCGGAGCAATGTAAAAACTACCAGGAGAACTCCTGTCTGGCACCTTCCCCGGTGGAGTTGTGCAGGGGGTGTGTTTGGAACATTTTGTCACCAGCCGACTCCAAAATTCAGCGGTTCCCCATCTCAGCCCACAAAGCAGGTACAACAACTTTTCTTGTGCCTTTCAGCTGCCTACCAAGGTAGTGTAAATCTACCAAAAGAATTCGTTCCTGGCACCTTCCCCGGTGGAGTTGTGCATGGGGTGTGTTTGGAACATTTTGTCACCGGCCGACTCCAAAATTCAGCGTTTCCCCATCTCAGCCCAGAAAGCAGGTAGAACAACTTTTGTGGTGCCTTTCAGCTGCCTACCAAGGTAGTGTAAAAACTACCAAGAGAACTCCTTTCTGGCACCTTCCCCGGTGGAGTTGTGCATGGGGTGTGTTTGGAACATTTTGTCACCAGCCGAGTCCAAAATTCAGCGGTTCCCCATCTCAGCCCAGAAAGCAGGTAGAACAACTTTTGTGGTGCCTTTCAGCTGCCTACCAAGGTAGTGTAAAAACTACCAAGAGAACTCCTGTCTGGCACCTTCCCCGGTGGAGTTGTGCATGGGGTGTGTTTGGAACATTTTGTCACCGGCCGACTCCAAAATTCAGCGGTTCCCCATCTCAGCCCAGAAAGCAGGTAGAACAACTTTTGTGGTGTCTTTCAGATGCCTACCGGAGCAATGTAAAAACTACCAGGAGAACTCCTGTCTGGCACCTTCCCCGGTGGAGTTGTGCATGGGGTGTGTTTGGAACATTTTGTCACCAGCCGAGTCCAAAATTCAGCGTTTCCCCATCTCAGCCCAGAAAGCAGGTAGAACAACTTTTGTGGTGTCTTTCAGATGCCTACCGGAGCAATGTAAAAACTATCAGGAGAACTCCTGTCTGGCACCTTCCCCGGTGGAGTTGTGCATGGGGTGTGTTTGGAACATTTTGTCACCGGCCGAGTCCAAAATTCAGCGATTCCCCATCTCAGCCCAGAAAGCAGGTAGAACAACTTTTGTGGTGTCTTTCAGCTGCCTACAAAGGCAGTGTAAAAACTACCAGGAGAACTCCTGTCTGGCACCTTCCCCGGTGGAGTTGTGCATGGGGTGTGTTTGGAACATTTTGTCACCAGCCGAGTCCAAAATTCAGCGGTTCCCCATCTCAGCCCAGAAAGCAGGTAGAACAACTTTTGTGGTGTCTTTCAGATGCCTACCAAGGTAGTGTAAAAACTACCAGGAGAACTCCTGTCTGGCACCTTCCCCGGTGGAGTTGTGCATGGGGTGTGTTTGGAACATTTTGTCACCAGCCGACTCCAAAATTCAGCGATTCCCCATCTCAGCCCAGAAAGCAGGTAGAACAACTTTTGTGGTGTCTTTCAGATGCCTACCAAGGTAGTGTAAAAACTACCAGGAGAACTCCTGTCTGGCACCTTCCCCGGTGGAGTTGTGCAGGGGGTGTGTTTGGAACATTTTGTCACCAGCCGACTCCAAAATTCAGCGTTTCCCCATCTCAGCCCAGAAAGCAGGTAGAACAACTTTTGTGGTGTCTTTCAGATGCCTACCGGAGCAATGTAAAAACTACCAGGAGAACTCCTGTCTGGCACCTTCCCCGGTGGAGTTGTGCATGGGGTGTGTTTGGAACATTTTGTCACCGGCCGAGTCCAAAATTCAGCGGTTCCCCATCTCAGCCCAGAAAGCAGGTAGAACAACTTTTGTGGTGCCTTTCAGCTGCCTACCGGAGCAATGTAAAAACTACCAGGAGAACTCCTGTCTGGCACCTTCCCCGGTGGAGTTGTGCAGGGGGTGTGTTTGGAACATTTTGTCACCGGCCGAGTCCAAAATTCAGCGGTTCCCCATCTCAGCCCAGAAAGCAGGTAGAACAACTTTTGTGGTGTCTTTCAGATGCCTACCGGAGCAATGTAAATACTACCAGGAGAACTCCTGTCTGGCACCTTCCCCGGTGGAGTTGTGCAGGGGGTGTGTTTGGAACATTTTGTCACCAGCCGAGTCCAAAATTCAGCGTTTCCCCATCTCAGCCCAGAAAGCAGGTAGAACAACTTTTGTGGTGTCTTTCAGATGCCTACCGGAGCAATGTAAAAACTACCAGGAGAACTCCTGTCTGGCACCTTCCCCGGTGGAGTTGTGCATGGGGTGTGTTTGGAACATTTTGTCACCGGCCGACTCCAAAATTCAGCGGTTCCCCATCTCAGCCCAGAAAGCAGGTAGAACAACTTTTGTGGTGCCTTTCAGCTGCCTACCGGAGCAATGTAAAAACTACCAGGAGAACTCCTGTCTGGCACCTTCCCCGGTGGAGTTGTGCAGGGGGTGTGTTTGGAACATTTTGTCACCAGCCGAGTCCAAAATTCAGCGGTTCCCCATCTCAGCCCAGAAAGCAGGTAGAACAACTTTTGTGGTGTCTTTCAGATGCCTACCAAGGTAGTGTAAATCTACCAAAAGAATTCGTTCCTGGCACCTTCCCCGGTGGAGTTGTGCATGGGGTGTCTGTGGAACATTTTGTCACCGGCCGAGTCCAAAATTCAGCGGTTCCCCATCTCAGCCCAGAAAGCAGGTAGAACAACTTTTGTGGTGTCTTTCAGATGCCTACCGGAGCAATGTAAAAACTACCAGGAGAACTCCTGTCTGGCACCTTCCCCGGTGGAGTTGTGCATGGGGTGTGTTTGGAACATTTTGTCACCAGCCGAGTCCAAAATTCAGCGGTTCCCCATCTCAGCCCAGAAAGCAGGTAGAACAACTTTTGTGGTGTCTTTCAGATGCCTACCGGAGCAATGTAAAAACTACCAACAGAATTCGTTCCTGGCACCTTCCCCGGTGGAGTTGTGCATGGGGTGTGTTTGGAACATTTTGTCACCAGCCGACTCCAAAATTCAGCGGTTCCCCATCTCAGCCCAGAAAGCAGGTAGAACAACTTTTGTGGTGTCTTTCAGATGCCTACCAAGGTAGTGTAAAAACTACTAAGAGAACTCCTGTCTGGCACCTTCCCCGGTGGAGTTTTGCATGGGGTGTGTTTGGAACATTTTGTCACCGGCCGACTCCAAAATTCAGCGATTCCCCATCTCAGCCCAGAAAGCAGGTAGAACAACTTCTGTGGTGTCTTTCAGATGCCTACCAAGGTAGTGTAAAAACTACTAAGAGAACTCCTGTCTGGCACCTTCCCCGGTGGAGTTGTGCAGGGGGTGTGTTTGGAACATTTTGTCACCGGCCGACTCCAAAATTCAGCGGTTCCCCATCTCAGCCCAGAAAGCAGGAAGAACAACTTTTGTGGTGTCTTTCAAATGCTTACCAAGGTAGTGTAAAAACTACCAGGAGAACTCCTGTCTGGCACCTTCCCCGGTGGAGTTGTGCATGGGGTGTGTTTGGAACATTTTGTCACCGGCCGAGTCCAAAATTCAGCGTTTCCCCATCTCAGCCCAGAAAGCAGGTAGAACAACTTTTGTGGTGCCTTTCAAATGCCTACCAAGGTAGTGTAAAAACTACCAAGAGAACTCCTGTCTGGCACCTTCCCCGGTGGAGTTGTGCATGGGGTGTGTTTGGAACATTTTGTCACCAGCCGACTCCAAAATTCAGCGTTTCCCCATCTCAGCCCACAAAGCAGGTAGAACAACTTTTGTGGTGTCTTTCAGATGCCTACCAAGGTAGTGTAAAAACTACCAGGACAACTCCTGTCTGGCACCTTCCCCGGTGGAGTTGTGCATGGGGTGTGTTTGGAACATTTTGTCACCGGCCGAGTCCAAAATTCAGCGGTTCCCCATCTCAGCCCAGAAAGCAGGAAGAACAACTTTTGTGGTGCCTTTCAGCTGCCTACCAAGGTAGTGTAAAAACTACCAAGAGAACTCCTGTCTGGCACCTTCCCCGGTGGAGTTGTGCATGGGGTGTGTTTGGAACATTTTGTCACCAGCCGAGTCCAAAATTCAGCGTTTCCCCATCTCAGCCCAGAAAGCAGGTAGAACAACTTTTGTGGTGTCTTTCAGATGCCTACCGGAGCAATGTAAAAACTACCAGGAGAACTCCTGTCTGGCACCTTCCCCGGTGGAGTTGTGCATGGGGTGTGTTTGGAACATTTTGTCACCGGCCGGGTCCAAAATTCAGCGGTTCCCCATCTCAGCCCAGAAAGCAGGTAGAACAACTTTTGTGGTACCTTTCAGCTGCCTACCAAGGTAGTGTAAAAACTACCAGGAGAACTCCTGTCTGGCACCTTCCCCGGTGGAGTTGTGCATGGGGTGTGTTTGGAACATTTTGTCACCAGCCGACTCCAAAATTCAGCGGTTCCCCATCTCAGCCCAGAAAGCAGGTAGAACAACTTTTGTGGTGTCTTTCAGATGCCTACCGGAGCAATGTAAAAACTACCAGGAGAACTCCTGTCTGGCACCTTCCCCGGTGGAGTTGTGCAGGGGGTGTGTTTGGAACATTTTGTCACCGGCCGGGTCCAAAATTCAGCGGTTCCCCATCTCAGCCCAGAAAGCAGGTAGAACAACTTTTGTGGTGCCTTTCAGCTGCCTACCGGAGCAATGTAAAAACTACCAGGAGAACTCCTGTCTGGCACCTTCCCCGGTGGAGTTGTGCAGGGGGTGTGTTTGGAACATTTTGTCACCAGCCGACTCCAAAATTCAGCGGTTCCCCATCTCAGCCCACAAAGCAGGTACAACAACTTTTCTTGTGCCTTTCAGCTGCCTACCAAGGTAGTGTAAATCTACCAAAAGAATTCGTTCCTGGCACCTTCCCCGGTGGAGTTGTGCATGGGGTGTGTTTGGAACATTTTGTCACCGGCCGACTCCAAAATTCAGCGTTTCCCCATCTCAGCCCAGAAAGCAGGTAGAACAACTTTTGTGGTGCCTTTCAGCTGCCTACCAAGGTAGTGTAAAAACTACCAAGAGAACTCCTTTCTGGCACCTTCCCCGGTGGAGTTGTGCATGGGGTGTGTTTGGAACATTTTGTCACCAGCCGAGTCCAAAATTCAGCGGTTCCCCATCTCAGCCCAGAAAGCAGGTAGAACAACTTTTGTGGTGCCTTTCAGCTGCCTACCAAGGTAGTGTAAAAACTACCAAGAGAACTCCTGTCTGGCACCTTCCCCGGTGGAGTTGTGCATGGGGTGTGTTTGGAACATTTTGTCACCGGCCGACTCCAAAATTCAGCGGTTCCCCATCTCAGCCCAGAAAGCAGGTAGAACAACTTTTGTGGTGTCTTTCAGATGCCTACCGGAGCAATGTAAAAACTACCAGGAGAACTCCTGTCTGGCACCTTCCCCGGTGGAGTTGTGCATGGGGTGTGTTTGGAACATTTTGTCACCAGCCGAGTCCAAAATTCAGCGTTTCCCCATCTCAGCCCAGAAAGCAGGTAGAACAACTTTTGTGGTGTCTTTCAGATGCCTACCGGAGCAATGTAAAAACTATCAGGAGAACTCCTGTCTGGCACCTTCCCCGGTGGAGTTGTGCATGGGGTGTGTTTGGAACATTTTGTCACCAGCCGAGTCCAAAATTCAGCGGTTCCCCATCTCAGCCCAGAAAGCAGGTAGAACAACTTTTGTGGTGTCTTTCAGATGCCTACCAAGGTAGTGTAAAAACTACCAGGAGAACTCCTGTCTGGCACCTTCCCCGGTGGAGTTGTGCATGGGGTGTGTTTGGAACATTTTGTCACCAGCCGACTCCAAAATTCAGCGATTCCCCATCTCAGCCCAGAAAGCAGGTAGAACAACTTTTGTGGTGTCTTTCAGATGCCTACCAAGGTAGTGTAAAAACTACCAGGAGAACTCCTGTCTGGCACCTTCCCCGGTGGAGTTGTGCAGGGGGTGTGTTTGGAACATTTTGTCACCAGCCGACTCCAAAATTCAGCGTTTCCCCATCTCAGCCCAGAAAGCAGGTAGAACAACTTTTGTGGTGTCTTTCAGATGCCTACCGGAGCAATGTAAAAACTACCAGGAGAACTCCTGTCTGGCACCTTCCCCGGTGGAGTTGTGCATGGGGTGTGTTTGGAACATTTTGTCACCGGCCGAGTCCAAAATTCAGCGGTTCCCCATCTCAGCCCAGAAAGCAGGTAGAACAACTTTTGTGGTGCCTTTCAGCTGCCTACCGGAGCAATGTAAAAACTACCAGGAGAACTCCTGTCTGGCACCTTCCCCGGTGGAGTTGTGCAGGGGGTGTGTTTGGAACATTTTGTCACCGGCCGAGTCCAAAATTCAGCGGTTCCCCATCTCAGCCCAGAAAGCAGGTAGAACAACTTTTGTGGTGTCTTTCAGATGCCTACCGGAGCAATGTAAAAACTACCAGGAGAACTCCTGTCTGGCACCTTCCCCGGTGGAGTTGTGCAGGGGGTGTGTTTGGAACATTTTGTCACCAGCCGAGTCCAAAATTCAGCGTTTCCCCATCTCAGCCCAGAAAGCAGGTAGAACAACTTTTGTGGTGTCTTTCAGATGCCTACCGGAGCAATGTAAAAACTACCAGGAGAACTCCTGTCTGGCACCTTCCCCGGTGGAGTTGTGCATGGGGTGTGTTTGGAACATTTTGTCACCGGCCGACTCCAAAATTCAGCGGTTCCCCATCTCAGCCCAGAAAGCAGGTAGAACAACTTTTGTGGTGCCTTTCAGCTGCCTACCGGAGCAATGTAAAAACTACCAGGAGAACTCCTGTCTGGCACCTTCCCCGGTGGAGTTGTGCAGGGGGTGTGTTTGGAACATTTTGTCACCAGCCGAGTCCAAAATTCAGCGGTTCCCCATCTCAGCCCAGAAAGCAGGTAGAACAACTTTTGTGGTGTCTTTCAGATGCCTACCAAGGTAGTGTAAATCTACCAAAAGAATTCGTTCCTGGCACCTTCCCCGGTGGAGTTGTGCATGGGGTGTCTGTGGAACATTTTGTCACCGGCCGAGTCCAAAATTCAGCGGTTCCCCATCTCAGCCCAGAAAGCAGGTAGAACAACTTTTGTGGTGTCTTTCAGATGCCTACCGGAGCAATGTAAAAACTACCAGGAGAACTCCTGTCTGGCACCTTCCCCGGTGGAGTTGTGCATGGGGTGTGTTTGGAACATTTTGTTACCAGCCGAGTCCAAAATTCAGCTGTTCCCCATCTCAGCCCAGAAAGCAGGTAGAACAACTTTTGTGGTGTCTTTCAGATGCCTACCAAGGTAGTGTAAAAACTACCAGGAGAACTCCTGTCTGGCACCTTCCCCGGTGGAGTTGTGCATGGGGTGTGTTTGGAACATTTTGTCACCAGCCGACTCCAAAATTCAGCGTTTCCCCATCTCAGCCCAGAAAGCAGGTAGAACAACTTTTGTGGTGTCTTTCAGATGCCTACCAAGGTAGTGTAAAAACTACCAGGAGAACTCCTGTCTGGCACCTTCCGTGGTGGAGTTGTGCATGGGGTGTGTTTGGAACATTTTGTCACCGGCCGAGTCCAAAATTCAGCGATTCCCCATCTCAGCCCAGAAAGCAGGTAGAACAACTTTTGTGGTGTCTTTCAGATGCCTACCAAGGTAGTGTAAAAACTACCAGGAGAACTCCTGTCTGGCACCTTCCCCGGTGGAGTTGTGCATGGGGTGTGTTTGGAACATTTTGTCACCAGCCGAGTCCAAAATTCAGCTGTTCCCCATCTCAGCCCAGAAAGCAGGTAGAACAACTTTTGTGGTGTCTTTCAGATGCCTACCGGAGCAATGTAAAAACTACCAGGAGAACTCCTGTCTGGCACCTTCCCCGGTGGAGTTGTGCATGGGGTGTGTTTGGAACATTTTGTCACCAGCCGAGTCCAAAATTCAGCTGTTCCCCATCTCAGCCCAGAAAAAAGGTAGAACAACTTTTGTGGTGTCTTTCAGATGCCTACCAAGGTAGTGTAAAAACTACCAGGAGAACTCCTGTCTGGCACCTTCCCCGGTGGAGTTGTGCATGGGGTGTGTTTGGAACATTTTGTCACCGGCCGACTCCAAAATTCAGCGTTTCCCCATCTCAGCCCAGAAAGCAGGTAGAACAACTTTTGTGGTGTCTTTCAGATGCCTACCGGAGCAATGTAAAAACTACCAGGAGAACTCCTGTCTGGCACCTTCCGTGGTGGAGTTGTGCATGGGGTGTGTTTGGAACATTTTGTCACCGGCCGAGTCCAAAATTCAGCGGTTCCCCATCTCAGCCCAGAAAGCAGGTAGAACAACTTTTGTGGTGCCTTTCAGCTGCCTACCGGAGCAATGTAAAAACTACCAGGAGAACTCCTGTCTGGCACCTTCCCCGGTGGAGTTGTGCATGGGGTGTGTTTGGAACATTTTGTCACCAGCCGAGTCCAAAATTCAGCGGTTCCCCATCTCAGCCCACAAAGCAGGTACAACAACTTTTCTTGTGCCTTTCAGCTGCCTACCAAGGTAGTGTAAATCTACCAAAAGAATTCGTTCCTGGCACCTTCCCCGGTGGAGTTGTGCATGGGGTGTCTGTGGAACATTTTGTCACCGGCCGACTCCAAAATTCAGCGGTTCCCCATCTCAGCCCACAAAGCAGGTAGAACAACTTTTGTGGTGTCTTTCAGATGCCTACCGGAGCAATGTAAAAACTACCAGGAGAACTCCTGTCTGGCACCTTCCCCGGTGGAGTTGTGCATGGGGTGTGTTTGGAACATTTTGTCACCAGCCGAGTCCAAAATTCAGCTGTTCCCCATCTCAGCCCAGAAAGCAGGTAGAACAACTTTTGTGGTGTCTTTCAGATGCCTACCAAGGTAGTGTAAAAACTACCAGGAGAACTCCTGTCTGGCACCTTCCCCGGTGGAGTTGTGCATGGGGTGTGTTTGGAACATTTTGTCACCGGCCGAGTCCAAAATTCAGCGATTCCCCATCTCAGCCCAGAAAGCAGGTAGAACAACTTTTGTGGTGTCTTTCAGATGCCTACCAAGGTAGTGTAAAAACTACCAGGAGAACTCCTGTCTGGCACCTTCCGTGGTGGAGTTGTGCATGGGGTGTGTTTGGAACATTTTGTCACCAGCCGACTCCAAAATTCAGCGTTTCCCCATCTCAGCCCAGAAAGCAGGTAGAACAACTTTTGTGGTGCCTTTCAGCTGCCTATCAAGGTAGTGTAAAAACTACTAAGAGAACTCCTTTCTGGCACCTTCCCCGGTGGAGTTGTGCATGGGGTGTGTTTGGAACATTTTGTCACCAGCCGAGTCCAAAATTCAGCGGTTCCCTATCTCAGCCCAGAAAGCAGGTAGAACAACTTTTGTGGTGCCTTTCAGCTGCCTACCAAGGTAGTGTAAAAACTACCAAGAGAACTCCTGTCTGGCACCTTCCCCGGTGGAGTTGTGCATGGGGTGTGTTTGGAACATTTTGTCACCGGCCGACTCCAAAATTCAGCGGTTCCCCATCTCAGCCCAGAAAGCAGGTAGAACAACTTTTGTGGTGTCTTTCAGATGCCTACCGGAGCAATGTAAAAACTACCAGGAGAACTCCTGTCTGGCACCTTCCGTGGTGGAGTTGTGCATGGGGTGTGTTTGGAACATTTTGTCACCAGCCGAGTCCAAAATTCAGCGATTCCCCATCTCAGCCCAGAAAGCAGGTAGAACAACTTTTGTGGTGTCTTTCAGATGCCTACCGGAGCAATGTAAAAACTACCAGGAGAACTCCTGTCTGGCACCTTCCCCGGTGGAGTTGTGCATGGGGTGTGTTTGGAACATTTTGTCACCGGCCGAGTCCAAAATTCAGCGATTCCCCATCTCAGCCCAGAAAGCAGGTAGAACAACTTTTGTGGTGTCTTTCAGACGCCTACAAAGGCAGTGTAAAAACTACCAGGAGAACTCCTGTCTGGCACCTTCCCCGGTGGAGTTGTGCATGGGGTGTGTTTGGAACATTTTGTCACCAGCCGAGTCCAAAATTCAGCGGTTCCCCATCTCAGCCCACAAAGCAGGTACAACAACTTTTGTGGTGTCTTTCAGATGCCTACCGGAGCAATGTAAAAACTACCAGGAGAACTCCTGTCTGGCACCTTCCCCGGTGGAGTTGTGCATGGGGTGTGTTTGGAACATTTTGTCACCGGCCGACTCCAAAATTCAGCGATTCCCCATCTCAGCCCAGAAAGCAGGTAGAACAACTTTTGTGGTGTCTTTCAGATGCCTACAAAGGCAGTGTAAAAACTACCAGGAGAACTCCTGTCTGGCACCTTCCGTGGTGGAGTTGTGCATGGGGTGTGTTTGGAACATTTTGTCACCAGCCGAGTCCAAAATTCAGCGGTTCCCCATCTCAGCCCAGAAAGCAGGTAGAACAACTTTTGTGGTGTCTTTCAGATGCCTACAAAGGCAGTGTAAAAACTACCAGGAGAACTCCTGTCTGGCACCTTCCCCGGTGGAGTTGTGCATGGGGTGTGTTTGGAACATTTTGTCACCAGCCGACTCCAAAATTCAGCGGTTCCCCATCTCAGCCCACAAAGCAGGTACAACAACTTTTCTTGTGCCTTTCAGCTGCCTACCAAGGTAGTGTAAATCTACCAAAAGAATTCGTTCCTGGCACCTTCCCCGGTGGAGTTGTGCATGGGGTGTCTGTGGAACATTTTGTCACCGGCCGAGTCCAAAATTCAGCGGTTCCCCATCTCAGCCCACAAAGCAGGTACAACAACTTTTCTTGTGCCTTTCAGCTGCCTACCAAGGTAGTGTAAATCTACCAAAAGAATTCGTTCCTGGCACCTTCCCCGGTGGAGTTGTGCATGGGGTGTCTGTGGAACATTTTGTCACCGGCCGAGTCCAAAATTCAGCGGTTCCCCATCTCAGCCCACAAAGCAGGTAGAACAACTTTTGTGGTGTCTTTCAGATGCCTACCGGAGCAATGTAAAAACTACCAGGAGAACTCCTGTCTGGCACCTTCCCCGGTGGAGTTGTGCATGGGGTGTGTTTGGAACATTTTGTCACCAGCCGACTCCAAAATTCAGCGGTTCCCCATCTCAGCCCAGAAAGCAGGTAGAACAACTTTTGTGGTGTCTTTCAGATGCCTACCAAGGTAGTGTAAAAACTACCAGGAGAACTCCTGTCTGGCACCTTCCCCGGTGGAGTTGTGCATGGGGTGTGTTTGGAACATTTTGTCACCAGCCGACTCCAAAATTCAGCGTTTCCCCATCTCAGCCCAGAAAGCAGGTAGAACAACTTTTGTGGTGTCTTTCAGATGCCTACCAAGGTAGTGTAAAAACTACCAGGAGAACTCCTGTCTGGCACCTTCCCCGGTGGAGTTGTGCATGGGGTGTGTTTGGAACATTTTGTCACCGGCCGAGTCCAAAATTCAGCGATTCCCCATCTCAGCCCAGAAAGCAGGTAGAACAACTTTTGTGGTGTCTTTCAGATGCCTACCAAGGTAGTGTAAAAACTACCAGGAGAACTCCTGTCTGGCACCTTCCGTGGTGGAGTTGTGCATGGGGTGTGTTTGGAACATTTTGTCAACGGCCGACTCCAAAATTCAGCGGTTCCCCATCTCAGCCCAGAAAGCAGGTAGAACAACTTTTGTGGTGTCTTTCAGATGCCTACCGGAGCAATGTAAAAACTACCAGGAGAACTCCTGTCTGGCACCTTCCCCGGTGGAGTTGTGCAGGGGGTGTGTTTGGAACATTTTGTCACCAGCCGAGTCCAAAATACAGCGTTTCCCCATCTCAGCCCAGAAAGCAGGTAGAACAACTTTTGTGGTGTCTTTCAGATGCCTACCGGAGCAATGTAAAAACTACCAGGAGAACTCCTGTCTGGCACCTTCCCCGGTGGAGTTGTGCATGGGGTGTGTTTGGAACATTTTGTCACCAGCCGAGTCCAAAATTCAGCTGTTCCCCATCTCAGCCCAGAAAGCAGGTAGAACAACTTTTGTGGTGTCTTTCAGATGCCTACCAAGGTAGTGTAAAAACTACCAGGAGAACTCCTGTCTGGCACCTTCCCCGGTGGAGTTGTGCATGGGGTGTGTTTGGAACATTTTGTCACCAGCCGACTCCAAAATTCAGCGTTTCCCCATCTCAGCCCAGAAAGCAGGTAGAACAACTTTTGTGGTGTCTTTCAGATGCCTACCAAGGTAGTGTAAAAACTACCAGGAGAACTCCTGTCTGGCACCTTCCCCGGTGGAGTTGTGCATGGGGTGTGTTTGGAACATTTTGTCACCGGCCGAGTCCAAAATTCAGCGATTCCCCATCTCAGCCCAGAAAGCAGGTAGAACAACTTTTGTGGTGTCTTTCAGATGCCTACCAAGGTAGTGTAAAAACTACCAGGAGAACTCCTGTCTGGCACCTTCCGTGGTGGAGTTGTGCATGGGGTGTGTTTGGAACATTTTGTCAACGGCCGACTCCAAAATTCAGCGGTTCCCCATCTCAGCCCAGAAAGCAGGTAGAACAACTTTTGTGGTGTCTTTCAGATGCCTACCGGAGCAATGTAAAAACTACCAGGAGAACTCCTGTCTGGCACCTTCCCCGGTGGAGTTGTGCAGGGGGTGTGTTTGGAACATTTTGTCACCGGCCGAGTCCAAAATTCAGCGATTCCCCATCTCAGCCCAGAAAGCAGGTAGAACAAGTTTTGTGGTGTCTTTCAGCTGCCTACCAAGGTAGTGTAAAAACTACCAAGAGAACTCCTGTCTGGCACCTTCCCCGGTGGAGTTGTGCATGGGGTGTGTTTGGAACATTTTGTCACCGGCCGAGTCCAAAATTCAGCTGTTCCCCATCTCAGCCCAGAAAGCAGGTAGAACAACTTTTGTGGTGTCTTTCAGATGCCTACCGGAGCAATGTAAAAACTACCAGGAGAACTCCTGTCTGGCACCTTCCCCGGTGGAGTTGTGCAGGGGGTGTGTTTGGAACATTTTGTCACCGGCCGAGTCCAAAATTCAGCGGTTCCCCATCTCAGCCCAGAAAGCAGGTAGAACAACTTTTGTGGTGCTTTCAGATGCCTACCGGAGCAATGTAAAAACTACCAGGAGAACTCCTGTCTGGCACCTTCCCCGGTGGAGTTGTGCAGGGGGTGTGTTTGGAACATTTTGTCACCAGCCGAGTCCAAAATTCAGCGGTTCCCCATCTCAGCCCACAAAGCAGGTACAACAACTTTTCTTGTGCCTTTCAGCTGCCTACCAAGGTAGTGTAAAAACTACCAAGAGAACTCCTGTCTGGCACCTTCCCCGGTGGTGTTGTGCATGGGGTGTGTTTGGAACATTTTGTCACCGGCCGAGTCCAAAATTCAGCTGTTCCCCATCTCAGCCCAGAAAGCAGGTAGAACAACTTTTGTGGTGTCTTTCAGATGCCTACCGGAGCAATGTAAAAACTACCAGGAGAACTCCTGTCTGGCACCTTCCCCGGTGGAGTTGTGCAGGGGGTGTGTTTGGAACATTTTGTCACCGGCCGAGTCCAAAATTCAGCGGTTCCCCATCTCAGCCCAGAAAGCAGGTAGAACAACTTTTGTGGTGCCTTTCAGCTGCCTACCGGAGCAATGTAAAAACTACCAGGAGAACTCCTGTCTGGCACCTTCCCCGGTGGAGTTGTGCAGGGGGTGTGTTTGGAACATTTTGTCACCAGCCGAGTCCAAAATTCAGCGGTTCCCCATCTCAGCCCACAAAGCAGGTACAACAACTTTTCTTGTGCCTTTCAGCTGCCTACCAAGGTAGTGTAAAAACTACCAGGAGAACTCCTGTCTGGCACCTTCCCCGGTGGAGTTGTGCATGGGGTGTGTTTGGAACATTTTGTCACCAGCCGACTCCAAAATTCAGCGTTTCCCCATCTCAGCCCAGAAAGCAGGTAGAACAACTTTTGTGGTGTCTTTCAGATGCCTACCGGAGCAATGTAAAAACTACCAGGAGAACTCCTGTCTGGCACCTTCCCCGGTGGAGTTGTGCATGGGGTGTGTTTGGAACATTTTGTCACCAGCCGAGTCCAAAATTCAGCGTTTCCCCATCTCAGCCCAGAAAGCAGGTAGAACAACTTTTGTGGTGTCTTTCAGATGCCTACCGGAGCAATGTAAAAACTACCAGGAGAACTCCTGTCTGGCACCTTCCCCGGTGGAGTTGTGCAGGGGGTGTGTTTGGAACATTTTGTCACCGGCCGAGTCCAAAATTCAGCGGTTCCCCATCTCAGCCCAGAAAGCAGGTAGAACAACTTTTGTGGTGCCTTTCAGCTGCCTACCGGAGCAATGTAAAAACTACCAGGAGAACTCCTGTCTGGCACCTTCCCCGGTGGAGTTGTGCATGGGGTGTGTTTGGAACATTTTGTCACCAGCCGAGTCCAAAATTCAGCGGTTCCCCATCTCAGCCCAGAAAGCAGGTAGAACAACTTTTGTGGTGTCTTTCAGATGCCTACCAAGGTAGTGTAAAAACTACCAGGAGAACTCCTGTCTGGCACCTTCCCCGGTGGAGTTGTGCATGGGGTGTGTTTGGAACATTTTGTCACCAGCCGACTCCAAAATTCAGCGATTCCCCATCTCAGCCCAGAAAGCAGGTAGAACAACTTTTGTGGTGTCTTTCAGATGCCTACCAAGGTAGTGTAAAAACTACCAGGAGAACTCCTGTCTGGCACCTTCCCCGGTGGAGTTGTGCAGGGGGTGTGTTTGGAACATTTTGTCACCAGCCGACTCCAAAATTCAGCGTTTCCCCATCTCAGCCCAGAAAGCAGGTAGAACAACTTTTGTGGTGTCTTTCAGATGCCTACCGGAGCAATGTAAAAACTACCAGGAGAACTCCTGTCTGGCACCTTCCCCGGTGGAGTTGTGCATGGGGTGTGTTTGGAACATTTTGTCACCGGCCGAGTCCAAAATTCAGCGGTTCCCCATCTCAGCCCAGAAAGCAGGTAGAACAACTTTTGTGGTGCCTTTCAGCTGCCTACCGGAGCAATGTAAAAACTACCAGGAGAACTCCTGTCTGGCACCTTCCCCGGTGGAGTTGTGCAGGGGGTGTGTTTGGAACATTTTGTCACCAGCCGAGTCCAAAATTCAGCGGTTCCCCATCTCAGCCCAGAAAGCAGGTAGAACAACTTTTGTGGTGTCTTTCAGATGCCTACCGGAGCAATGTAAAAACTACCAGGAGAACTCCTGTCTGGCACCTTCCGTGGTGGAGTTGTGCATGGGGTGTGTTTGGAACATTTTGTCACCAGCCGAGTCTAAAATTCAGCTGTTCCCCATCTCAGCCCAGAAAGCAGGTAGAACAACTTTTGTGGTGTCTTTCAGATGCCTACCAAGGTAGTGTAAAAACTACCAGGAGAACTCCTGTCTGGCACCTTCCCCGGTGGAGTTGTGCATGGGGTGTGTTTGGAACATTTTGTCACCAGCCGACTCCAAAATTCAGCGTTTCCCCATCTCAGCCCAGAAAGCAGGTAGAACAACTTTTGTGGTGTCTTTCAGATGCCTACCGGAGCAATGTAAAAACTACCAGGAGAACTCCTGTCTGGCACCTTCCCCGGTGGAGTTGTGCATGGGGTGTGTTTGGAACATTTTGTCACCAGCCGAGTCCAAAATTCAGCGTTTCCCCATCTCAGCCCAGAAAGCAGGTAGAACAACTTTTGTGGTGTCTTTCAGATGCCTACCGGAGCAATGTAAAAACTACCAGGAGAACTCCTGTCTGGCACCTTCCCCGGTGGAGTTGTGCAGGGGGTGTGTTTGGAACATTTTGTCACCGGCCGAGTCCAAAATTCAGCGGTTCCCCATCTCAGCCCAGAAAGCAGGTAGAACAACTTTTGTGGTGCCTTTCAGCTGCCTACCGGAGCAATGTAAAAACTACCAGGAGAACTCCTGTCTGGCACCTTCCCCGGTGGAGTTGTGCATGGGGTGTGTTTGGAACATTTTGTCACCAGCCGAGTCCAAAATTCAGCGGTTCCCCATCTCAGCCCAGAAAGCAGGTAGAACAACTTTTGTGGTGTCTTTCAGATGCCTACCAAGGTAGTGTAAAAACTACCAGGAGAACTCCTGTCTGGCACCTTCCCCGGTGGAGTTGTGCATGGGGTGTGTTTGGAACATTTTGTCACCAGCCGACTCCAAAATTCAGCGATTCCCCATCTCAGCCCAGAAAGCAGGTAGAACAACTTTTGTGGTGTCTTTCAGATGCCTACCAAGGTAGTGTAAAAACTACCAGGAGAACTCCTGTCTGGCACCTTCCCCGGTGGAGTTGTGCAGGGGGTGTGTTTGGAACATTTTGTCACCAGCCGACTCCAAAATTCAGCGTTTCCCCATCTCAGCCCAGAAAGCAGGTAGAACAACTTTTGTGGTGTCTTTCAGATGCCTACCGGAGCAATGTAAAAACTACCAGGAGAACTCCTGTCTGGCACCTTCCCCGGTGGAGTTGTGCATGGGGTGTGTTTGGAACATTTTGTCACCGGCCGAGTCCAAAATTCAGCGGTTCCCCATCTCAGCCCAGAAAGCAGGTAGAACAACTTTTGTGGTGCCTTTCAGCTGCCTACCGGAGCAATGTAAAAACTACCAGGAGAACTCCTGTCTGGCACCTTCCCCGGTGGAGTTGTGCAGGGGGTGTGTTTGGAACATTTTGTCACCAGCCGAGTCCAAAATTCAGCGGTTCCCCATCTCAGCCCAGAAAGCAGGTAGAACAACTTTTGTGGTGTCTTTAAGATGCCTACCGGAGCAATGTAAAAACTACCAGGAGAACTCCTGTCTGGCACCTTCCCCGGTGGAGTTGTGCAGGGGGTGTGTTTGGAACATTTTGCCACCAGCCGACTCCAAAATTCAGCGTTTCCCCATCTCAGCCCAGAAAGCAGGTAGAACAACTTTTGTGGTGTCTTTCAGATGCCTACCGGAGCAATGTAAAAACTACCAGGAGAACTCCTGTCTGGCACCTTCCCCGGTGGAGTTGTGCATGGGGTGTGTTTGGAACATTTTGTCACCGGCCGAGTCCAAAATTCAGCGGTTCCCCATCTCAGCCCAGAAAGCAGGTAGAACAACTTTTGTGGTGCCTTTCAGCTGCCTACCGGAGCAATGTAAAAACTACCAGGAGAACTCCTGTCTGGCACCTTCCCCGGTGGAGTTGTGCAGGGGGTGTGTTTGGAACATTTTGTCACCAGCCGAGTCCAAAATTCAGCGGTTCCCCATCTCAGCCCAGAAAGCAGGTAGAACAACTTTTGTGGTGTCTTTCAGCTGCCTACCAAGGTACTGTAAATCTACCAAAAGAATTCGTTCCTGGCACCTTCCCCGGTGGAGTTGTGCATGGGGTGTCTGTGGAACATTTTGTCACCGGCCGAGTCCAAAATTCAGCGGTTCCCCATCTCAGCCCAGAAAGCAGGTAGAACAACTTTTGTGGTGTCTTTCAGATGCCTACCGGAGCAATGTAAAAACTACCAGGAGAACTCCTGTCTGGCACCTTCCCCGGTGGAGTTGTGCATGGGGTGTGTTTGGAACATTTTGTTACCAGCCGAGTCCAAAATTCAGCTGTTCCCCATCTCAGCCCAGAAAGCAGGTAGAACAACTTTTGTGGTGTCTTTCAGATGCCTACCAAGGTAGTGTAAAAACTACCAGGAGAACTCCTGTCTGGCACCTTCCCCGGTGGAGTTGTGCATGGGGTGTGTTTGGAACATTTTGTCACCAGCCGACTCCAAAATTCAGCGTTTCCCCATCTCAGCCCAGAAAGCAGGTAGAACAACTTTTGTGGTGTCTTTCAGATGCCTACCAAGGTAGTGTAAAAACTACCAGGAGAACTCCTGTCTGGCACCTTCCGTGGTGGAGTTGTGCATGGGGTGTGTTTGGAACATTTTGTCACCGGCCGAGTCCAAAATTCAGCGATTCCCCATCTCAGCCCAGAAAGCAGGTAGAACAACTTTTGTGGTGTCTTTCAGATGCCTACCAAGGTAGTGTAAAAACTACCAGGAGAACTCCTGTCTGGCACCTTCCCCGGTGGAGTTGTGCATGGGGTGTGTTTGGAACATTTTGTCACCAGCCGAGTCCAAAATTCAGCTGTTCCCCATCTCAGCCCAGAAAGCAGGTAGAACAACTTTTGTGGTGTCTTTCAGATGCCTACCGGAGCAATGTAAAAACTACCAGGAGAACTCCTGTCTGGCACCTTCCCCGGTGGAGTTGTGCATGGGGTGTGTTTGGAATATTTTGTCACCAGCCAAGTCCAAAATTCAGCTGTTCCCCATCTCATCCCAGAAAAAAGGTAGAACAACTTTTGTGGTGTCTTTCAGATGCCTACCAAGGTAGTGTAAAAACTACCAGGAGAACTCCTGTCTGGCACCTTCCCCGGTGGAGTTGTGCATGGGGTGTGTTTGGAACATTTTGTCACCAGCCGACTCCAAAATTCAGCGTTTCCCCATCTCAGCCCAGAAAGCAGGTAGAACAACTTTTGTGGTGTCTTTCAGATGCCTACCGGAGCAATGTAAAAACTACCAGGAGAACTCCTGTCTGGCACCTTCCGTGGTGGAGTTGTGCATGGGGTGTGTTTGGAACATTTTGTCACCGGCCGAGTCCAAAATTCAGCGGTTCCCCATCTCAGCCCAGAAAGCAGGTAGAACAACTTTTGTGGTGCCTTTCAGCTGCCTACCGGAGCAATGTAAAAACTACCAGGAGAACTCCTGTCTGGCACCTTCCCCGGTGGAGTTGTGCATGGGGTGTGTTTGGAACATTTTGTCACCAGCCGAGTCCAAAATTCAGCGGTTCCCCATCTCAGCCCACAAAGCAGGTACAACAACTTTTCTTGTGCCTTTCAGCTGCCTACCAAGGTAGTGTAAATCTACCAAAAGAATTCGTTCCTGGCACCTTCCCCGGTGGAGTTGTGCATGGGGTGTGTTTGGAACATTTTGTCACCGGCCGAGTCCAAAATTCAGCGATTCCCCATCTCAGCCCAGAAAGCAGGTAGAACAACTTTTGTGGTGCCTTTCAGCTGCCTATCAAGGTAGTGTAAAAACTACCAAGAGAACTCCTTTCTGGCACCTTCCCCGGTGGAGTTGTGCATGGGGTGTGTTTGGAACATTTTGTCACCAGCCGAGTCCAAAATTCAGCGGTTCCCTATCTCAGCCCAGAAAGCAGGTAGAACAACTTTTGTGGTGCCTTTCAGCTGCCTACCAAGGTAGTGTAAAAACTACCAAGAGAACTCCTGTCTGGCACCTTCCCCGGTGGAGTTGTGCATGGGGTGTGTTTGGAACATTTTGTCACCGGCCGACTCCAAAATTCAGCGGTTCCCCATCTCAGCCCAGAAAGCAGGTAGAACAACTTTTGTGGTGTCTTTCAGATGCCTACCGGAGCAATGTAAAAACTACCAGGAGAACTCCTGTCTGGCACCTTCCGTGGTGGAGTTGTGCATGGGGTGTGTTTGGAACATTTTGTCACCAGCCGAGTCCAAAATTCAGCGATTCCCCATCTCAGCCCAGAAAGCAGGTAGAACAACTTTTGTGGTGTCTTTCAGATGCCTACCGGAGCAATGTAAAAACTACCAGGAGAACTCCTGTCTGGCACCTTCCCCGGTGGAGTTGTGCATGGGGTGTGTTTGGAACATTTTGTCACCGGCCGAGTCCAAAATTCAGCGATTCCCCATCTCAGCCCAGAAAGCAGGTAGAACAACTTTTGTGGTGTCTTTCAGACGCCTACAAAGGCAGTGTAAAAACTACCAGGAGAACTCCTGTCTGGCACCTTCCCCGGTGGAGTTGTGCATGGGGTGTGTTTGGAACATTTTGTCACCAGCCGAGTCCAAAATTCAGCGGTTCCCCATCTCAGCCCACAAAGCAGGTACAACAACTTTTGTGGTGTCTTTCAGATGCCTACCGGAGCAATGTAAAAACTACCAGGAGAACTCCTGTCTGGCACCTTCCCCGGTGGAGTTGTGCATGGGGTGTGTTTGGAACATTTTGTCACCGGCCGACTCCAAAATTCAGCGATTCCCCATCTCAGCCCAGAAAGCAGGTAGAACAACTTTTGTGGTGTCTTTCAGATG
This sequence comes from Falco cherrug, assembly GCF_023634085.1. Taxonomy (NCBI): domain Eukaryota; kingdom Metazoa; phylum Chordata; class Aves; order Falconiformes; family Falconidae; genus Falco; species Falco cherrug. Next base: position 1,546,998 of record NW_026599434.1, read on the forward strand.
CCTACAAAGGCAGTGTAAAAACTACCAGGAGAACTCCTGTCTGGCACCTTCCCCGGTGGAGTTGTGCATGGGGTGTGTTTGGAACATTTTGTCACCAGCCGAGTCCAAAATTCAGCGGTTCCCCATCTCAGCCCAGAAAGCAGGTAGAACAACTTTTGTGGTGTCTTTCAGATGCCTACAAAGGCAGTGTAAAAACTACCAGGAGAACTCCTGTCTGGCACCTTCCCCGGTGGAGTTGTGCATGGGGTGTGTTTGGAACATTTTGTCACCAGCCGACTCCAAAATTCAGCGGTTCCCCATCTCAGCCCACAAAGCAGGTACAACAACTTTTCTTGTGCCTTTCAGCTGCCTACCAAGGTAGTGTAAATCTACCAAAAGAATTCGTTCCTGGCACCTTCCCCGGTGGAGTTGTGCATGGGGTGTCTGTGGAACATTTTGTCACCGGCCGAGTCCAAAATTCAGCGGTTCCCCATCTCAGCCCACAAAGCAGGTACAACAACTTTTCTTGTGCCTTTCAGCTGCCTACCAAGGTAGTGTAAATCTACCAAAAGAATTCGTTCCTGGCACCTTCCCCGGTGGAGTTGTGCATGGGGTGTCTGTGGAACATTTTGTCACCGGCCGAGTCCAAAATTCAGCGGTTCCCCATCTCAGCCCACAAAGCAGGTAGAACAACTTTTGTGGTGTCTTTCAGATGCCTACCGGAGCAATGTAAAAACTACCAGGAGAACTCCTGTCTGGCACCTTCCCCGGTGGAGTTGTGCATGGGGTGTGTTTGGAACATTTTGTCACCAGCCGAGTCCAAAATTCAGCTGTTCCCCATCTCAGCCCAGAAAGCAGGTAGAACAACTTTTGTGGTGTCTTTCAGATGCCTACCAAGGTAGTGTAAAAACTACCAGGAGAACTCCTGTCTGGCACCTTCCCCGGTGGAGTTGTGCATGGGGTGTGTTTGGAACATTTTGTCACCAGCCGACTCCAAAATTCAGCGTTTCCCCATCTCAGCCCAGAAAGCAGGTAGAACAACTTTTGTGGTGTCTTTCAGATGCCTACCAAGGTAGTGTAAAAACTACCAGGAGAACTCCTGTCTGGCACCTTCCCCGGTGGAGTTGTGCATGGGGTGTGTTTGGAACATTTTGTCACCGGCCGAGTCCAAAATTCAGCGATTCCCCATCTCAGCCCAGAAAGCAGGTAGAACAACTTTTGTGGTGTCTTTCAGATGCCTACCAAGGTAGTGTAAAAACTACCAGGAGAACTCCTGTCTGGCACCTTCCGTGGTGGAGTTGTGCATGGGGTGTGTTTGGAACATTTTGTCAACGGCCGACTCCAAAATTCAGCGGTTCCCCATCTCAGCCCAGAAAGCAGGTAGAACAACTTTTGTGGTGTCTTTCAGATGCCTACCGGAGCAATGTAAAAACTACCAGGAGAACTCCTGTCTGGCACCTTCCCCGGTGGAGTTGTGCAGGGGGTGTGTTTGGAACATTTTGTCACCAGCCGAGTCCAAAATACAGCGTTTCCCCATCTCAGCCCAGAAAGCAGGTAGAACAACTTTTGTGGTGTCTTTCAGATGCCTACCGGAGCAATGTAAAAACTACCAGGAGAACTCCTGTCTGGCACCTTCCCCGGTGGAGTTGTGCATGGGGTGTGTTTGGAACATTTTGTCACCAGCCGAGTCCAAAATTCAGCTGTTCCCCATCTCAGCCCAGAAAGCAGGTAGAACAACTTTTGTGGTGTCTTTCAGATGCCTACCAAGGTAGTGTAAAAACTACCAGGAGAACTCCTGTCTGGCACCTTCCCCGGTGGAGTTGTGCATGGGGTGTGTTTGGAACATTTTGTCACCAGCCGACTCCAAAATTCAGCGTTTCCCCATCTCAGCCCAGAAAGCAGGTAGAACAACTTTTGTGGTGTCTTTCAGATGCCTACCAAGGTAGTGTAAAAACTACCAGGAGAACTCCTGTCTGGCACCTTCCCCGGTGGAGTTGTGCATGGGGTGTGTTTGGAACATTTTGTCACCGGCCGAGTCCAAAATTCAGCGATTCCCCATCTCAGCCCAGAAAGCAGGTAGAACAACTTTTGTGGTGTCTTTCAGATGCCTACCAAGGTAGTGTAAAAACTACCAGGAGAACTCCTGTCTGGCACCTTCCGTGGTGGAGTTGTGCATGGGGTGTGTTTGGAACATTTTGTCAACGGCCGACTCCAAAATTCAGCGGTTCCCCATCTCAGCCCAGAAAGCAGGTAGAACAACTTTTGTGGTGTCTTTCAGATGCCTACCGGAGCAATGTAAAAACTACCAGGAGAACTCCTGTCTGGCACCTTCCCCGGTGGAGTTGTGCAGGGGGTGTGTTTGGAACATTTTGTCACCAGCCGAGTCCAAAATACAGCGTTTCCCCATCTCAGCCCAGAAAGCAGGTAGAACAACTTTTGTGGTGTCTTTCAGATGCCTACCGGAGCAATGTAAAAACTACCAGGAGAACTCCTGTCTGGCACCTTCCCCGGTGGAGTTGTGCATGGGGTGTGTTTGGAACATTTTGTCACCGGCCGAGTCCAAAATTCAGCGATTCCCCATCTCAGCCCAGAAAGCAGGTAGAACAACTTTTGTGGTGTCTTTCAGATGCCTACCGGAGCAATGTAAAAACTACCAGGAGAACTCCTGTCTGGCACCTTCCCCGGTGGAGTTGTGCATGGGGTGTGTTTGGAACATTTTGTCACCAGCCGAGTCCAAAATTCAGCGGTTCCCCATCTCAGCCCAGAAAGCAGGTAGAACAACTTTTGTGGTGTCTTTCAGATGCCTACCGGAGCAATGTAAAAACTACCAGGAGAACTCCTGTCTGGCACCTTCCCCGGTGGAGTTGTGCAGGGGGTGTGTTTGGAACATTTTGTCACCAGCCGAGTCCAAAATTCAGCGGTTCCCTATCTCAGCCCAGAAAGCAGGTAGAACAAGTTTTGTGGTGTCTTTCAGCTGCCTACCAAGGTAGTGTAAAAACTACCAAGAGAACTCCTGTCTGGCACCTTCCCCGGTGGTGTTGTGCATGGGGTGTGTTTGGAACATTTTGTCACCGGCCGAGTCCAAAATTCAGCTGTTCCCCATCTCAGCCCAGAAAGCAGGTAGAACAACTTTTGTGGTGTCTTTCAGATGCCTACCGGAGCAATGTAAAAACTACCAGGAGAACTCCTGTCTGGCACCTTCCCCGGTGGAGTTGTGCAGGGGGTGTGTTTGGAACATTTTGTCACCGGCCGAGTCCAAAATTCAGCGGTTCCCCATCTCAGCCCAGAAAGCAGGTAGAACAACTTTTGTGGTGCTTTCAGATGCCTACCGGAGCAATGTAAAAACTACCAGGAGAACTCCTGTCTGGCACCTTCCCCGGTGGAGTTGTGCAGGGGGTGTGTTTGGAACATTTTGTCACCAGCCGAGTCCAAAATTCAGCGGTTCCCCATCTCAGCCCACAAAGCAGGTACAACAACTTTTCTTGTGCCTTTCAGCTGCCTACCAAGGTAGTGTAAAAACTACCAAGAGAACTCCTGTCTGGCACCTTCCCCGGTGGTGTTGTGCATGGGGTGTGTTTGGAACATTTTGTCACCGGCCGAGTCCAAAATTCAGCTGTTCCCCATCTCAGCCCAGAAAGCAGGTAGAACAACTTTTGTGGTGTCTTTCAGATGCCTACCGGAGCAATGTAAAAACTACCAGGAGAACTCCTGTCTGGCACCTTCCCCGGTGGAGTTGTGCATGGGGTGTGTTTGGAACATTTTGTCACCGGCCGAGTCCAAAATTCAGCGGTTCCCCATCTCAGCCCAGAAAGCAGGTAGAACAACTTTTGTGGTGCCTTTCAGCTGCCTACCGGAGCAATGTAAAAACTACCAGGAGAACTCCTGTCTGGCACCTTCCCCGGTGGAGTTGTGCAGGGGGTGTGTTTGGAACATTTTGTCACCAGCCGAGTCCAAAATTCAGCGGTTCCCCATCTCAGCCCACAAAGCAGGTACAACAACTTTTCTTGTGCCTTTCAGCTGCCTACCAAGGTAGTGTAAAAACTACCAAGAGAACTCCTGTCTGGCACCTTCCCCGGTGGTGTTGTGCATGGGGTGTGTTTGGAACATTTTGTCACCGGCCGAGTCCAAAATTCAGCTGTTCCCCATCTCAGCCCAGAAAGCAGGTAGAACAACTTTTGTGGTGTCTTTCAGATGCCTACCGGAGCAATGTAAAAACTACCAGGAGAACTCCTGTCTGGCACCTTCCGTGGTGGAGTTGTGCATGGGGTGTGTTTGGAACATTTTGTCACCAGCCGAGTCTAAAATTCAGCTGTTCCCCATCTCAGCCCAGAAAGCAGGTAGAACAACTTTTGTGGTGTCTTTCAGATGCCTACCAAGGTAGTGTAAAAACTACCAGGAGAACTCCTGTCTGGCACCTTCCCCGGTGGAGTTGTGCATGGGGTGTGTTTGGAACATTTTGTCACCAGCCGACTCCAAAATTCAGCGTTTCCCCATCTCAGCCCAGAAAGCAGGTAGAACAACTTTTGTGGTGTCTTTCAGATGCCTACCGGAGCAATGTAAAAACTACCAGGAGAACTCCTGTCTGGCACCTTCCCCGGTGGAGTTGTGCATGGGGTGTGTTTGGAACATTTTGTCACCGGCCGAGTCCAAAATTCAGCGGTTCCCCATCTCAGCCCAGAAAGCAGGTAGAACAACTTTTGTGGTGCCTTTCAGCTGCCTACCGGAGCAATGTAAAAACTACCAGGAGAACTCCTGTCTGGCACCTTCCCCGGTGGAGTTGTGCATGGGGTGTGTTTGGAACATTTTGTCACCAGCCGAGTCCAAAATTCAGCGGTTCCCCATCTCACCCCACAAAGCAGGTACAACAACTTTTCTTGTGCCTTTCAGATGCCTACCAAGGTAGTGTAAATCTACCAAAAGAATTCGTTCCTGGCACCTTCCCCGGTGGAGTTGTGCATGGGGTGTCTGTGGAACATTTTGTCACCGGCCGAGTCCAAAATTCAGCGGTTCCCCATCTCAGCCCAGAAAGCAGGTAGAACAACTTTTGTGGTGTCTTTCAGATGCCTACCGGAGCAATGTAAAAACTACCAGGAGAACTCCTGTCTGGCACCTTCCCCGGTGGAGTTGTGCATGGGGTGTGTTTGGAACATTTTGTCACCAGCCGAGTCCAAAATTCAGCTGTTCCCCATCTCAGCCCAGAAAGCAGGTAGAACAACTTTTGTGGTGTCTTTCAGATGCCTACCAAGGTAGTGTAAAAACTACCAGGAGAACTCCTGTCTGGCACCTTCCCCGGTGGAGTTGTGCATGGGGTGTGTTTGGAACATTTTGTCACCAGCCGACTCCAAAATTCAGCGGTTCCCCATCTCAGCCCAGAAAGCAGGTAGAACAACTTTTGTGGTGTCTTTCAGATGCCTACCAAGGTAGTGTAAAAACTACCAGGAGAACTCCTGTCTGGCACCTTCCCCGGTGGAGTTGTGCATGGGGTGTGTTTGGAACATTTTGTCACCGGCCGACTCCAAAATTCAGCGATTCCCCATCTCAGCCCAGAAAGCAGGTAGAACAACTTTTGTGGTGTCTTTCAGATGCCTACCGGAGCAATGTAAAAACTACCAGGAGAACTCCTGTCTGGCACCTTCCCCGGTGGAGTTGTGCAGGGGGTGTGTTTGGAACATTTTGTCACCGGCCGAGTCCAAAATTCAGCGGTTCCCCATCTCAGCCCAGAAAGCAGGTAGAACAACTTTTGTGGTGCCTTTCAGCTGCCTACCGGAGCAATGTAAAAACTACCAGGAGAACTCCTGTCTGGCACCTTCCCCGGTGGAGTTGTGCAGGGGGTGTGTTTGGAACATTTTGTCACCAGCCGAGTCCAAAATTCAGCGGTTCCCCATCTCAGCCCACAAAGCAGGTACAACAACTTTTCTTTTGCCTTTCAGCTGCCTACCAAGGTAGTGTAAAAACTACCAAGAGAACTCCTGTCTGGCACCTTCCCCGGTGGTGTTGTGCATGGGGTGTGTTTGGAACATTTTGTCACCGGCCGAGTCCAAAATTCAGCGGTTCCCTATCTCAGCCCAGAAAGCAGGTAGAACAAGTTTTGTGGTGTCTTTCAGCTGCCTACCAAGGTAGTGTAAAAACTACCAAGAGAACTCCTTTCTGGCACCTTCCCCGGTGGTGTTGTGCATGGGGTGTGTTTGGAACATTTTGTCACCGGCTGAGTCCAAAATTCAACGGTTCCCCATCTCAGCCCAGAAAGCAGGTAGAACAACTTTTGTGGTGTCTTTCAGATGCCTACCGGAGCAATGTAAAAACTACCAGGAGAACTCCTGTCTGGCACCTTCCCCGGTGGAGTTGTGCAGGGGGTGTGTTTGGAACATTTTGTCACCGGCCGACTCCAAAATTCAGCGGTTCCCCATCTCAGCCCAGAAAGCAGGTAGAACAACTTTTGTGGTGCCTTTCAGCTGCCTACCGGAGCAATGTAAAAACTACCAGGAGAACTCCTGTCTGGCACCTTCCCCGGTGGAGTTGTGCAGGGGGTGTGTTTGGAACATTTTGTCACCAGCCGAGTCCAAAATTCAGCGGTTCCCCATCTCAGCCCACAAAGCAGGTACAACAACTTTTCTTGTGCCTTTCAGCTGCCTACCAAGGTAGTGTAAAAACTACCAAGAGAACTCCTGTCTGGCACCTTCCCCGGTGGTGTTGTGCATGGGGTGTGTTTGGAACATTTTGTCACCGGCCGAGTCCAAAATTCAGCTGTTCCCCATCTCAGCCCAGAAAGCAGGTAGAACAACTTTTGTGGTGTCTTTCAGATGCCTACCGGAGCAATGTAAAAACTACCAGGAGAACTCCTGTCTGGCACCTTCCGTGGTGGAGTTGTGCATGGGGTGTGTTTGGAACATTTTGTCACCAGCCGAGTCCAAAATTCAGCTGTTCCCCATCTCAGCCCAGAAAGCAGGTAGAACAACTTTTGTGGTGTCTTTCAGATGCCTACCAAGGTAGTGTAAAAACTACCAGGAGAACTCCTGTCTGGCACCTTCCCCGGTGGAGTTGTGCATGGGGTGTGTTTGGAACATTTTGTCACCAGCCGACTCCAAAATTCAGCGTTTCCCCATCTCAGCCCAGAAAGCAGGTAGAACAACTTTTGTGGTGTCTTTCAGATGCCTACCGGAGCAATGTAAAAACTACCAGGAGAACTCCTGTCTGGCACCTTCCCCGGTGGAGTTGTGCATGGGGTGTGTTTGGAACATTTTGTCACCGGCCGAGTCCAAAATTCAGCGGTTCCCCATCTCAGCCCAGAAAGCAGGTAGAACAACTTTTGTGGTGCCTTTCAGCTGCCTACCGGAGCAATGTAAAAACTACCAGGAGAACTCCTGTCTGGCACCTTCCCCGGTGGAGTTGTGCATGGGGTGTGTTTGGAACATTTTGTCACCGGCCGACTCCAAAATTCAGCGGTTCCCCATCTCAGCCCACAAAGCAGGTACAACAACTTTTCTTGTGCCTTTCAGATGCCTACCAAGGTAGTGTAAATCTACCAAAAGAATTCGTTCCTGGCACCTTCCCCGGTGGAGTTGTGCATGGGGTGTCTGTGGAACATTTTGTCACCGGCCGAGTCCAAAATTCAGCGGTTCCCCATCTCAGCCCACAAAGCAGGTAGAACAACTTTTGTGGTGTCTTTCAGATGCCTACCGGAGCAATGTAAAAACTACCAGGAGAACTCCTGTCTGGCACCTTCCCCGGTGGAGTTGTGCATGGGGTGTGTTTGGAACATTTTGTCACCAGCCGAGTCCAAAATTCAGCTGTTCCCCATCTCAGCCCAGAAAGCAGGTAGAACAACTTTTGTGGTGTCTTTCAGATGCCTACCAAGGTAGTGTAAAAACTACCAGGAGAACTCCTGTCTGGCACCTTCCCCGGTGGAGTTGTGCATGGGGTGTGTTTGGAACATTTTGTCACCAGCCGACTCCAAAATTCAGCGTTTCCCCATCTCAGCCCAGAAAGCAGGTAGAACAACTTTTGTGGTGTCTTTCAGATGCCTACCAAGGTAGTGTAAAAACTACCAGGAGAACTCCTGTCTGGCACCTTCCGTGGTGGAGTTGTGCATGGGGTGTGTTTGGAACATTTTGTCACCGGCCGAGTCCAAAATTCAGCGATTCCCCATCTCAGCCCAGAAAGCAGGTAGAACAACTTTTGTGGTGTCTTTCAGATGCCTACCGGAGCAATGTAAAAACTACCAGGAGAACTCCTGTCTGGCACCTTCCCCGGTGGAGTTGTGCAGGGGGTGTGTTTGGAACATTTTGTCACCGGCCGAGTCCAAAATTCAGCGTTTCCCCATCTCAGCCCAGAAAGCAGGTAGAACAACTTTTGTGGTGCCTTTCAGCTGCCTACCGGAGCAATGTAAAAACTACCAGGAGAACTCCTGTCTGGCACCTTCCCCGGTGGAGTTGTGCAGGGGGTGTGTTTGGAACATTTTGTCACCAGCCGAGTCCAAAATTCAGCGGTTCCCCATCTCAGCCCACAAAGCAGGTACAACAACTTTTCTTGTGCCTTTCAGCTGCCTACCAAGGTAGTGTAAAAACTACCAAGAGAACTCCTGTCTGGCACCTTCCCCGGTGGTGTTGTGCATGGGGTGTGTTTGGAACATTTTGTCACCGGCCGACTCCAAAATTCAGCTGTTCCCCATCTCAGCCCAGAAAGCAGGTAGAACAACTTTTGTGGTGTCTTTCAGATGCCTACCGGAGCAATGTAAAAACTACCAGGAGAACTCCTGTCTGGCACCTTCCGTGGTGGAGTTGTGCATGGGGTGTGTTTGGAACATTTTGTCACCAGCCGAGTCCAAAATTCAGCTGTTCCCCATCTCAGCCCAGAAAGCAGGTAGAACAACTTTTGTGGTGTCTTTCAGATGCCTACCAAGGTAGTGTAAAAACTACCAGGAGAACTCCTGTCTGGCACCTTCCCCGGTGGAGTTGTGCATGGGGTGTGTTTGGAACATTTTGTCACCAGCCGACTCCAAAATTCAGCGTTTCCCCATCTCAGCCCAGAAAGCAGGTAGAACAACTTTTGTGGTGTCTTTCAGATGCCTACCGGAGCAATGTAAAAACTACCAGGAGAACTCCTGTCTGGCACCTTCCCCGGTGGAGTTGTGCAGGGGGTGTGTTTGGAACATTTTGTCACCGGCCGAGTCCAAAATTCAGCGGTTCCCCATCTCAGCCCAGAAAGCAGGTAGAACAACTTTTGTGGTGCCTTTCAGCTGCCTACCGGAGCAATTTAAAAACTACCAGGAGAACTCCTGTCTGGCACCTTCCCCGGTGGAGTTGTGCATGGGGTGTGTTTGGAACATTTTGTCACCAGCCGAGTCCAAAATTCAGCGGTTCCCCATCTCAGCCCACAAAGCAGGTAGAACAACTTTTCTTGTGCCTTTCAGATGCCTACCAAGGTAGTGTAAATCTACCAAAAGAATTCGTTCCTGGCACCTTCCCCGGTGGAGTTGTGCATGGGGTGTCTGTGGAACATTTTGTCACCGGCCGAGTCCAAAATTCAGCGGTTCCCCATCTCAGCCCACAAAGCAGGTAGAACAACTTTTGTGGTGTCTTTCAGATGCCTACCGGAGCAATGTAAAAACTACCAGGAGAACTCCTGTCTGGCACCTTCCCCGGTGGAGTTGTGCATGGGGTGTGTTTGGAACATTTTGTCACCAGCCGAGTCCAAAATTCAGCGTTTCCCCATCTCAGCCCAGAAAGCAGGTAGAACAACTTTTGTGGTGTCTTTCAGATGCCTACCAAGGTAGTGTAAAAACTACCAGGAGAACTCCTGTCTGGCACCTTCCCCGGTGGAGTTGTGCATGGGGTGTGTTTGGAACATTTTGTCACCAGCCGACTCCAAAATTCAGCGGTTCCCCATCTCAGCCCAGAAAGCAGGAAGAACAACTTTTGTGGTGTCTTTCAGATGCCTACAAAGGTAGTGTAAAAACTACCAGGAGAACTCCTGTCTGGCACCTTCCGTGGTGGAGTTGTGCATGGGGTGTGTTTGGAACATTTTGTCACCGGCCGAGTCCGAAATTCAGCGGTTCCCCATCTCAGCCCAGAAAGCAGGAAGAACAACTTTTGTGGTGTCTTTCAGATGCCTACCAAGGTAGTGTAAAAACTACCAGGAGAACTCCTGTCTGGCACCTTCCCCGGTGGAGTTGTGCATGGGGTGTGTTTGGAACATTTTGTCACCGGCCGAGTCCAAAATTCAGCGGTTCCCCATCTCAGCCCAGAAAGCAGGTAGAACAACTTTTGTGGTGCCTTTCAGCTGCCTACCAAGGTAGTGTAAAAACTACCAAGAGAACTCCTGTCTGGCACCTTCCCCGGTGGTGTTGTGCATGGGGTGTGTTTGGAACATTTTGTCACCGGCCGAGTCCAAAATTCAGCTGTTCCCCATCTCAGCCCAGAAAGCAGGTAGAACAACTTTTGTGGTGTCTTTCAGATGCCTACCGGAGCAATGTAAAAACTACCAGGAGAACTCCTGTCTGGCACCTTCCGTGGTGGAGTTGTGCATGGGGTGTGTTTGGAACATTTTGTCACCAGCCGAGTCCAAAATTCAGCTGTTCCCCATCTCAGCCCAGAAAGCAGGTAGAATAACTTTTGTGGTGTCTTTCAGATGCCTACCAAGGTAGTGTAAAAACTACCAGGAGAACTCCTGTCTGGCACCTTCCCCGGTGGAGTTGTGCATGGGGTGTGTTTGGAACATTTTGTCACCAGCCGACTCCAAAATTCAGCGTTTCCCCATCTCAGCCCAGAAAGCAGGTAGAACAACTTTTGTGGTGTCTTTCAGATGCCTACCGGAGCAATGTAAAAACTACCAGGAGAACTCCTGTCTGGCACCTTCCCCGGTGGAGTTGTGCATGGGGTGTGTTTGGAACATTTTGTCACCGGCCGAGTCCAAAATTCAGCGGTTCCCCATCTCAGCCCAGAAAGCAGGTAGAACAACTTTTGTGGTGCCTTTCAGCTGCCTACCAAGGTAGTGTAAAAACTACCAAGAGAACTCCTGTCTGGCACCTTCCCCGGTGGTGTTGTGCATGGGGTGTGTTTGGAACATTTTGTCACCGGCCGAGTCCAAAATTCAGCTGTTCCCCATCTCAGCCCAGAAAGCAGGTAGAACAACTTTTGTGGTGTCTTTCAGATGCCTACCGGAGCAATGTAAAAACTACCAGGAGAACTCCTGTCTGGCACCTTCCGTGGTGGAGTTGTGCATGGGGTGTGTTTGGAACATTTTGTCACCAGCCGAGTCCAAAATTCAGCTGTTCCCCATCTCAGCCCAGAAAGCAGGTAGAACAACTTTTGTGGTGTCTTTCAGATGCCTACCAAGGTAGTGTAAAAACTACCAGGAGAACTCCTGTCTGGCACCTTCCCCGGTGGAGTTGTGCATGGGGTGTGTTTGGAACATTTTGTCACCAGCCGACTCCAAAATTCAGCGTTTCCCCATCTCAGCCCAGAAAGCAGGTAGAACAACTTTTGTGGTGTCTTTCAGATGCCTACCGGAGCAATGTAAAAACTACCAGGAGAACTCCTGTCTGGCACCTTCCCCGGTGGAGTTGTGCATGGGGTGTGTTTGGAACATTTTGTCACCGGCCGAGTCCAAAATTCAGCGGTTCCCCATCTCAGCCCAGAAAGCAGGTAGAACAACTTTTGTGGTGCCTTTCAGCTGCCTACCGGAGCAATGTAAAAACTACCAGGAGAACTCCTGTCTGGCACCTTCCCCGGTGGAGTTGTGCATGGGGTGTGTTTGGAACATTTTGTCACCAGCCGACTCCAAAATTCAGCGGTTCCCCATCTCAGCCCACAAAGCAGGTACAACAACTTTTCTTGTGCCTTTCAGATGCCTACCAAGGTAGTGTAAATCTACCAAAAGAATTCGTTCCTGGCACCTTCCCCGGTGGAGTTGTGCATGGGGTGTCTGTGGAACATTTTGTCACCGGCCGAGTCCAAAATTCAGCGGTTCCCCATCTCAGCCCACAAAGCAGGTAGAACAACTTTTGTGGTGTCTTTCAGATGCCTACCGGAGCAATGTAAAAACTACCAGGAGAACTCCTGTCTGGCACCTTCCCCGGTGGAGTTGTGCATGGGGTGTGTTTGGAACATTTTGTCACCAGCCGAGTCCAAAATTCAGCTGTTCCCCATCTCAGCCCAGAAAGCAGGTAGAACAACTTTTGTGGTGTCTTTCAGATGCCTACCAAGGTAGTGTAAAAACTACCAGGAGAACTCCTGTCTGGCACCTTCCCCGGTGGAGTTGTGCATGGGGTGTGTTTGGAACATTTTGTCACCAGCCGACTCCAAAATTCAGCGTTTCCCCATCTCAGCCCAGAAAGCAGGTAGAATAACTTTTGTGGTGCCTTTCAGCTGCCTACCAAGGTAGTGTAAAAACTACCAAGAGAACTCCTGTCTGGCACCTTCCGTGGTGGAGTTGTGCAGGGGGTGTGTTTGGAACATTTTGTCACCAGCCGAGTCCAAAATTCAGCGATTCCCCATCTCAGCCCAGAAAGCAGGTAGAACAACTTTTGTGGTGCCTTTCAGCTGCCTACCGGGGTAGTGTAAAAACTACCAACAGAACTCGTTTCTGGCACCTTCCTCGGTGGAGTTGTGCAGGGGGTGTGTTTGGAACATTTTGTCACCGGCCGAGTCCAAAATTCAGCGATTCCCCATCTCAGCCCAGAAAGCAGGTAGAACAACTTTTGTGGTGTCTTTCAGATGCCTACCGGAGCAATGTAAAAACTACCAGGAGAACTCCTGTCTGGCACCTTCCCCGGTGGAGTTGTGCAGGGGGTGTGTTTGGAACATTTTGTCACCGGCCGAGTCCAAAATTCAGCGGTTCCCCATCTCAGCCCAGAAAGCAGGTAGAACAACTTTTGTGGTGCCTTTCAGCTGCCTACCGGAGCAATGTAAAAACTACCAGGAGAACTCCTGTCTGGCACCTTCCCCAGTGGAGTTGTGCAGGGGGTGTGTTTGGAACATTTTGTCACCAGCCGAGTCCAAAATTCAGCGGTTCCCCATCTCAGCCCACAAAGCAGGTACAACAACTTTTCTTGTGCCTTTCAGCTGCCTACCAAGGTAGTGTAAAAACTACCAAGAGAACTCCTGTCTGGCACCTTCCCCGGTGGTGTTGTGCATGGGGTGTGTTTGGAACATTTTGTCACCGGCCGAGTCCAAAATTCAGCTGTTCCCCATCTCAGCCCAGAAAGCAGGTAGAACAACTTTTGTGGTGTCTTTCAGATGCCTACCGGACCAATGTAAAAACTACCAGGAGAACTCCTGTCTGGCACCTTCCCCGGTGGAGTTGTGCATGGGGTGTGTTTGGAACATTTTGTCACCAGCCGAGTCCAAAATTCAGCTGTTCCCCATCTCAGCCCAGAAAGCAGGTAGAACAACTTTTGTGGTGTCTTTCAGATGCCTACCAAGGTAGTGTAAAAACTACCAGGAGAACTCCTGTCTGGCACCTTCCCCGGTGGAGTTGTGCATGGGGTGTGTTTGGAACATTTTGTCACCAGCCGACTCCAAAATTCAGCGTTTCCCCATCTCAGCCCAGAAAGCAGGTAGAACAACTTTTGTGGTGTCTTTCAGATGCCTACCGGAGCAATGTAAAAACTACCAGGAGAACTCCTGTCTGGCACCTTCCCCGGTGGAGTTGTGCATGGGGTGTGTTTGGAACATTTTGTCACCGGCCGAGTCCAAAATTCAGCGGTTCCCCATCTCAGCCCAGAAAGCAGGTAGAACAACTTTTGTGGTGCCTTTCAGCTGCCTACCGGAGCAATGTAAAAACTACCAGGAGAACTCCTGTCTGGCACCTTCCCCGGTGGAGTTGTGCATGGGGTGTGTTTGGAACATTTTGTCACCAGCCGAGTCCAAAATTCAGCGGTTCCCCATCTCAGCCCACAAAGCAGGTACAACAACTTTTCTTGTGCCTTTCAGATGCCTACCAAGGTAGTGTAAATCTACCAAAAGAATTCGTTCCTGGCACCTTCCCCGGTGGAGTTGTGCATGGGGTGTCTGTGGAACATTTTGTCACCGGCCGAGTCCAAAATTCAGCGGTTCCCCATCTCAGCCCAGAAAGCAGGTAGAACAACTTTTGTGGTGTCTTTCAGATGCCTACCGGAGCAATGTAAAAACTACCAGGAGAACTCCTGTCTGGCACCTTCCCCGGTGGAGTTGTGCATGGGGTGTGTTTGGAACATTTTGTCACCAGCCGAGTCCAAAATTCAGCTGTTCCCCATCTCAGCCCAGAAAGCAGGTAGAACAACTTTTGTGGTGTCTTTCAGATGCCTACCAAGGTAGTGTAAAAACTACCAGGAGAACTCCTGTCTGGCACCTTCCCCGGTGGAGTTGTGCATGGGGTGTGTTTGGAACATTTTGTCACCAGCCGACTCCAAAATTCAGCGTTTCCCCATCTCAGCCCAGAAAGCAGGTAGAACAACTTTTGTGGTGTCTTTCAGATGCCTACCAAGGTAGTGTAAAAACTACCAGGAGAACTCCTGTCTGGCACCTTCCGTGGTGGAGTTGTGCATGGGGTGTGTTTGGAACATTTTGTCACCGGCCGAGTCCGAAATTCAGCGATTCCCCATCTCAGCCCAGAAAGCAGGTAGAACAACTTTTGTGGTGTCTTTCAGATGCCTACCAAGGTAGTGTAAAAACTACCAGGAGAACTCCTGTCTGGCACCTTCCGTGGTGGAGTTGTGCATGGGGTGTGTTTGGAACATTTTGTCACCGGCCGAGTCCAAAATTCAGCGGTTCCCCATCTCAGCCCAGAAAGCAGGTAGAACAACTTTTGTGGTGCCTTTCAGCTGCCTACCAAGGTAGTGTAAAAACTACCAAGAGAACTCCTTTCTGGCACCTTCCCCGGTGGAGTTGTGCATGGGGTGTGTTTGGAACATTTTGTCACCAGCCGAGTCCAAAATTCAGCGGTTCCCTATCTCAGCCCAGAAAGCAGGTAGAACAACTTTTGTGGTGCCTTTCAGCTGCCTACCAAGGTAGTGTAAAAACTACCAAGAGAACTCCTGTCTGGCACCTTCCCCGGTGGAGTTGTGCATGGGGTGTGTTTGGAACATTTTGTCACCGGCCGACTCCAAAATTCAGCGGTTCCCCATCTCAGCCCAGAAAGCAGGCAGAACAACTTTTGTGGTGTCTTTCAGATGCCTACCAAGGTAGTGTAAAAACTACCAGGAGAACTCCTGTCTGGCACCTTCCCCGGTGGAGTTGTGCATGGGGTGTGTTTGGAACATTTTGTCACCGGCCGAGTCCAAAATTCAGCGTTTCCCCATCTCAGCCCAGAAAGCAGGTAGAACAACTTTTGTGGTGTCTTTCAGATGCCTACCGGAGCAATGTAAAAACTACCAGGAGAACTCCTGTCTGGCACCTTCCCCGGTGGAGTTGTGCAGGGGGTGTGTTTGGAACATTTTGTCACCGGCCGAGTCCAAAATTCAGCGATTCCCCATCTCAGCCCAGAAAGCAGGTAGAACAACTTTTGTGGTGTCTTTCAGATGCCTACAAAGGCAGTGTAAAAACTACCAGGAGAACTCCTGTCTGGCACCTTCCCCGGTGGAGTTGTGCAGGGGGTGTGTTTGGAACATTTTGTCACCAGCCGAGTCCAAAATTCAGCGGTTCCCCATCTCAGCCCAGAAAGCAGGTAGAACAACTTTTGTGGTGTCTTTCAGATGCCTACCGGAGCAATGTAAAAACTACCAGGAGAACTCCTGTCTGGCACCTTCCCCGGTGGAGTTGTGCATGGGGTGTGTTTGGAACATTTTGTCACCGGCCGAGTCCAAAATTCAGCTGTTCCCCATCTCAGCCCAGAAAGCAGGTAGAACAACTTTTGTGGTGTCTTTCAGATGCCTACAAAGGCAGTGTAAAAACTACCAGGAGAACTCCTGTCTGGCACCTTCCCCGGTGGAGTTGTGCATGGGGTGTGTTTGGAACATTTTGTCACCGGCCGAGTCCAAAATTCAGCGATTCCCCATCTCAGCCCAGAAAGCAGGTAGAACAACTTTTGTGGTGTCTTTCAGATGCCTACAAAGGCAGTGTAAAAACTACCAGGAGAACTCCTGTCTGGCACCTTCCCCGGTGGAGTTGTGCATGGGGTGTGTTTGGAACATTTTGTCACCAGCCGAGTCCAAAATTCAGCGGTTCCCCATCTCAGCCCAGAAAGCAGGTAGAACAACTTTTGTGGTGTCTTTCAGATGCCTACCGGAGCAATGTAAAAACTACCAGGAGAACTCCTGTCTGGCACCTTCCCCGGTGGAGTTGTGCAGGGGGTGTGTTTGGAACATTTTGTCACCAGCCGACTCCAAAATTCAGCATTTCCCCATCTCAGCCCAGAAAGCAGGTACAACAACTTTTCTTGTGCCTTTCAGCTGCCTACCAAGGTAGTGTAAATCTACCAAAAGAATTCGTTCCTGGCACCTTCCCCGGTGGAGTTGTGCATGGGGTGTCTGTGGAACATTTTGTCACCGGCCGAGTCCAAAATTCAGCGGTTCCCCATCTCAGCCCAGAAAGCAGGTAGAACAACTTTTGTGGTGTCTTTCAGATGCCTACAAAGGCAGTGTAAAAACTACCAGGAGAACTCCTGTCTGGCACCTTCCCCGGTGGAGTTGGGCATGGGGTGTGTTTGGAACATTTTGTCACCAGCCGAGTCCAAAATTCAGCTGTTCCCCATCTCAGCCCAGAAAGCAGGTAGAACAAGTTTTGTGGTGTCTTTCAGATGCCTACCAAGGTAGTGTAAAAACTACCAGGAGAACTCCTGTCTGGCACCTTCCCCGGTGGAGTTGTGCATGGGGTGTGTTTGGAACATTTTGTCACCAGCCGACTCCAAAATTCAGCGTTTCCCCATCTCAGCCCAGAAAGCAGGTAGAACAACTTTTGTGGTGCCTTTCAGATGCCTACCAAGGTAGTGTAAAAACTACCAAGAGAACTCCTGTCTGGCACCTTCCGTGGTGGAGTTGTGCAGGGGGTGTGTTTGGAACATTTTGTCACCGGCCGAGTCCAAAATTCAGCGATTCCCCATCTCAGCCCAGAAAGCAGGTAGAACAACTTTTGTGGTGCCTTTCAGCTGCCTACCGGGGTAGTGTAAAAACTACCAACAGAACTCGTTTCTGGCACCTTCCTCGGTGGAGTTGTGCATGGGGTGTGTTTGGAACATTTTGTCACCAGCCGACTCCAAAATTCAGCGTTTCCCCATCTCAGCCCAGAAAGCAGGTAGAACAACTTTTGTGGTGTCTTTCAGATGCCTACCAAGGTAGTGTAAAAACTACGAAGAGAACTCCTGTCTGGCACCTTCCCCGGTGGAGTTGTGCAGGGGGTGTGTTTGGAACATTTTGTCACCCGCCAAGTCCAAAATTCAGCGTTTCCCCATCTCAGCCCAGAAAGCAGGTAGAACAACTTTTGTGGTTCCTTTCAGCTGCCTACCAAGGTAGTGTAAAAACTACCAGGAGAACTCCTGTCTGGCACCTTCCCCGGTGGAGTTGTGCATGGGGTGTGTTTGGAACATTTTGTCACCGGCCGACTCCAAAATTCAGCGGTTCCCCATCTCAGCCCACAAAGCAGGTACAACAACTTTTCTTGTGCCTTTCAGCTGCCTACCAAGGTAGTGTAAAAACTACCAAAAGAATTCGTTCCTGGCACCTTCCCCGGTGGAGTTGTGCATGGGGTGTGTTTGGAACATTTTGTCACCGGCCGAGTCCAAAATTCAGCGGTTCCCCATCTCAGCCCAGAAAGCAGGTAGAACAACTTTTGTGGTGCCTTTCAGCTGCCTACCAAGGTAGTGTAAAAACTACCAGGAGAACTCCTGTCTGGCACCTTCCGTGGTGGAGTTGTGCAGGGGGTGTGTTTGGAACATTTTGTCACCGGCCGAGTCCAAAATTCAGCGATTCCCCATCTCAGCCCAGAAAGCAGGTAGAACAACTTTTGTGGTGCCTTTCAGCTGCCTACCGGGGTAGTGTAAAAACTACCAGGAGAACTCGTTTCTGGCACCTTCCTCGGTGGAGTTGTGCAGGGGGTGTGTTTGGAACATTTTGTCACCAGCCGACTCCAAAATTCAGCGTTTCCCCATCTCAGCCCAGAAAGCAGGTAGAACAACTTTTGTGGTGTCTTTCAGATGCCTACCAAGGTAGTGTAAAAACTACCAGGAGAACTCCTGTCTGGCACCTTCCCCGGTGGAGTTGTGCAGGGGGTGTGTTTGGAACATTTTGTCACCCGCCAAGTCCAAAATTCAGCGTTTCCCCATCTCAGCCCAGAAAGCAGGTAGAACAACTTTTGTGGTTCCTTTCAGCTGCCTACCAAGGTAGTGTAAAAACTACCAGGAGAACTCCTTTCTGGCACCTTCCGTGGTGGAGTTGTGCAGGGGGTGTGTTTGGAACATTTTGTCACCGGCCGACTCCAAAATTCAGCGGTTCCCCATCTCAGCCCACAAAGCAGGTACAACAACTTTTCTTGTGCCTTTCAGCTGCCTACCAAGGTAGTGTAAATCTACCAACAGAATTCGTTCCTGGCACCTTCCCCGGTGGAGTTGTGCATGGGGTGTGTTTGGAACATTTTGTCACCGGCCGAGTCCAAAATTCAGCGGTTCCCCATCTCAGCCCAGAAAGCAGGTAGAACAACTTTTGTGGTGTCTTTCAGATGCCTACAAAGGCAGTGTAAAAACTACCAGGAGAACTCCTGTCTGGCACCTTCCCCGGTGGAGTTGTGCATGGGGTGTGTTTGGAACATTTTGTCACCAGCCGACTCCAAAATTCAGCGTTTCCCCATCTCAGCCCAGAAAGCAGGTAGAACAACTTTTGTGGTGTCTTTCAGATGCCTACCAAGGTAGTGTAAAAACTACCAGGAGAACTCCTGTCTGGCACCTTCCCCGGTGGAGTTGTGCATGGGGTGTGTTTGGAACATTTTGTCACCGGCCGAGTCCAAAATTCAGCGATTCCCCATCTCAGCCCAGAAAGCAGGTAGAACAACTTTTGTGGTGTCTTTCAGATGCCTACCAAGGTAGTGTAAAAACTACCAGGAGAACTCCTGTCTGGCACCTTCCCCGGTGGAGTTGTGCATGGGGTGTGTTTGGAACATTTTGTCACCAGCCGAGTCCAAAATTCAGCGTTTCCCCATCTCAGCCCAGAAAGCAGGTAGAACAACTTTTGTGTTGCCTTTCAGCTGCCTACCAAGGTAGTGTAAAAACTACCAAGGGAACTCCTTTCTGGCACCTTCCCCGGTGGAGTTGTGCATGGGGTGTGTTTGGAACATTTTGTCACCGGCCGAGTCCAAAATTCAGCTGTTCCCCATCTCAGCCCAGAAAGCAGGTACAACAACTTTTGTGGTGCCTTTCAGCTGCCTACCAAGGTAGTGTAAAAACTACCAACAGAATTCGTTCCTGGCACCTTCCCCGGTGGAGTTGTGCATGGGGTGTGTTTGGAACATTTTGTCACCAGCCGACTCCAAAATTCAGCGGTTCCCCATCTCAGCCCAGAAAGCAGGTAGAACAACTTTTGTGGTGTCTTTCAGATGCCTACGAAGGTAGTGTAAAAACTACCAAGAGAACTCCTGTCTGGCACCTTCCCCGGTGGAGTTGTGCATGGGGTGTGTTTGGAACATTTTGTCACCAGCCGACTCCAAAATTCAGCGTTTCCCCATCTCAGCCCAGAAAGCAGGTAGAACAACTTTTGTGGTGTCTTTCAGATGCCTACCAAGGTAGTGTAAAAACTACCAGGAGAACTCCTGTCTGGCACCTTCCCCGGTGGAGTTGTGCATGGGGTGTGTTTGGAACATTTTGTCACCGGCCGAGTCCAAAATTCAGCGATTCCCCATCTCAGCCCAGAAAGCAGGTAGAACAACTTTTGTGGTGTCTTTCAGATGCCTACCAAGGTAGTGTAAAAACTACCAGGAGAACTCCTGTCTGGCACCTTCCCCGGTGGAGTTGTGCATGGGGTGTGTTTGGAACATTTTGTCACCAGCCGAGTCCAAAATTCAGCGTTTCCCCATCTCAGCCCAGAAAGCAGGTAGAACAACTTTTGTGGTGTCTTTCAGCTGCCTACCAAGGTAGTGTAAAAACTACCAAGGGAACTCCTTTCTGGCACCTTCCCCGGTGGAGTTGTGCATGGGGTGTGTTTGGAACATTTTGTCACCGGCCGAGTCCAAAATTCAGCTGTTCCCCATCTCAGCCCAGAAAGCAGGTACAACAACTTTTGTGGTGCCTTTCAGATGCCTACCAAGGTAGTGTAAAAACTACCAACAGAATTCGTTCCTGGCACCTTCCCCGGTGGAGTTGTGCATGGGGTGTGTTTGGAACATTTTGTCACCAGCCGACTCCAAAATTCAGCGGTTCCCCATCTCAGCCCAGAAAGCAGGTAGAACAACTTTTGTGGTGTCTTTCAGATGCCTACGAAGGTAGTGTAAAAACTACCAGGAGAACTCCTGTCTGGCACCTTCCCCGGTTGAGTTTTGCATGGGGTGTGTTTGGAACATTTTGTCACCAGCCGACTCCAAAATTCAGCGGTTCCCCATCTCAGCCCAGAAAGCAGGTAGAACAACTTTTGTGGTGTCTTTCAGAGGCCTACCGGAGCAATGTAAAAACTACCAGGAGAACTCCTGTCTGGCACCTTCCCCGGTGGAGTTGTGCATGGGGTGTGTTTGGAACATTTTGTCACCAGCCGAGTCCAAAATTCAGCGTTTCCCCATCTCAGCCCAGAAAGCAGGTAGAACAACTTTTGTGGTGTCTTTCAGATGCCTACCGGAGTAATGTAAAAACTACCAGGAGAACTCCTGTCTGGCACCTTCCCCGGTGGAGTTGTGCAGGGGGTGTGTTTGGAACATTTTGTCACCGGCCGAGTCCAAAATTCAGCGATTCCCCATCTCAGCCCAGAAAGCAGGTAGAACAACTTTTGTGGTGTCTTTCAGATGCCTACAAAGGCAGTGTAAAAACTACCAGGAGAACTCCTGTCTGGCACCTTCCCCGGTGGAGTTGTGCATGGGGTGTGTTTGGAACATTTTGTCACCAGCCGAGTCCAAAATTCAGCGGTTCCCCATCTCAGCCCAGAAAGCAGGTAGAACAACTTTTGTGGTGTCTTTCAGATGCCTACCGGAGCAATGTAAAAACTACCAGGAGAACTCCTGTCTGGCACCTTCCCCGGTGGAGTTGTGCATGGGGTGTGTTTGGAACATTTTGTCACCGGCCGAGTCCAAAATTCAGCGATTCCCCATCTCAGCCCAGAAAGCAGGTAGAACAACTTTTGTGGTGTCTTTCAGATGCCTACAAAGGCAGTGTAAAAACTACCAGGAGAACTCCTGTCTGGCACCTTCCCCGGTGGAGTTGTGCATGGGGTGTGTTTGGAACATTTTGTCACCAGCCGAGTCCAAAATTCAGCGGTTCCCCATCTCAGCCCAGAAAGCAAGTAGAACAACTTTTGTGGTGTCTTTCAGATGCCTACCGGAGCAATGTAAAAACTACCAGGAGAACTCCTGTCTGGCACCTTCCCCGGTGGAGTTGTGCATGGGGTGTGTTTGGAACATTTTGTCACCAGCCGAGTCCAAAATTCAGCTGTTCCCCATCTCAGCCCAGAAAGCAGGTAGAACAACTTTTGTGGTGTCTTTCAGATGCCTACCAAGGTAGTGTAAAAACTACCAGGAGAACTCCTGTCTGGCACCTTCCCCGGTGGTGTTGTGCATGGGGTGTGTTTGGAACATTTTGTCACCGGCCGAGTCCAAAATTCAGCTGTTCCCCATCTCAGCCCAGAAAGCAGGTAGAACAACTTTTGTGGTGTCTTTCAGATGCCTACCGGATCAATGTAAAAACTACCAGGAGAACTCCTGTCTGGCACCTTCCCCGGTGGAGTTGTGCATGGGGTGTGTTTGGAACATTTTGTCACCAGCCGAGTCCAAAATTCAGCGTTTCCCCATCTCAGCCCAGAAAGCAGGTAGAACAACTTTTGTGGTGTCTTTCAGATGCCTACTGGAGCAATGTAAAAACTACCAGGAGAACTCCTGTCTGGCACCTTCCCCGGTGGAGTTGTGCATGGGGTGTGTTTGGAACATTTTGTCACCAGCCGAGTCCAAAATTCAGCGATTCCCCATCTCAGCCCAGAAAGCAGGTAGAACAACTTTTGTGGTGTCTTTCAGATGCCTACCGGAGCAATGTAAAAACTACCAGGAGAACTCCTGTCTGGCACCTTCCCCGGTGGAGTTGTGCATGGGGTGTGTTTGGAACATTTTGTCACCAGCCGAGTCCAAAATTCAGCGTTTCCCCATCTCAGCCCAGAAAGCAGGTAGAACAACTTTTGTGGTGTCTTTCAGATGCCTACCGGAGCAATGTAAAAACTACCAGGAGAACTCCTGTCTGGCACCTTCCCCGGTGGAGTTGTGCAGGGGGTGTGTTTGGAACATTTTGTCACCGGCCGAGTCCAAAATTCAGCGATTCCCCATCTCAGCCCAGAAAGCAGGTAGAACAACTTTTGTGGTGTCTTTCAGATGCCTACCGGAGCAATGTAAAAACTACCAGGAGAACTCCTGTCTGGCACCTTCCCCGGTGGAGTTGTGCAGGGGGTGTGTTTGGAACATTTTGTCACCAGCCGACTCCAAAATTCAGCGGTTCCTTATCTCAGCCCAGAAAGCAGGTAGAACAACTTTTGTGGTGTCTTTCAGCTGCCTACCAAGGTAGTGTAAAAACTACCAGGAGAACTCCTGTCTGGCACCTTCCCCGGTGGTGTTGTGCATGGGGTGTGTTTGGAACATTTTGTCACCGGCCGAGTCCAAAATTCAGCTGTTCCCCATCTCAGCCCAGAAAGCAGGTAGAACAACTTTTGTGGTGCCTTTCAGCTGCCTACCGGAGCAATGTAAAAACTACCAGGAGAACTCCTGTCTGGCACCTTCCCCGGTGGAGTTGTGCATGGGGTGTGTTTGGAACATTTTGTCACCGGCCGAGTCCAAAATTCAGCGGTTCCCCATCTCAGCCCAGAAAGCAGGTAGAACAACTTTTGTGGTGCCTTTCAGCTGCCTACCGGAGCAATGTAAAAACTACCAGGAGAACTCCTGTCTGGCACCTTCCCCGGTGGAGTTGTGCAGGGGGTGTGTTTGGAACATTTTGTCACCAGCCGACTCCAAAATTCAGCGCTCCCCATCTCAGCCCACAAAGCAGGTACAACAACTTTTCTTGTGCCTTTCAGCTGCCTACCAAGGTAGTGTAAATCTACCAACAGAATTCGTTCCTGGCACCTTCCCCGGTGGAGTTGTGCATGGGGTGTGTTTGGAACATTTTGTCAACGGCCGACTCCAAAATTCAGCGGTTCCCCATCTCAGCCCACAAAGCAGGTAGAACAACTTTTGTGGTGTCTTTCAGATGCCTACCGGAGCAATGTAAAAACTACCAGGAGAACTCCTGTCTGGCACCTTCCCCGGTGGAGTTGTGCAGGGGGTGTGTTTGGAACATTTTGTCACCGGCCGAGTCCAAAATTCAGCGATTCCCCATCTCAGCCCAGAAAGCAGGTAGAACAACTTTTGTGGTGTCTTTCAGATGCCTACAAAGGCAGTGTAAAAACTACCAGGAGAACTCCTGTCTGGCACCTTCCCCGGTGGAGTTGTGCATGGGGTGTGTTTGGAACATTTTGTCACCAGCCGAGTCCAAAATTCAGCGGTTCCCCATCTCAGCCCAGAAAGCAGGTAGAACAACTTTTGTGGTGTCTTTCAGATGCCTACCGGAGCAATGTAAAAACTACCAGGAGAACTCCTGTCTGGCACCTTCCCCGGTGGAGTTGTGCATGGGGTGTGTTTGGAACATTTTGTCACCGGCCGAGTCCAAAATTCAGCGATTCCCCATCTCAGCCCAGAAAGCAGGTAGAACAACTTTTGTGGTGTCTTTCAGATGCCTACAAAGGCAGTGTAAAAACTACCAGGAGAACTCCTGTCTGGCACCTTCCCCGGTGGAGTTGTGCATGGGGTGTGTTTGGAACATTTTGTCACCAGCCGAGTCCAAAATTCAGCGGTTCCCCATCTCAGCCCAGAAAGCAAGTAGAACAACTTTTGTGGTGTCTTTCAGATGCCTACCGGAGCAATGTAAAAACTACCAGGAGAACTCCTGTCTGGCACCTTCCCCGGTGGAGTTGTGCATGGGGTGTGTTTGGAACATTTTGTCACCAGCCGAGTCCAAAATTCAGCTGTTCCCCATCTCAGCCCAGAAAGCAGGTAGAACAACTTTTGTGGTGTCTTTCAGATGCCTACCAAGGTAGTGTAAAAACTACCAGGAGAACTCCTGTCTGGCACCTTCCCCGGTGGTGTTGTGCATGGGGTGTGTTTGGAACATTTTGTCACCGGCCGAGTCCAAAATTCAGCTGTTCCCCATCTCAGCCCAGAAAGCAGGTAGAACAACTTTTGTGGTGTCTTTCAGATGCCTACCGGATCAATGTAAAAACTACCAGGAGAACTCCTGTCTGGCACCTTCCCCGGTGGAGTTGTGCATGGGGTGTGTTTGGAACATTTTGTCACCAGCCGAGTCCAAAATTCAGCGTTTCCCCATCTCAGCCCAGAAAGCAGGTAGAACAACTTTTGTGGTGTCTTTCAGATGCCTACTGGAGCAATGTAAAAACTACCAGGAGAACTCCTGTCTGGCACCTTCCCCGGTGGAGTTGTGCATGGGGTGTGTTTGGAACATTTTGTCACCAGCCGAGTCCAAAATTCAGCGATTCCCCATCTCAGCCCAGAAAGCAGGTAGAACAACTTTTGTGGTGTCTTTCAGATGCCTACCGGAGCAATGTAAAAACTACCAGGAGAACTCCTGTCTGGCACCTTCCCCGGTGGAGTTGTGCATGGGGTGTGTTTGGAACATTTTGTCACCAGCCGAGTCCAAAATTCAGCGTTTCCCCATCTCAGCCCAGAAAGCAGGTAGAACAACTTTTGTGGTGTCTTTCAGATGCCTACCGGAGCAATGTAAAAACTACCAGGAGAACTCCTGTCTGGCACCTTCCCCGGTGGAGTTGTGCAGGGGGTGTGTTTGGAACATTTTGTCACCGGCCGAGTCCAAAATTCAGCGATTCCCCATCTCAGCCCAGAAAGCAGGTAGAACAACTTTTGTGGTGTCTTTCAGATGCCTACCGGAGCAATGTAAAAACTACCAGGAGAACTCCTGTCTGGCACCTTCCCCGGTGGAGTTGTGCAGGGGGTGTGTTTGGAACATTTTGTCACCAGCCGACTCCAAAATTCAGCGGTTCCTTATCTCAGCCCAGAAAGCAGGTAGAACAACTTTTGTGGTGTCTTTCAGCTGCCTACCAAGGTAGTGTAAAAACTACCAGGAGAACTCCTGTCTGGCACCTTCCCCGGTGGTGTTGTGCATGGGGTGTGTTTGGAACATTTTGTCACCGGCCGAGTCCAAAATTCAGCTGTTCCCCATCTCAGCCCAGAAAGCAGGTAGAACAACTTTTGTGGTGCCTTTCAGCTGCCTACCGGAGCAATGTAAAAACTACCAGGAGAACTCCTGTCTGGCACCTTCCCCGGTGGAGTTGTGCATGGGGTGTGTTTGGAACATTTTGTCACCGGCCGAGTCCAAAATTCAGCGGTTCCCCATCTCAGCCCAGAAAGCAGGTAGAACAACTTTTGTGGTGCCTTTCAGCTGCCTACCGGAGCAATGTAAAAACTACCAGGAGAACTCCTGTCTGGCACCTTCCCCGGTGGAGTTGTGCAGGGGGTGTGTTTGGAACATTTTGTCACCAGCCGACTCCAAAATTCAGCGCTCCCCATCTCAGCCCACAAAGCAGGTACAACAACTTTTCTTGTGCCTTTCAGCTGCCTACCAAGGTAGTGTAAATCTACCAACAGAATTCGTTCCTGGCACCTTCCCCGGTGGAGTTGTGCATGGGGTGTGTTTGGAACATTTTGTCAACGGCCGACTCCAAAATTCAGCGGTTCCCCATCTCAGCCCACAAAGCAGGTAGAACAACTTTTGTGGTGTCTTTCAGATGCCTACCGGAGCAATGTAAAAACTACCAGGAGAACTCCTGTCTGGCACCTTCCCCGGTGGAGTTGTGCATGGGGTGTGTTTGGAACATTTTGTCACCAGCCGACTCCAAAATTCAGCTGTTCCCCATCTCAGCCCAGAAAGCAGGTAGAACAACTTTTGTGGTGTCTTTCAGATGCCTACCAAGGTAGTGTAAAAACTACCAGGAGAACTCCTGTCTGGCACCTTCCGTGGTGGAGTTGTGCATGGGGTGTGTTTGGAACATTTTGTCACCGGCCGAGTCCAAAATTCAGCGGTTCCCCATCTCAGCCCAGAAAGCAGGTAGAACAACTTTTGTGGTGTCTTTCAGATGCCTACCAAGGTAGTGTAAAAACTACCAGGAGAACTCCTGTCTGGCACCTTCCCCGGTGGAGTTGTGCATGGGGTGTGTTTGGAACATTTTGTCACCAGCCGAGTCCAAAATTCAGCGTTTCCCCATCTCAGCCCAGAAAGCAGGTAGAACAACTTTTGTGGTGCCTTTCAGCTGCCTACCAAGGTAGTGTAAAAACTAGCAAGAGAACTCCTTTCTGGCACCTTCCCCGGTGGAGTTGTGCATGGGGTGTGTTTGGAACATTTTGTCACCAGCCGAGTCCAAAATTCAGCGGTTCCCTATCTCAGCCCAGAAAGCAGGTAGAACAACTTTTGTGGTGCCTTTCAGCTGCCTACCAAGGTAGTGTAAAAACTACCAAGAGAACTCCTGTCTGGCACCTTCCCCGGTGGAGTTGTGCATGGGGTGTGTTTGGAACATTTTGTCAACGGCCGACTCCAAAATTCAGCGGTTCCCCATCTCAGCCCAGAAAGCAGGTAGAACAACTTTTGTGGTGTCTTTCAGATGCCTACCGGAGCAATGTAAAAACTACCAGGAGAACTCCTGTCTGGCACCTTCCCCGGTGGAGTTGTGCAGGGGGTGTGTTTGGAACATTTTGTCACCAGCCGAGTCCAAAATTCAGCGTTTCCCCATCTCAGCCCAGAAAGCAGGTAGAACAACTTTTGTGGTGTCTTTCAGATGCCTACCAAGGTAGTGTAAAAACTACCAGGAGAACTCCTGTCTGGCACCTTCCGTGGTGGAGTTGTGCATGGGGTGTGTTTGGAACATTTTGTCACCGGCCGAGTCCAAAATTCAGCGATTCCCCATCTCAGCCCAGAAAGCAGGTAGAACAACTTTTGTGGTGTCTTTCAGATGCCTACCGGAGCAATGTAAAAACTACCAGGAGAACTCCTGTCTGGCACCTTCCCCGGTGGAGTTGTGCATGGGGTGTGTTTGGAACATTTTGTCACCAGCCGAGTCCAAAATTCAGCGTTTCCCCATCTCAGCCCAGAAAGCAGGTAGAACAACTTTTGTGGTGCCTTTCAGCTGCCTACCAAGGTAGTGTAAAAACTACCAGGAGAACTCCTGTCTGGCACCTTCCGTGGTGGAGTTGTGCATGGGGTGTGTTTGGAACATTTTGTCAACGGCCGAGTCCAAAATTCAGCGGTTCCCTATCTCAGCCCAGAAAGCAGGTAGAACAACTTTTGTGGTGCCTTTCAGCTGCCTACCAAGGTAGTGTAAAAACTACCAAGAGAACTCCTGTCTGGCACCTTCCCCGGTGGAGTTGTGCATGGGGTGTGTTTGGAACATTTTGTCAACGGCCGACTCCAAAATTCAGCGGTTCCCCATCTCAGCCCAGAAAGCAGGTAGAACAACTTTTGTGGTGTCTTTCAGATGCCTACCGGAGCAATGTAAAAACTACCAGGAGAACTCCTGTCTGGCACCTTCCCCGGTGGAGTTGTGCATGGGGTGTGTTTGGAACATTTTGTCACCGGCCGAGTCCAAAATTCAGCGATTCCCCATCTCAGCCCAGAAAGCAGGTAGAACAACTTTTGTGGTGTCTTTCAGATGCCTACCGGAGCAATGTAAAAACTACCAGGAGGACTCCTGTCTGGCACCTTCCCCGGTGGAGTTGTGCATGGGGTGTGTTTGGAACATTTTGTCACCGGCCGAGTCCAAAATTCAGCGATTCCCCATCTCAGCCCAGAAAGCAGGTAGAACAACTTTTGTGGTGTCTTTCAGATGCCTACCGGAGCAATGTAAAAACTACCAGGAGAACTCCTGTCTGGCACCTTCCCCGGTGGAGTTGTGCATGGGGTGTGTTTGGAACATTTTGTCACCAGCCGAGTCCAAAATTCAGCGTTTCCCCATCTCAGCCCAGAAAGCAGGTAGAACAACTTTTGTGGTGTCTTTCAGATGCCTACCGGAGCAATGTAAAAACTACCAGGAGAACTCCTGTCTGGCACCTTCCCCGGTGGAGTTGTGCATGGGGTGTGTTTGGAACATTTTGTCACCGGCCGAGTCCAAAATTCAGCGATTCCCCATCTCAGCCCAGAAAGCAGGTAGAACAACTTTTGTGGTGTCTTTCAGATGCCTACCAAGGTAGTGTAAAAACTACCAAGAGAACTCCTGTCTGGCACCTTCCCCGGTGGAGTTGTGCATGGGGTGTGTTTGGAACATTTTGTCACCAGCCGACTCCAAAATTCAGCGTTTCCCCATCTCAGCCCAGAAAGCAGGTAGAACAACTTTTGTGGTGTCTTTCAGATGCCTACCAAGGTAGTGTAAAAACTACCAGGAGAACTCCTGTCTGGCACCTTCCCCGGTGGAGTTGTGCATGGGGTGTGTTTGGAACATTTTGTCACCGGCCGAGTCCAAAATTCAGCGATTCCCCATCTCAGCCCAGAAAGCAGGTAGAACAACTTTTGTGGTGTCTTTCAGCTGCCTACCAAGGTAGTGTAAAAACTACCAGGAGAACTCCTGTCTGGCACCTTCCCCGGTGGAGTTGTGCATGGGGTGTGTTTGGAACATTTTGTCACCAGCCGACTCCAAAATTCAGCGTTTCCCCATCTCAGCCCAGAAAGCAGGTAGAACAACTTTTGTGGTGTCTTTCAGCTGCCTACCAAGGTAGTGTAAAAACTACCAAGGGAACTCCTTTCTGGCACCTTCCGTGGTGGAGTTGTGCATGGGGTGTGTTTGGAACATTTTGTCACCGGCCGACTCCAAAATTCAGCGGTTCCCCATCTCAGCCCACAAAGCAGGTACAACAACTTTTCTTGTGCCTTTCCGCTGCCTACCAAGGTAGTGTAAATCTACCAACAGAATTCGTTCCTGGCACCTTCCCCGGTGGAGTTGTGCATGGGGTGTGTTTGGAACATTTTGTCACCGGCCGAGTCCAAAATTCAGCGGTTCCCCATCTCAGCCCACAAAGCAGGTAGAACAACTTTTGTGGTGTCTTTCAGATGCCTACCGGAGCAATGTAAAAACTACCAGGAGAACTCCTGTCTGGCACCTTCCCCGGTGGAGTTGTGCATGGGGTGTGTTTGGAACATTTTGTCACCAGCCGAGTCCAAAATTCAGCGTTTCCCCATCTCAGCCCAGAAAGCAGGTAGAACATCTTTTGTGGTGTCTTTCAGATGCCTACCGGAGCAATGTAAAAACTACCAGGAGGACTCCTGTCTGGCACCTTCCCCGGTGGAGTTGTGCATGGGGTGTGTTTGGAACATTTTGTCACCGGCCGAGTCCAAAATTCAGCGATTCCCCATCTCAGCCCAGAAAGCAGGTAGAACAACTTTTGTGGTGTCTTTCAGATGCCTACCGGAGCAATGTAAAAACTACCAGGAGAACTCCTGTCTGGCACCTTCCCCGGTGGAGTTGTGCATGGGGTGTGTTTGGAACATTTTGTCACCAGCCGAGTCCAAAATTCAGCGTTTCCCCATCTCAGCCCAGAAAGCAGGTAGAACAACTTTTGTGGTGTCTTTCAGATGCCTACCGGAGCAATGTAAAAACTACCAGGAGAACTCCTGTCTGGCACCTTCCCCGGTGGAGTTGTGCATGGGGTGTGTTTGGAACATTTTGTCACCGGCCGAGTCCAAAATTCAGCGATTCCCCATCTCAGCCCAGAAAGCAGGTAGAACAACTTTTGTGGTGTCTTTCAGATGCCTACGAAGGTAGTGTAAAAACTACCAAGAGAACTCCTGTCTGGCACCTTCCCCGGTGGAGTTGTGCATGGGGTGTGTTTGGAACATTTTGTCACCAGCCGACTCCAAAATTCAGCGTTTCCCCATCTCAGCCCAGAAAGCAGGTAGAACAACTTTTGTGGTGTCTTTCAGATGCCTACCAAGGTAGTGTAAAAACTACCAGGAGAACTCCTGTCTGGCACCTTCCCCGGTGGAGTTGTGCATGGGGTGTGTTTGGAACATTTTGTCACCAGCCGAGTCCAAAATTCAGCGGTTCCCCATCTCAGCCCAGAAAGCAGGTAGAACAACTTTTGTGGTGTCTTTCAGATGCCTACCAAGGTAGTGTAAAAACTACCAGGAGAACTCCTGTCTGGCACCTTCCCCGGTGGAGTTGTGCATGGGGTGTGTTTGGAACATTTTGTCACCAGCCGACTCCAAAATTCAGCGTTTCCCCATCTCAGCCCACAAAGCAGGTACAACAACTTTTCTTGTGCCTTTCCGCTGCCTACCAAGGTAGTGTAAATCTACCAACAGAATTCGTTCCTGGCACCTTCCCCGGTGGAGTTGTGCATGGGGTGTGTTTGGAACATTTTGTCACCGGCCGAGTCCAAAATTCAGCGGTTCCCCATCTCAGCCCACAAAGCAGGTAGAACAACTTTTGTGGTGTCTTTCAGATGCCTACCGGAGCAATGTAAAAACTACCAGGAGAACTCCTGTCTGGCACCTTCCCCGGTGGAGTTGTGCATGGGGTGTGTTTGGAACATTTTGTCACCAGCCGAGTCCAAAATTCAGCGATTCCCCATCTCAGCCCAGAAAGCAGGTAGAACCGGTTTTATGGTGCCTTTCAGCTGCCTACCGGGGTAGTGTAAAAACTACCAACAGAACTCGTTTCTGGCACCTTCCCCGGTGGAGTTGTGCATGGGGTGTGTTTGGAACATTTTGTCACCAGCCGAGTCCAAAATTCAGCGTTTCCCCATCTCAGCCCAGAAAGCAGGTAGAACAAGTTTTGTGGTGCCTTTCAGCTGCCTACCGGGGTAGTGTAAAAACTACCAACAGAACTCGTTTCTGGCACCTTCCCCGGTGGAGTTGTGCATGGGGTGTGTTTGGAACATTTTGTCACCAGCCGACTCCAAAATTCAGCGTTTCCCCATCTCAGCCCAGAAAGCAGGTAGAACAACTTTTGTGGTGTCTTTCAGATGCCTACCAGAGCAATGTAA
This sequence comes from Falco cherrug, assembly GCF_023634085.1. Taxonomy (NCBI): domain Eukaryota; kingdom Metazoa; phylum Chordata; class Aves; order Falconiformes; family Falconidae; genus Falco; species Falco cherrug. The sequence continues at coordinate 1,578,146 of NW_026599434.1, forward strand.
AAACTACCAGGAGAACTCCTGTCTGGCACCTTCCCCGGTGGAGTTGTGCATGGGGTGTGTTTGGAACATTTTGTCACCGGCCGAGTCCAAAATTCAGCGATTCCCCATCTCAGCCCAGAAAGCAGGTAGAACAACTTTTGTGGTGTCTTTCAGATGCCTACGAAGGTAGTGTAAAAACTACCAAGAGAACTCCTGTCTGGCACCTTCCCCGGTGGAGTTGTGCATGGGGTGTGTTTGGAACATTTTGTCACCAGCCGACTCCAAAATTCAGCGTTTCCCCATCTCAGCCCAGAAAGCAGGTAGAACAACTTTTGTGGTGTCTTTCAGATGCCTACGAAGGTAGTGTAAAAACTACCAGGAGAACTCCTGTCTGGCACCTTCCCCGGTGGAGTTGTGCATGGGGTGTGTTTGGAACATTTTGTCACCGGCCGAGTCCAAAATTCAGCGATTCCCCATCTCAGCCCAGAAAGCAGGTAGAACAACTTTTGTGGTGTCTTTCAGATGCCTACCAAGGTAGTGTAAAAACTACCAGGAGAACTCCTGTCTGGCACCTTCCCCGGTGGAGTTGTGCATGGGGTGTGTTTGGAACATTTTGTCACCAGCCGAGTCCAAAATTCAGCGGTTCCCCATCTCAGCCCACAAAGCAGGTAGAACAACTTTTGTGGTGTCTTTCAGATGCCTACCGGAGCAATGTAAAAACTACCAGGAGAACTCCTGTCTGGCACCTTCCCCGGTGGAGTTGTGCATGGGGTGTGTTTGGAACATTTTGTCACCAGCCGAGTCCAAAATTCAGCGATTCCCCATCTCAGCCCAGAAAGCAGGTAGAACCGGTTTTATGGTGCCTTTCAGCTGCCTACCGGGGTAGTGTAAAAACTACCAACAGAACTCGTTTCTGGCACCTTCCCCGGTGGAGTTGTGCATGGGGTGTGTTTGGAACATTTTGTCACCAGCCGAGTCCAAAATTCAGCGTTTCCCCATCTCAGCCCAGAAAGCAGGTAGAACAAGTTTTGTGGTGCCTTTCAGCTGCCTACCGGGGTAGTGTAAAAACTACCAACAGAACTCGTTTCTGGCACCTTCCCCGGTGGAGTTGTGCATGGGGTGTGTTTGGAACATTTTGTCACCAGCCGACTCCAAAATTCAGCGTTTCCCCATCTCAGCCCAGAAAGCAGGTAGAACAACTTTTGTGGTGTCTTTCAGATGCCTACCGGAGCAATGTAAAAACTACCAGGAGAACTCCTGTCTGGCACCTTCCCCGGTGGAGTTGTGCATGGGGTGTGTTTGGAACATTTTGTCACCGGCCGAGTCCAAAATTCAGCGATTCCCCATCTCAGCCCAGAAAGCAGGTAGAACAACTTTTGTGGTGTCTTTCAGATGCCTACCAAGGTAGTGTAAAAACTACCAAGAGAACTCCTGTCTGGCACCTTCCCCGGTGGAGTTGTGCATGGGGTGTGTTTGGAACATTTTGTCACCAGCCGACTCCAAAATTCAGCGTTTCCCCATCTCAGCCCAGAAAGCAGGTAGAACAACTTTTGTGGTGTCTTTCAGATGCCTACGAAGGTAGTGTAAAAACTACCAGGAGAACTCCTGTCTGGCACCTTCCCCGGTGGAGTTGTGCATGGGGTGTGTTTGGAACATTTTGTCACCGGCCGAGTCCAAAATTCAGCGATTCCCCATCTCAGCCCAGAAAGCAGGTAGAACAACTTTTGTGGTGTCTTTCAGATGCCTACCAAGGTAGTGTAAAAACTACCAGGAGAACTCCTGTCTGGCACCTTCCCCGGTGGAGTTGTGCATGGGGTGTGTTTGGAACATTTTGTCACCAGCCGAGTCCAAAATTCAGCGTTTCCCCATCTCAGCCCAGAAAGCAGGTAGAACAACTTTTGTGGTGTCTTTCAGCTGCCTACCAAGGTAGTGTAAAAACTACCAAGGGAACTCCTTTCTGGCACCTTCCCCGGTGGAGTTGTGCATGGGGTGTGTTTGGAACATTTTGTCACCGGCCGAGTCCAAAATTCAGCTGTTCCCCATCTCAGCCCAGAAAGCAGGTACAACAACTTTTGTGGTGTCTTTCAGATGCCTACCAAGGTAGTGTAAAAACTACCAACAGAATTCGTTCCTGGCACCTTCCCCGGTGGAGTTGTGCATGGGGTGTGTTTGGAACATTTTGTCACCAGCCGACTCCAAAATTCAGCGGTTCCCCATCTCAGCCCAGAAAGCAGGTAGAACAACTTTTGTGGTGTCTTTCAGATGCCTACCAAGGTAGTGTAAAAACTACCAGGAGAACTCCTGTCTGGCACCTTCCCCGGTTGAGTTTTGCATGGGGTGTGTTTGGAACATTTTGTCACCAGCCGAGTCCAAAATTCAGCGGTTCCCCATCTCAGCCCAGAAAGCAGGTAGAACAACTTCTGTGGTGTCTTTCAGATGCCTACCAAGGTAGTGTAAAAACTACCAGGAGAACTCCTGTCTGGCACCTTCCCCGGTGGAGTTGTGCATGGGGTGTGTTTGGAACATTTTGTCACCAGCCGACTCCAAAATTCAGCGTTTCCCCATCTCAGCCCAGAAAGCAGGTAGAACAACTTTTGTGGTGTCTTTCAGATGCCTACCAAGGTAGTGTAAAAACTACCAGGAGAACTCCTGTCTGGCACCTTCCGTGGTGGAGTTGTGCATGGGGTGTGTTTGGAACATTTTGTCACCGGCCGAGTCCAAAATTCAGCGATTCCCCATCTCAGCCCAGAAAGCAGGTAGAACAACTTTTGTGGTGTCTTTCAGATGCCTACCAAGGTAGTGTAAAAACTACCAGGAGAACTCCTGTCTGGCACCTTCCCCGGTGGAGTTGTGCAGGGGGTGTGTTTGGAACATTTTGTCACCGGCCGAGTCCAAAATTCAGCGATTCCCCATCTCAGCCCAGAAAGCAGGTAGAACAACTTTTGTGGTGTCTTTCAGATGCCTACCGGAGCAATGTAAAAACTACCAGGAGAACTCCTGTCTGGCACCTTCCCCGGTGGAGTTGTGCAGGGGGTGTGTTTGGAACATTTTGTCACCAGCCGAGTCCAAAATTCAGCGGTTCCTTATCTCAGCCCAGAAAGCAGGTAGAACAACTTTTGTGGTACCTTTCAGCTGCCTACCAAGGTAGTGTAAAAACTACCAGGAGAACTCCTGTCTGGCACCTTCCCCGGTGGTGTTGTGCATGGGGTGTGTTTGGAACATTTTGTCACCGGCCGAGTCCAAAATTCAGCTGTTCCCCATCTCAGCCCAGAAAGCAGGTAGAACAACTTTTGTGGTGTCTTTCAGATGCCTACCGGAGCAATGTAAAAACTACCAGGAGAACTCCTGTCTGGCACCTTCCCCGGTGGAGTTGTGCATGGGGTGTGTTTGGAACATTTTGTCACCGGCCGAGTCCAAAATTCAGCGGTTCCCCATCTCAGCCCAGAAAGCAGGTAGAACAACTTTTGTGGTGCCTTTCAGCTGCCTACCGGAGCAATGTAAAAACTACCAGGAGAACTCCTGTCTGGCACCTTCCCCGGTGGAGTTGTGCAGGGGGTGTGTTTGGAACATTTTGTCACCAGCCGACTCCAAAATTCAGCGGTTCCCCATCTCAGCCCACAAAGCAGGTACAACAACTTTTCTTGTGCCTTTCAGCTGCCTACCAAGGTAGTGTAAATCTACCAAAAGAATTCGTTCCTGCCACCTTCCCCGGTGGAGTTGTGCAGGGGGTGTCTGTGGAACATTTTGTCACCGGCCGAGTCCAAAATTCAGCGGTTCCCCATCTCAGCCCACAAAGCAGGTAGAACAACTTTTGTGGTGTCTTTCAGATGCCTACCGGAGCAATGTAAAAACTACCAGGAGAACTCCTGTCTGGCACCTTCCCCGGTGGAGTTGTGCATGGGGTGTGTTTGGAACATTTTGTCACCGGCCGAGTCCAAAATTCAGCGGTTCCCCATCTCAGCCCAGAAAGCAGGTAGAACAACTTTTGTGGTGTCTTTCAGATGCCTACCAAGGTAGTGTAAAAATTACCAGGAGAACTCCTGTCTGGCACCTTCCCCGGTGGAGTTGTGCATGGGGTGTGTTTGGAACATTTTGTCACCAGCCGACTCCAAAATTCAGCGTTTCCCCATCTCAGCCCAGAAAGCAGGTAGAACAACTTTTGAGGTGTCTTTCAGATGCCTACCAAGGTATTGTAAAAACTACCAGGAGAACTCCTGTCTGGCACCTTCCGTGGTGGAGTTGTGCATGGGGTGTGTTTGGAACATTTTGTCACCGGCCGAGTCCGAAATTCAGCGATTCCCCATCTCAGCCCAGAAAGCAGGTAGAACAACTTTTGTGGTGTCTTTCAGATGCCTACCAAGGTAGTGTAAAAACTACCAAGAGAACTCCTGTCTGGCACCTTCCGTGGTGGAGTTGTGCATGGGGTGTGTTTGGAACATTTTGTCACCAGCCGAGTCCAAAATTCAGCGTTTCCCCATCTCAGCCCAGAAAGCAGGTAGAACAACTTTTGTGGTGCCTTTCAGCTGCCTACCAAGGTAGTGTAAAAACTACCAAGAGAACTCCTTTCTGGCACCTTCCCCGGTGGAGTTGTGCATGGGGTGTGTTTGGAACATTTTGTCACCAGCCGACTCCAAAATTCAGCGGTTCCCTATCTCAGCCCAGAAAGCAGGTAGAACAACTTTTGTGGTGCCTTTCAGCTGCCTACCAAGGTAGTGTAAAAACTACCAAGAGAACTCCTGTCTGGCACCTTCCCCGGTGGAGTTGTGCATGGGGTGTGTTTGGAACATTTTGTCAACGGCCGACTCCAAAATTCAGCGGTTCCCCATCTCAGCCCAGAAAGCAGGTAGAACAACTTTTGTGGTGTCTTTCAGATGCCTACCGGAGCAATGTAAAAACTACCAGGAGAACTCCTGTCTGGCACCTTCCCCGGTGGAGTTGTGCATGGGGTGTGTTTGGAACATTTTGTCACCGGCCGAGTCCAAAATTCAGCGGTTCCCCATCTCAGCCCAGAAAGCAGGTAGAACAACTTTTGTGGTGTCTTTCAGATGCCTACCGGAGCAATGTAAAAACTACCAGGAGAACTCCTGTCTGGCACCTTCCCCGGTGGAGTTGTGCAGGGGGTGTGTTTGGAACATTTTGTCACCAGCCGAGTCCAAAATTCAGCGGTTCCCCATCTCAGCCCAGAAAGCAGGTAGAACAACTTTTGTGGTGTCTTTCAGATGCCTACCGGAGCAATGTAAAAACTACCAGGAGAACTCCTGTCTGGCACCTTCCCCGGTGGAGTTGTGCAGGGGGTGTGTTTGGAACATTTTGTCACCAGCCGAGTCCAAAATTCAGCGGTTCCCTATCTCAGCCCAGAAAGCAGGTAGAACAACTTTTGTGGTACCTTTCAGCTGCCTACCAAGGTAGTGTAAAAACTACCAGGAGAACTCCTGTCTGGCACCTTCCGTGGTGGAGTTGTGCATGGGGTGTGTTTGGAACATTTTGTCACCGGCCGAGTCCAAAATTCAGCTGTTCCCCATCTCAGCCCAGAAAGCAGGTAGAACAACTTTTGTGGTGTCTTTCAGATGCCTACCGGAGCAATGTAAAAACTACCAGGAGAACTCCTGTCTGGCACCTTCCCCGGTGGAGTTGTGCAGGGGATGTGTTTGGAACATTTTGTCACCAGCCGAGTCCAAAATTCAGCGTTTCCCCATCTCAGCCCAGAAAGCAGGTAGAACAACTTTTGTGGTGTCTTTCAGATGCCTACCGGAGCAATGTAAAAACTACCAGGAGAACTCCTGTCTGGCACCTTCCCCGGTGGAGTTGTGCATGGGGTGTGTTTGGAACATTTTGTCACCGGCCGAGTCCAAAATTCAGCGATTCCCCATCTCAGCCCAGAAAGCAGGTAGAACAACTTTTGTGGTGTCTTTCAGATGCCTACAAAGGCAGTGTAAAAACTACCAGGAGAACTCCTGTCTGGCACCTTCCCCGGTGGAGTTGTGCATGGGGTGTGTTTGGAACATTTTGTCACCAGCCGAGTCCAAAATTCAGCGTTTCCCCATCTCAGCCCAGAAAGCAGGTAGAACAACTTTTGTGGTGTCTTTCAGATGCCTACCGGAGCAATGTAAAAACTACCAGGAGAACTCCTGTCTGGCACCTTCCCCGGTGGAGTTGTGCATGGGGTGTGTTTGGAACATTTTGTCACCAGCCGAGTCCAAAATTCAGCGATTCCCCATCTCAGCCCAGAAAGCAGGTAGAACAACTTTTGTGGTGTCTTTCAGATGCCTACCGGAGCAATGTAAAAACTACCAGGAGAACTCCTGTCTGGCACCTTCCCCGGTGGAGTTGTGCATGGGGTGTGTTTGGAACATTTTGTCACCAGCCGAGTCCAAAATTCAGCGTTTCCCCATCTCAGCCCAGAAAGCAGGTAGAACAACTTTTGTGGTGTCTTTCAGATGCCTACCGGAGCAATGTAAAAACTACCAGGAGAACTCCTGTCTGGCACCTTCCCCGGTGGAGTTGTGCATGGGGTGTGTTTGGAACATTTTGTCACCGGCCGACTCCAAAATTCAGCGATTCCCCATCTCAGCCCAGAAAGCAGGTAGAACAACTTTTGTGGTGTCTTTCAGATGCCTACCGGAGCAATGTAAAAACTACCAGGAGAACTCCTGTCTGGCACCTTCCCCGGTGGAGTTGTGCATGGGGTGTGTTTGGAACATTTTGTCACCAGCCGACTCCAAAATTCAGCGGTTCCTTATCTCAGCCCAGAAAGCAGGTAGAACAACTTTTGTGGTACCTTTCAGCTGCCTACCAAGGTAGTGTAAAAACTACCAGGAGAACTCCTGTCTGGCACCTTCCCCGGTGGTGTTGTGCATGGGGTGTGTTTGGAACATTTTGTCACCGGCCGAGTCCAAAATTCAGCTGTTCCCCATCTCAGCCCAGAAAGCAGGTAGAACAACTTTTGTGGTGTCTTTCAGATGCCTACCGGAGCACTGTAAAAACTACCAGGAGAACTCCTGTCTGGCACCTTCCCCGGTGGAGTTGTGCATGGGGTGTGTTTGGAACATTTTGTCACCGGCCGAGTCCAAAATTCAGCGGTTCCCCATCTCAGCCCAGAAAGCAGGTAGAACAACTTTTGTGGTGCCTTTCAGCTGCCTACCGGAGCAATGTAAAAACTACCAGGAGAACTCCTGTCTGGCACCTTCCCCGGTGGAGTTGTGCAGGGGGTGTGTTTGGAACATTTTGTCACCAGCCAACTCCAAAATTCAGCGCTCCCCATCTCAGCCCACAAAGCAGGTACAACAACTTTTCTTGTGCCTTTCAGCTGCCTACCAAGGTAGTGTAAAAACTACCAAAAGAATTCGTTCCTGGCACCTTCCCCGGTGGAGTTGTGCATGGGGTGTGTTTGGAACATTTTGTCAACGGCCGACTCCAAAATTCAGCGGTTCCCCATCTCAGCCCACAAAGCAGGTAGAACAACTTTTGTGGTGTCTTTTAGATGCCTACCGGAGCAATGTAAAAACTACCAGGAGAACTCCTGTCTGGCACCTTCCCCGGTGGAGTTGTGCATGGGGTGTGTTTGGAACATTTTGTCACCAGCCGAGTCCAAAATTCAGCTGTTCCCCATCTCAGCCCAGAAAGCAGGTAGAACAACTTTTGTGGTGTCTTTCAGATGCCTACCAAGGTAGTGTAAAAACTACCAGGAGAACTCCTGTCTGGCACCTTCCGTGGTGGAGTTGTGCATGGGGTGTGTTTGGAACATTTTGTCACCGGCCGAGTCCAAAATTCAGCGATTCCCCATCTCAGCCCAGAAAGCAGGAAGAACAACTTTTGTGGTGTCTTTCAGATGCCTACCAAGGTAGTGTAAAAACTACCAGGAGAACTCCTGTCTGGCACCTTCCGTGGTGGAGTTGTGCATGGGGTGTGTTTGGAACATTTTTTCACCAGCCGAGTCCAAAATTCAGCGTTTCCCCATCTCAGCCCAGAAAGCAGGTAGAACAACTTTTGTGGTGCCTTTCAGCTGCCTACCAAGGTAGTGTAAAAACTACCAAGAGAACTCCTTTCTGGCACCTTCCCCGGTGGAGTTGTGCATGGGGTGTGTTTGGAACATTTTGTCACCAGCCGAGTCCAAAATTCAGCGGTTCCCTATCTCAGCCCAGAAAGCAGGTAGAACAACTTTTGTGGTGCCTTTCAGCTGCCTACCAAGGTAGTGTAAAAACTACCAAGAGAACTCCTGTCTGGCACCTTCCCCGGTGGAGTTGTGCATGGGGTGTGTTTGGAACATTTTGTCAACGGCCGACTCCAAAATTCAGCGGTTCCCCATCTCAGCCCAGAAAGCAGGTAGAACAACTTTTGTGGTGTCTTTCAGATGCCTACCGGAGCAATGTAAAAACTACCAGGAGAACTCCTGTCTGGCACCTTCCCCGGTGGAGTTGTGCATGGGGTGTGTTTGGAACATTTTGTCACCAGCCGACTCCAAAATTCAGCGTTTCCCCATCTCAGCCCAGAAAGCAGGTAGAACAACTTTTGTGGTGTCTTTCAGATGCCTACCAAGGTAGTGTAAAAACTACCAGGAGAACTCCTGTCTGGCACCTTCCGTGGTGGAGTTGTGCATGGGGTGTGTTTGGAACATTTTGTCACCGGCCGAGTCCAAAATTCAGCGATTCCCCATCTCAGCCCAGAAAGCAGGAAGAACAACTTTTGTGGTGTCTTTCAGATGCCTACCAAGGTAGTGTAAAAACTACCAGGAGAACTCCTGTCTGGCACCTTCCGTGGTGGAGTTGTGCATGGGGTGTGTTTGGAACATTTTTTCACCAGCCGAGTCCAAAATTCAGCGTTTCCCCATCTCAGCCCAGAAAGCAGGTAGAACAACTTTTGTGGTGCCTTTCAGCTGCCTACCAAGGTAGTGTAAAAACTACCAAGAGAACTCCTTTCTGGCACCTTCCCCGGTGGAGTTGTGCATGGGGTGTGTTTGGAACATTTTGTCACCAGCCGAGTCCAAAATTCAGCGGTTCCCTATCTCAGCCCAGAAAGCAGGTAGAACAACTTTTGTGGTGCCTTTCAGCTGCCTACCAAGGTAGTGTAAAAACTACCAAGAGAACTCCTGTCTGGCACCTTCCCCGGTGGAGTTGTGCATGGGGTGTGTTTGGAACATTTTGTCACCAGCCGAGTCCAAAATTCAGCGTTTCCCCATCTCAGCCCAGAAAGCAGGTAGAACAACTTTTGTGGTGCCTTTCAGCTGCCTACCAAGGTAGTGTAAAAACTACCAGGAGAACTCCTTTCTGGCACCTTCCCCGGTGGAGTTGTGCATGGGGTGTGTTTGGAACATTTTGTCACCAGCCGAGTCCAAAATTCAGCGGTTCCCTATCTCAGCCCAGAAAGCAGGTAGAACAACTTTTGTGGTGCCTTTCAGCTGCCTACCAAGGTAGTGTAAAAACTACCAAGAGAACTCCTGTCTGGCACCTTCCCCGGTGGAGTTGTGCATGGGGTGTGTTTGGAACATTTTGTCACCGGCCGACTCCAAAATTCAGCGGTTCCCCATCTCAGCCCAGAAAGCAGGTAGAACAACTTTTGTGGTGTCTTTCAGATGCCTACCGGAGCAATGTAAAAACTACCAGGAGAACTCCTGTCTGGCACCTTCCCCGGTGGAGTTGTGCAGGGGGTGTGTTTGGAACATTTTGTCACCAGCCGAGTCCAAAATTCAGCGTTTCCCCATCTCAGCCCAGAAAGCAGGTAGAACAACTTTTGTGGTGTCTTTCAGATGCCTACCGGAGCAATGTAAAAACTACCAGGAGAACTCCTGTCTGGCACCTTCCCCGGTGGAGTTGTGCATGGGGTGTGTTTGGAACATTTTGTCACCGGCCGAGTCCAAAATTCAGCGATTCCCCATCTCAGCCCAGAAAGCAGGTAGAACAACTTTTGTGGTGTCTTTCAGATGCCTACCGGAGCAATGTAAAAACTACCAGGAGAACTCCTGTCTGGCACCTTCCCCGGTGGAGTTGTGCAGGGGGTGTGTTTGGAACATTTTGTCACCGGCCGAGTCCAAAATTCAGCGGTTCCCCATCTCAGCCCAGAAAGCAGGTAGAACAACTTTTGTGGTGTCTTTCAGATGCCTACAAAGGCAGTGTAAAAACTACCAGGAGAACTCCTGTCTGGCACCTTCCCCGGTGGAGTTGTGCATGGGGTGTGTTTGGAACATTTTGTCACCAGCCGAGTCCAAAATTCAGCGGTTCCCCATCTCAGCCCAGAAAGCAGGTAGAACAACTTTTGTGGTGTCTTTCAGATGCCTACCGGAGCAATGTAAAAACTACCAGGAGAACTCCTGTCTGGCACCTTCCCCGGTGGAGTTGTGCATGGGGTGTGTTTGGAACATTTTGTCACCAGCCGAGTCCAAAATTCAGCGGTTCCCTATCTCAGCCCAGAAAGCAGGTAGACCAACTTTTGTGGTACCTTTCAGCTGCCTACCAAGGTAGTGTAAAAACTACCAAGAGAACTCCTGTCTGGCACCTTCCCCGGTGGTGTTGTGCATGGGGTGTGTTTGGAACATTTTGTCACCGGCCGAGTTCAAAATTCAGCTGTTCCCCATCTCAGCCCAGAAAGCAGGTAGAACAACTTTTGTGGTGTCTTTCAGATGCCTACCGGAGCAATGTAAAAACTACCAGGAGAACTCCTGTCTGGCACCTTCCCCGGTGGAGTTGTGCAGGGGGTGTGTTTGGAACATTTTGTCACCAGCCGAGTCCAAAATTCAGTGTTTCCCCATCTCAGCCCAGAAAGCAGGTAGAACAACTTTTGTGGTGTCTTTCAGATGCCTACCAGAGCAATGTAAAAACTACCAGGAGAACTCCTGTCTGGCACCTTCCCCGGTGGAGTTGTGCATGGGGTGTGTTTGGAACATTTTGTCACCAGCCGAGTCCAAAATTCAGCGATTCCCCATCTCAGCCCAGAAAGCAGGTAGAACAACTTTTGTGGTGTCTTTCAGATGCCTACAAAGGCAGTGTAAAAACTACCAGGAGAACTCCTGTCTGGCACCTTCCCCGGTGGAGTTGTGCATGGGGTGTGTTTGGAACATTTTGTCACCAGCCGAGTCCAAAATTCAGCGTTTCCCCATCTCAGCCCAGAAAGCAGGTAGAACAACTTTTGTGGTGCCTTTCAGCTGCCTACCAAGGTAGTGTAAAAACTACCAGGAGAACTCCTTTCTGGCACCTTCCCCGGTGGAGTTGTGCATGGGGTGTGTTTGGAACATTTTGTCACCAGCCGAGTCCAAAATTCAGCGGTTCCCCATCTCAGCCCAGAAAGCAGGTAGAACAACTTTTGTGGTGCCTTTCAGCTGCCTACCAAGGTAGTGTAAAAACTACCAAGAGAACTCCTGTCTGGCACCTTCCCCGGTGGAGTTGTGCATGGGGTGTGTTTGGAACATTTTGTCAACGGCCGACTCCAAAATTCAGCGGTTCCCCATCTCAGCCCAGAAAGCAGGTAGAACAACTTTTGTGGTGTCTTTCAGATGCCTACCGGAGCAATGTAAAAACTACCAGGAGAACTCCTGTCTGGCACCTTCCCCGGTGGAGTTGTGCAGGGGGTGTGTTTGGAACATTTTGTCACCAGCCGAGTCCAAAATTCAGCGTTTCCCCATCTCAGCCCAGAAAGCAGGTAGAACAACTTTTGTGGTGTCTTTCAGATGCCTACCGGAGCAATGTAAAAACTACCAGGAGAACTCCTGTCTGGCACCTTCCCCGGTGGAGTTGTGCATGGGGTGTGTTTGGAACATTTTGTCACCGGCCGAGTCCAAAATTCAGCGATTCCCCATCTCAGCCCAGAAAGCAGGTAGAACAACTTTTGTGGTGTCTTTCAGATGCCTACCGGAGCAATGTAAAAACTACCAGGAGAACTCCTGTCTGGCACCTTCCCCGGTGGAGTTGTGCAGGGGGTGTGTTTGGAACATTTTGTCACCGGCCGAGTCCAAAATTCAGCGGTTCCCCATCTCAGCCCAGAAAGCAGGTAGAACAACTTTTGTGGTGTCTTTCAGATGCCTACAAAGGCAGTGTAAAAACTACCAGGAGAACTCCTGTCTGGCACCTTCCCCGGTGGAGTTGTGCATGGGGTGTGTTTGGAACATTTTGTCACCAGCCGAGTCCAAAATTCAGCGGTTCCCCATCTCAGCCCAGAAAGCAGGTAGAACAACTTTTGTGGTGTCTTTCAGATGCCTACCGGAGCAATGTAAAAACTACCAGGAGAACTCCTGTCTGGCACCTTCCCCGGTGGAGTTGTGCATGGGGTGTGTTTGGAACATTTTGTCACCAGCCGAGTCCAAAATTCAGCGGTTCCCTATCTCAGCCCAGAAAGCAGGTAGAACAACTTTTGTGGTACCTTTCAGCTGCCTACCAAGGTAGTGTAAAAACTACCAAGAGAACTCCTGTCTGGCACCTTCCCCGGTGGTGTTGTGCATGGGGTGTGTTTGGAACATTTTGTCACCGGCCGAGTTCAAAATTCAGCTGTTCCCCATCTCAGCCCAGAAAGCAGGTAGAACAACTTTTGTGGTGTCTTTCAGATGCCTACCGGAGCAATGTAAAAACTACCAGGAGAACTCCTGTCTGGCACCTTCCCCGGTGGAGTTGTGCAGGGGGTGTGTTTGGAACATTTTGTCACCAGCCGAGTCCAAAATTCAGTGTTTCCCCATCTCAGCCCAGAAAGCAGGTAGAACAACTTTTGTGGTGTCTTTCAGATGCCTACCAGAGCAATGTAAAAACTACCAGGAGAACTCCTGTCTGGCACCTTCCCCGGTGGAGTTGTGCATGGGGTGTGTTTGGAACATTTTGTCACCAGCCGAGTCCAAAATTCAGCGATTCCCCATCTCAGCCCAGAAAGCAGGTAGAACAACTTTTGTGGTGTCTTTCAGATGCCTACAAAGGCAGTGTAAAAACTACCAGGAGAACTCCTGTCTGGCACCTTCCCCGGTGGAGTTGTGCAGGGGGTGTGTTTGGAACATTTTGTCACCAGCCGAGTCCAAAATTCAGCGTTTCCCCATCTCAGCCCACAAAGCAGGTAGAACAACTTTTGTGGTGTCTTTCAGATGCCTACCGGAGCAATGTAAAAACTACCAGGAGAACTCCTGTCTGGCACCTTCCCCGGTGGAGTTGTGCATGGGGTGTGTTTGGAACATTTTGTCACCAGCCGAGTCCAAAATTCAGCGATTCCCCATCTCAGCCCAGAAAGCAGGTAGAACAACTTTTGTGGTGTCTTTCAGATGCCTACAAAGGCAGTGTAAAAACTACCAGGAGAACTCCTGTCTGGCACCTTCCCCGGTGGAGTTGTGCATGGGGTGTGTTTGGAACATTTTGTCACCAGCCGACTCCAAAATTCAGCGGTTCCCCATCTCAGCCCAGAAAGCAGGTAGAACAACTTTTGTGGTGTCTTTCAGATGCCTACCGGAGCAATGTAAAAACTACCAGGAGAACTCGTTTCTTGCACCTTCCCCGGTGGAGTTGTGCAGGGGGTGTGTTTGGAACACTTTGTCACCAGCCGAGTCCAAAATTCAGCGGTTCCCTATCTCAGCCCAGAAAGCAGGTAGAACAACTTTTGTGGTGTCTTTCAGATGCCTACCGGAGCAATGTAAAAACTACCAGGAGAACTCCTGTCTGGCACCTTCCCCGGTGGAGTTGTGCAGGGGGTGTGTTTGGAACATTTTGTCACCAGCCGAGTCCAAAATTCAGTGTTTCCCCATCTCAGCCCAGAAAGCAGGTAGAACAACTTTTGTGGTGTCTTTCAGATGCCTACCAGAGCAATGTAAAAACTACCAGGAGAACTCCTGTCTGGCACCTTCCCCGGTGGAGTTGTGCATGGGGTGTGTTTGGAACATTTTGTCACCAGCCGAGTCCAAAATTCAGCGATTCCCCATCTCAGCCCAGAAAGCAGGTAGAACAACTTTTGTGGTGTCTTTCAGATGCCTACAAAGGCAGTGTAAAAACTACCAGGAGAACTCCTGTCTGGCACCTTCCCCGGTGGAGTTGTGCATGGGGTGTGTTTGGAACATTTTGTCACCAGCCGAGTCCAAAATTCAGCGTTTCCCCATCTCAGCCCAGAAAGCAGGTAGAACAACTTTTGTGGTGTCTTTCAGATGCCTACCGGAGCAATGTAAAAACTACCAGGAGAACTCCTGTCTGGCACCTTCCCCGGTGGAGTTGTGCATGGGGTGTGTTTGGAACATTTTGTCACCAGCCGAGTCCAAAATTCAGCGATTCCCCATCTCAGCCCAGAAAGCAGGTAGAACAACTTTTGTGGTGTCTTTCAGATGCCTACAAAGGCAGTGTAAAAACTACCAGGAGAACTCCTGTCTGGCACCTTCCCCGGTGGAGTTGTGCATGGGGTGTGTTTGGAACATTTTGTCACCAGCCGAGTCCAAAATTCAGCGTTTCCCCATCTCAGCCCAGAAAGCAGGTAGAACAACTTTTGTGGTGTCTTTCAGATGCCTACCGGAGCAATGTAAAAACTACCAGGAGAACTCCTGTCTGGCACCTTCCCCGGTGGAGTTGTGCATGGGGTGTGTTTGGAACATTTTGTCACCAGCCGACTCCAAAATTCAGCGGTTCCCCATCTCAGCCCAGAAAGCAGGTAGAACAACTTTTGTGGTGTCTTTCAGATGCCTACCGGAGCAATGTAAAAACTACCAGGAGAACTCGTTTCTTGCACCTTCCCCGGTGGAGTTGTGCAGGGGGTGTGTTTGGAACATTTTGTCACCAGCCGAGTCCAAAATTCAGCGGTTCCCTATCTCAGCCCAGAAAGCAGGTAGAACAACTTTTGTGGTGTCTTTCAGATGCCTACCGGAGCAATGTAAAAACTACCAGGAGAACTCCTGTCTGGCACCTTCCCCGGTGGAGTTGTGCATGGGGTGTGTTTGGAACATTTTGTCACCGGCCGAGTCCAAAATTCAGCGATTCCCCATCTCAGCCCAGAAAGCAGGTAGAACAACTTTTGTGGTGTCTTTCAGATGCCTACCGGAGCAATGTAAAAACTACCAGGAGAACTCCTGTCTGGCACCTTCCCCGGTGGAGTTGTGCAGGGGGTGTGTTTGGAACATTTTGTCACCGGCCGAGTCCAAAATTCAGCGGTTCCCCATCTCAGCCCAGAAAGCAGGTAGAACAACTTTTGTGGTGTCTTTCAGATGCCTACAAAGGCAGTGTAAAAACTACCAGGAGAACTCCTGTCTGGCACCTTCCCCGGTGGAGTTGTGCATGGGGTGTGTTTGGAACATTTTGTCACCAGCCGAGTCCAAAATTCAGCGGTTCCCCATCTCAGCCCAGAAAGCAGGTAGAACAACTTTTGTGGTGTCTTTCAGATGCCTACTGGAGCAATGTAAAAACTACCAGGAGAACTCCTGTCTGGCACCTTCCCCGGTGGAGTTGTGCATGGGGTGTGTTTGGAACATTTTGTCACCAGCCGAGTCCAAAATTCAGCGGTTCCCTATCTCAGCCCAGAAAGCAGGTAGAACAACTTTTGTGGTACCTTTCAGCTGCCTACCAAGGTAGTGTAAAAACTACCAAGAGAACTCCTGTCTGGCACCTTCCCCGGTGGTGTTGTGCATGGGGTGTGTTTGGAACATTTTGTCACCGGCCGAGTTCAAAATTCAGCTGTTCCCCATCTCAGCCCAGAAAGCAGGTAGAACAACTTTTGTGGTGTCTTTCAGATGCCTACAAAGGCAGTGTAAAAACTACCAGGAGAACTCCTGTCTGGCACCTTCCCCGGTGGAGTTGTGCAGGGGGTGTGTTTGGAACATTTTGTCACCAGCCGAGTCCAAAATTCAGTGTTTCCCCATCTCAGCCCAGAAAGCAGGTAGAACAACTTTTGTGGTGTCTTTCAGATGCCTACCAGAGCAATGTAAAAACTACCAGGAGAACTCCTGTCTGGCACCTTCCCCGGTGGAGTTGTGCATGGGGTGTGTTTGGAACATTTTGTCACCAGCCGAGTCCAAAATTCAGCGATTCCCCATCTCAGCCCAGAAAGCAGGTAGAACAACTTTTGTGGTGTCTTTCAGATGCCTACAAAGGCAGTGTAAAAACTACCAGGAGAACTCCTGTCTGGCACCTTCCCCGGTGGAGTTGTGCATGGGGTGTGTTTGGAACATTTTGTCACCAGCCGAGTCCAAAATTCAGCGTTTCCCCATCTCAGCCCAGAAAGCAGGTAGAACAACTTTTGTGGTGCCTTTCAGCTGCCTACCAAGGTAGTGTAAAAACTACCAGGAGAACTCCTTTCTGGCACCTTCCCCGGTGGAGTTGTGCATGGGGTGTGTTTGGAACATTTTGTCACCAGCCGAGTCCAAAATTCAGCGGTTCCCTATCTCAGCCCAGAAAGCAGGTAGAACAACTTTTGTGGTGCCTTTCAGCTGCCTACCAAGGTAGTGTAAAAACTACCAAGAGAACTCCTGTCTGGCACCTTCCCCGGTGGAGTTGTGCATGGGGTGTGTTTGGAACATTTTGTCAACGGCCGACTCCAAAATTCAGCGGTTCCCCATCTCAGCCCAGAAAGCAGGTAGAACAACTTTTGTGGTGTCTTTCAGATGCCTACCGGAGCAATGTAAAAACTACCAGGAGAACTCCTGTCTGGCACCTTCCCCGGTGGAGTTGTGCAGGGGGTGTGTTTGGAACATTTTGTCACCAGCCGAGTCCAAAATTCAGCGTTTCCCCATCTCAGCCCAGAAAGCAGGTAGAACAACTTTTGTGGTGTCTTTCAGATGCCTACCGGAGCAATGTAAAAACTACCAGGAGAACTCCTGTCTGGCACCTTCCCCGGTGGAGTTGTGCATGGGGTGTGTTTGGAACATTTTGTCACCGGCCGAGTCCAAAATTCAGCGATTCCCCATCTCAGCCCAGAAAGCAGGTAGAACAACTTTTGTGGTGTCTTTCAGATGCCTACCGGAGCAATGTAAAAACTACCAGGAGAACTCCTGTCTGGCACCTTCCCCGGTGGAGTTGTGCAGGGGGTGTGTTTGGAACATTTTGTCACCGGCCGAGTCCAAAATTCAGCGGTTCCCCATCTCAGCCCAGAAAGCAGGTAGAACAACTTTTGTGGTGTCTTTCAGATGCCTACAAAGGCAGTGTAAAAACTACCAGGAGAACTCCTGTCTGGCACCTTCCCCGGTGGAGTTGTGCATGGGGTGTGTTTGGAACATTTTGTCACCAGCCGAGTCCAAAATTCAGCGGTTCCCCATCTCAGCCCAGAAAGCAGGTAGAACAACTTTTGTGGTGTCTTTCAGATGCCTACCGGAGCAATGTAAAAACTACCAGGAGAACTCCTGTCTGGCACCTTCCCCGGTGGAGTTGTGCATGGGGTGTGTTTGGAACATTTTGTCACCAGCCGAGTCCAAAATTCAGCGGTTCCCTATCTCAGCCCAGAAAGCAGGTAGAACAACTTTTGTGGTACCTTTCAGCTGCCTACCAAGGTAGTGTAAAAACTACCAAGAGAACTCCTGTCTGGCACCTTCCCCGGTGGTGTTGTGCATGGGGTGTGTTTGGAACATTTTGTCACCGGCCGAGTTCAAAATTCAGCTGTTCCCCATCTCAGCCCAGAAAGCAGGTAGAACAACTTTTGTGGTGTCTTTCAGATGCCTACCGGAGCAATGTAAAAACTACCAGGAGAACTCCTGTCTGGCACCTTCCCCGGTGGAGTTGTGCAGGGGGTGTGTTTGGAACATTTTGTCACCAGCCGAGTCCAAAATTCAGTGTTTCCCCATCTCAGCCCAGAAAGCAGGTAGAACAACTTTTGTGGTGTCTTTCAGATGCCTACCAGAGCAATGTAAAAACTACCAGGAGAACTCCTGTCTGGCACCTTCCCCGGTGGAGTTGTGCATGGGGTGTGTTTGGAACATTTTGTCACCAGCCGAGTCCAAAATTCAGCGATTCCCCATCTCAGCCCAGAAAGCAGGTAGAACAACTTTTGTGGTGTCTTTCAGATGCCTACAAAGGCAGTGTAAAAACTACCAGGAGAACTCCTGTCTGGCACCTTCCCCGGTGGAGTTGTGCATGGGGTGTGTTTGGAACATTTTGTCACCAGCCGAGTCCAAAATTCAGCGTTTCCCCATCTCAGCCCACAAAGCAGGTAGAACAACTTTTGTGGTGTCTTTCAGATGCCTACCGGAGCAATGTAAAAACTACCAGGAGAACTCCTGTCTGGCACCTTCCCCGGTGGAGTTGTGCATGGGGTGTGTTTGGAACATTTTGTCACCAGCCGAGTCCAAAATTCAGCGATTCCCCATCTCAGCCCAGAAAGCAGGTAGAACAACTTTTGTGGTGTCTTTCAGATGCCTACAAAGGCAGTGTAAAAACTACCAGGAGAACTCCTGTCTGGCACCTTCCCCGGTGGAGTTGTGCATGGGGTGTGTTTGGAACATTTTGTCACCAGCCGACTCCAAAATTCAGCGGTTCCCCATCTCAGCCCAGAAAGCAGGTAGAACAACTTTTGTGGTGTCTTTCAGATGCCTACCGGAGCAATGTAAAAACTACCAGGAGAACTCGTTTCTTGCACCTTCCCCGGTGGAGTTGTGCAGGGGGTGTGTTTGGAACACTTTGTCACCAGCCGAGTCCAAAATTCAGCGGTTCCCTATCTCAGCCCAGAAAGCAGGTAGAACAACTTTTGTGGTGTCTTTCAGATGCCTACCGGAGCAATGTAAAAACTACCAGGAGAACTCCTGTCTGGCACCTTCCCCGGTGGAGTTGTGCAGGGGGTGTGTTTGGAACATTTTGTCACCAGCCGAGTCCAAAATTCAGTGTTTCCCCATCTCAGCCCAGAAAGCAGGTAGAACAACTTTTGTGGTGTCTTTCAGATGCCTACCAGAGCAATGTAAAAACTACCAGGAGAACTCCTGTCTGGCACCTTCCCCGGTGGAGTTGTGCATGGGGTGTGTTTGGAACATTTTGTCACCAGCCGACTCCAAAATTCAGCGTTTCCCCATCTCAGCCCAGAAAGCAGGTAGAACAACTTTTGTGGTGTCTTTCAGATGCCTACCAAGGTAGTGTAAAAACTACCAGGAGAACTCCTGTCTGGCACCTTCCCCGGTGGAGTTGTGCATGGGGTGTGTTTGGAACATTTTGTCACCGGCCGAGTCCAAAATTCAGCGATTCCCCATCTCAGCCCAGAAAGCAGGTAGAACAACTTTTGTGGTGTCTTTCAGCTGCCTACCGGAGCAATGTAAAAACTACCAGGAGAACTCCTGTCTGGCACCTTCCCCGGTGGAGTTGTGCATGGGGTGTGTTTGGAACATTTTGTCACCAGCCGAGTCCAAAATTCAGCGATTCCCCATCTCAGCCCAGAAAGCAGGTAGAACAACTTTTGTGGTGTCTTTCAGATGCCTACAAAGGCAGTGTAAAAACTACCAGGAGAACTCCTGTCTGGCACCTTCCCCGGTGGAGTTGTGCATGGGGTGTGTTTGGAACATTTTGTCACCAGCCGAGTCCAAAATTCAGCGTTTCCCCATCTCAGCCCAGAAAGCAGGTAGAACAACTTTTGTGGTGTCTTTCAGATGCCTACCGGAGCAATGTAAAAACTACCAGGAGAACTCCTGTCTGGCACCTTCCCCGGTGGAGTTGTGCATGGGGTGTGTTTGGAACATTTTGTCACCAGCCGACTCCAAAATTCAGCGGTTCCCCATCTCAGCCCAGAAAGCAGGTAGAACAACTTTTGTGGTGTCTTTCAGATGCCTACCGGAGCAATGTAAAAACTACCAGGAGAACTCCTGTCTGGCACCTTCCCCGGTGGAGTTGTGCAGGGGGTGTGTTTGGAACATTTTGTCACCAGCCGAGTCCAAAATTCAGCGGTTCCCTATCTCAGCCCAGAAAGCAGGTAGAACAACTTTTGTGGTGTCTTTCAGATGCCTACCGGAGCAATGTAAAAACTACCAGGAGAACTCCTGTCTGGCACCTTCCCCGGTGGAGTTGTGCAGGGGGTGTGTTTGGAACATTTTGTCACCAGCCGAGTCCAAAATTCAGCTGTTCCCCATCTCAGCCCAGAAAGCAGGTAGAACAACTTTTGTGGTGTCTTTCAGATGCCTACCGGAGCAATGTAAAAACTACCAGGAGAACTCCTGTCTGGCACCTTCCCCGGTGGTGTTGTGCAGGGGGTGTGTTTGGAACATTTTGTCACCGGCCGAGTCCAAAATTCAGCGGTTCCCCATCTCAGCCCAGAAAGCAGGTAGAACAACTTTTGTGGTGCCTTTCAGCTGCCTACCAAGGTAGTGTAAAAACTAACAACAGAATTCGTTCCTGGCACCTTCCCCGGTGGAGTTGTGCAGGGGGTGTGTTTGGAACATTTTGTCACCAGCCGACTCCAAAATTCAGCGGTTCCCCATCTCAGCCCACAAAGCAGGTACAACAACTTTTCTTGTGCCTTTCCGCTGCCTACCAAGGTAGTGTAAATCTACCAACAGAATTCGTTCCTGGCACCTTCCCCGGTGGAGTTGTGCATGGGGTGTGTTTGGAACATTTTGTCACCAGCCGAGTCCAAAATTCAGCGGTTCCCCATCTCAGCCCACAAAGCAGGTAGAACAACTTTTGTGGTGTCTTTCAGATGCCTACCGGAGCAATGTAAAAACTACCAGGAGAACTCCTGTCTGGCACCTTCCCCGGTGGAGTTGTGCATGGGGTGTGTTTGGAACATTTTGTCACCAGCCGAGTCCAAAATTCAGCGTTTCCCCATCTCAGCCCAGAAAGCAGGTAGAACAACTTTTGTGGTGTCTTTCAGATGCCTACCGGAGCAATGTAAAAACTACCAGGAGGACTCCTGTCTGGCACCTTCCCCGGTGGAGTTGTGCATGGGGTGTGTTTGGAACATTTTGTCACCGGCCGAGTCCAAAATTCAGCGATTCCCCATCTCAGCCCAGAAAGCAGGTAGAACAACTTTTGTGGTGTCTTTCAGATGCCTACCGGAGCAATGTAAAAACTACCAGGAGAACTCCTGTCTGGCACCTTCCCCGGTGGAGTTGTGCATGGGGTGTGTTTGGAACATTTTGTCACCAGCCGAGTCCAAAATTCAGCGTTTCCCCATCTCAGCCCAGAAAGCAGGTAGAACAACTTTTGTGGTGTCTTTCAGATGCCTACCGGAGCAATGTAAAAACTACCAGGAGAACTCCTGTCTGGCACCTTCCCCGGTGGAGTTGTGCATGGGGTGTGTTTGGAACATTTTGTCACCGGCCGAGTCCAAAATTCAGCGATTCCCCATCTCAGCCCAGAAAGCAGGTAGAACAACTTTTGTGGTGTCTTTCAGATGCCTACAAAGGCAGTGTAAAAACTACCAGGAGAACTCCTGTCTGGCACCTTCCCCGGTGGAGTTGTGCATGGGGTGTGTTTGGAACATTTTGTCACCAGCCGAGTCCAAAATTCAGCGGTTCCCCATCTCAGCCCAGAAAGCAGGTAGAACAACTTTTGTGGTGTCTTTCAGATGCCTACCGGAGCAATGTAAAAACTACCAGGAGAACTCCTGTCTGGCACCTTCCCCGGTGGAGTTGTGCATGGGGTGTGTTTGGAACATTTTGTCACCAGCCGACTCCAAAATTCAGCGGTTCCCCATCTCAGCCCAGAAAGCAGGTAGAACAACTTTTGTGGTACCTTTCAGCTGCCTACCAAGGTAGTGTAAAAACTACCAAGAGAACTCCTGTCTGGCACCTTCCCCGGTGGTGTTGTGCATGGGGTGTGTTTGGAACATTTTGTCACCGGCCGAGTCCAAAATTCAGCTGTTCCCCATCTCAGCCCAGAAAGCAGGTAGAACAACTTTTGTGGTGTCTTTCAGATGCCTACCGGAGCAATGTAAAAACTACCAGGAGAACTCCTGTCTGGCACCTTCCCCGGTGGAGTTGTGCATGGGGTGTGTTTGGAACATTTTGTCACCAGCCGAGTCCAAAATTCAGCGTTTCCCCATCTCAGCCCAGAAAGCAGGTAGAACAACTTTTGTGGTGTCTTTCAGATGCCTACCGGAGCAATGTAAAAACTACCAGGAGAACTCCTGTCTGGCACCTTCCCCGGTGGAGTTGTGCATGGGGTGTGTTTGGAACATTTTGTCACCGGCCGAGTCCAAAATTCAGCGATTCCCCATCTCAGCCCAGAAAGCAGGTAGAACAACTTTTGTGGTGTCTTTCAGATGCCTACAAAGGCAGTGTAAAAACTACCAGGAGAACTCCTGTCTGGCACCTTCCCCGGTGGAGTTGTGCATGGGGTGTGTTTGGAACATTTTGTCACCAGCCGAGTCCAAAATTCAGCGGTTCCCCATCTCAGCCCAGAAAGCAGGTAGAACAACTTTTGTGGTGTCTTTCAGATGCCTACCGGAGCAATGTAAAAACTACCAGGAGAACTCCTGTCTGGCACCTTCCCCGGTGGAGTTGTGCATGGGGTGTGTTTGGAACATTTTGTCACCAGCCGACTCCAAAATTCAGCGGTTCCCCATCTCAGCCCAGAAAGCAGGTAGAACAACTTTTGTGGTACCTTTCAGCTGCCTACCAAGGTAGTGTAAAAACTACCAAGAGAACTCCTGTCTGGCACCTTCCCCGGTGGTGTTGTGCATGGGGTGTGTTTGGAACATTTTGTCACCGGCCGAGTCCAAAATTCAGCTGTTCCCCATCTCAGCCCAGAAAGCAGGTAGAACAACTTTTGTGGTGTCTTTCAGATGCCTACCGGAGCAATGTAAAAACTACCAGGAGAACTCCTGTCTGGCACCTTCCCCGGTGGAGTTGTGCAGGGGGTGTGTTTGGAACATTTTGTCACCAGCCGAGTCCAAAATTCAGCGTTTCCCCATCTCAGCCCAGAAAGCAGGTAGAACAACTTTTGTGGTGCCTTTCAGCTGCCTACCGGAGCAATGTAAAAACTACCAGGAGAACTCCTGTCTGGCACCTTCCCCGGTGGAGTTGTGCATGGGGTGTGTTTGGAACATTTTGTCACCGGCCGAGTCCAAAATTCAGCGATTCCCCATCTCAGCCCAGAAAGCAGGTAGAACAACTTTTGTGGTGTCTTTCAGATGCCTACAAAGGCAGTGTAAAAACTACCAGGAGAACTCCTGTCTGGCACCTTCCCCGGTGGAGTTGTGCATGCGGTGTGTTTGGAACATTTTGTCACCAGCCGACTCCAAAATTCAGCGTTTCCCCATCTCAGCCCACAAAGCAGGTAGAACAACTTTTGTGGTGTCTTTCAGATGCCTACCGGAGCAATGTAAAAACTACCAGGAGAACTCCTGTCTGGCACCTTCCCCGGTGGAGTTGTGCATGGGGTGTGTTTGGAACATTTTGTCACCAGCCGAGTCCAAAATTCAGCGATTCCCCATCTCAGCCCAGAAAGCAGGTAGAACAACTTTTGTGGTGTCTTTCAGATGCCTACAAAGGCAGTGTAAAAACTACCAGGAGAACTCCTGTCTGGCACCTTCCCCGGTGGAGTTGTGCATGGGGTGTGTTTGGAACATTTTGTCACCAGCCGAGTCCAAAATTCAGCGGTTCCCCATCTCAGCCCAGAAAGCAGGTAGAACAACTTTTGTGGTGTCTTTCAGATGCCTACCGGAGCAATGTAAAAACTACCAGGAGAACTCGTTTCTTGCACCTTCCCCGGTGGAGTTGTGCAGGGGGTGTGTTTGGAACATTTTGTCACCAGCCGAGTCCAAAATTCAGCGGTTCCCTATCTCAGCCCAGAAAGCAGGTAGAACAACTTTTGTGGTACCTTTCAGCTGCCTACCAAGGTAGTGTAAAAACTACCAGGAGAACTCCTGTCTGGCACCTTCCCCGGTGGAGTTGTGCATGGGGTGTGTTTGGAACATTTTGTCACCGGCCGAGTCCAAAATTCAGCTGTTCCCCATCTCAGCCCAGAAAGCAGGTAGAACAACTTTTGTGGTGTCTTTCAGATGCCTACCGGAGCAATGTAAAAACTACCAGGAGAACTCCTGTCTGGCACCTTCCCCGGTGGTGTTGTGCAGGGGGTGTGTTTGGAACATTTTGTCACCGGCCGAGTCCAAAATTCAGCGGTTCCCCATCTCAGCCCAGAAAGCAGGTAGAACAACTTTTCTTGTGCCTTTCAGCTGCCTACCAAGGTAGTGTAAAAACTAACAACAGAATTCGTTCCTGGCACCTTCCCCGGTGGAGTTGTGCAGGGGGTGTGTTTGGAACATTTTGTCACCAGCCGACTCCAAAATTCAGCGGTTCCCCATCTCAGCCCACAAAGCAGGTACAACAACTTTTCTTGTGCCTTTCAGCTGCCTACCAAGGTAGTGTAAAAACTACCAACAGTATTCGTTCCTGGCACCTTCCCCGGTGGAGTTGTGCATGGGGTGTGTTTGGAACATTTTGTCACCGGCCGAGTCCAAAATTCAGCAGTTCCCCATCTCAGCCCAGAAAGCAGGTAGAACAACTTTTGTGGTGTCTTTCAGATGCCTACCGGAGCAATGTAAAAACTACCAGGAGAACTCCTGTCTGGCACCTTCCCCGGTGGAGTTGTGCATGGGGTGTGTTTGGAACATTTTGTCACCAGCCGACTCCAAAATTCAGCGTTTCCCCATCTCAGCCCAGAAAGCAGGTAGAACAACTTTTGTGGTGTCTTTCAGATGCCTACCGGAGCAATGTAAAAACTACCAGGAGGACTCCTGTCTGGCACCTTCCCCGGTGGAGTTGTGCATGGGGTGTGTTTGGAACATTTTGTCACCGGCCGAGTCCAAAATTCAGCGATTCCCCATCTCAGCCCAGAAAGCAGGTAGAACAACTTTTGTGGTGTCTTTCAGATGCCTACCGGAGCAATGTAAAAACTACCAGGAGAACTCCTGTCTGGCACCTTCCCCGGTGGAGTTGTGCATGGGGTGTGTTTGGAACATTTTGTCACCGGCCGAGTCCAAAATTCAGCGATTCCCCATCTCAGCCCACAAAGCAGGTACAACAACTTTTGTGGTGTCTTTCAGATGCCTACAAAGGCAGTGTAAAAACTACCAGGAGAACTCCTGTCTGGCACCTTCCCCGGTGGAGTTGTGCATGGGGTGTGTTTGGAACATTTTGTCACCAGCCGAGTCCAAAATTCAGCGGTTCCCCATCTCAGCCCAGAAAGCAGGTAGAACAACTTTTGTGGTGTCTTTCAGATGCCTACCGGAGCAATGTAAAAACTACCAGGAGAACTCCTGTCTGGCACCTTCCCCGGTGGAGTTGTGCAGGGGGTGTGTTTGGAACATTTTGTCACCAGCCGAGTCCAAAATTCAGCGGTTCCCCATCTCAGCCCAGAAAGCAGGTAGAACAACTTTTGTGGTGTCTTTTAGATGCCTACCAAGGTACTGTAAAAACTACCAAGAGAACTCCTGTCTGGCACCTTCCCCGGTGGTGTTGTGCATGGGGTGTGTTTGGAACATTTTGTCACCGGCCGAGTCCAAAATTCAGCTGTTCCCCATCTCAGCCCAGAAAGCAGGTAGAACAACTTTTGTGGTGTCTTTCAGATGCCTACCGGAGCAATGTAAAAACTACCAGGAGAACTCCTGTCTGGCACCTTCCCCGGTGGAGTTGTGCAGGGGGTGTGTTTGGAACATTTTGTCACCGGCCGAGTCCAATATTCAGCGGTTCCCCATCTCAGCCCAGAAAGCAGGTAGAACAACTTTTGTGGTGCCTTTCAGCTGCCTACCGGAGCAATGTAAAAACTACCAGGAGAACTCCTGTCTGGCACCTTCCCCGGTGGAGTTGTGCAGGGGGTGTGTTTGGAACATTTTGTCAACGGCCGACTCCAAAATTCAGTGGTTCCCCATCTCAGCCCACAAAGCAGGTACAACAACTTTTCTTGTGCCTTTCCGCTGCCTACCAAGGTAGTGTAAATCTACCAACAGAATTCGTTCCTGGCACCTTCCCCGGTGGAGTTGTGCAGGGGGTGTGTTTGGAACATTTTGTCACCGGCCGACTCCAAAATTCAGCGTTTCCCCATCTCAGCCCACAAAGCAGGTAGAACAACTTTTGTGGTGTCTTTCAGATGCCTACCAAGGTAGTGTAAAAACTACCAGGAGAACTCCTGTCTGGCACCTTCCCCGGTGGAGTTGTGCATGGGGTGTGTTTGGAACATTTTGTCACCGGCCGAGTCCAAAATTCAGCGTTTCCCCATCTCAGCCCACAAAGCAGGTAGAACAACTTTTGTGGTGTCTTTCAGATGCCTACCGGAGCAATGTAAAAACTACCAGGAGAACTCCTGTCTGGCACCTTCCCCGGTGGAGTTGTGCATGGGGTGTGTTTGGAACATTTTGTCACCGGCCGAGTCCAAAATTCAGCGATTCCCCATCTCAGCCCAGAAAGCAGGTAGAACAACTTTTGTGGTGTCTTTCAGATGCCTACGAAGGTAGTGTAAAAACTACCAAGAGAACTCCTGTCTGGCACCTTCCCCGGTGGAGTTGTGCATGGGGTGTGTTTGGAACATTTTGTCACCAGCCGACTCCAAAATTCAGCGTTTCCCCATCTCAGCCCAGAAAGCAGGTAGAACAACTTTTGTGGTGTCTTTCAGATGCCTACCAAGGTAGTGTAAAAACTACCAGGAGAACTCCTGTCTGGCACCTTCCCCGGTGGAGTTGTGCATGGGGTGTGTTTGGAACATTTTGTCACCGGCCGAGTCCAAAATTCAGCGATTCCCCATCTCAGCCCAGAAAGCAGGTAGAACAACTTTTGTGGTGTCTTTCAGATGCCTACCAAGGTAGTGTAAAAACTACCAGGAGAACTCCTGTCTGGCACCTTCCCCGGTGGAGTTGTGCATGGGGTGTGTTTGGAATATTTTGTCACCAGCCGAGTCCAAAATTCAGCGTTTCCCCATCTCAGCCCAGAAAGCAGGTAGAACAACTTTTGTGGTGTCTTTCAGCTGCCTACCAAGGTAGTGTAAAAACTACCAAGGGAACTCCTTTCTGGCACCTTCCCCGGTGGAGTTGTGCATGGGGTGTGTTTGGAACATTTTGTCACCGGCCGAGTCCAAAATTCAGCTGTTCCCCATCTCAGCCCAGAAAGCAGGTACAACAACTTTTGTGGTGCCTTTCAGCTGCCTACCAAGGTAGTGTAAAAACTACCAACAGAATTCGTTCCTGGCACCTTCCCCGGTGGAGTTGTGCATGGGGTGTGTTTGGAACATTTTGTCACCGGCCGAGTCCAAAATTCAGCGGTTCCCCATCTCAGCCCAGAAAGCAGGTAGAACAACTTTTGTGGTGTCTTTCAGATGCCTACGAAGGTAGTGTAAAAACTACCAGGAGAACTCCTGTCTGGCACCTTCCCCGGTTGAGTTTTGCATGGGGTGTGTTTGGAACATTTTGTCACCAGCCGACTCCAAAATTCAGCGGTTCCCCATCTCAGCCCAGAAAGCAGGTAGAACAACTTCTGTGGTGTCTTTCAGATGCCTACCAAGGTAGTGTAAAAACTACCAGGAGAACTCCTGTCTGGCACCTTCCCCGGTGGAGTTGTGCATGGGGTGTGTTTGGAACATTTTGTCACCAGCCGAGTCCAAAATTCAGCGTTTCCCCATCTCAGCCCAGAAAGCAGGTAGAACAACTTTTGTGGTGTCTTTCAGATGCCTACCAAGGTAGTGTAAAAACTACCAGGAGAACTCCTGTCTGGCACCTTCCCCGGTGGAGTTGTGCATGGGGTGTGTTTGGAACATTTTGTCACCGGCCGAGTCCAAAATTCAGCGATTCCCCATCTCAGCCCAGAAAGCAGGTAGAACAACTTTTGTGGTGTCTTTCAGATGCCTACCAAGGTAGTGTAAAAACTACCAGGAGAACTCCTGTCTGGCACCTTCCCCGGTGGAGTTGTGCAGGGGGTGTGTTTGGAACATTTTGTCACCAGCCGACTCCAAAATTCAGCGTTTCCCCATCTCAGCCCAGAAAGCAGGTAGAACAACTTTTGTGGTGCCTTTCAGCTGCCTACCAAGGTAGTGTAAAAACTACCAAGAGAACTCTTTTCTGGCACCTTCCCCGGTGGAGTTGTGCATGGGGTGTGTTTGGAACATTTTGTCACCAGCCGAGTCCAAAATTCAGCGGTTCCCTATCTCAGCCCAGAAAGCAGGTAGAACAACTTTTGTGGTGCCTTTCAGCTGCCTACCAAGGTAGTGTAAAAACTACCAAGAGAACTCCTGTCTGGCACCTTCCCCGGTGGAGTTGTGCATGGGGTGTGTTTGGAACATTTTGTCACCGGCCGACTCCAAAATTCAGCGGTTCCCCATCTCAGCCCAGAAAGCAGGTAGAACAACTTTTGTGGTGTCTTTCAGAGGCCTACCGGAGCAATGTAAAAACTACCAGGAGAACTCCTGTCTGGCACCTTCCCCGGTGGAGTTGTGCATGGGGTGTGTTTGGAACATTTTGTCACCAGCCGAGTCCAAAATTCAGCGTTTCCCCATCTCAGCCCAGAAAGCAGGTAGAACAACTTTTGTGGTGTCTTTCAGATGCCTACCGGAGCAATGTAAAAACTACCAGGAGAACTCCTGTCTGGCACCTTCCCCGGTGGAGTTGTGCATGGGGTGTGTTTGGAACATTTTGTCACCGGCCGAGTCCAAAATTCAGCGATTCCCCATCTCAGCCCAGAAAGCAGGTAGAACAACTTTTGTGGTGTCTTTCAGATGCCTACAAAGGCAGTGTAAAAACTACCAGGAGAACTCCTGTCTGGCACCTTCCCCGGTGGAGTTGTGCATGGGGTGTGTTTGGAACATTTTGTCACCAGCCGAGTCCAAAATTCAGCGGTTCCCCATCTCAGCCCAGAAAGCAGGTAGAACAACTTTTGTGGTGTCTTTCAGATGCCTACCGGAGCAATGTAAAAACTACCAGGAGAACTCCTGTCTGGCACCTTCCCCGGTGGAGTTGTGCATGGGGTGTGTTTGGAACATTTTGTCACCGGCCGAGTCCAAAATTCAGCGATTCCCCATCTCAGCCCAGAAAGCAGGTAGAACAACTTTTGTGGTGTCTTTCAGATGCCTACCGGAGCAATGTAAAAACTACCAGGAGAACTCCTGTCTGGCACCTTCCCCGGTGGAGTTGTGCAGGGGGTGTGTTTGGAACATTTTGTCACCAGCCGAGTCCAAAATTCAGCGGTTCCTTGTCTCAGCCCAGAAAGCAGGTAGAACAACTTTTGTGGTACCTTTCAGCTGCCTACCAAGGTAGTGTAAAAACTACCAGGAGAACTCCTGTCTGGCACCTTCCCCGGTGGTGTTGTGCATGGGGTGTGTTTGGAACATTTTGTCACCGGCCGAGTCCAAAATTCAGCTGTTCCCCATCTCAGCCCAGAAAGCAGGTAGAACAACTTTTGTGGTGTCTTTCAGATGACTACCGGAGCAATGTAAAAACTACCAGGAGAACTCCTGTCTGGCACCTTCCCCGGTGGAGTTGTGCATGGGGTGTGTTTGGAACATTTTGTCACCGGCCGAGTCCAAAATTCAGCGGTTCCCCATCTCAGCCCAGAAAGCAGGTAGAACAACTTTTGTGGTGCCTTTCAGCTGCCTACCGGAGCAATGTAAAAACTACCAGGAGAACTCCTGTCTGGCACCTTCCCCGGTGGAGTTGTGCAGGGGGTGTGTTTGGAACATTTTGTCACCAGCCGACTCCAAAATTCAGCGGTTCCCCATCTCAGCCCACAAAGCAGGTACAACAACTTTTCTTGTGCCTTTCAGCTGCCTACCAAGGTAGTGTAAATCTACCAAAAGAATTCGTTCCTGGCACCTTCCCCGGTGGAGTTGTGCAGGGGGTGTCTGTGGAACATTTTGTCACCGGCCGAGTCCAAAATTCAGCGGTTCCCCATCTCAGCCCACAAAGCAGGTAGAACAACTTTTGTGGTGTCTTTCAGATGCCTACCGGAGCAATGTAAAAACTACCAGGAGAACTCCTGTCTGGCACCTTCCCCGGTGGAGTTGTGCATGGGGTGTGTTTGGAACATTTTGTCACCAGCCGACTCCAAAATTCAGCTGTTCCCCATCTCAGCCCAGAAAGCAGGTAGAACAACTTTTGTGGTGTCTTTCAGATGCCTACCAAGGTAGTGTAAAAATTACCAGGAGAACTCCTGTCTGGCACCTTCCCCGGTGGAGTTGTGCAGGGGGTGTGTTTGGAACATTTTGTCACCGGCCGACTCCAAAATTCAGCGTTTCCCCATCTCAGCCCAGAAAGCAGGTAGAACAACTTTTGAGGTGTCTTTCAGATGCCTACCAAGGTATTGTAAAAACTACCAGGAGAACTCCTGTCTGGCACCTTCCGTGGTGGAGTTGTGCATGGGGTGTGTTTGGAACATTTTGTCACCGGCCGAGTCCGAAATTCAGCGATTCCCCATCTCAGCCCAGAAAGCAGGTAGAACAAGTTTTGTGGTGTCTTTCAGATGCCTACCAAGGTAGTGTAAAAACTACCAGGAGAACTCCTGTCTGGCACCTTCCCCGGTGGAGTTGTGCATGGGGTGTGTTTGGAACATTTTGTCACCAGCCGAGTCCAAAATTCAGCGTTTCCCCATCTCAGCCCAGAAAGCAGGTAGAACAACTTTTGTGGTGCCTTTCAGCTGCCTACCAAGGTAGTGTAAAAACTACATAGAGAACTCCTTTCTGGCACCTTCCCCGGTGGAGTTGTGCATGGGGTGTGTTTGGAACATTTTGTCACCAGCCGACTCCAAAATTCAGCGGTTCCCTATCTCAGCCCAGAAAGCAGGTAGAACAACTTTTGTGGTGCCTTTCAGCTGCCTACCAAGGTAGTGTAAAAACTACCAAGAGAACTCCTGTCTGGCACCTTCCCCGGTGGAGTTGTGCATGGGGTGTGTTTGGAACATTTTGTCAACGGCCGACTCCAAAATTCAGCGGTTCCCCATCTCAGCCCAGAAAGCAGGTAGAACAACTTTTGTGGTGTCTTTCAGATGCCTACCGGAGCAATGTAAAAACTACCAGGAGAACTCCTGTCTGGCACCTTCCCCGGTGGAGTTGTGCATGGGGTGTGTTTGGAACATTTTGTCACCGGCCGAGTCCAAAATTCAGCGGTTCCCCATCTCAGCCCAGAAAGCAGGTAGAACAACTTTTGTGGTGTCTTTCAGATGCCTACAAAGGCAGTGTAAAAACTACCAGGAGAACTCCTGTCTGGCACCTTCCCCGGTGGAGTTGTGCATGGGGTGTGTTTGGAACATTTTGTCACCAGCCGAGTCCAAAATTCAGCGGTTCCCCATCTCAGCCCAGAAAGCAGGTAGAACAACTTTTGTGGTGTCTTTCAGATGCCTACCGGAGCAATGTAAAAACTACCAGGAGAACTCCTGTCTGGCACCTTCCCCGGTGGAGTTGTGCAGGGGGTGTGTTTGGAACATTTTGTCACCAGCCGAGTCCAAAATTCAGCGGTTCCCTATCTCAGCCCAGAAAGCAGGTAGAACAACTTTTGTGGTACCTTTCAGCTGCCTACCAAGGTAGTGTAAAAACTACCAAGAGAACTCCTGTCTGGCACCTTCCCCGGTGGTGTTGTGCATGGGGTGTGTTTGGAACATTTTGTCACCGGCCGAGTCCAAAATTCAGCTGTTCCCCATCTCAGCCCAGAAAGCAGGTAGAACAACTTTTGTGGTGTCTTTCAGATGCCTACCGGAGCAATGTAAAAACTACCAGGAGAACTCCTGTCTGGCACCTTCCCCGGTGGAGTTGTGCATGGGGTGTGTTTGGAACATTTTGTCACCAGCCGAGTCCAAAATTCAGCGTTTCCCCATCTCAGCCCAGAAAGCAGGTAGAACAACTTTTGTGGTGTCTTTCAGATGCCTACCGGAGCAATGTAAAAACTACCAGGAGAACTCCTGTCTGGCACCTTCCCCGGTGGAGTTGTGCATGGGGTGTGTTTGGAACATTTTGTCACCGGCCGAGTCCAAAATTCAGCGATTCCCCATCTCAGCCCAGAAAGCAGGTAGAACAACTTTTGTGGTGTCTTTCAGATGCCTACAAAGGCAGTGTAAAAACTACCAGGAGAACTCCTGTCTGGCACCTTCCCCGGTGGAGTTGTGCATGGGGTGTGTTTGGAACATTTTGTCACCAGCCGAGTCCAAAATTCAGCGTTTCCCCATCTCAGCCCAGAAAGCAGGTAGAACAACTTTTGTGGTGTCTTTCAGATGCCTACCGGAGCAATGTAAAAACTACCAGGAGAACTCCTGTCTGGCACCTTCCCCGGTGGAGTTGTGCATGGGGTGTGTTTGGAACATTTTGTCACCAGCCGAGTCCAAAATTCAGCGATTCCCCATCTCAGCCCAGAAAGCAGGTAGAACAACTTTTGTGGTGTCTTTCAGATGCCTACCGGAGCAATGTAAAAACGACCAGGAGAACTCCTGTCTGGCACCTTCCCCGGTGGAGTTGTGCATGGGGTGTGTTTGGAACATTTTGTCACCAGCCGAGTCCAAAATTCAGCGATTCCCCATCTCAGCCCAGAAAGCAGGTAGAACAACTTTTGTGGTGTCTTTCAGATGCCTACCGGAGCAATGTAAAAACTACCAGGAGAACTCCTGTCTGGCACCTTCCCCGGTGGAGTTGTGCATGGGGTGTGTTTGGAACATTTTGTCACCGGCCGAGTCCAAAATTCAGCGATTCCCCATCTCAGCCCAGAAAGCAGGTAGAACAACTTTTGTGGTGTCTTTCAGATGCCTACCGGAGCAATGTAAAAACTACCAGGAGAACTCCTGTCTGGCACCTTCCCCGGTGGAGTTGTGCATGGGGTGTGTTTGGAACATTTTGTCACCAGCCGACTCCAAAATTCAGCTGTTCCTTATCTCAGCCCAGAAAGCAGGTAGAACAACTTTTGTGGTACCTTTCAGCTGCCTACCAAGGTAGTGTAAAAACTACCAGGAGAACTCCTGTCTGGCACCTTCCCCGGTGGTGTTGTGCATGGGGTGTGTTTGGAACATTTTGTCACCGGCCGAGTCCAAAATTCAGCTGTTCCCCATCTCAGCCCAGAAAGCAGGTAGAACAACTTTTGTGGTGTCTTTCAGATGCCTACCGGAGCACTGTAAAAACTACCAGGAGAACTCCTGTCTGGCACCTTCCCCGGTGGAGTTGTGCATGGGGTGTGTTTGGAACATTTTGTCACCGGCCGAGTCCAAAATTCAGCGGTTCCCCATCTCAGCCCAGAAAGCAGGTACAACAACTTTTGTGGTGCCTT
Source organism: Falco cherrug (assembly GCF_023634085.1). Classification (NCBI taxonomy): domain Eukaryota; kingdom Metazoa; phylum Chordata; class Aves; order Falconiformes; family Falconidae; genus Falco; species Falco cherrug. The sequence goes on from NW_026599434.1 coordinate 1,611,176, forward strand.
TCAGCTGCCTACCGGAGCAATGTAAAAACTACCAGGAGAACTCCTGTCTGGCACCTTCCCCGGTGGAGTTGTGCAGGGGGTGTGTTTGGAACATTTTGTCACCAGCCAACTCCAAAATTCAGCGCTCCCCATCTCAGCCCACAAAGCAGGTACAACAACTTTTCTTGTGCCTTTCAGCTGCCTACCAAGGTAGTGTAAATCTACCAAAAGAATTCGTTCCTGGCACCTTCCCCGGTGGAGTTGTGCATGGGGTGTGTTTGGAACATTTTGTCAACGGCCGACTCCAAAATTCAGCGGTTCCCCATCTCAGCCCACAAAGCAGGTAGAACAACTTTTGTGGTGTCTTTTAGATGCCTACCGGAGCAATGTAAAAACTACCAGGAGAACTCCTGTCTGGCACCTTCCCCGGTGGAGTTGTGCATGGGGTGTGTTTGGAACATTTTGTCACCAGCCGAGTCCAAAATTCAGCTGTTCCCCATCTCAGCCCAGAAAGCAGGTAGAACAACTTTTGTGGTGTCTTTCAGATGCCTACCAAGGTAGTGTAAAAACTACCAGGAGAACTCCTGTCTGGCACCTTCCGTGGTGGAGTTGTGCATGGGGTGTGTTTGGAACATTTTGTCACCGGCCGAGTCCAAAATTCAGCGATTCCCCATCTCAGCCCAGAAAGCAGGTAGAACAACTTTTGTGGTGTCTTTCAGATGCCTACCAAGGTAGTGTAAAAACTACCAGGAGAACTCCTGTCTGGCACCTTCCGTGGTGGAGTTGTGCATGGGGTGTGTTTGGAACATTTTTTCACCAGCCGAGTCCAAAATTCAGCGTTTCCCCATCTCAGCCCAGAAAGCAGGTAGAACAACTTTTGTGGTGCCTTTCAGCTGCCTACCAAGGTAGTGTAAAAACTACCAAGAGAACTCCTTTCTGGCACCTTCCCCGGTGGAGTTGTGCATGGGGTGTGTTTGGAACATTTTGTCACCAGCCGAGTCCAAAATTCAGCGGTTCCCTATCTCAGCCCAGAAAGCAGGTAGAACAACTTTTGTGGTGCCTTTCAGCTGCCTACCAAGGTAGTGTAAAAACTACCAAGAGAACTCCTGTCTGGCACCTTCCCCGGTGGAGTTGTGCATGGGGTGTGTTTGGAACATTTTGTCAACGGCCGACTCCAAAATTCAGCGGTTCCCCATCTCAGCCCAGAAAGCAGGTAGAACAACTTTTGTGGTGTCTTTCAGATGCCTACCGGAGCAATGTAAAAACTACCAGGAGAACTCCTGTCTGGCACCTTCCCCGGTGGAGTTGTGCATGGGGTGTGTTTGGAACATTTTGTCACCAGCCGAGTCCAAAATTCAGCGTTTCCCCATCTCAGCCCAGAAAGCAGGTAGAACAACTTTTGTGGTGTCTTTCAGATGCCTACCAAGGTAGTGTAAAAACTACCAGGAGAACTCCTGTCTGGCACCTTCCGTGGTGGAGTTGTGCATGGGGTGTGTTTGGAACATTTTGTCACCGGCCGAGTCCAAAATTCAGCGATTCCCCATCTCAGCCCAGAAAGCAGGTAGAACAACTTTTGTGGTGTCTTTCAGATGCCTACCAAGGTAGTGTAAAAACTACCAGGAGAACTCCTGTCTGGCACCTTCCGTGGTGGAGTTGTGCATGGGGTGTGTTTGGAACATTTTGTCACCAGCCGAGTCCAAAATTCAGCGTTTCCCCATCTCAGCCCAGAAAGCAGGTAGAACAACTTTTGTGGTGCCTTTCAGCTGCCTACCAAGGTAGTGTAAAAACTACCAAGAGAACTCCTTTCTGGCACCTTCCCCGGTGGAGTTGTGCATGGGGTGTGTTTGGAACATTTTGTCACCAGCCGAGTCCAAAATTCAGCGGTTCCCTATCTCAGCCCAGAAAGCAGGTAGAACAACTTTTGTGGTGCCTTTCAGATGCCTACCAAGATAGTGTAAAAACTACCAAGAGAACTCCTGTCTGGCGCCTTCCCCGGTGGAGTTGTGCATGGGGTGTGTTTGGAACATTTTGTCAACGGCCGACTCCAAAATTCAGCGGTTCCCCATCTCAGCCCAGAAAGCAGGTAGAACAACTTTTGTGGTGTCTTTCAGATGCCTACCGGAGCAATGTAAAAACTACCAGGAGAACTCCTGTCTGGCACCTTCCCCGGTGGAGTTGTGCAGGGGGTGTGTTTGGAACATTTTGTCACCAGCCGAGTCCAAAATTCAGCGTTTCCCCATCTCAGCCCAGAAAGCAGGTAGAACAACTTTTGTGGTGTCTTTCAGATGCCTACCGGAGCAATGTAAAAACTACCAGGAGAACTCCTGTCTGGCACCTTCCCCGGTGGAGTTGTGCAGGGGGTGTGTTTGGAACATTTTGTCACCGGCCGAGTCCAAAATTCAGCGATTCCCCATCTCAGCCCAGAAAGCAGGTAGAACAACTTTTGTGGTGTCTTTCAGATGCCTACCGGAGCAATGTAAAAACTACCAGGAGAACTCCTGTCTGGCACCTTCCCCGGTGGAGTTGTGCAGGGGGTGTGTTTGGAACATTTTGTCACCGGCCGAGTCCAAAATTCAGCGGTTCCCCATCTCAGCCCAGAAAGCAGGTAGAACAACTTTTGTGGTTTCTTTCAGATGCCTACAAAGGCAGTGTAAAAACTACCAGGAGAACTCCTGTCTGGCACCTTCCCCGGTGGAGTTGTGCATGGGGTGTGTTTGGAACATTTTGTCACCAGCCGAGTCCAAAATTCAGCGGTTCCCCATCTCAGCCCAGAAAGCAGGTAGAACAACTTTTGTGGTGTCTTTCAGATGCCTACCGGAGCAATGTAAAAACTACCAGGAGAACTCCTGTCTGGCACCTTCCCCGGTGGAGTTGTGCATGGGGTGTGTTTGGAACATTTTGTCACCAGCCGAGTCCAAAATTCAGCGGTTCCCTATCTCAGCCCAGAAAGCAGGTAGAACAACTTTTGTGGTACCTTTCAGCTGCCTACCAAGGTAGTGTAAAAACTACCAAGAGAACTCCTGTCTGGCACCTTCCCCGGTGGTGTTGTGCATGGGGTGTGTTTGGAACATTTTGTCACCGGCCGAGTTCAAAATTCAGCTGTTCCCCATCTCAGCCCAGAAAGCAGGTAGAACAACTTTTGTGGTGTCTTTCAGATGCCTACCGGAGCAATGTAAAAACTACCAGGAGAACTCCTGTCTGGCACCTTCCCCGGTGGAGTTGTGCAGGGGGTGTGTTTGGAACATTTTGTCACCAGCCGAGTCCAAAATTCAGTGTTTCCCCATCTCAGCCCAGAAAGCAGGTAGAACAACTTTTGTGGTGTCTTTCAGATGCCTACCAGAGCAATGTAAAAACTACCAGGAGAACTCCTGTCTGGCACCTTCCCCGGTGGAGTTGTGCATGGGGTGTGTTTGGAACATTTTGTCACCAGCCGAGTCCAAAATTCAGCGATTCCCCATCTCAGCCCAGAAAGCAGGTAGAACAACTTTTGTGGTGTCTTTCAGATGCCTACAAAGGCAGTGTAAAAACTACCAGGAGAACTCCTGTCTGGCACCTTCCCCGGTGGAGTTGTGCATGGGGTGTGTTTGGAACATTTTGTCACCAGCCGAGTCCAAAATTCAGCGTTTCCCCATCTCAGCCCAGAAAGCAGGTAGAACAACTTTTGTGGTGTCTTTCAGATGCCTACCGGAGCAATGTAAAAACTACCAGGAGAACTCCTGTCTGGCACCTTCCCCGGTGGAGTTGTGCATGGGGTGTGTTTGGAACATTTTGTCACCAGCCGAGTCCAAAATTCAGCGATTCCCCATCTCAGCCCAGAAAGCAGGTAGAACAACTTTTGTGGTGTCTTTCAGATGCCTACAAAGGCAGTGTAAAAACTACCAGGAGAACTCCTGTCTGGCACCTTCCCCGGTGGAGTTGTGCATGGGGTGTGTTTGGAACATTTTGTCACCAGCCGACTCCAAAATTCAGCGGTTCCCCATCTCAGCCCACAAAGCAGGTAGAACAACTTTTGTGGTGTCTTTCAGATGCCTACCGGAGCAATGTAAAAACTACCAGGAGAACTCCTGTCTGGCACCTTCCCCGGTGGAGTTGTGCAGGGGGTGTGTTTGGAACATTTTGTCACCAGCCGAGTCCAAAATTCAGCGGTTCCCTATCTCAGCCCAGAAAGCAGGTAGAACAACTTTTGTGGTACCTTTCAGCTGCCTACCAAGGTAGTGTAAAAACTACCAAGAGAACTCCTGTCTGGCACCTTCCCCGGTGGTGTTGTGCATGGGGTGTGTTTGGAACATTTTGTCACCGGCCGAGTCCAAAATTCAGCTGTTCCCCATCTCAGCCCAGAAAGCAGGTAGAACAACTTTTGTGGTGTCTTTCAGATGCCTACCGGAGCAATGTAAAAACTACCAGGAGAACTCCTGTCTGGCACCTTCCCCGGTGGTGTTGTGCAGGGGGTGTGTTTGGAACATTTTGTCACCGGCCGAGTCCAAAATTCAGCGGTTCCCCATCTCAGCCCAGAAAGCAGGTAGAACAACTTTTGTGGTGCCTTTCAGCTGCCTACCAAGGTAGTGTAAAAACTAACAACAGAATTCGTTCCTGGCACCTTCCCCGGTGGAGTTGTGCAGGGGGTGTGTTTGGAACATTTTGTCACCAGCCGACTCCAAAATTCAGCGGTTCCCCATCTCAGCCCACAAAGCAGGTACAACAACTTTTCTTGTGCCTTTCCGCTGCCTACCAAGGTAGTGTAAATCTACCAACAGAATTCGTTCCTGGCACCTTCCCCTGTGGAGTTGTGCATGGGGTGTGTTTGGAACATTTTGTCACCGGCCGAGTCCAAAATTCAGCGGTTCCCCATCTCAGCCCACAAAGCAGGTAGAACAACTTTTGTGGTGTCTTTCAGATGCCTACCGGAGCAATGTAAAAACTACCAGGAGAACTCCTGTCTGGCACCTTCCCCGGTGGAGTTGTGCATGGGGTGTGTTTGGAACATTTTGTCACCAGCCGAGTCCAAAATTCAGCGATTCCCCATCTCAGCCCAGAAAGCAGGTAGAACAACTTTTGTGGTGTCTTTCAGATGCCTACAAAGGCAGTGTAAAAACTACCAGGAGAACTCCTGTCTGGCACCTTCCCCGGTGGAGTTGTGCATGGGGTGTGTTTGGAACATTTTGTCACCAGCCGACTCCAAAATTCAGCGGTTCCCCATCTCAGCCCACAAAGCAGGTAGAACAACTTTTGTGGTGTCTTTCAGATGCCTACCGGAGCAATGTAAAAACTACCAGGAGAACTCCTGTCTGGCACCTTCCCCGGTGGAGTTGTGCAGGGGGTGTGTTTGGAACATTTTGTCACCAGCCGAGTCCAAAATTCAGCGGTTCCCTATCTCAGCCCAGAAAGCAGGTAGAACAACTTTTGTGGTACCTTTCAGCTGCCTACCAAGGTAGTGTAAAAACTACCAAGAGAACTCCTGTCTGGCACCTTCCCCGGTGGTGTTGTGCATGGGGTGTGTTTGGAACATTTTGTCACCGGCCGAGTCCAAAATTCAGCTGTTCCCCATCTCAGCCCAGAAAGCAGGTAGAACAACTTTTGTGGTGTCTTTCAGATGCCTACCGGAGCAATGTAAAAACTACCAGGAGAACTCCTGTCTGGCACCTTCCCCGGTGGTGTTGTGCAGGGGGTGTGTTTGGAACATTTTGTCACCGGCCGAGTCCAAAATTCAGCGGTTCCCCATCTCAGCCCAGAAAGCAGGTAGAACAACTTTTGTGGTGCCTTTCAGCTGCCTACCAAGGTAGTGTAAAAACTAACAACAGAATTCGTTCCTGGCACCTTCCCCGGTGGAGTTGTGCAGGGGGTGTGTTTGGAACATTTTGTCACCAGCCGACTCCAAAATTCAGCGGTTCCCCATCTCAGCCCACAAAGCAGGTACAACAACTTTTCTTGTGCCTTTCCGCTGCCTACCAAGGTAGTGTAAATCTACCAACAGAATTCGTTCCTGGCACCTTCCCCTGTGGAGTTGTGCATGGGGTGTGTTTGGAACATTTTGTCACCGGCCGAGTCCAAAATTCAGCGGTTCCCCATCTCAGCCCACAAAGCAGGTAGAACAACTTTTGTGGTGTCTTTCAGATGCCTACCGGAGCAATGTAAAAACTACCAGGAGAACTCCTGTCTGGCACCTTCCCCGGTGGAGTTGTGCATGGGGTGTGTTTGGAACATTTTGTCACCAGCCGAGTCCAAAATTCAGCGTTTCCCCATCTCAGCCCAGAAAGCAGGTAGAACAACTTTTGTGGTGTCTTTCAGATGCCTACCGGAGCAATGTAAAAACTACCAGGAGGACTCCTGTCTGGCACCTTCCCCGGTGGAGTTGTGCATGGGGTGTGTTTGGAACATTTTGTCACCGGCCGAGTCCAAAATTCAGCGATTCCCCATCTCAGCCCAGAAAGCAGGTAGAACAACTTTTGTGGTGTCTTTCAGATGCCTACCGGAGCAATGTAAAAACTACCAGGAGAACTCCTGTCTGGCACCTTCCCCGGTGGAGTTGTGCATGGGGTGTGTTTGGAACATTTTGTCACCAGCCGAGTCCAAAATTCAGCGGTTCCCCATCTCAGCCCAGAAAGCAGGTAGAACAACTTTTGTGGTGTCTTTCAGATGCCTACCGGAGCAATGTAAAAACTACCAGGAGAACTCCTGTCTGGCACCTTCCCCGGTGGAGTTGTGCATGGGGTGTGTTTGGAACATTTTGTCACCGGCCGAGTCCAAAATTCAGCGATTCCCCATCTCAGCCCAGAAAGCAGGTAGAACAACTTTTGTGGTGTCTTTCAGATGCCTACAAAGGCAGTGTAAAAACTACCATGAGAACTCCTGTCTGGCACCTTCCCCGGTGGAGTTGTGCATGGGGTGTGTTTGGAACATTTTGTCACCAGCCGAGTCCAAAATTCAGCGGTTCCCCATCTCAGCCCAGAAAGCAGGTAGAACAACTTTTGTGGTGTCTTTCAGATGCCTACCGGAGCAATGTAAAAACTACCAGGAGAACTCCTGTCTGGCACCTTCCCCGGTGGAGTTGTGCATGGGGTGTGTTTGGAACATTTTGTCACCAGCCGACTCCAAAATTCAGCGGTTCCCCATCTCAGCCCAGAAAGCAGGTAGAACAACTTTTGTGGTACCTTTCAGCTGCCTACCAAGGTAGTGTAAAAACTACCAAGAGAACTCCTGTCTGGCACCTTCCCCGGTGGAGTTGTGCATGGGGTGTCTTTGGAACATTTTGTCACCGGCCGAGTCCAAAATTCAGCTGTTCCCCATCTCAGCCCAGAAAGCAGGTAGAACAACTTTTGTGGTGTCTTTCAGATGCCTACCGGAGCAATGTAAAAACTACCAGGAGAACTCCTGTCTGGCACCTTCCCCGGTGGAGTTGTGCAGGGGGTGTGTTTGGAACATTTTGTCACCAGCCGAGTCCAAAATTCAGCGTTTCCCCATCTCAGCCCAGAAAGCAGGTAGAACAACTTTTGTGGTGTCTTTCAGATGCCTACCGGAGCAATGTAAAAACTACCAGGAGAACTCCTGTCTGGCACCTTCCCCGGTGGAGTTGTGCATGGGGTGTGTTTGGAACATTTTGTCACCGGCCGAGTCCAAAATTCAGCGATTCCCCATCTCAGCCCAGAAAGCAGGTAGAACAACTTTTGTGGTGTCTTTCAGATGCCTACAAAGGCAGTGTAAAAACTACCAGGAGAACTCCTGTCTGGCACCTTCCCCGGTGGAGTTGTGCATGCGGTGTGTTTGGAACATTTTGTCACCAGCCGACTCCAAAATTCAGCGTTTCCCCATCTCAGCCCACAAAGCAGGTAGAACAACTTTTGTGGTGTCTTTCAGATGCCTACCGGAGCAATGTAAAAACTACCAGGAGAACTCCTGTCTGGCACCTTCCCCGGTGGAGTTGTGCATGGGGTGTGTTTGGAACATTTTGTCACCAGCCGAGTCCAAAATTCAGCGATTCCCCATCTCAGCCCAGAAAGCAGGTAGAACAACTTTTGTGGTGTCTTTCAGATGCCTACAAAGGCAGTGTAAAAACTACCAGGAGAACTCCTGTCTGGCACCTTCCCCGGTGGAGTTGTGCATGGGGTGTGTTTGGAACATTTTGTCACCAGCCGAGTCCAAAATTCAGCGTTTCCCCATCTCAGCCCAGAAAGCAGGTAGAACAACTTTTGTGGTGTCTTTCAGATGCCTACCGGAGCAATGTAAAAACTACCAGGAGAACTCGTTTCTTGCACCTTCCCCGGTGGAGTTGTGCAGGGGGTGTGTTTGGAACATTTTGTCACCAGCCGAGTCCAAAATTCAGCGGTTCCCTATCTCAGCCCAGAAAGCAGGTAGAACAACTTTTGTGGTACCTTTCAGCTGCCTACCAAGGTAGTGTAAAAACTACCAAGAGAACTCCTGTCTGGCACCTTCCCCGGTGGTGTTGTGCATGGGGTGTGTTTGGAACATTTTGTCACCGGCCGAGTCCAAAATTCAGCTGTTCCCCATCTCAGCCCAGAAAGCAGGTAGAACAACTTTTGTGGTGTCTTTCAGATGCCTACCGGAGCAATGTAAAAACTACCAGGAGAACTCCTGTCTGGCACCTTCCCCGGTGGTGTTGTGCAGGGGGTGTGTTTGGAACATTTTGTCACCGGCCGAGTCCAAAATTCAGCGGTTCCCTATCTCAGCCCAGAAAGCAGGTAGAACAACTTTTCTTGTGCCTTTCAGCTGCCTACCAAGGTAGTGTAAAAACTAACAACAGAATTCGTTCCTGGCACCTTCCCCGGTGGAGTTGTGCAGGGGGTGTGTTTGGAACATTTTGTCACCAGCCGACTCCAAAATTCAGCGGTTCCCCATCTCAGCCCACAAAGCAGGTACAACAACTTTTCTTGTGCCTTTCAGCTGCCTACCAAGGTAGTGTAAAAACTACCAACAGAATTCGTTCCTGGCACCTTCCCCGGTGGAGTTGTGCATGGGGTGTGTTTGGAACATTTTGTCACCGGCCGAGTCCAAAATTCAGCGGTTCCCCATCTCAGCCCACAAAGCAGGTAGAACAACTTTTGTGGTGTCTTTCAGATGCCTACCGGAGCAATGTAAAAACTACCAGGAGAACTCCTGTCTGGCACCTTCCCCGGTGGAGTTGTGCATGGGGTGTGTTTGGAACATTTTGTCACCAGCCGAGTCCAAAATTCAGCGTTTCCCCATCTCAGCCCAGAAAGCAGGTAGAACAACTTTTGTGGTGTCTTTCAGATGCCTACCGGAGCAATGTAAAAACTACCAGGAGGACTCCTGTCTGGCACCTTCCCCGGTGGAGTTGTGCATGGGGTGTGTTTGGAACATTTTGTCACCGGCCGAGTCCAAAATTCAGCGATTCCCCATCTCAGCCCAGAAAGCAGGTAGAACAATTTTTGTGGTGTCTTTCAGATGCCTACCGGAGCAATGTAAAAACTACCAGGAGAACTCCTGTCTGGCACCTTCCCCGGTGGAGTTGTGCATGGGGTGTGTTTGGAACATTTTGTCACCGGCCGAGTCCAAAATTCAGCGATTCCCCATCTCAGCCCAGAAAGCAGGTAGAACAACTTTTGTGGTGTCTTTCAGATGCCTACAAAGGCAGTGTAAAAACTACCAGGAGAACTCCTGTCTGGCACCTTCCCCGGTGGAGTTGTGCATGGGGTGTGTTTGGAACATTTTGTCACCAGCCGAGTCCAAAATTCAGCGGTTCCCCATCTCAGCCCAGAAAGCAGGTAGAACAACTTTTGTGGTGTCTTTCAGATGCCTACCGGAGCAATGTAAAAACTACCAGGAGAACTCCTGTCTGGCACCTTCCCCGGTGGAGTTGTGCAGGGGGTGTGTTTGGAACATTTTGTCACCAGCCGAGTCCAAAATTCAGCGGTTCCCCATCTCAGCCCAGAAAGCAGGTAGAACAACTTTTGTGGTGTCTTTTAGATGCCTACCAAGGTAGTGTAAAAACTACCAAGAGAACTCCTGTCTGGCACCTTCCCCGGTGGTGTTGTGCATGGGGTGTGTTTGGAACATTTTGTCACCGGCCGAGTCCAAAATTCAGCTGTTCCCCATCTCAGCCCAGAAAGCAGGTAGAACAACTTTTGTGGTGTCTTTCAGATGCCTACCGGAGCAATGTAAAAACTACCAGGAGAACTCCTGTCTGGCACCTTCCCCGGTGGAGTTGTGCAGGGGGTGTGTTTGGAACATTTTGTCACCGGCCGAGTCCAATATTCAGCGGTTCCCCATCTCAGCCCAGAAAGCAGGTACAACAACTTTTCTTGTGCCTTTCCGCTGCCTACCAAGGTAGTGTAAATCTACCAACAGAATTCGTTCCTGGCACCTTCCCCGGTGGAGTTGTGCATGGGGTGTGTTTGGAACATTTTGTCACCGGCCGACTCCAAAATTCAGCGTTTCCCCATCTCAGCCCACAAAGCAGGTAGAACAACTTTTGTGGTGTCTTTCAGATGCCTACCAAGGTAGTGTAAAAACTACCAGGAGAACTCCTGTCTGGCACCTTCCCCGGTGGAGTTGTGCATGGGGTGTGTTTGGAACATTTTGTCACCGGCCGAGTCCAAAATTCAGCGTTTCCCCATCTCAGCCCACAAAGCAGGTAGAACAACTTTTGTGGTGTCTTTCAGATGCCTACCGGAGCAATGTAAAAACTACCAGGAGAACTCCTGTCTGGCACCTTCCCCGGTGGAGTTGTGCATGGGGTGTGTTTGGAACATTTTGTCACCAGCCGACTCCAAAATTCAGCGTTTCCCCATCTCAGCCCAGAAAGCAGGTAGAACAACTTTTGTGGTGCCTTTCAGCTGCCTACCAAGGTAGTGTAAAAACTACCAAGAGAACTCCTGTCTGGCACCTTCCGTGGTGGAGTTGTGCAGGGGGTGTGTTTGGAACATTTTGTCACCGGCCGAGTCCAAAATTCAGCGATTCCCCATCTCAGCCCAGAAAGCAGGTAGAACAACTTTTGTGGTGCCTTTCAGCTGCCTACCGGGGTAGTGTAAAAACTACCAACAGAACTCGTTTCTGGCACCTTCCTCGGTGGAGTTGTGCATGGGGTGTGTTTGGAACATTTTGTCACCAGCCGACTCCAAAATTCAGCGTTTCCCCATCTCAGCCCAGAAAGCAGGTAGAACAACTTTTGTGGTGCCTTTCAGCTGCGTACCAAGGTAGTGTAAAAACTACCAACAGAACTCCTGTCTGGCACCTTCCGCGGTGGAGTTGTGCAGGGGGTGTGTTTGGAACATTTTGTCACCGGCCGACTCCAAAATTCAGCGATTCCCCATCTCAGCCCAGAAAGCAGGTAGAACAACTTTTGTGGTGCCTTTCAGCTGCCTACCGGGGTAGTGTAAAAACTACCAACAGAACTCGTTTCTGGCACCTTCCTCGGTGGAGTTGTGCATGGGGTGTGTTTGGAACATTTTGTCACCAGCCGACTCCAAAATTCAGCGTTTCCCCATCTCAGCCCAGAAAGCAGGTAGAACAACTTTTGTGGTGTCTTTCAGATGCCTACCAAGGTAGTGTAAAAACTACCAGGAGAACTCCTGTCTGGCACCTTCCCCGGTGGAGTTGTGCAGGGGGTGTGTTTGGAACATTTTGTCACCAGCCGAGTCCAAAATTCAGCGTTTCCCCATCTCAGCCCAGAAAGCAGGTAGAACAACTTTTGTGGTTCCTTTCAGCTGCCTACCAAGGTAGTGTAAAAACTACCAGGAGAACTCCTTTCTGGCACCTTCCCCGGTGGAGTTGTGCAGGGGGTGTGTTTGGAACATTTTGTCACCGGCCGACTCCAAAATTCAGCGAATCCCCTTCTCAGCCCAGAAAGCAGGTAGAACAACTTTTGTGGTGCCTTTCAGCTGCCTACCGGGGTAGTGTAAAAACTACCAACAGAACTCGTTTCTGGCACCTTCCTCGGTGGAGTTGTGCATGGGGTGTGTTTGGAACATTTTGTCACCAGCCGACTCCAAAATTCAGCGTTTCCCCATCTCAGCCCAGAAAGCAGGTAGAACAACTTTTGTGGTGTCTTTCAGATGCCTACCAAGGTAGTGTAAAAACTACCAGGAGAACTCCTGTCTGGCACCTTCCCCGGTGGAGTTGTGCAGGGGGTGTGTTTGGAACATTTTGTCACCCGCCAAGTCCAAAATTCAGCGTTTCCCCATCTCAGCCCAGAAAGCAGGTAGAACAACTTTTGTGGTTCCTTTCAGCTGCCTACCAAGGTAGTGTAAAAACTACCAGGAGAACTCCTTTCTGGCACCTTCCGTGGTGGAGTTGTGCAGGGGGTGTGTTTGGAACATTTTGTCACCGGCCGACTCCAAAATTCAGCGGTTCCCCATCTCAGCCCACAAAGCAGGTAGAACAACTTTTCTTGTGCCTTTCAGCTGCCTACCAAGGTAGTGTAAAAACTACCAAAAGAATTCGTTCCTGGCACCTTCCCCGGTGGAGTTGTGCATGGGGTGTGTTTGGAACATTTTGTCACCGGCCGAGTCCAAAATTCAGCGGTTCCCCATCTCAGCCCAGAAAGCAGGTAGAACAACTTTTGTGGTGTCTTTCAAATGCCTACCAAGGTAGTGTAAAAACTACCAGGAGAACTCCTGTCTGGCACCTTCCCCGGTGGAGTTGTGCATGGGGTGTGTTTGGAACATTTTGTCACCAGCCGAGTCCAAAATTCAGCCGTTCCCCATCTCAGCCCACAAAGCAGGTACAACAACTTTTCTTGTGCCTTTCAGCTGCCTACCAAGGTAGTGTAAAAACTACCAGGAGAACTCCTGTCTGGCACCTTCCCCGGTGGAGTTGTGCAGGGGGTGTGTTTGGAACATTTTGTCACCCGCCAAGTCCAAAATTCAGCGTTTCCCCATCTCAGCCCAGAAAGCAGGTAGAACAACTTTTGTGGTGCCTTTCAGATGCCTACCAAGGTAGTGTAAAAACTACCAGGAGAACTCCTTTCTGGCACCTTCCGTGGTGGAGTTGTGCAGGGGGTGTGTTTGGAACATTTTGTCACCGGCCGACTCCAAAGTTCAGCGGTTCCCCATCTCAGCCCACAAAGCAGGTACAACAACTTTTCTTGTGCCTTTCAGCTGCCTACCAAGGTAGTGTAAAAACTACCAAAAGAATTCGTTCCTGGCACCTTCCCCGGTGGAGTTGTGCATGGGGTGTGTTTGGAACATTTTGTCACCAGCCGAGTCCAAAATTCAGCGTTTCCCCATCTCAGCCCAGAAAGCAGGTAGAACAACTTTTGTGTTGCCTTTCAGCTGCCTACCAAGGTAGTGTAAAAACTACCAAGGGAACTCCTTTCTGGCACCTTCCCCGGTGGAGTTGTGCATGGGGTGTCTGTGGAACATTTTGTCACCGGCCGAGTCCAAAATTCAGCTGTTCCCCATCTCAGCCCAGAAAGCAGGTACAACAACTTTTCTTGTGCCTTTCAGCTGCCTACCAAGGTAGTGTAAAAACTACCAACAGAATTCGTTCCTGGCACCTTCCCCGGTGGAGTTGTGCAGGGGGTGTGTTTGGAACATTTTGTCACCAGCCGACTCCAAAATTCAGCGGTTCCCCATCTCAGCCCAGAAAGCAGGTAGAACAACTTTTGTGGTGTCTTTCAGATGCCTACCAAGGTAGTGTAAAAACTACCTGGAGAACTCCTGTCTGGCACCTTCCCCGGTGGAGTTGTGCATGGGGTGTGTTTGGAACATTTTGTCACCAGCCGAGTCCAAAATTCAGCGGTTCCCCATCTCAGCCCAGAAAGCAGGTACAACAACTTTTCTTGTGCCTTTCAGCTGCCTACCAAGGTAGTGTAAAAACTACCAACAGAACTCGTTTCTGGCACCTTCCCCGGTGGAGTTGTGCATGGGGTGTGTTTGGAACATTTTGTGACCGGCCGAGTCCAAAATTCAGCGATTCCCCATCTCAGCCCAGAAAGCAGGTAGAACAACTTTTGTGGTGCCTTTCAGCTGCCTACCGGGGTAGTGTAAAAACTACCAACAGAACTCGTTTCTGGCACCTTCCTCGGTGGAGTTGTGCATGGGGTGTGTTTGGAACATTTTGTCACCAGCCGACTCCAAAATTCAGCGTTTCCCCATCTCAGCCCAGAAAGCAGGTAGAACAACTTTTGTGGTGTCTTTCAGATGCCTACCAAGGTAGTGTAAAAACTACCAGGAGAACTCCTGTCTGGCACCTTCCCCGGTGGAGTTGTGCATGGGGTGTGTTTGGAACATTTTGTCACCCGCCAAGTCCAAAATTCAGCGTTTCCCCATCTCAGCCCAGAAAGCAGGTAGAACAACTTTTGTGGTTCCTTTCAGCTGCCTACCAAGGTAGTGTAAAAACTACCAGGAGAACTCCTTTCTGGCACCTTCCCCGGTGGAGTTGTGCAGGGGGTGTGTTTGGAACATTTTGTCACCGGCCGACTCCAAAATTCAGCGGTTCCCCATCTCAGCCCACAAAGCAGGTAGAACAACTTTTCTTGTGCCTTTCAGCTGCCTACCAAGGTAGTGTAAAAACTACCAAAAGAATTCGTTCCTGGCACCTTCCCCGGTGGAGTTGTGCATGGGGTGTGTTTGGAACATTTTGTCACCGGCCGAGTCCAAAATTCAGCGGTTCCCCATCTCAGCCCAGAAAGCAGGTAGAACAACTTTTGTGGTGTCTTTCAAATGCCTACCAAGGTAGTGTAAAAACTACCAGGAGAACTCCTGTCTGGCACCTTCCCCGGTGGAGTTGTGCATGGGGTGTGTTTGGAACATTTTGTCACCAGCCGAGTCCAAAATTCAGCCGTTCCCCATCTCAGCCCACAAAGCAGGTACAACAACTTTTCTTGTGCCTTTCAGCTGCCTACCAAGGTAGTGTAAAAACTACCAGGAGAACTCCTGTCTGGCACCTTCCCCGGTGGAGTTGTGCAGGGGGTGTGTTTGGAACATTTTGTCACCCGCCAAGTCCAAAATTCAGCGTTTCCCCATCTCAGCCCAGAAAGCAGGTAGAACAACTTTTGTGGTGCCTTTCAGATGCCTACCAAGGTAGTGTAAAAACTACCAGGAGAACTCCTTTCTGGCACCTTCCGTGGTGGAGTTGTGCAGGGGGTGTGTTTGGAACATTTTGTCACCGGCCGACTCCAAAGTTCAGCGGTTCCCCATCTCAGCCCACAAAGCAGGTACAACAACTTTTCTTGTGCCTTTCAGCTGCCTACCAAGGTAGTGTAAAAACTACCAAAAGAATTCGTTCCTGGCACCTTCCCCGGTGGAGTTGTGCATGGGGTGTGTTTGGAACATTTTGTCACCGGCCGACTCCAAAATTCAGCGGTTCCCCATCTCAGCCCAGAAAGCAGGTAGAACAAGTTTTGTGGTGTCTTTCAAATGCCTACCAAGGTAGTGTAAAAACTACCAGGAGAACTCCTGTCTGGCACCTTCCCCGGTGGAGTTGTGCATGGGGTGTGTTTGGAACATTTTGTCCCCAGCCGAGTCCAAAATTCAGCGTTTCCCCATCTCAGCCCAGAAAGCAGGTAGAACAACTTTTGTGGTGCCTTTCAGCTGCCTACCAAGGTAGTGTAAAAACTACCAAGAGAACTCCTGTCTGGCACCTTCCGTGGTGGAGTTGTGCAGGGGGTGTGTTTGGAACATTTTGTCACCGGCCGACTCCAAAATTCAGCGGTTCCTTATCTCAGCCCAGAAAGCAGGTAGAACAACTTTTGTGGTGCCTTTCAGCTGCCTACCGGGGTAGTGTAAAAACTACCAACAGAACTCGTTTCTGGCACCTTCCTCGGTGGAGTTGTGCATGGGGTGTGTTTGGAACATTTTGTCACCAGCCGACTCCAAAATTCAGCGTTTCCCCATCTCAGCCCAGAAAGCAGGTAGAACAACTTTTGTGGTGCCTTTCAGCTGCCTACCAAGGTAGTGTAAAAACTACCAAGAGAACTCCTGTCTGGCACCTTCCGTGGTGGAGTTGTGCAGGGGGTGTGTTTGGAACATTTTGTCACCGGCCGAGTCCAAAATTCAGCGATTCCCCATCTCAGCCCAGAAAGCAGGTAGAACAACTTTTGTGGTGCCTTTCAGCTGCCTACCGGGGTAGTGTAAAAACTACCAACAGAACTCGTTTCTGGCACCTTCCTCGGTGGAGTTGTGCATGGGGTGTGTTTGGAACATTTTGTCACCAGCCGACTCCAAAATTCAGCGTTTCCCCATCTCAGCCCAGAAAGCAGGTAGAACAACTTTTGTGGTGTCTTTCAGATGCCTACCAAGGTAGTGTAAAAACTACCAGGAGAACTCCTGTCTGGCACCTTCCCCGGTGGAGTTGTGCAGGGGGTGTGTTTGGAACATTTTGTCACCCGCCAAGTCCAAAATTCAGCGTTTCCCCATCTCAGCCCAGAAAGCAGGTAGAACAACTTTTGTGGTTCCTTTCAGCTGCCTACCAAGGTAGTGTAAAAACTACCAGGAGAACTCCTTTCTGGCACCTTCCGTGGTGGAGTTGTGCAGGGGGTGTGTTTGGAACATTTTGTCACCGGCCGACTCCAAAATTCAGCGGTTCCCCATCTCAGCCCACAAAGCAGGTAGAACAACTTTTCTTGTGCCTTTCAGCTGCCTACCAAGGTAGTGTAAAAACTACCAAAAGAATTCGTTCCTGGCACCTTCCCCGGTGGAGTTGTGCATGGGGTGTGTTTGGAACATTTTGTCACCGGCCGAGTCCAAAATTCAGCGGTTCCCCATCTCAGCCCAGAAAGCAGGTAGAACAACTTTTGTGGTGTCTTTCAAATGCCTACCAAGGTAGTGTAAAAACTACCAGGAGAACTCCTGTCTGGCACCTTCCCCGGTGGAGTTGTGCATGGGGTGTGTTTGGAACATTTTGTCACCAGCCGAGTCCAAAATTCAGCGTTTCCCCATCTCAGCCCAGAAAGCAGGTAGAACAACTTTTGTGGTTCCTTTCAGCTGCCTACCAAGGTAGTGTAAAAACTACCAGGAGAACTCCTGTCTGGCACCTTCCCCGGTGGAGTTGTGCATGGGGTGTGTTTGGAACATTTTGTCACCAGCCGAGTCCAAAATTCAGCGTTTCCCCATCTCAGCCCAGAAAGCAGGTAGAACAACTTTTGTGGTGTCTTTCAGATGCCTACCAAGGTAGTGTAAAAACTACCAGGAGAACTCCTGTCTGGCACCTTCCGTGGTGGAGTTGTGCAGGGGGTGTGTTTGGAACATTTTGTCACCGGCCGAGTCCAAAATTCAGCGATTCCCCATCTCAGCCCAGAAAGCAGGTAGAACAACTTTTGTGGTGTCTTTCAGATGCCTACCAAGGTAGTGTAAAAACTACCAGGAGAACTCCTGTCTGGCACCTTCCCCGGTGGAGTTGTGCATGGGGTGTGTTTGGAACATTTTGTCACCAGCCGAGTCCAAAATTCAGCGTTTCCCCATCTCAGCCCAGAAAGCAGGTAGAACAACTTTTGTGTTGCCTTTCAGCTGCCTACCAAGGTAGTGTAAAAACTACCAAGGGAACTCCTTTCTGGCACCTTCCCCGGTGGAGTTGTGCATGGGGTGTCTGTGGAACATTTTGTCACCGGCCGAGTCCAAAATTCAGCTGTTCCCCATCTCAGCCCAGAAAGCAGGTACAACAACTTTTCTTGTGCCTTTCAGCTGCCTACCAAGGTAGTGTAAAAACTACCAACAGAATTCGTTCCTGGCACCTTCCCCGGTGGAGTTGTGCAGGGGGTGTGTTTGGAACATTTTGTCACCAGCCGACTCCAAAATTCAGCGGTTCCCCATCTCAGCCCAGAAAGCAGGTAGAACAACTTTTGTGGTGTCTTTCAGATGCCTACCAAGGTAGTGTAAAAACTACCTGGAGAACTCCTGTCTGGCACCTTCCCCGGTGGAGTTGTGCATGGGGTGTGTTTGGAACATTTTGTCACCAGCCGAGTCCAAAATTCAGCGGTTCCCCATCTCAGCCCAGAAAGCAGGTAGAACAACTTTTCTTGTGCCTTTCAGCTGCCTACCAAGGTAGTGTAAAAACTACCAACAGAACTCGTTTCTGGCACCTTCCCCGGTGGAGTTGTGCATGGGGTGTGTTTGGAACATTTTGTCACCGGCCGAGTCCAAAATTCAGCGATTCCCCATCTCAGCCCAGAAAGCAGGTAGAACAACTTTTGTGGTGTCTTTCAGATGCCTACCAAGGTAGTGTAAAAACTACCAGGAGAACTCCTGTCTGGCACCTTCCCCGGTGGAGTTGTGCAGGGGGTGTGTTTGGAACATTTTGTCACCAGCCGACTCCAAAATTCAGCGTTTCCCCATCTCAGCCCACAAAGCAGGTAGAACAACTTTTGTGGTGTCTTTCAGATGCCTACCAAGGTAGTGTAAAAACTACCAGGAGAACTCCTGTCTGGCACCTTCCCCGGTGGAGTTGTGCATGGGGTGTGTTTGGAACATTTTGTCACCCGCCAAGTCCAAAATTCAGCGTTTCCACATCTCAGCCCAGAAAGCAGGTACAACAACTTTTGTGGTGCCTTTCAGCTGCCTACCAAGGTAGTGTAAAAACTACCAGGAGAACTCCTGTCTGGCACCTTCCCCGGTGGAGTTGTGCAGGGGGTGTCTTTGGAACATTTTGTCACCGGCCGAGTCCAAAATTCAGCGATTCCCCATCTCAGCCCAGAAAGCAGGTAGAACAACTTCTGTGGTGTCTTTCAAATGCCTACCAAGGTAGTGTAAAAACTACCAACAGAACTCGTTTCTGGCACCTTCCCCGGTGGAGTTGTGCATGGGGTGTGTTTTGAACATTTTGTCACCAGCCGAGTCCAAAATTCAGCGATTCCCCATCTCAGCCCAGAAAGCAGGTAGAACAACTTTTGTGGTGCCTTTAAGCTGCCTACCAAGGTAGTGTAAAAACTACTAAGAGAACTCCTTTCTGGCACCTTCCGTGGTGGAGTTGTGCATGGGGTGTGTTTGGAACATTCTGTCACCAGCCGACTCCAAAATTCAGCGGTTCCCCATCTCAGCCCACAAAGCAGGTACAACAACTTTTCTTGTGCCTTTCAGCTGCCTACCAAGGTAGTGTAAAAACTACCAAAAGAATTCGTTCCTGGCACCTTCCCCGGTGGAGTTGTGCATGGGGTGTGTTTGGAACATTTTGTCACCGGCCGACTCCAAAATTCAGCGGTTCCCCATCTCAGCCCAGAAAGCAGGTAGAACAAGTTTTGTGGTGTCTTTCAAATGCCTACCAAGGTAGTGTAAAAACTACCAGGAGAACTCCTGTCTGGCACCTTCCGCGGTGGAGTTGTGCATGGGGTGTGTTTTGAACATTTTGTCACCGGCCGACTCCAAAATTCAGCATTTCCCCATCTCAGCCCAGAAAGCAGGTAGAACAACTTTTGTGGTGTCTTTCAGATGCCTACCGGAGCAATGTAAAAACTACCAGGAGAACTCCTGTCTGGCACCTTCCCCGGTGGAGTTGTGCATGGGGTGTGTTTGGAACATTTTGTCACCGGCCGACTCCAAAATTCAGCGTTTCCCCATCTCAGCCCAGAAAGCAGGTAGAACAACTTCTGTGGTGTCTTTCAGATGCCTACCAAGGTAGTGTAAAAACTACCTGGAGAACTCCTGTCTGGCACCTTCCCCGGTGGAGTTGTGCATGGGGTGTGTTTGGAACATTTTGTCACCGGCCGAGTCCAAAATTCAGCGGTTCCCCATCTCAGCCCAGAAAGCAGGTAGAACAACTTTTGTGGTGTCTTTCAGATGCCTACCAAGGTAGTGTAAAAACTACCAGGAGAACTCCTGTCTGGCACCTTCCCCGGTGGAGTTGTGCATGGGGTGTGTTTGGAACATTTTGTCACCAGCCGACTCCAAAATTCAGCGATTCCCCATCTCAGCCCAGAAAGCAGGTAGAACATCTTTTGTGGTATCTTTCAGATGCCTACCGGAGCAATGTAAAAACTACCAGGAGAACTCCTGTCTGGCACCTTCCCCGGTGGAGTTGTGCATGGGGTGTGTTTGGAACATTTTGTCACCAGCCGAGTCCAAAATTCAGCTGTTCCCCATCTCAGCCCAGAAAGCAGGTAGAACAACTTTTGTGGTGTCTTTCAGATGCCTACCGGATCAATGTAAAAACTACCAGGAGAACTCCTGTCTGGCACCTTCCCCGGTGGAGTTGTGCAGGGGGTGTGTTTGGAACATTTTGCCACCAGCCGACTCCAAAATTCAGCGGTTCCCCATCTCAGCCCACAAAGCAGGTACAACTTCTTTTCTTGTGCCTTTCAGCTGCCTACCTAGGTAGTGTAAAAACTACCAACAGAATTCGTTCCTGGCACCTTCCCCGGTGGAGTTGTGCATGGGGTGTCTGTGAAACATTTTGTCACCGGCCGACTCCAAAATTCAGCGGTTCCCCATCTCAGCCCAGAAAGCAGGTAGAACAACTTTTGTGGTGTCTTTCAGATGCCTACCGGAGCAATGTAAAAACTACCAGGAGAACTCCTGTCTGGCACCTTCCCCGGTGGAGTTGTGCATGGGGTGTGTTTGGAACATTTTGTCACCAGCCGACTCCAAAATTCAGCATTTCCCCATCTCAGCCCAGAAAGCAGGTAGAACAACTTTTGTGGTGTCTTTCAGATGCCTACCAAGGTAGTGTAAAAACTACCAAGAGAACTCCTGTCTGGCACCTTCCCCGGTGGAGTTGTGCATGGGGTGTGTTTGGAACATTTTGTCACCGGCCGAGTCCAAAATTCAGCGATTCCCCATCTCAGCCCAGAAAGCAGGTAGAACAACTTTTGTGGTGTCTTTCAGATGCCTACCAAGGTAGTGTAAAAACTACCAGGAGAACTCCTGTCTGGCACCTTCCCCGGTGGAGTTGTGCATGGGGTGTGTTTGGAACATTTTGTCACCAGCCGAGTCCAAAATTCAGCGTTTCCCCATCTCAGCCCAGAAAGCAGGTAGAACAACTTTTGTGGTGTCTTTCAGCTGCCTACCAAGGTAGTGTAAAAACTACCAGGAGAACTCCTTTCTGGCACCTTCCGTGGTGGAGTTGTGCATGGGGTGTGTTTGGAACATTTTGTCACCGGCCGAGTCCAAAATTCAGCGGTTCCCCATCTCAGCCCAGAAAGCAGGTAGAACATCTTTTGTGGTATCTTTCAGATGCCTACCGGAGCAATGTAAAAACTACCAGGAGAACTCCTGTCTGGCACCTTCCCCGGTGGAGTTGTGCATGGGGTGTGTTTGGAACATTTTGTCACCAGCCGAGTCCAAAATTCAGCTGTTCCCCATCTCAGCCCAGAAAGCAGGTAGAACAACTTTTGTGGTGTCTTTCAGATGCCTACCTGAGCAATGTAAAAACTACCAGGAGAACTCCTGTCTGGCACCTTCCGCGGTGGAGTTGTGCATGGGGTGTGTTTGGAACATTTTGTCACCAGCCGAGTCCAAAATTCAGCTGTTCCCCATCTCAGCCCAGAAAGCAGGTAGAACAACTTTTGTGGTGTCTTTCAGATGCCTACCTGAGCAATGTAAAAACTACCAGGAGAACTCCTGTCTGGCACCTTCCGTGGTGGAGTTGTGCAGGGGGTGTGTTTGGAACATTTTGTCACCAGCCGACTCCAAAATTCAGCGGTTCCCTATCTCAGCCCAGAAAGCAGGTAGAACAACTTTTGTGGTGTCTTTCAGCTGCCTACCAAGGTAGTGTAAAAACTACCAAGAGAACTCCTGTCTGGCACCTTCCCCGGTGGAGTTGTGCATGGGGTGTGTTTGGAACATTTTGTCAACGGCCGAGTCCAAAATTCAGCGGTTCCCCATCTCAGCCCAGAAAGCAGGTAGAACAACTTTTGTGGTGTCTTTCAGATGCCTACCGGAGCAATGTAAAAACTACCAGGAGAACTCCTGTCTGGCACCTTCCGTGGTGGAGTTGTGCATGGGGTGTGTTTGGAACATTTTGTCACCGGCCGAGTCCAAAATTCAGCGTTTCCCCATCTCAGCCCAGAAAGCAGGTAGAACAACTTTTGTGGTGTCTTTCAGATGCCTACCTGAGCAATGTAAAAACTACCAGGAGAACTCCTGTCTGGCACCTTCCGTGGTGGAGTTGTGCATGGGGTGTGTTTGGAACATTTTGTCACCAGCCGAGTCCAAAATTCAGCTGTTCCCCATCTCAGCCCAGAAAGCAGGTAGAACAACTTTTGTGGTGTCTTTCAGATGCCTACCAAGGTAGTGTAAAAACTACCAGGAGAACTCCTGTCTGGCACCTTCCCCTCTGGAGTTGTGCAGGGGGTGTGTTTGGAACATTTTGTCACCAGCCGACTCCAAAATTCAGCGGTTCCCTATCTCAGCCCAGAAAGCAGGTAGAACAACTTTTGTGGTGTCTTTCAGCTGCCTACCAAGGTAGTGTAAAAACTACCAAGAGAACTCCTGTCTGGCACCTTCCCCGGTGGAGTTGTGCAGGGGGTGTGTTTGGAACATTTTATCACCAGCCGACTCCAAAATTCAGCGGTTCCCCATCTCAGCCCACAAAGCAGGTACAACTTCTTTTCTTGTGCCTTTCAGCTGCCTACCTAGGTAGTGTAAAAACTACCAACAGAATTCGTTCCTGGCACCTTCCCCGGTGGAGTTGTGCATGGGGTGTCTGTGAAACATTTTGTCACCGGCCGACTCCAAAATTCAGCGGTTCCCCATCTCAGCCCAGAAAGCAGGTAGAACAACTTTTGTGGTGTCTTTCAGATGCCTACCGGAGCAATGTAAAAACTTCCAGGAGAACTCCTGTCTGGCACCTTCCCCGGTGGAGTTGTGCAGGGGGTGTGTTTGGAACATTTTATCACCAGCCGAGTCCAAAATTCAACTGTTCCCCATCTCAGCCCAGAAAGCAGGTAGAACAACTTTTGTGGTGTCTTTCAGATGCCTACCAAGGTAGTGTAAAAACTACCAAGAGAACTCCTGTCTGGCACCTTCCCCGGTGGAGTTGTGCATGGGGTGTGTTTGGAACATTTTGTCACCGGCCGAGTCCAAAATTCAGCGATTCCCCATCTCAGCCCAGAAAGCAGGTAGAACAACTTTTGTGGTGTCTTTCAGATGCCTACCAAGGTAGTGTAAAAACTACCAGGAGAACTCCTGTCTGGCACCTTCCCCGGTGGAGTTGTGCATGGGGTGTGTTTGGAACATTTTGTCACCAGCCGAGTCCAAAATTCAGCGTTTCCCCATCTCAGCCCAGAAAGCAGGTAGAACAACTTTTGTGGTGTCTTTCAGATGCCTACCAAGGTAGTGTAAAAACTACTAAGAGAACTCCTGTCTGGCACCTTCCCCGGTGGAGTTGTGCAGGGGGTGTGTTTGGAACATTTTGTCACCGGCCGAGTCCAAAATTCAGCGGTTCCCCATCTCAGCCCAGAAAGCAGGTAGAACATCTTTTGTGGTATCTTTCAGATGCCTACCGGAGCAATGTAAAAACTACCAGGAGAACTCCTGTCTGGCACCTTCCCCGGTGGAGTTGTGCATGGGGTGTGTTTGGAACATTTTGTCACCAGCCGAGTCCAAAATTCAGCGGTTCCCCATCTCAGCCCAGAAAGCAGGTAGAACAACTTTTGTGGTGTCTTTCATATGCCTACCTGAGCAATGTAAAAACTACCAGGAGAACTCCTGTCTGGCACCTTCCGTGGTGGAGTTGTGCATGGGGTGTGTTTGGAACATTTTGTCACCAGCCGAGTCCAAAATTCAGCTGTTCCCCATCTCAGCCCAGAAAGCAGGTAGAACAACTTTTGTGGTGTCTTTCAGATGCCTACCTGAGCAATGTAAAAACTACCAGGAGAACTCCTGTCTGGCACCTTCCCCGGTGGAGTTGTGCAGGGGGTGTGTTTGGAACATTTTGTCACCAGCCGACTCCAAAATTCAGCGGTTCCCTATCTCAGCCCAGAAAGCAGGTAGAACAACTTTTGTGGTGTCTTTCAGCTGCCTACCAAGGTAGTGTAAAAACTACCAAGAGAACTCCTGTCTGGCACCTTCCCCGGTGGAGTTGTGCATGGGGTGTGTTTGGAACATTTTGTCAACGGCCGAGTCCAAAATTCAGCGGTTCCCCATCTCAGCCCAGAAAGCAGGTAGAACAACTTTTGTGGTGTCTTTCAGATGCCTACCGGAGCAATGTAAAAACTACCAGGAGAACTCCTGTCTGGCACCTTCCCCGGTGGAGTTGTGCATGGGGTGTGTTTGGAACATTTTGTCACCGGCCGAGTCCAAAATTCAGCGTTTCCCCATCTCAGCCCAGAAAGCAGGTAGAACAACTTTTGTGGTGTCTTTCAGATGCCTAACGGAGCAATGTAAAAACTACCAGGAGAACTCCTGTCTGGCACCTTCCCCGGTGGAGTTGTGCATGGGGTGTGTTTGGAACATTTTGTCACCCGCCAAGTCCAAAATTCAGCGTTTCCCCATCTCAGCCCAGAAAGCAGGTAGAACAACTTTTGTGGTGTCTTTCAGCTGCCTACCAAGGTAGTGTAAAAACTACTAAGAGAACTCCTGTCTGGCACCTTCCCCGGTGGAGTTGTGCAGGGGGTGTCTTTGGAACATTTTGTCACCGGCCGAGTCCAAAATTCAGCGATTCCCCATCTCAGCCTACAAAGCAGGTACAACAACTTCTGTGGTGTCTTTCAAATGCCTACCGGAGCAATGTAAAAACTACCAGGAGAACTCCTGTCTGGCACCTTCCCCGGTGGAGTTGTGCATGGGGTGTGTTTGGAACATTTTGTCACCGGCCGAGTCCAAAATTCAGCGATTCCCCATCTCAGCCCAGAAAGCAGGTAGAACAACTTTTGTGGTGTCTTTCAGATGCCTACCAAGGTAGTGTAAAAACTACCAGGAGAACTCCTGTCTGGCACCTTCCCCGGTGGAGTTGTGCATGGGGTGTGTTTGGAACATTTTGTCACCGGCCGAGTCCAAAATTCAGCGTTTCCCCATCTCAGCCCAGAAAGCAGGTAGAACAACTTTTGTGGTGTCTTTCAGATGCCTACCGGAGCAATGTAAAAACTACCAGGAGAACTCCTGTCTGGCACCTTCCCCGGTGGAGTTGTGCATGGGGTGTGTTTGGAACATTTTGTCACCCGCCAAGTCCAAAATTCAGCGTTTCCCCATCTCAGCCCAGAAAGCAGGTAGAACAACTTTTGTGGTGTCTTTCAGCTGCCTACCAAGGTAGTGTAAAAACTACTAAGAGAACTCCTGTCTGGCACCTTCCCCGGTGGAGTTGTGCAGGGGGTGTCTTTGGAACATTTTGTCACCGGCCGAGTCCAAAATTCAGCGATTCCCCATCTCAGCCCAGAAAGCAGGTAGAACAACTTCTGTGGTGTCTTTCAAATGCCTACCAAGGTAGTGTAAAAACTACCAGGAGAACTCGTTTCTGGCACCTTCCCCGGTGGAGTTGTGCATGGGGTGTGTTTTGAACATTTTGTCACCAGCCGACTCCAAAATTCAGCGTTTCCCCATCTCAGCCCAGAAAGCAGGTAGAACAACTTTTGTGGTGTCTTTCAGATGCCTACCGGAGCAATGTAAAAACTACCAGGAGAACTCCTGTCTGGCACCTTCCCCGGTGGAGTTGTGCATGGGGTGTGTTTGGAACATTTTGTCACCGGCCGACTCCAAAATTCAGCGATTCCCCATCTCAGCCCAGAAAGCAGGTAGAACAACTTTTGTGGTGTCTTTCAGATGCCTACCGGAGCAATGTAAAAACTACCAGGAGAACTCCTGTCTGGCACCTTCCCCGGTGGAGTTGTGCATGGGGTGTGTTTGGAACATTTTGTCACCAGCCGACTCCAAAATTCAGCGGTTCCCCATCTCAGCCCAGAAAGCAGGTAGAACAACTTTTGTGGTGTCTTTCAGATGCCTACCAAGGTAGTGTAAAAACTACCAGGAGGACTCCTTTCTGGCACCTTCCCCGGTGGAGTTGTGCAGGGGGTGTGTTTGGAACATTTTGTCACCGGCCGAGTCCAAAATTCAGCGATTCCCCATCTCAGCCCAGAAAGCAGGTAGAACAACTTCTGTGGTGTCTTTCAGATGCCTACCAAGGTAGTGTAAAAACTACTAAGAGAACTCCTGTCTGGCACCTTCCGTGGTGGAGTTGTGCATGGGGTGTGTTTGGAACATTTTGTCACCAGCCGAGTCCAAAATTCAGCGATTCCCCATCTCAGCCCAGAAAGCAGGTAGAACAACTTTTGTGGTGCCTTTCAGATGCCTACCAAGGTAATGTAAAAACTACCAAGAGAACTCCTTTCTGGCACCTTCCGTGGTGGAGTTGTGCATGGGGTGTGTTTGGAACATTCTGTCACCAGCCGACTCCAAAATTCAGCGGTTCCCCATCTCAGCCCACAAAGCAGGTACAACAACTTTTCTTGTGCCTTTCAGCTGCCTACCAAGGTAGTGTAAAAACTACCAAAAGAATTCGTTCCTGGCACCTTCCCCGGTGGAGTTGTGCATGGGGTGTGTTTGGAACATTTTGTCACCGGCCGACTCCAAAATTCAGCGGTTCCCCATCTCAGCCCAGAAAGCAGGTAGAACAACTTTTGTGGTGTCTTTCAGATGCCTACCTGAGCAATGTAAAAACTACCAGGAGAACTCCTGTCTGGCACCTTCCCCGGTGGAGTTGTGCAGGGGGTGTGTTTGGAACATTTTGTCACCAGCCGACTCCAAAATTCAGCGGTTCCCTATCTCAGCCCAGAAAGCAGGTAGAACAACTTTTGTGGTGTCTTTCAGCTGCCTACCAAGGTAGTGTAAAAACTACCAGGAGAACTCCTGTCTGGCACCTTCCCCGGTGGAGTTGTGCATGGGGTGTGTTTGGAACATTTTGTCAACGGCCGAGTCCAAAATTCAGCGGTTCCCCATCTCAGCCCAGAAAGCAGGTAGAACAACTTTTGTGGTGTCTTTCAGATGCCTACCGGAGCAATGTAAAAACTACCAGGAGAACTCCTGTCTGGCACCTTCCCCGGTGGAGTTGTGCATGGGGTGTGTTTGGAACATTTTGTCACCGGCCGAGTCCAAAATTCAGCTGTTCCCCATCTCAGCCCAGAAAGCAGGTAGAACAACTTTTGTGGTGTCTTTCAGATGCCTACCGGAGCAATGTAAAAACTACCAGGAGAACTCCTGTCTGGCACCTTCCCCGGTGGAGTTGTGCATGGGGTGTGTTTGGAACATTTTGTCACCGGCCGAGTCCAAAATTCAGCGGTTCCCCATCTCAGCCCAGAAAGCAGGTAGAACATCTTTTGTGGTGTCTTTTAGATGCCTACCAAGGTAGTGTAAAAACTACCAAGAGAACTCCTGTCTGGCACCTTCCGTGGTGGAGTTGTGCATGGGGTGTGTTTGGAACATTTTGTCACCAGCCGACTCCAAAATTCAGCGGTTCCCCATCTCAGCCCAGAAAGCAGGAAGAACAACTTTTGTGGTGTCTTTCAGATGCCTACCAAGGTAGTGTAAAAACTACCAGGAGAACTCCTGTCTGGCACCTTCCCCGGTGGAGTTGTGCATGGGGTGTGTTTGGAACATTTTGTCACCAGCCGAGTCCAAAATTCAGCGGTTCCCCATCTCAGCCCAGAAAGCAGGTAGAACAACTTTTGTGGTGTCTTTCAGCTGCCTACCAAGGTAGTGTAAAAACTACCAGGAGAACTCCTGTCTGGCACCTTCCCCGGTGGAGTTGTGCATGGGGTGTGTTTGGAACATTTTGTCACCGGCCGACTCCAAAATTCAGCGATTCCCCATCTCAGCCCAGAAAGCAGGTAGAACAACTTTTGTGGTGTCTTTCAGCTGCCTACCAAGGTAGTGTAAAAACTACCATGAGAACTCCTGTCTGGCACCTTCCCCGGTGGAGTTGTGCATGGGGTGTGTTTGGAACATTTTGTCACCAGCCGACTCCAAAATTCAGCGTTTCCCCATCTCAGCCCAGAAAGCAGGTAGAACAACTTTTGTGGTGTCTTTCAGATGCCTACCAAGGTAGTGTAAAAACTACTAAGAGAACTCCTGTCTGGCACCTTCCCCGGTGGAGTTGTGCAGGGGGTGTGTTTGGAACACTTTGTCACCGGCCGAGTCCAAAATTTAGCGATTCCCCATCTCAGCCCAGAAAGCAGGTAGAACAACTTTTGTGGTGTCTTTCAGATGCCTACCGGAGCAATGTAAAAACTACCAGGAGAACTCCTGTCTGGCACCTTCCCCGGTGGAGTTGTGCAGGGGGTGTGTTTGGAACATTTTGTCACCAGCCGAGTCCAAAATTCAGCGGTTCCCCATCTCAGCCCAGAAAGCAGGTAGAACAACTTTTGTGGTGTCTTTCAGATGCCTACCGGAGCAATGTAAAAACTACCAGGAGAACTCCTGTCTGGCACCTTCCCCGGTGGAGTTGTGCAGGGGGTGTGTTTGGAACATTTTGTCACCAGCCGAGTCCAAAATTCAGCGGTTCCCCATCTCAGCCCAGAAAGCAGGTAGAACAACTTTTGTGGTGTCTTTCAGATGCCTACCAAGGTAGTGTAAAAACTACCAAGAGAATTCGTTCCTGGCACCTTCCCCGGTGGAGTTGTGCATGGGGTGTCTGTGGAACATTTTGTCACCGGCCGAGTCCAAAATTCAGCGGTTCCCCATCTCAGCCCAGAAAGCAGGTAGAACAACTTTTGTGGTGTCTTTCAGATGCCTACCGGAGCAATGTAAAAACTACCAGGAGAACTCCTGTCTGGCACCTTCCCCGGTGGAGTTGTGCAGGGGGTGTGTTTGGAACATTTTGCCACCAGCCGACTCCAAAATTCAGCGGTTCCCCATCTCAGCCCAGAAAGCAGGTAGAACAACTTTTGTGGTGCCTTTCAGCTGCCTACCGGAGCAATGTAAAAACTACCAGGACAACTCCTGTCTGGCACCTTCCCCGGTGGAGTTGTGCAGGGGGTGTGTTTGGAACATTTTGTCACCAGCCGAGTCCAAAATTCAGCGGTTCCCCATCTCAGCCCAGAAAGCAGGTAGAACAACTTTTGTGGTGTCTTTCAGATGCCTACCAAGGTAGTGTAAAAACTACTAAGAGAACTCCTGTCTGGCACCTTCCCCGGTGGAGTTGTGCAGGGGGTGTGTTTGGAACACTTTGTCACCGGCCGAGTCCAAAATTTAGCGATTCCCCATCTCAGCCCAGAAAGCAGGTA
Source organism: Falco cherrug (assembly GCF_023634085.1). Lineage (NCBI taxonomy): Eukaryota > Metazoa > Chordata > Aves > Falconiformes > Falconidae > Falco > Falco cherrug. The sequence continues at coordinate 1,640,208 of NW_026599434.1, forward strand.
GAACAACTTTTGTGGTGTCTTTCAGATGCCTACCAAGGTAGTGTAAAAACTACCAGGAGAACTCCTGTCTGGCACCTTCCCCGGTGGAGTTGTGCATGGGGTGTGTTTGGAACATTTTGTCACCAGCCGAGTCCAAAATTCAGCTGTTCCCCATCTCAGCCCAGAAAGCAGGTAGAACAACTTTTGTGGTGTCTTTCAGATGCCTACCGGAGCAATGTAAAAACTACCAGGAGAACTCCTGTCTGGCACCTTCCCCGGTGGAGTTGTGCAGGGGGTGTGTTTGGAACATTTTGTCACCAGCCGAGTCCAAAATTCAGCGGTTCCCCATCTCAGCCCAGAAAGCAGGTAGAACAACTTTTGTGGTGTCTTTCAGATGCCTACCGGAGCAATGTAAAAACTACCAGGAGAACTCCTGTCTGGCACCTTCCCCGGTGGAGTTGTGCAGGGGGTGTGTTTGGAACATTTTGTCACCGGCCGAGTCCAAAATTCAGCGGTTCCCCATCTCAGCCCAGAAAGCAGGTAGAACATCTTTTGTGGTGTCTTTCAGATGCCTACCGGAGCAATGTAAAAACTACCAGGAGAACTCCTGTCTGGCACCTTCCCCGGTGGAGTTGTGCAGGGGGTGTGTTTGGAACATTTTGTCACCAGCCGAGTCCAAAATTCAGCGGTTCCCCATCTCAGCCCAGAAAGCAGGTAGAACAACTTTTGTGGTGTCTTTTAGATGCCTACCAAGGTAGTGTAAAAACTACCAACAGAATTCGTTCCTGGCACCTTCCCCGGTGGAGTTGTGCATGGGGTGTGTTTGGAACATTTTGTCACCAGCCGACTCCAAAATTCAGCGGTTCCCCATCTCAGCCCAGAAAGCAGGTAGAACAACTTTTGTGGTGTCTTTCAGATGCCTACCAAGGTAGTGTAAAAACTACCAGGAGAACTCCTGTCTGGCACCTTCCCCGGTGGAGTTGTGCAGGGGGTGTGTTTGGAACATTTTGTCACCAGCCGAGTCCAAAATTCAGCGTTTCCCCATCTCAGCCCAGAAAGCAGGTAGAACAACTTTTGTGGTGTCTTTTAGATGCCTACCAAGGTAGTGTAAAAACTACCAAGAGAACTCCTGTCTGGCACCTTCCCCGGTGGAGTTGTGCATGGGGTGTGTTTGGAACATTTTGTCACCGGCCGACTCCAAAATTCAGCGGTTCCCCATCTCAGCCCAGAAAGCAGGTAGAACAACTTTTGTGGTGTCTTTCAGATGCCTACCGGAGCAATGTAAAAACTACCAGGAGAACTCCTGTCTGGCACCTTCCCCGGTGGAGTTGTGCATGGGGTGTGTTTGGAACATTTTGTCACCAGCCGAGTCCAAAATTCAGCGGTTCCCCATCTCAGCCCAGAAAGCAGGTAGAACATCTTTTGTGGTATCTTTCAGATGCCTACCGGAGCAATGTAAAAACTACCAGGAGAACTCCTGTCTGGCACCTTCCCCGGTGGAGTTGTGCAGGGGGTGTGTTTGGAACATTTTGTCACCGGCCGAGTCCAAAATTTAGCGTTTCCCCATCTCAGCCCAGAAAGCAGGTAGAACAACTTTTGTGGTGTCTTTCAGATGCCTACCAAGGTAGTGTAAAAACTACCAGGAGAACTCCTGTCTGGCACCTTCCCCGGTGGAGTTGTGCATGGGGTGTGTTTGGAACATTTTGTCACCGGCCGAGTCCAAAATTCAGCGATTCCCCATCTCAGCCCAGAAAGCAGGTAGAACAACTTTTGTGGTGTCTTTCAGCTGCCTACCAAGGTAGTGTAAAAACTACCAAGAGAACTCCTGTCTGGCACCTTCCCCGGTGGAGTTGTGCATGGGGTGTGTTTGGAACATTTTGTCACCAGCCGACTCCAAAATTCAGTGTTTCCCCATCTCAGCCCAGAAAGCAGGTAGAACAACTTTTGTGGTGTCTTTCAGATGCCTACCAAGGTAGTGTAAAAACTACTAAGAGAACTCCTGTCTGGCACCTTCCCCGGTGGAGTTGTGCATGGGGTGTGTTTGGAACATTTTGTCACCGGCCGAGTCCAAAATTCAGCGGTTCCCCATCTCAGCCCAGAAAGCAGGTAGAACAACTTTTGTGGTGTCTTTCAGATGCCTACCGGAGCAATGTAAAAACTACCAGGAGAACTCCTGTCTGGCACCTTCCCCGGTGGAGTTGTGCAGGGGGTGTGTTTGGAACATTTTGTCACCGGCCGAGTCCAAAATTCAGCGGTTCCCCATCTCAGCCCAGAAAGCAGGTAGAACATCTTTTGTGGTATCTTTCAGATGCCTACCGGAGCAATGTAAAAACTACCAGGAGAACTCCTGTCTGGCACCTTCCCCGGTGGAGTTGTGCATGGGGTGTGTTTGGAACATTTTGTCACCAGCCGAGTCCAAAATTCAGCGGTTCCCCATCTCAGCCCAGAAAGCAGGTAGAACAACTTTTGTGGTGTCTTTTAGATGCCTACCAAGGTAGTGTAAAAACTACCAAGAGAACTCCTGTCTGGCACCTTCCCCGGTGGAGTTGTGCAGGGGGTGTGTTTGGAACATTTTGTCACCAGCCGAGTCCAAAATTCAGCGTTTCCCCATCTCAGCCCAGAAAGCAGGTAGAACAACTTTTGTGGTGTCTTTCAGATGCCTACCAAGGTAGTGTAAAAACTACCAAGAGAACTCCTGTCTGGCACCTTCCCCGGTGGAGTTGTGCATGGGGTGTGTTTGGAACATTTTGTCACCGGCCGAGTCCAAAATTCAGCGATTCCCCATCTCAGCCCAGAAAGCAGGTAGAACAACTTTTGTGGTGTCTTTCAGATGCCTACCAAGGTAGTGTAAAAACTACCAGGAGAACTCCTGTCTGGCACCTTCCCCGGTGGAGTTGTGCATGGGGTGTGTTTGGAACATTTTGTCAACGGCCGAGTCCAAAATTCAGCGGTTCCCCATCTCAGCCCAGAAAGCAGGTAGAACAACTTTTCTTGTGCCTTTCAGCTGCCTACCAAGGTAGTGTAAAAACTACCAGGAGAACTCCTGTCTGGCACCTTCCCCGGTGGAGTTGTGCAGGGGGTGTGTTTGGAACATTTTGTCACCGGCCGACTCCAAAATTCAGCGGTTCCCCATCTCAGCCCACAAAGCAGGTACAACAACTTTTCTTGTGCCTTTCAGCTGCCTACCAAGGTAGTGTAAAAACTACCAACAGAATTCGTTCCTGGCACCTTCCCCGGTGGAGTTGTGCATGGGGTGTCTGTGGAACATTTTGTCACCGGCCGACTCCAAAATTCAGCGGTTCCCCATCTCAGCCCAGAAAGCAGGTAGAACAACTTTTGTGGTGTCTTTCAGATGCCTACCGGAGCAATGTAAAAACTACCAGGAGAACTCCTGTCTGGCACCTTCCCCGGTGGAGTTGTGCAGGGGGTGTGTTTGGAACATTTTGTCACCGGCCGAGTCCAAAATTCAGCGGTTCCCCATCTCAGCCCAGAAAGCAGGTAGAACATCTTTTGTGGTATCTTTCAGATGCCTACCGGAGCAATGTAAAAACTACCAGGAGAACTCCTGTCTGGCACCTTCCCCGGTGGAGTTGTGCATGGGGTGTGTTTGGAACATTTTGTCACCAGCCGAGTCCAAAATTCAGCGGTTCCCCATCTCAGCCCAGAAAGCAGGTAGAACAACTTTTGTGGTGTCTTTTAGATGCCTACCAAGGTAGTGTAAAAACTACCAGGAGAACTCCTGTCTGGCACCTTCCCCGGTGGAGTTGTGCATGGGGTGTGTTTGGAACATTTTGTCACCGGCCGACTCCAAAATTCAGCGGTTCCCCATCTCAGCCCAGAAAGCAGGAAGAACAACTTTTGTGGTGCCTTTCAAATGCCTACCAAGGTACTGTAAAAACTACCAAGAGAACTCCTGTCTGGCACCTTCCCCGGTGGAGTTGTGCATGGGGTGTGTTTGGAACATTTTGTCACCAGCCGACTCCAAAATTCAGCGTTTCCCCATCTCAGCCCAGAAAGCAGGTAGAACAACTTTTGTGGTGTCTTTCAGATGCCTACCAAGGTAGTGTAAAAACTACTAAGAGAACTCCTGTCTGGCACCTTCCGTGGTGGAGTTGTGCATGGGGTGTGTTTGGAACATTTTGTCACCAGCCGAGTCCAAAATTCAGCTGTTCCCCATCTCAGCCCAGAAAGCAGGTAGAACAACTTTTGTGGTGTCTTTCAGATGCCTACCTGAGCAATGTAAAAACTACCAGGAGAACTCCTGTCTGGCACCTTCCCCGGTGGAGTTGTGCAGGGGGTGTGTTTGGAACATTTTGTCACCAGCCGACTCCAAAATTCAGCGGTTCCCTATCTCAGCCCAGAAAGCAGGTAGAACAACTTTTGTGGTGTCTTTCAGCTGCCTACCAAGGTAGTGTAAAAACTACCAAGAGAACTCCTGTCTGGCACCTTCCCCGGTGGAGTTGTGCATGGGGTGTGTTTGGAACATTTTGTCACCGGCCGAGTCCAAAATTCAGCGGTTCCCCATCTCAGCCCAGAAAGCAGGTAGAACAACTTTTGTGGTGTCTTTCAGCTGCCTACCGGAGCAATGTAAAAACTACCAGGAGAACTCCTGTCTGGCACCTTCCCCGGTGGAGTTGTGCATGGGGTGTGTTTGGAACATTTTGTCACCGGCCGAGTCCAAAATTCAGCTGTTCCCCATCTCAGCCCAGAAAGCAGGTAGAACAACTTTTGTGGTGTCTTTCAGATGCCTACCGGAGCAATGTAAAAACTACCAGGAGAACTGCTGTCTGGCACCTTCCGTGGTGGAGTTGTGCATGGGGTGTGTTTGGAACATTTTGTCACCGGCCGAGTCCAAAATTCAGCGGTTCCCCATCTCAGCCCAGAAAGCAGGTAGAACATCTTTTGTGGTGTCTTTTAGATGCCTACCAAGGTAGTGTAAAAACTACCAAGAGAACTCCTGTCTGGCACCTTCCGTGGTGGAGTTGTGCATGGGGTGTGTTTGGAACATTTTGTCACCGGCCGACTCCAAAATTCAGCGGTTCCCCATCTCAGCCCAGAAAGCAGGAAGAACAACTTTTGTGGTGTCTTTCAGATGCCTACCAAGGTAGTGTAAAAACTACCAGGAGAACTCCTGTCTGGCACCTTCCCCGGTGGAGTTGTGCATGGGGTGTGTTTGGAACATTTTGTCACCAGCCGACTCCAAAATTCAGCGTTTCCCCATCTCAGCCCAGAAAGCAGGTAGAACAACTTTTGTGGTGTCTTTCAGATGCCTACCAAGGTAGTGTAAAAACTACCAGGAGAACTCCTGTCTGGCACCTTCCCCGGTGGAGTTGTGCATGGGGTGTGTTTGGAACATTTTGTCACCAGCCGACTCCAAAATTCAGCGTTTCCCCATCTCAGCCCAGAAAGCAGGTAGAACAACTTTTGTGGTGTCTTTCAGATGCCTACCAAGGTAGTGTAAAAACTACCAAGAGAACTCCTGTCTGGCACCTTCCCCGGTGGAGTTGTGCATGGGGTGTGTTTGGAACATTTTGTCACCGGCCGAGTCCAAAATTCAGCGATTCCCCATCTCAGCCCAGAAAGCAGGTAGAACAACTTTTGTGGTGTCTTTCAGATGCCTACCAAGGTAGTGTAAAAACTACCATGAGAACTCCTGTCTGGCACCTTCCCCGGTGGAGTTGTGCATGGGGTGTGTTTGGAACATTTTGTCACCAGCCGACTCCAAAATTCAGCGTTTCCCCATCTCAGCCCAGAAAGCAGGTAGAACAACTTTTGTGGTGTCTTTCAGATGCCTACCAAGGTAGTGTAAAAACTACCAAGAGAACTCCTGTCTGGCACCTTCCCCGGTGGAGTTGTGCATGGGGTGTGTTTGGAACATTTTGTCACCGGCCGACTCCAAAATTCAGCGGTTCCCCATCTCAGCCCAGAAAGCAGGTAGAACAACTTTTGTGGTGTCTTTCAGATGCCTACCGGAGCAATGTAAAACTACCAGGAGAACTCCTGTCTGGCACCTTCCCCGGTGGAGTTGTGCAGGGGGTGTGTTTGGAACATTTTGTCACCAGCCGAGTCCAAAATTCAGCGATTCCCCATCTCAGCCCAGAAAGCAGGTAGAACAACTTTTGTGGTGTCTTTCAGATGCCTACCAAGGTAGTGTAAAAACTACCATGAGAACTCCTGTCTGGCACCTTCCCCGGTGGAGTTGTGCATGGGGTGTGTTTGGAACATTTTGTCACCAGCCGACTCCAAAATTCAGCGTTTCCCCATCTCAGCCCAGAAAGCAGGTAGAACAACTTTTGTGGTGTCTTTCAGATGCCTACCAAGGTAGTGTAAAAACTACCAAGAGAACTCCTGTCTGGCACCTTCCCCGGTGGAGTTGTGCATGGGGTGTGTTTGGAACATTTTGTCACCGGCCGACTCCAAAATTCAGCGGTTCCCCATCTCAGCCCAGAAAGCAGGTAGAACAACTTTTGTGGTGTCTTTCAGATGCCTACCGGAGCAATGTAAAACTACCAGGAGAACTCCTGTCTGGCACCTTCCCCGGTGGAGTTGTGCAGGGGGTGTGTTTGGAACATTTTGTCACCAGCCGAGTCCAAAATTCAGCGTTTCCCCATCTCAGCCCAGAAAGCAGGTAGAACAACTTTTGTGGTGTCTTTTAGATGCCTACCAAGGTAGTGTAAAAACTACCAAGAGAACTCCTGTCTGGCACCTTCCCCGGTGGAGTTGTGCATGGGGTGTGTTTGGAACATTTTGTCAACGGCCGAGTCCAAAATTCAGCGGTTCCCCATCTCAGCCCAGAAAGCAGGTAGAACAACTTTTGTGGTGTCTTTCAGATGCCTACTGGAGCAATGTAAAAACTACCAAGAGAACTCCTGTCTGGCACCTTCCCCGGTGGAGTTGTGCAGGGGGTGTGTTTGGAACATTTTGTCACCAGCCGAGTCCAAAATTCAGCGGTTCCCCATCTCAGCCCAGAAAGCAGGTAGAACAACTTTTGTGGTGTCTTTTAGATGCCTACCAAGGTAGTGTAAAAACTACCAAGAGAACTCCTGTCTGGCACCTTCCCCGGTGGAGTTGTGCATGGGGTGTGTTTGGAACATTTTGTCACCGGCCGACTCCAAAATTCAGCGGTTCCCCATCTCAGCCCAGAAAGCAGGTAGAACAACTTTTGTGGTGTCTTTCAGATGCCTACCGGAGCAATGTAAAACTACCAGGAGAACTCCTGTCTGGCACCTTCCCCGGTGGAGTTGTGCAGGGGGTGTGTTTGGAACATTTTGTCACCAGCCGAGTCCAAAATTCAGCGGTTCCCCATCTCAGCCCAGAAAGCAGGTAGAACAACTTTTGTGGTGTCTTTTAGATGCCTACCAAGGTAGTGTAAAAACTACCAAGAGAACTCCTGTCTGGCACCTTCCCCGGTGGAGTTGTGCATGGGGTGTGTTTGGAACATTTTGTCACCGGCCGACTCCAAAATTCAGCGGTTCCCCATCTCAGCCCAGAAAGCAGGTAGAACAACTTTTGTGGTGTCTTTCAGATGCCTACCGGAGCAATGTAAAAACTACCAGGAGAACTCCTGTCTGGCACCTTCCCCGGTGGAGTTGTGCATGGGGTGTGTTTGGAACATTTTGTCACCAGCCGAGTCCAAAATTCAGCGGTTCCCCATCTCAGCCCAGAAAGCAGGTAGAACATCTTTTGTGGTATCTTTCAGATGCCTACCGGATCAATGTAAAAACTACCAGGAGAACTCCTGTCTGGCACCTTCCCCGGTGGAGTTGTGCAGGGGGTGTGTTTGGAACATTTTGTCACCGGCCGAGTCCAAAATTTAGCGTTTCCCCATCTCAGCCCAGAAAGCAGGTAGAACAACTTTTGTGGTGTCTTTCAGATGCCTACCAAGGTAGTGTAAAAACTACCAGGAGAACTCCTGTCTGGCACCTTCCCCGGTGGAGTTGTGCATGGGGTGTGTTTGGAACATTTTGTCACCGGCCGAGTCCAAAATTCAGCGATTCCCCATCTCAGCCCAGAAAGCAGGTAGAACAACTTTTGTGGTGTCTTTCAGCTGCCTACCAAGGTAGTGTAAAAACTACCAAGAGAACTCCTGTCTGGCACCTTCCCCGGTGGAGTTGTGCATGGGGTGTGTTTGGAACATTTTGTCACCAGCCGACTCCAAAATTCAGTGTTTCCCCATCTCAGCCCAGAAAGCAGGTAGAACAACTTTTGTGGTGTCTTTCAGATGCCTACCAAGGTAGTGTAAAAACTACTAAGAGAACTCCTGTCTGGCACCTTCCCCGGTGGAGTTGTGCATGGGGTGTGTTTGGAACATTTTGTCACCGGCCGAGTCCAAAATTCAGCGGTTCCCCATTTCAGCCCACAAAGCAGGTAGAACAACTTTTGTGGTGTCTTTCAGATGCCTACCAAGGTAGTGTAAAAACTACCAGGAGAACTCCTGTCTGGCACCTTCCCCGGTGGAGTTGTGCATGGGGTGTGTTTGGAACATTTTGTCACCAGCCGAGTCCAAAATTCAGCGGTTCCCCATCTCAGCCCAGAAAGCAGGTAGAACATCTTTTGTGGTATCTTTCAGATGCCTACTGAATCAATGTAAAAACTACCAGGAGAACTCCTGTCTGGCACCTTCCCCGGTGGAGTTGTGCAGGGGGTGTGTTTGGAACATTTTGCCACCAGCCGACTCCAAAATTCAGCGGTTCCCCATCTCAGCCCAGAAAGCAGGAAGAACAACTTTTGTGGTGCCTTTCAGCTGCCTACCAAGGTAGTGTAAAAACTACCAGGAGAACTCCTGTCTGGCACCTTCCCCGGTGGAGTTGTGCATGGGGTGTCTGTGAAACATTTTGTCACCGGCCGAGTCCAAAATTCAGCGTTTCCCCATCTCAGCCCAGAAAGCAGGTAGAACAACTTTTGTGGTGTCTTTCAGATGCCTACCGGAGCAATGTAAAAACTACCAGGAGAACTCCTGTCTGGCACCTTCCCCGGTGGAGTTGTGCAGGGGGTGTGTTTGGAACATTTTATCACCAGCCGAGTCCAAAATTCAGCGTTTCCCCATCTCAGCCCAGAAAGCAGGTAGAACAACTTTTGTGGTGTCTTTCAGCTGCCTACCAAGGTAGTGTAAAAACTACCAAGAGAACTCCTGTCTGGCACCTTCCCCGGTGGAGTTGTGCATGGGGTGTGTTTGGAACATTTTGTCACCGGCCGAGTCCAAAATTCAGCGATTCCCCATCTCAGCCCAGAAAGCAGGTAGAACAACTTTTGTGGTGTCTTTCAGCTGCCTACCAAGGTAGTGTAAAAACTACCAAGAGAACTCCTGTCTGGCACCTTCCCCGGTGGAGTTGTGCATGGGGTGTGTTTGGAACATTTTGTCAACGGCCGACTCCAAAATTCAGCGGTTCCCCATCTCAGCCCACAAAGCAGGTAGAACAACTTTTCTTGTGCCTTTCAGCTGCCTACCAAGGTAGTGTAAAAACTACCAACAGAATTCGTTCCTGGCACCTTCCCCGGTGGAGTTGTGCAGGGGGTGTGTTTGGAACATTTTGTCACCGGCCGACTCCAAAATTCAGCGGTTCCCCATCTCAGCCCAGAAAGCAGGTAGAACAACTTTTGTGGTGTCTTTCAGATGCCTACCGGAGCAATGTAAAAACTACCAGGAGAACTCCTGTCTGGCACCTTCCCCGGTGGAGTTGTGCATGGGGTGTGTTTGGAACATTTTGTCACCGGCCGAGTCCAAAATTCAGCGGTTCCCCATCTCAGCCCAGAAAGCAGGTAGAACAACTTTTGTGGTGTCTTTCAGATGCCTACCAAGGTAGTGTAAAAACTACCAGGAGAACTCCTGTCTGGCACCTTCCCCGGTGGAGTTGTGCAGGGGGTGTGTTTGGAACATTTTGTCACCAGCCGAGTCCAAAATTCAGCGTTTCCCCATCTCAGCCCAGAAAGCAGGTAGAACAACTTTTGTGGTGCCTTTCAGATGCCTACCAAGGTAGTGTAAAAACTACTAAGAGAACTCCTGTCTGGCACCTTCCCCGGTGGAGTTGTGCATGGGGTGTGTTTGGAACATTTTGTCACCGGCCGAGTCCAAAATTCAGCGATTACCCATCTCAGCCCAGAAAGCAGGTAGAACAACTTTTGTGGTGTCTTTCAGCTGCCTACCAAGGTAGTGTAAAAACTACCAGGAGAACTCCTGTCTGGCACCTTCCCCGGTGGAGTTGTGCATGGGGTGTGTTTGGAACATTTTGTCACCAGCCGACTCCAAAATTCAGCGTTTCCCCATCTCAGCCCAGAAAGCAGGTAGAACAACTTTTGTGGTGTCTTTCAGATGCCTACCAAGGTAGTGTAAAAACTACTAAGAGAACTCCTGTCTGGCACCTTCCCCGGTGGAGTTGTGCATGGGGTGTGTTTGGAACATTTTGTCACCGGCCGAGTCCAAAATTCAGCGATTCCCCATCTCAGCCCAGAAAGCAGGTAGAACAACTTTTGTGGTGTCTTTCAGATGCCTACCAAGGTAGTGTAAAAACTACCAGGAGAACTCCTGTCTGGCACCTTCCCCGGTGGAGTTGTGCATGGGGTGTGTTTGGAACATTTTGTCACCAGCCGAGTCCAAAATTCAGCTGTTCCCCATCTCAGCCCAGAAAGCAGGTAGAACAACTTTTGTGGTGTCTTTCAGATGCCTACCTGAGCAATGTAAAAACTACCAGGAGAACTCCTGTCTGGCACCTTCCCCGGTGGAGTTGTGCAGGGGGTGTGTTTGGAACATTTTGTCACCAGCCGACTCCAAAATTCAGCGGTTCCCTATCTCAGCCCAGAAAGCAGGTAGAACAACTTTTGTGGTGTCTTTCAGCTGCCTACCAAGGTAGTGTAAAAACTACCAAGAGAACTCCTGTCTGGCACCTTCCCCGGTGGAGTTGTGCATGGGGTGTGTTTGGAACATTTTGTCAACGGCCGAGTCCAAAATTCAGCGGTTCCCCATCTCAGCCCAGAAAGCAGGTAGAACAACTTTTGTGGTGTCTTTCAGATGCCTACCGGAGCAATGTAAAAACTACCAGGAGAACTCCTGTCTGGCACCTTCCCCGGTGGAGTTGTGCATGGGGTGTGTTTGGAACATTTTGTCACCGGCCGAGTCCAAAATTCAGCTGTTCCCCATCTCAGCCCAGAAAGCAGGTAGAACAACTTTTGTGGTGTCTTTCAGATGCCTACCGGAGCAATGTAAAAACTACCAGGAGAACTGCTGTCTGGCACCTTCCGTGGTGGAGTTGTGCATGGGGTGTGTTTGGAACATTTTGTCACCGGCCGAGTCCAAAATTCAGCGGTTCCCCATCTCAGCCCAGAAAGCAGGTAGAACATCTTTTGTGGTGTCTTTTAGATGCCTACCAAGGTAGTGTAAAAACTACCAAGAGAACTCCTGTCTGGCACCTTCCGTGGTGGAGTTGTGCATGGGGTGTGTTTGGAACATTTTGTCACCGGCCGACTCCAAAATTCAGCGGTTCCCCATCTCAGCCCAGAAAGCAGGAAGAACAACTTTTGTGGTGTCTTTCAGATGCCTACCAAGGTAGTGTAAAAACTACCAGGAGAACTCCTGTCTGGCACCTTCCCCGGTGGAGTTGTGCATGGGGTGTGTTTGGAACATTTTGTCACCAGCCGACTCCAAAATTCAGCGGTTCCCCATCTCAGCCCAGAAAGCAGGTAGAACAACTTTTGTGGTGTCTTTCAGATGCCTACCAAGGTAGTGTAAAAACTACCAAGAGAACTCCTGTCTGGCACCTTCCCCGGTGGAGTTGTGCATGGGGTGTGTTTGGAACATTTTGTCACCGGCCGAGTCCAAAATTCAGCGATTCCCCATCTCAGCCCAGAAAGCAGGTAGAACAACTTTTGTGGTGTCTTTCAGATGCCTACCAAGGTAGTGTAAAAACTACCATGAGAACTCCTGTCTGGCACCTTCCCCGGTGGAGTTGTGCATGGGGTGTGTTTGGAACATTTTGTCACCGGCCGAGTCCAAAATTCAGCGGTTCCCCATCTCAGCCCAGAAAGCAGGTAGAACAACTTTTGTGGTGTCTTTCAGATGCCTACCAAGGTAGTGTAAAAACTACTAAGAGAACTCCTGTCTGGCACCTTCCCCGGTGGAGTTGTGCATGGGGTGTGTTTGGAACATTTTGTCACCGGCCGAGTCCAAAATTCAGCGTTTCCCCATCTCAGCCCAGAAAGCAGGTAGAACAACTTTTGTGGTGTCTTTCAGATGCCTACCAAGGTAGTGTAAAAACTACCAAGAGAACTCCTGTCTGGCACCTTCCCCGGTGGAGTTGTGCATGGGGTGTGTTTGGAACATTTTGTCACCGGCCGACTCCAAAATTCAGCGGTTCCCCATCTCAGCCCAGAAAGCAGGTAGAACAACTTTTGTGGTGTCTTTCAGATGCCTACCGGAGCAATGTAAAACTACCAGGAGAACTCCTGTCTGGCACCTTCCCCGGTGGAGTTGTGCAGGGGGTGTGTTTGGAACATTTTGTCACCAGCCGAGTCCAAAATTCAGCGGTTCCCCATCTCAGCCCAGAAAGCAGGTAGAACAACTTTTGTGGTGTCTTTTAGATGCCTACCAAGGTAGTGTAAAAACTACCAAGAGAACTCCTGTCTGGCACCTTCCCCGGTGGAGTTGTGCATGGGGTGTGTTTGGAACATTTTGTCAACGGCCGAGTCCAAAATTCAGCGGTTCCCCATCTCAGCCCAGAAAGCAGGTAGAACAACTTTTGTGGTGTCTTTCAGATGCCTACTGGAGCAATGTAAAAACTACCAAGAGAACTCCTGTCTGGCACCTTCCCCGGTGGAGTTGTGCAGGGGGTGTGTTTGGAACATTTTGTCACCAGCCGAGTCCAAAATTCAGCGGTTCCCCATCTCAGCCCAGAAAGCAGGTAGAACAACTTTTGTGGTGTCTTTTAGATGCCTACCAAGGTAGTGTAAAAACTACCAAGAGAACTCCTGTCTGGCACCTTCCCCGGTGGAGTTGTGCATGGGGTGTGTTTGGAACATTTTGTCACCGGCCGACTCCAAAATTCAGCGGTTCCCCATCTCAGCCCAGAAAGCAGGTAGAACAACTTTTGTGGTGTCTTTCAGATGCCTACCGGAGCAATGTAAAACTACCAGGAGAACTCCTGTCTGGCACCTTCCCCGGTGGAGTTGTGCAGGGGGTGTGTTTGGAACATTTTGTCACCAGCCGAGTCCAAAATTCAGCGGTTCCCCATCTCAGCCCAGAAAGCAGGTAGAACAACTTTTGTGGTGTCTTTTAGATGCCTACCAAGGTAGTGTAAAAACTACCAAGAGAACTCCTGTCTGGCACCTTCCCCGGTGGAGTTGTGCATGGGGTGTGTTTGGAACATTTTGTCACCGGCCGACTCCAAAATTCAGCGGTTCCCCATCTCAGCCCAGAAAGCAGGTAGAACAACTTTTGTGGTGTCTTTCAGATGCCTACCGGAGCAATGTAAAAACTACCAGGAGAACTCCTGTCTGGCACCTTCCCCGGTGGAGTTGTGCATGGGGTGTGTTTGGAACATTTTGTCACCAGCCGAGTCCAAAATTCAGCGGTTCCCCATCTCAGCCCAGAAAGCAGGTAGAACATCTTTTGTGGTATCTTTCAGATGCCTACCGGATCAATGTAAAAACTACCAGGAGAACTCCTGTCTGGCACCTTCCCCGGTGGAGTTGTGCAGGGGGTGTGTTTGGAACATTTTGTCACCGGCCGAGTCCAAAATTTAGCGTTTCCCCATCTCAGCCCAGAAAGCAGGTAGAACAACTTTTGTGGTGTCTTTCAGATGCCTACCAAGGTAGTGTAAAAACTACCAGGAGAACTCCTGTCTGGCACCTTCCCCGGTGGAGTTGTGCATGGGGTGTGTTTGGAACATTTTGTCACGGCGAGTCCAAAATTCAGCGATTCCCCATCTCAGCCCAGAAAGCAGGTAGAACAACTTTTGTGGTGTCTTTCAGCTGCCTACCAAGGTAGTGTAAAAACTACCAAGAGAACTCCTGTCTGGCACCTTCCCCGGTGGAGTTGTGCATGGGGTGTGTTTGGAACATTTTGTCACCAGCCGACTCCAAAATTCAGTGTTTCCCCATCTCAGCCCAGAAAGCAGGTAGAACAACTTTTGTGGTGTCTTTCAGATGCCTACCAAGGTAGTGTAAAAACTACTAAGAGAACTCCTGTCTGGCACCTTCCCCGGTGGAGTTGTGCAGGGGGTGTGTTTGGAACATTTTGTCACCGGCCGAGTCCAAAATTCAGCGGTTCCCCATCTCAGACCACAAAACAGGTAGAACAACTTTTGTGGTGTCTTTCAGATGCCTACCAAGGTAGTGTAAAAACTACTAAGAGAACTCCTGTCTGGCACCTTCCCCGGTGGAGTTGTGCATGGGGTGTGTTTGGAACATTTTGTCACCAGCCGAGTCCAAAATTCAGCGGTTCCCCATCTCAGCCCAGAAAGCAGGTAGAACATCTTTTGTGGTATCTTTCAGATGCCTACTGAATCAATGTAAAAACTACCAGGAGAACTCCTGTCTGGCACCTTCCCCGGTGGAGTTGTGCAGGGGGTGTGTTTGGAACATTTTGCCACCAGCCGACTCCAAAATTCAGCGGTTCCCCATCTCAGCCCAGAAAGCAGGAAGAACAACTTTTGTGGTGCCTTTCAAATGCCTACCAAGGTAGTGTAAAAACTACCAGGAGAACTCCTGTCTGGCACCTTCCCCGGTGGAGTTGTGCATGGGGTGTCTGTGAAACATTTTGTCACCGGCCGAGTCCAAAATTCAGCGGTTCCCCATCTCAGCCCAGAAAGCAGGTAGAACAACTTTTGTGGTGTCTTTCAGATGCCTACCGGAGCAATGTAAAAACTACCAGGAGAACTCCTGTCTGGCACCTTCCCCGGTGGAGTTGTGCAGGGGGTGTGTTTGGAACATTTTATCACCAGCCGAGTCCAAAATTCAGCGGTTCCCCATCTCAGCCCAGAAAGCAGGTAGAACAACTTTTGTGGTGTCTTTCAGCTGCCTACCAAGGTAGTGTAAAAACTACCAAGAGAACTCCTGTCTGGCACCTTCCCCGGTGGAGTTGTGCATGGGGTGTGTTTGGAACATTTTGTCACCGGCCGAGTCCAAAATTCAGCGATTCCCCATCTCAGCCCAGAAAGCAGGTAGAACAACTTTTGTGGTGTCTTTCAGCTGCCTACCAAGGTAGTGTAAAAACTACCAAGAGAACTCCTGTCTGGCACCTTCCCCGGTGGAGTTGTGCATGGGGTGTGTTTGGAACATTTTGTCAACGGCCGACTCCAAAATTCAGCGGTTCCCCATCTCAGCCCACAAAGCAGGTAGAACAACTTTTCTTGTGCCTTTCAGCTGCCTACCAAGGTAGTGTAAAAACTACCAACAGAATTCGTTCCTGGCACCTTCCCCGGTGGAGTTGTGCATGGGGTGTGTTTGGAACATTTTGTCACCGGCCGACTCCAAAATTCAGCATTTCCCCATCTCAGCCCAGAAAGCAGGTAGAACAACTTTTGTGGTGTCTTTCAGATGCCTACCGGAGCAATGTAAAAACTACCAGGAGAACTCCTGTCTGGCACCTTCCCCGGTGGAGTTGTGCATGGGGTGTGTTTGGAACATTTTGTCACCGGCCGACTCCAAAATTCAGCGATTCCCCATCTCAGCCCAGAAAGCAGGTAGAACAACTTTTGTGGTGTCTTTCAGATGCCTACCAAGGTAGTGTAAAAACTACCAGGAGAACTCCTGTCTGGCACCTTCCCCGGTGGAGTTGTGCATGGGGTGTGTTTGGAACATTTTGTCACCAGCCGAGTCCAAAATTCAGCGTTTCCCCATCTCAGCCCAGAAAGCAGGTAGAACAACTTTTGTGGTGTCTTTCAGATGCCTACCAAGGTAGTGTAAAAACTACTAAGAGAACTCCTGTCTGGCACCTTCCCCGGTGGAGTTGTGCAGGGGGTGTGTTTGGAACATTTTGTCACCGGCCGAGTCCAAAATTCAGCGGTTCCCCATCTCAGCCCAGAAAGCAGGTAGAACATCTTTTGTGGTATCTTTCAGATGCCTACCGGATCAATGTAAAAACTACCAGGAGAACTCCTGTCTGGCACCTTCCCGGTGGAGTTGTGCAGGGGGTGTGTTTGGAACATTTTGTCACCAGCCGAGTCCAAAATTCAGCGGTTCCCCATCTCAGCCCAGAAAGCAGGTAGAACAACTTTTGTGGTGTCTTTCAGATGCCTACCGGAGCAATGTAAAAACTACCAGGAGAACTCCTGTATGGCACCTTCCCCGGTGGAGTTGTGCAGGGGGTGTGTTTGGAACATTTTGTCACCAGCCGAGTCCAAAATTCAGCGGTTCCCCATCTCAGCCCAGAAAGCAGGTAGAACAACTTTTGTGGTGTCTTTCAGCTGCCTACCAAGGTAGTGTAAAAACTACCAGGAGAACTCCTGTCTGGCACCTTCCCCGGTGGAGTTGTGCATGGGGTGTGTTTGGAACATTTTGTCACCAGCCGAGTCCAAAATTCAGCGTTTCCCCATCTCAGCCCAGAAAGCAGGTAGAACAACTTTTGTGGTGCCTTTCAGCTGCCTACCAAGGTAGTGTAAAAACTACCAAGAGAACTCCTGTCTGGCACCTTCCCCGGTGGAGTTGTGCATGGGGTGTGTTTGGAACATTTTGTCAACGGCCGACTCCAAAATTCAGCGGTTCCCCATCTCAGCCCACAAAGCAGGTAGAACAACTTTTCTTGTGCCTTTCAGCTGCCTACCAAGGTAGTGTAAAAACTACCAAGAGAATTCGTTCCTGGCACCTTCCCCGGTGGAGTTGTGCAGGGGGTGTGTTTGGAACATTTTGTCACCGGCCGAGTCCAAAATTCAGCTGTTCCCCATCTCAGCCCAGAAAGCAGGTAGAACAACATTTTTGGTGTCTTTCAGATGCCTACCGGACCAATGTAAAAACTACCAGGAGAACTCCTGTCTGGCACCTTCCCCGGTGGAGTTGTGCATGGGGTGTGTTTGGAACATTTTGTCACCAGCCGACTCCAAAATTCAGCGTTTCCCCATCTCAGCCCAGAAAGCAGGTAGAACAACTTTTGTGGTGTCTTTCAGATGCCTACCAAGGTAGTGTAAAAACTACTAAGAGAACTCCTGTCTGGCACCTTCCCCGGTGGAGTTGTGCATGGGGTGTGTTTGGAACATTTTGTCACCGGCCGAGTCCAAAATTCAGCGTTTCCCCATCTCAGCCCAGAAAGCAGGTAGAACAACTTTTGTGGTGTCTTTCAGATGCCTACCAAGGTAGTGTAAAAACTACCAGGAGAACTCCTGTCTGGCACCTTCCCCGGTGGAGTTGTGCAGGGGGTGTGTTTGGAACATTTTGCCACCAGCCGACTCCAAAATTCAGCGGTTCCCCATCTCAGCCCAGAAAGCAGGTAGAACAACTTTTGTGGTGCCTTTCAGATGCCTACCAAGGTAGTGTAAAAACTACTAAGAGAACTCCTGTCTGGCACCTTCCCCGGTGGAGTTGTGCATGGGGTGTGTTTGGAACATTTTGTCACCAGCCGACTCCAAAATTCAGCGTTTCCCCATCTCAGCCCAGAAAGCAGGTAGAACAACTTTTGTGGTGTCTTTCAGATGCCTACCAAGGTAGTGTAAAAACTACTAAGAGAACTCCTGTCTGGCACCTTCCCCGGTGGAGTTGTGCATGGGGTGTGTTTGGAACATTTTGTCACCGGCCGAGTCCAAAATTCAGCGGTTCCCCATCTCAGCCCAGAAAGTAGGTAGAACAACTTTTGTGGTGTCTTTCAGATGCCTACCAAGGTAGTGTAAAAACTACCAGGAGAACTCCTGTCTGGCACCTTCCCCGGTGGAGTTGTGCAGGGGGTGTGTTTGGAACATTTTGCCACCAGCCGACTCCAAAATTCAGCGGTTCCCCATCTCAGCCCAGAAAGCAGGTAGAACAACTTTTGTGGTGCCTTTCAGATGCCTACCAAGGTAGTGTAAAAACTACTAAGAGAACTCCTGTCTGGCACCTTCCCCGGTGGAGTTGTGCATGGGGTGTGTTTGGAACATTTTGTCACCAGCCGAGTCCAAAATTCAGCGGTTCCCCATCTCAGCCCAGAAAGCAGGTAGAACATCTTTTGTGGTGCCTTTCAGCTGCCTACCGGATCAATGTAAAAACTACCAGGAGAACTCCTGTCTGGCACCTTCCCCGGTGGAGTTGTGCAGGGGGTGTGTTTGGAACATTTTGTCACCAGCCGAGTCCAAAATTCAGCGGTTCCCCATCTCAGCCCAGAAAGCAGGTAGAACAACTTTTGTGGTGTCTTTCAGATGCCTACCGGAGCAATGTAAAAACTACCAGGAGAACTCCTGTCTGGCACCTTCCCCGGTGGAGTTGTGCAGGGGGTGTGTTTGGAACATTTTGTCACCGGCCGAGTCCAAAATTCAGCTGTTCCCCATCTCAGCCCAGAAAGCAGGTAGAACAACTTTTGTGGTGTCTTTCAGATGCCTACCAAGGTAGTGTAAAAACTACGAAGAGAACTCCTGTCTGGCACCTTCCCCGGTGGAGTTGTGCATGGGGTGTGTTTGGAACATTTTGTCACCGGCCGACTCCAAAATTCAGCGATTCCCCATCTCAGCCCAGAAAGCAGGTAGAACAACTTTTGTGGTGTCTTTCAGATGCCTACCAAGGTAGTGTAAAAACTACCAGGAGAACTCCTGTCTGGCACCTTCCCCGGTGGAGTTGTGCATGGGGTGTGTTTGGAACATTTTGTCACCAGCCGACTCCAAAATTCAGCGTTTCCCCATCTCAGCCCAGAAAGCAGGTAGAACAACTTTTGTGGTGTCTTTCAGATGCCTACCAAGGTAGTGTAAAAACTACCAAGAGAACTCCTGTCTGGCACCTTCCCCGGTGGAGTTGTGCATGGGGTGTGTTTGGAACATTTTGTCACCAGCCGAGTCCAAAATTCAGCGGTTCCCCATCTCAGCCCAGAAAGCAGGTAGAACAACTTTTGTGGTGCCTTTCAGATGCCTACCAAGGTAGTGTAAAAACTACTAAGAGAACTCCTGTCTGGCACCTTCCCCGGTGGAGTTGTGCATGGGGTGTGTTTGGAACATTTTGTCACCAGCCGAGTCCAAAATTCAGCGGTTCCCCATCTCAGCCCAGAAAGCAGGTAGAACATCTTTTGTGGTGCCTTTCAGCTGCCTACCGGATCAATGTAAAAACTACCAGGAGAACTCCTGTCTGGCACCTTCCCCGGTGGAGTTGTGCAGGGGGTGTGTTTGGAACATTTTGTCACCAGCCGAGTCCAAAATTCAGCGGTTCCCCATCTCAGCCCAGAAAGCAGGTAGAACAACTTTTGTGGTGTCTTTCAGATGCCTACCGGAGCAATGTAAAAACTACCAGGAGAACTCCTGTCTGGCACCTTCCCCGGTGGAGTTGTGCAGGGGGTGTGTTTGGAACATTTTGTCACCGGCCGAGTCCAAAATTCAGCTGTTCCCCATCTCAGCCCAGAAAGCAGGTAGAACAACTTTTGTGGTGTCTTTCAGATGCCTACCAAGGTAGTGTAAAAACTACGAAGAGAACTCCTGTCTGGCACCTTCCCCGGTGGAGTTGTGCATGGGGTGTGTTTGGAACATTTTGTCACCGGCCGACTCCAAAATTCAGCGATTCCCCATCTCAGCCCAGAAAGCAGGTAGAACAACTTTTGTGGTGTCTTTCAGATGCCTACCAAGGTAGTGTAAAAACTACCAGGAGAACTCCTGTCTGGCACCTTCCCCGGTGGAGTTGTGCATGGGGTGTGTTTGGAACATTTTGTCACCAGCCGAGTCCAAAATTCAGCGTTTCCCCATCTCAGCCCAGAAAGCAGGTAGAACAACTTTTGTGGTGTCTTTCAGATGCCTACCAAGGTAGTGTAAAAACTACCAAGAGAACTCCTGTCTGGCACCTTCCCCGGTGGAGTTGTGCATGGGGTGTGTTTGGAACATTTTGTCACCAGCCGAGTCCAAAATTCAGCGGTTCCCCATCTCAGCCCAGAAAGCAGGTAGAACAACTTTTGTGGTGTCTTTCAGATGCCTACCGGAGCAATGTAAAAACTACCAGGAGAACTCCTGTCTGGCACCTTCCCCGGTGGAGTTGTGCATGGGGTGTGTTTGGAACATTTTGTCACCGGCCGAGTCCAAAATTCAGCGGTTCCCCATCTCAGCCCAGAAAGCAGGTAGAACAACTTTTGTGGTGTCTTTCAGATGCCTACCAAGGTAGTGTAAAAACTACCAGGAGAACTCCTGTCTGGCACCTTCCGTGGTGGAGTTGTGCATGGGGTGTGTTTGGAACATTTTGTCACCGGCCGACTCCAAAATTCAGCGGTTCCCCATCTCAGCCCAGAAAGCAGGAAGAACAACTTTTGTGGTGCCTTTCAAATGCCTACCAAGGTACTGTAAAAACTACCAAGAGAACTCCTGTCTGGCACCTTCCCCGGTGGAGTTGTGCATGGGGTGTGTTTGGAACATTTTGTCACCAGCCGACTCCAAAATTCAGCGTTTCCCCATCTCAGCCCAGAAAGCAGGTAGAACAACTTTTGTGGTGTCTTTCAGATGCCTACCAAGGTAGTGTAAAAACTACTAAGAGAACTCCTGTCTGGCACCTTCCCCGGTGGAGTTGTGCATGGGGTGTGTTTGGAACATTTTGTCACCGGCCGAGTCCAAAATTCAGCGGTTCCCCATCTCAGCCCAGAAAGCAGGTAGAACAACTTTTGTGGTGTCTTTCAGATGCCTACCAAGGTAGTGTAAAAACTACCAGGAGAACTCCTGTCTGGCACCTTCCCCGGTGGAGTTGTGCATGGGGTGTGTTTGGAACATTTTGTCACCAGCCGAGTCCAAAATTCAGCTGTTCCCCATCTCAGCCCAGAAAGCAGGTAGAACAACTTTTGTGGTGTCTTTCAGATGCCTACCTGAGCAATGTAAAAACTACCAGGAGAACTCCTGTCTGGCACCTTCCCCGGTGGAGTTGTGCAGGGGGTGTGTTTGGAACATTTTGTCACCAGCCGACTCCAAAATTCAGCGGTTCCCTATCTCAGCCCAGAAAGCAGGTAGAACAACTTTTGTGGTGTCTTTCAGCTGCCTACCAAGGTAGTGTAAAAACTACCAAGAGAACTCCTGTCTGGCACCTTCCCCGGTGGAGTTGTGCATGGGGTGTGTTTGGAACATTTTGTCAACGGCCGAGTCCAAAATTCAGCGGTTCCCCATCTCAGCCCAGAAAGCAGGTAGAACAACTTTTGTGGTGTCTTTCAGATGCCTACCGGAGCAATGTAAAAACTACCAGGAGAACTCCTGTCTGGCACCTTCCCCGGTGGAGTTGTGCATGGGGTGTGTTTGGAACATTTTGTCACCGGCCGAGTCCAAAATTCAGCTGTTCCCCATCTCAGCCCAGAAAGCAGGTAGAACAACTTTTGTGGTGTCTTTCAGATGCCTACCGGAGCAATGTAAAAACTACCAGGAGAACTCCTGTCTGGCACCTTCCCCGGTGGAGTTGTGCATGGGGTGTGTTTGGAACATTTTGTCACCGGCCGAGTCCAAAATTCAGCGGTTCCCCATCTCAGCCCAGAAAGCAGGTAGAACATCTTTTGTGGTGTCTTTTAGATGCCTACCAAGGTAGTGTAAAAACTACCAGGAGAACTCCTGTCTGGCACCTTCCGTGGTGGAGTTGTGCATGGGGTGTGTTTGGAACATTTTGTCACCGGCCGAGTCCAAAATTCAGCGTTTCCCCATCTCAGCCCAGAAAGCAGGAAGAACAACTTTTGTGGTGTCTTTCAGATGCCTACCAAGGTAGTGTAAAAACTACCAGGAGAACTCCTGTCTGGCACCTTCCCCGGTGGAGTTGTGCATGGGGTGTGTTTGGAACATTTTGTCACCAGCCGACTCCAAAATTCAGCGGTTCCCCATCTCAGCCCAGAAAGCAGGTACAACTTCTTTTCTTGTGCCTTTCAGCTGCCTACCTAGGTAGTGTAAAAACTACCAGGAGAACTCCTGTCTGGCACCTTCCCCGGTGGAGTTGTGCATGGGGTGTGTTTGGAACATTTTGTCAACGGCCGACTCCAAAATTCAGCGGTTCCCCATCTCAGCCCACAAAGCAGGTACAACAACTTTTCTTGTGCCTTTCAGCTGCCTACCAAGGTAGTGTAAAAACTACCAACAGAATTCGTTCCTGGCACCTTCCCCGGTGGAGTTGTGCATGGGGTGTCTGTGGAACATTTTGTCACCGGCCGACTCCAAAATTCAGCGGTTCCCCATCTCAGCCCAGAAAGCAGGTAGAACAACTTTTGTGGTGTCTTTCAGATGCCTACCGGAGCAATGTAAAAACTACCAGGAGAACTCCTGTCTGGCACCTTCCCCGGTGGAGTTGTGCAGGGGGTGTGTTTGGAACATTTTGTCACCAGCCGACTCCAAAATTCAGCGGTTCCCTATCTCAGCCCAGAAAGCAGGTAGAACAACTTTTGTGGTGTCTTTCAGATGCCTACCGGAGCAATGTAAAAACTACCAGGAGAAGTCCTGTCTGGCTCCTTCCGTGGTGGAGTTGTGCATGGGGTGTGTTTGGAACATTTTGTCACCAGCCGACTCCAAAATTCAGCGTTTCCCCATCTCAGCCCAGAAAGCAGGTAGAACAACTTTTGTGGTGTCTTTCAGATGCCTACCAAGGTAGTGTAAAAACTACTAAGAGAACTCCTGTCTGGCACCTTCCCCGGTGGAGTTGTGCATGGGGTGTGTTTGGAACACTTTGTCACCGGCCGAGTCCAAAATTTAGCGATTCCCCATCTCAGCCCAGAAAGCAGGTAGAACAACTTTTGTGGTGTCTTTCAGATGCCTACCAAGGTAGTGTAAAAACTACCAGGAGAACCCCTGTCTGGCACCTTCCCCGGTGGAGTTGTGCATGGGGTGTGTTTGGAACATTTTGTCACCAGCCGAGTCCAAAATTCAGCTGTTCCCCATCTCAGCCCAGAAAGCAGGTAGAACAACTTTTGTGGTGTCTTTCAGATGCCTACCGGAGCAATGTAAAAACTACCAGGAGAACTCCTGTCTGGCACCTTCCCCGGTGGAGTTGTGCAGGGGGTGTGTTTGGAACATTTTGTCACCAGCCGAGTCCAAAATTCAGCGGTTCCCCATCTCAGCCCAGAAAGCAGGTAGAACAACTTTTGTGGTGTCTTTCAGATGCCTACCGGAGCAATGTAAAAACTACCAGGAGAACTCCTGTATGGCACCTTCCCCGGTGGAGTTGTGCAGGGGGTGTGTTTGGAACATTTTGTCACCGGCCGAGTCCAAAATTCAGCGGTTCCCCATCTCAGCCCAGAAAGCAGGTAGAACATCTTTTGTGGTGTCTTTTAGATGCCTACCAAGGTAGTGTAAAAACTACCAGGAGAACTCCTGTCTGGCACCTTCCCCGGTGGAGTTGTGCATGGGGTGTGTTTGGAACATTTTGTCACCGGCCGAGTCCAAAATTCAGCGTTTCCCCATCTCAGCCCAGAAAGCAGGAAGAACAACTTTTGTGGTGTCTTTCAGATGCCTACCAAGGTAGTGTAAAAACTACCAGGAGAACTCCTGTCTGGCACCTTCCCCGGTGGAGTTGTGCATGGGGTGTGTTTGGAACATTTTGTCACCAGCCGACTCCAAAATTCAGCGGTTCCCCAACTCAGCCCAGAAAGCAGGTAGAACAACTTTTGTGGTGTCTTTCAGATGCCTACCAAGGTAGTGTAAAAACTACCAGGAGAACTCCTGTCTGGCACCTTCCCCGGTGGAGTTGTGCATGGGGTGTGTTTGGAACATTTTGTCAACGGCCGACTCCAAAATTCAGCGGTTCCCCATCTCAGCCCACAAAGCAGGTACAACAACTTTTCTTGTGCCTTTCAGCTGCCTACCAAGGTAGTGTAAAAACTACCAACAGAATTCGTTCCTGGCACCTTCCCCGGTGGAGTTGTGCATGGGGTGTCTGTGGAACATTTTGTCACCGGCCGACTCCAAAATTCAGCGGTTCCCCATCTCAGCCCAGAAAGCAGGTAGAACAACTTTTGTGGTGTCTTTCAGATGCCTACCGGAGCAATGTAAAAACTACCAGGAGAACTCCTGTCTGGCACCTTCCCCGGTGGAGTTGTGCAGGGGGTGTGTTTGGAACATTTTGTCACCAGCCGACTCCAAAATTCAGCGGTTCCCTATCTCAGCCCAGAAAGCAGGTAGAACAACTTTTGTGGTGTCTTTCAGATGCCTACCGGAGCAATGTAAAAACTACCAGGAGAAGTCCTGTCTGGCTCCTTCCGTGGTGGAGTTGTGCATGGGGTGTGTTTGGAACATTTTGTCACCAGCCGACTCCAAAATTCAGCGTTTCCCCATCTCAGCCCAGAAAGCAGGTAGAACAACTTTTGTGGTGTCTTTCAGATGCCTACCAAGGTAGTGTAAAAACTACTAAGAGAACTCCTGTCTGGCACCTTCCCCGGTGGAGTTGTGCATGGGGTGTGTTTGGAACACTTTGTCACCGGGCGAGTCCAAAATTTAGCGATTCCCCATCTCAGCCCAGAAAGCAGGTAGAACAACTTTTGTGGTGTCTTTCAGATGCCTACCAAGGTAGTGTAAAAACTACCAGGAGAACCCCTGTCTGGCACCTTCCCCGGTGGAGTTGTGCATGGGGTGTGTTTGGAACATTTTGTCACCAGCCGAGTCCAAAATTCAGCTGTTCCCCATCTCAGCCCAGAAAGCAGGTAGAACAACTTTTGTGGTGTCTTTCAGATGCCTACCGGAGCAATGTAAAAACTACCAGGAGAACTCCTGTCTGGCACCTTCCCCGGTGGAGTTGTGCAGGGGGTGTGTTTGGAACATTTTGTCACCAGCCGAGTCCAAAATTCAGCGGTTCCCCATCTCAGCCCAGAAAGCAGGTAGAACAACTTTTGTGGTGTCTTTCAGATGCCTACCGGAGCAATGTAAAAACTACCAGGAGAACTCCTGTCTGGCACCTTCCCCGGTGGAGTTGTGCATGGGGTGTGTTTGGAACATTTTGTCACCGGCCGAGTCCAAAATTCAGCGGTTCCCCATCTCAGCCCAGAAAGCAGGTAGAACATCTTTTGTGGTGTCTTTCAGATGCCTACCGGAGCAATGTAAAAACTACCAGGAGAACTCCTGTCTGGCACCTTCCCCGGTGGAGTTGTGCAGGGGGTGTGTTTGGAACATTTTGTCACCAGCCGAGTCCAAAATTCAGCGGTTCCCCATCTCAGCCCAGAAAGCAGGTAGAACAACTTTTGTGGTGTCTTTTAGATGCCTACCAAGGTAGTGTAAAAACTACCAAGAGAACTCCTGTCTGGCACCTTCCCCGGTGGAGTTGTGCATGGGGTGTGTTTGGAACATTTTGTCACCGGCCGACTCCAAAATTCAGCGGTTCCCCATCTCAGCCCAGAAAGCAGGTAGAACAACTTTTGTGGTGTCTTTCAGATGCCTACCGGAGCAATGTAAAAACTACCAGGAGAACTCCTGTCTGGCACCTTCCCCGGTGGAGTTGTGCATGGGGTGTCTTTGGAACATTTTGTCACCAGCCGAGTCCAAAATTCAGCGGTTCCCCATCTCAGCCCAGAAAGCAGGTAGAACATCTTTTGTGGTATCTTTCAGATGCCTACCGGATCAATGTAAAAACTACCAGGAGAACTCCTGTCTGGCACCTTCCCCGGTGGAGTTGTGCAGGGGGTGTGTTTGGAACATTTTGTCACCGGCCGAGTCCAAAATTTAGCGTTTCCCCATCTCAGCCCAGAAAGCAGGTAGAACAACTTTTGTGGTGTCTTTCAGATGCCTACCAAGGTAGTGTAAAAACTACCAGGAGAACTCCTGTCTGGCACCTTCCCCGGTGGAGTTGTGCATGGGGTGTGTTTGGAACATTTTGTCACCGGCCGAGTCCAAAATTCAGCGATTCCCCATCTCAGCCCAGAAAGCAGGTAGAACAACTTTTGTGGTGTCTTTCAGATGCCTACCAAGGCAGTGTAAAAACTGCCAAGAGAACTCCTGTCTGGCACCTTCCCCGGTGGAGTTGTGCATGGGGTGTGTTTGGAACATTTTGTCACCAGCCGACTCCAAAATTCAGCGGTTCCCCATCTCAGCCCAGAAAGCAGGTAGAACAACTTTTGTGGTGTCTTTCAGATGCCTACCAAGGTAGTGTAAAAACTACTAAGAGAACTCCTGTCTGGCACCTTCCCCGGTGGAGTTGTGCATGGGGTGTGTTTGGAACATTTTGTCACCGGCCGAGTCCAAAATTCAGCGGTTCCACATCTCAGCCCACAAAGCAGGTAGAACAACTTTTGTGGTGTCTTTCAGATGCCTACCGGAGCAATGTAAAAACTACCAGGAGAACTCCTGTCTGGCACCTTCCCCGGTGGAGTTGTGCATGGGGTGTGTTTGGAACATTTTGTCACCAGCCGAGTCCAAAATTCAGCGGTTCCCCATCTCAGCCCAGAAAGCAGGTAGAACATCTTTTGTGGTATCTTTCAGATGCCTACTGGATCAATGTAAAAACTACCAGGAGAACTCCTGTCTGGCACCTTCCCCGGTGGAGTTGTGCAGGGGGTGTGTTTGGAACATTTTGCCACCAGCCGACTCCAAAATTCAGCGGTTCCCCATCTCAGCCCAGAAAGCAGGAAGAACAACTTTTGTGGTGCCTTTCAAATGCCTACCAAGGTAGTGTAAAAACTACCAGGAGAACTCCTGTCTGGCACCTTCCCCGGTGGAGTTGTGCATGGGGTGTCTGTGAAACATTTTGTCACCGGCCGAGTCCAAAATTCAGCGGTTCCCCATCTCAGCCCAGAAAGCAGGTAGAACAACTTTTGTGGTGTCTTTCAGATGCCTACCGGAGCAATGTAAAAACTACCAGGAGAACTCCTGTCTGGCACCTTCCCCGGTGGAGTTGTGCAGGGGGTGTGTTTGGAACATTTTATCACCAGCCGAGTCCAAAATTCAGCGGTTCCCCATCTCAGCCCAGAAAGCAGGTAGAACAACTTTTGTGGTGTCTTTCAGCTGCCTACCAAGGTAGTGTAAAAACTACCAAGAGAACTCCTGTCTGGCACCTTCCCCGGTGGAGTTGTGCAGGGGGTGTGTTTGGAACATTTTGTCACCGGCCGAGTCCAAAATTCAGCGATTCCCCATCTCAGCCCAGAAAGCAGGTAGAACAACTTTTGTGGTGTCTTTCAGATGCCTACCAAGGTAGTGTAAAAACTACCAAGAGAACTCCTGTCTGGCACCTTCCCCGGTGGAGTTGTGCATGGGGTGTGTTTGGAACATTTTGTCAACGGCCGACTCCAAAATTCAGCGGTTCCCCATCTCAGCCCACAAAGCAGGTAGAACAACTTTTGTGGTGTCTTTCAGATGCCTACCGGAGCAATGTAAAAACTACCAGGAGAACTCCTGTCTGGCACCTTCCCCGGTGGAGTTGTGCAGGGGGTGTGTTTGGAACATTTTGTCACCGGCCGAGTCCAAAATTCAGCGGTTCCCCATCTCAGCCCAGAAAGCAGGTAGAACATCTTTTGTGGTATCTTTCAGATGCCTACCGGAGCAATGTAAAAACTACCAGGAGAACTCCTGTCTGGCACCTTCCCCGGTGGAGTTGTGCATGGGGTGTGTTTGGAAAATTTTGTCACCAGCCGAGTCCAAAATTCAGCGGTTCCCCATCTCAGCCCAGAAAGCAGGTAGAACAACTTTTGTGGTGTCTTTTAGATGCCTACCAAGGTAGTGTAAAAACTACCAGGAGAACTCCTGTCTGGCACCTTCCCCGGTGGAGTTGTGCATGGGGTGTGTTTGGAACATTTTGTCACCGGCCGACTCCAAAATTCAGCGGTTCCCCATCTCAGCCCAGAAAGCAGGAAGAACAACTTTTGTGGTGCCTTTCAAATGCCTACCAAGGTACTGTAAAAACTACCAAGAGAACTCCTGTCTGGCACCTTCCCCGGTGGAGTTGTGCATGGGGTGTGTTTGGAACATTTTGTCACCAGCCGACTCCAAAATTCAGCGTTTCCCCATCTCAGCCCAGAAAGCAGGTAGAACAACTTTTGTGGTGTCTTTCAGATGCCTACCAAGGTAGTGTAAAAACTACTAAGAGAACTCCTGTCTGGCACCTTCCCCGGTGGAGTTGTGCATGGGGTGTGTTTGGAACATTTTGTCACCGGCCGAGTCCAAAATTCAGCGATTCCCCATCTCAGCCCAGAAAGCAGGTAGAACAACTTTTGTGGTGTCTTTCAGATGCCTACCAAGGTAGTGTAAAAACTACCAAGAGAACTCCTGTCTGGCACCTTCCCCGGTGGAGTTGTGCATGGGGTGTGTTTGGAACACTTTGTCACCGGCCGAGTCCAAAATTCAGCTGTTCCCCATCTCAGCCCAGAAAGCAGGTAGAACAACTTTTGTGGTGTCTTTCAGATGCCTACCTGAGCAATGTAAAAACTACCAGGAGAACTCCTGTCTGGCACCTTCCCCGGTGGAGTTGTGCAGGGGGTGTGTTTGGAACATTTTGTCACCAGCCGACTCCAAAATTCAGCGGTTCCCTATCTCAGCCCAGAAAGCAGGTAGAACAACTTTTGTGGTGTCTTTCAGCTGCCTACCAAGGTAGTGTAAAAACTACCAAGAGAACTCCTGTCTGGCACCTTCCCCGGTGGAGTTGTGCATGGGGTGTGTTTGGAACATTTTGTCAACGGCCGAGTCCCAAATTCAGCGGTTCCCCATCTCAGCCCAGAAAGCAGGTAGAACAACTTTTGTGGTGTCTTTCAGATGCCTACCGGAGCAATGTAAAAACTACCAGGAGAACTCCTGTCTGGCACCTTCCCCGGTGGAGTTGTGCATGGGGTGTGTTTGGAACATTTTGTCACCGGCCGAGTCCAAAATTCAGCTGTTCCCCATCTCAGCCCAGAAAGCAGGTAGAACAACTTTTGTGGTGTCTTTCAGATGCCTACCGGAGCAATGTAAAAACTACCAGGAGAACTCCTGTCTGGCACCTTCCCCGGTGGAGTTGTGCATGGGGTGTGTTTGGAACATTTTGTCACCGGCCGAGTCCAAAATTCAGCGGTTCCCCATCTCAGCCCAGAAAGCAGGTAGAACATCTTTTGTGGTGTCTTTTAGATGCCTACCAAGGTAGTGTAAAAACTACCAAGAGAACTCCTGTCTGGCACCTTCCGTGGTGGAGTTGTGCATGGGGTGTGTTTGGCACATTTTGTCACCGGCCGACTCCAAAATTCAGCGGTTCCCCATCTCAGCCCAGAAAGCAGGAAGAACAACTTTTGTGGTGTCTTTCAGATGCCTACCAAGGTAGTGTAAAAACTACCAGGAGAACTCCTGTCTGGCACCTTCCCCGGTGGAGTTGTGCATGGGGTGTGTTTGGAACATTTTGTCACCAGCCGACTCCAAAATTCAGC
This sequence comes from Falco cherrug, assembly GCF_023634085.1. Classification (NCBI taxonomy): domain Eukaryota; kingdom Metazoa; phylum Chordata; class Aves; order Falconiformes; family Falconidae; genus Falco; species Falco cherrug. The sequence goes on from NW_026599434.1 coordinate 1,669,576, forward strand.
GTTTCCCCATCTCAGCCCAGAAAGCAGGTAGAACAACTTTTGTGGTGTCTTTCAGATGCCTACCAAGGTAGTGTAAAAACTACCAGGAGAACTCCTGTCTGGCACCTTCCCCGGTGGAGTTGTGCATGGGGTGTGTTTGGAACATTTTGTCAACGGCCGACTCCAAAATTCAGCGGTTCCCCATCTCAGCCCACAAAGCAGGTACAACAACTTTTCTTGTGCCTTTCAGCTGCCTACCAAGGTAGTGTAAAAACTACCAACAGAATTCGTTCCTGGCACCTTCCCCGGTGGAGTTGTGCAGGGGGTGTCTGTGGAACATTTTGTCACCGGCCGACTCCAAAATTCAGCGGTTCCCCATCTCAGCCCAGAAAGCAGGTAGAACAACTTTTGTGGTGTCTTTCAGATGCCTACCGGAGCAATGTAAAAACTACCAGGAGAACTCCTGTCTGGCACCTTCCCCGGTGGAGTTGTGCAGGGGGTGTGTTTGGAACATTTTGTCACCAGCCGACTCCAAAATTCAGCGGTTCCCTATCTCAGCCCAGAAAGCAGGTAGAACAACTTTTGTGGTGTCTTTCAGATGCCTACCGGAGCAATGTAAAAACTACCAGGAGAAGTCCTGTCTGGCTCCTTCCGTGGTGGAGTTGTGCATGGGGTGTGTTTGGAACATTTTGTCAACAGCCGACTCCAAAATTCAGCGGTTCCCCATCTCAGCCCAGAAAGCAGGTAGAACAACTTTTGTGGTGTCTTTCAGATGCCTACCAAGGTAGTGTAAAAACTACTAAGAGAACTCCTGTCTGGCACCTTCCCCGGTGGAGTTGTGCATGGGGTGTGTTTGGAACACTTTGTCACCGGCCGAGTCCAAAATTTAGCGATTCCCCATCTCAGCCCAGAAAGCAGGTAGAACAACTTTTGTGGTGTCTTTCAGCTGCCTACCAAGGTAGTGTAAAAACTACCAGGAGAACTCCTGTCTGGCACCTTCCCCGGTGGAGTTGTGCATGGGGTGTGTTTGGAACATTTTGTCACCAGCCGAGTCCAAAATTCAGCGTTTCCCCATCTCAGCCCAGAAAGCAGGTAGAACAACTTTTGTGGTGTCTTTCAGATGCCTACCGGAGCAATGTAAAAACTACCAGGAGAACTCCTGTCTGGCACCTTCCCCGGTGGAGTTGTGCAGGGGGTGTGTTTGGAACATTTTGTCACCAGCCGAGTCCAAAATTCAGCGTTTCCCCATCTCAGCCCAGAAAGCAGGTAGAACAACTTTTGTGGTGTCTTTCAGATGCCTACCGGAGCAATGTAAAAACTACCAGGAGAACTCCTGTCTGGCACCTTCCCCGGTGGAGTTGTGCATGGGGTGTGTTTGGAACATTTTGTCACCGGCCGAGTCCAAAATTCAGCGGTTCCCCATCTCAGCCCAGAAAGCAGGTAGAACATCTTTTGTGGTGTCTTTCAGATGCCTACCGGAGCAATGTAAAAACTACCAGGAGAACTCCTGTCTGGCACCTTCCCCGGTGGAGTTGTGCAGGGGGTGTGTTTGGAACATTTTGTCACCAGCCGACTCCAAAATTCAGCGGTTCCCCATCTCAGCCCAGAAAGCAGGTAGAACAACTTTTGTGGTGTCTTTTAGATGCCTACCAAGGTAGTGTAAAAACTACCAAGAGAACTCCTGTCTGGCACCTTCCCCGGTGGAGTTGTGCATGGGGTGTGTTTGGAACATTTTGTCACCGGCCGAGTCCAAAATTCAGCGGTTCCCCATCTCAGCCCAGAAAGCAGGTAGAACAACTTTTGTGGTGTCTTTCAGATGCCTACCGGAGCAATGTAAAAACTACCAGGAGAACTCCTGTCTGGCACCTTCCCCGGTGGAGTTGTGCATGGGGTGTCTTTGGAACATTTTGTCACCAGCCGAGTCCAAAATTCAGCGGTTCCCCATCTCAGCCCAGAAAGCAGGTAGAACATCTTTTGTGGTATCTTTCAGATGCCTACCGGATCAATGTAAAAACTACCAGGAGAACTCCTGTCTGGCACCTTCCCCGGTGGAGTTGTGCAGGGGGTGTGTTTGGAACATTTTGTCACCGGCCGAGTCCAAAATTTAGCGTTTCCCCATCTCAGCCCAGAAAGCAGGTAGAACAACTTTTGTGGTGTCTTTCAGATGCCTACCAAGGTAGTGTAAAAACTACCAGGAGAACTCCTGTCTGGCACCTTCCCCGGTGCAGTTGTGCATGGGGTGTGTTTGGAACATTTTGTCACCGGCCGAGTCCAAAATTCAGCGATTCCCCATCTCAGCCCAGAAAGCAGGTAGAACAACTTTTGTGGTGTCTTTCAGCTGCCTACCAAGGCAGTGTAAAAACTGCCAAGAGAACTCCTGTCTGGCACCTTCCCCGGTGGAGTTGTGCATGGGGTGTGTTTGGAACATTTTGTCACCAGCCGACTCCAAAATTCAGCGGTTCCCCATCTCAGCCCAGAAAGCAGGTAGAACAACTTTTGTGGTGTCTTTCAGATGCCTACCAAGGTAGTGTAAAAACTACTAAGAGAACTCCTGTCTGGCACCTTCCCCGGTGGAGTTGTGCATGGGGTGTGTTTGGAACATTTTGTCACCGGCCGACTCCAAAATTCAGCGGTTCCCCATCTCAGCCCACAAAGCAGGTAGAACAACTTTTGTGGTGTCTTTCAGATGCCTACCGGAGCAATGTAAAAACTACCAGGAGAACTCCTGTCTGGCACCTTCCCCGGTGGAGTTGTGCATGGGGTGTGTTTGGAACATTTTGTCACCAGCCGAGTCCAAAATTCAGCGGTTCCCCATCTCAGCCCAGAAAGCAGGTAGAACATCTTTTGTGGTATCTTTCAGATGCCTACTGGATCAATGTAAAAACTACCAGGAGAACTCCTGTCTGGCACCTTCCCCGGTGGAGTTGTGCAGGGGGTGTGTTTGGAACATTTTGTCACCAGCCGACTCCAAAATTCAGCGGTTCCCCATCTCAGCCCAGAAAGCAGGAAGAACAACTTTTGTGGTGCCTTTCAAATGCCTACCAAGGTAGTGTAAAAACTACCAGGAGAACTCCTGTCTGGCACCTTCCCCGGTGGAGTTGTGCATGGGGTGTCTGTGAAACATTTTGTCACCGGCCGAGTCCAAAATTCAGCGGTTCCCCATCTCAGCCCAGAAAGCAGGTAGAACAACTTTTGTGGTGTCTTTCAGATGCCTACCGGAGCAATGTAAAAACTACCAGGAGAACTCCTGTCTGGCACCTTCCCCGGTGGAGTTGTGCAGGGGGTGTGTTTGGAACATTTTATCACCAGCCGAGTCCAAAATTCAGCGGTTCCCCATCTCAGCCCAGAAAGCAGGTAGAACAACTTTTGTGGTGTCTTTCAGATGCCTACCAAGGTAGTGTAAAAACTACCAGGAGAACTCCTGTCTGGCACCTTCCGTGGTGGAGTTGTGCAGGGGGTGTGTTTGGAACATTTTGTCACCGGCCGAGTCCAAAATTCAGCGATTCCCCATCTCAGCCCAGAAAGCAGGTAGAACAACTTTTGTGGTGTCTTTCAGCTGCCTACCAAGGTAGTGTAAAAACTACCAAGAGAACTCCTGTCTGGCACCTTCCGTGGTGGAGTTGTGCATGGGGTGTGTTTGGAACATTTTGTCAACGGCCGACTCCAAAATTCAGCGGTTCCCCATCTCAGCCCAGAAAGCAGGTAGAACAACTTTTGTGGTGTCTTTCAGCTGCCTACCAAGGTAGTGTAAAAACTACCAACAGAATTCGTTCCTGGCACCTTCCCCGGTGGAGTTGTGCAGGGGGTGTGTTTGGAACATTTTGTCACCGGCCGACTCCAAAATTCAGCGGTTCCCCATCTCAGCCCAGAAAGCAGGTAGAACAACTTTTTTGGTGTCTTTCAGATGCCTACCGGAGCAATGTAAAAACTACCAGGAGAACTCCTGTCTGGCACCTTCCCCGGTGGAGTTGTGCATGGGGTGTGTTTGGAACATTTTGTCACCGGCCGAGTCCAAAATTCAGCGATTCCCCATCTCAGCCCAGAAAGCAGGTAGAACAACTTTTGTGGTGTCTTTCAGATGCCTACCAAGGTAGTGTAAAAACTACCAGGAGAACTCCTGTCTGGCACCTTCCCCGGTGGAGTTGTGCATGGGGTGTGTTTGGAACATTTTGTCACCAGCCGACTCCAAAATTCAGCTGTTCCCCATCTCAGCCCAGAAAGCAGGTAGAACAACTTTTGTGGTGTCTTTCAGATGCCTACCAAGGTAGTGTAAAAACTACCAAGAGAACTCCTGTCTGGCACCTTCCCCGGTGGAGTTGTGCATGGGGTGTGTTTGGAACATTTTGTCACCAGCCGACTCCAAAATTCAGCGTTTCCCCATCTCAGCCCAGAAAGCAGGTAGAACAACTTTTGTGGTGTCTTTCAGATGCCTACCAAGGTAGTGTAAAAACTACTAAGAGAACTCCTGTCTGGCACCTTCCCCGGTGGAGTTGTGCATGGGGTGTGTTTGGAACATTTTGTCACCGGCCGAGTCCAAAATTCAGCGGTTCCCCATCTCAGCCCAGAAAGCAGGTAGAACAACTTTTGTGGTGTCTTTCAGATGCCTACCGGAGCAATGTAAAAACTACCAGGAGAACTCCTGTCTGGCACCTTCCCCGGTGGAGTTGTGCATGGGGTGTGTTTGGAACATTTTGTCACCGGCCGACTCCAAAATTCAGCGGTTCCCCATCTCAGCCCACAAAGCAGGTAGAACAACTTTTGTGGTGTCTTTCAGATGCCTACCGGAGCAATGTAAAAACTACCAGGAGAACTCCTGTCTGGCACCTTCCCCGGTGGAGTTGTGCATGGGGTGTGTTTGGAACATTTTGTCACCAGCCGAGTCCAAAATTCAGCGGTTCCCCATCTCAGCCCAGAAAGCAGGAAGAACAACTTTTGTGGTGCCTTTCAAATGCCTACCAAGGTAGTGTAAAAACTACCAGGAGAACTCCTGTCTGGCACCTTCCCCGGTGGAGTTGTGCATGGGGTGTCTGTGAAACATTTTGTCACCGGCCGAGTCCAAAATTCAGCGGTTCCCCATCTCAGCCCAGAAAGCAGGTAGAACAACTTTTGTGGTGTCTTTCAGATGCCTACCGGAGCAATGTAAAAACTACCAGGAGAACTCCTGTCTGGCACCTTCCCCGGTGGAGTTGTGCAGGGGGTGTGTTTGGAACATTTTATCACCGGCCGAGTCCAAAATTCAGCGGTTCCCCATCTCAGCCCAGAAAGCAGGTAGAACAACTTTTGTGGTGTCTTTCAGCTGCCTACCAAGGTAGTGTAAAAACTACCAAGAGAACTCCTGTCTGGCACCTTCCCCGGTGGAGTTGTGCAGGGGGTGTGTTTGGAACATTTTGTCACCGGCCGAGTCCAAAATTCAGCGATTCCCCATCTCAGCCCAGAAAGCAGGTAGAACAACTTTTGTGGTGTCTTTCAGCTGCCTACCAAGGTAGTGTAAAAACTACCAAGAGAACTCCTGTCTGGCACCTTCCCCGGTGGAGTTGTGCATGGGGTGTGTTTGGAACATTTTGTCAACGGCCGACTCCAAAATTCAGCGGTTCCCCATCTCAGCCCACAAAGCAGGTAGAACAACTTTTCTTGTGCCTTTCAGCTGCCTACCAAGGTAGTGTAAAAACTACCAACAGAATTCGTTCCTGGCACCTTCCCCGGTGGAGTTGTGCAGGGGGTGTGTTTGGAACATTTTGTCACCGGCCGACTCCAAAATTCAGCGGTTCCCCATCTCAGCCCAGAAAGCAGGTAGAACAACTTTTTTGGTGTCTTTTAGATGCCTACCAAGGTAGTGTAAAAACTACCAAGAGAACTCCTGTCTGGCACCTTCCCCGGTGGAGTTGTGCATGGGGTGTGTTTGGAACATTTTGTCACCGGCCGACTCCAAAATTCAGCGGTTCCCCATCTCAGCCCAGAAAGCAGGAAGAACAACTTTTGTGGTGTCTTTCAGATGCCTACCAAGGTAGTGTAAAAACTACCAAGAGAACTCCTGTCTGGCACCTTCCGTGGTGGAGTTGTGCGTGGGGTGTGTTTGGAACATTTTGTCACCAGCCGACTCCAAAATTCAGCGGTTCCCCATCTCAGCCCAGAAAGCAGGTAGAACAACTTTTGTGGTGTCTTTCAGATGCCTACCAAGGTAGTGTAAAAACTACCAAGAGAACTCCTGTCTGGCACCTTCCCCGGTGGAGTTGTGCATGGGGTGTGTTTGGAACATTTTGTCACCGGCCGAGTCCAAAATTCAGCGATTCCCCATCTCAGCCCAGAAAGCAGGTAGAACAACTTTTGTGGTGTCTTTCAGATGCCTACCAAGGTAGTGTAAAAACTACCATGAGAACTCCTGTCTGGCACCTTCCCCGGTGGAGTTGTGCATGGGGTGTGTTTGGAACATTTTGTCACCAGCCGACTCCAAAATTCAGCGTTTCCCCATCTCAGCCCAGAAAGCAGGTAGAACAACTTTTGTGGTGTCTTTCAGATGCCTACCAAGGTAGTGTAAAAACTACTAAGAGAACTCCTGTCTGGCACCTTCCCCGGTGGAGTTGTGCATGGGGTGTGTTTGGAACATTTTGTCACCGGCCGAGTCCAAAATTCAGCGGTTCCCCATCTCAGCCCAGAAAGCAGGTAGAACAACTTTTGTGGTGTCTTTCAGATGCCTACCAAGGTAGTGTAAAAACTACCAGGAGAACTCCTGTCTGGCACCTTCCCCGGTGGAGTTGTGCATGGGGTGTGTTTGGAACATTTTGCCACCAGCCGACTCCAAAATTCAGCGGTTCCCCATCTCAGCCCAGAAAGCAGGTAGAACAACTTTTGTGGTGCCTTTCAGATGCCTACCAAGGTAGTGTAAAAACTACTAAGAGAACTCCTGTCTGGCACCTTCCCCGGTGGAGTTGTGCATGGGGTGTGTTTGGAACATTTTGTCACCAGCCGAGTCCAAAATTCAGCGGTTCCCCATCTCAGCCCAGAAAGCAGGTAGAACAACTTTTGTGGTGTCTTTCAGATGCCTACCAAGGTAGTGTAAAAACTACTAAGAGAACTCCTGTCTGGCACCTTCCCCGGTGGAGTTGTGCAGGGGGTGTGTTTGGAACACTTTGTCACCGGCCGAGTCCAAAATTTAGCGATTCCCCATCTCAGCCCAGAAAGCAGGTAGAACAACTTTTGTGGTGTCTTTCAGATGCCTACCAAGGTAGTGTAAAAACTACCAGGAGAACTCCTGTCTGGCACCTTCCCCGGTGGAGTTGTGCATGGGGTGTGTTTGGAACATTTTGTCACCAGCCGACTCCAAAATTCAGCGGTTCCCCATCTCAGCCCACAAAGCAGGTAGAACAACTTTTGTGGTGTCTTTCAGATGCCTACCGGAGCAATGTAAAAACTACCAGGAGAACTCCTGTCTGGCACCTTCCCCGGTGGAGTTGTGCAGGGGGTGTGTTTGGAACATTTTGTCACCAGCCGAGTCCAAAATTCAGCGGTTCCCCATCTCAGCCCAGAAAGCAGGTAGAACAACTTTTGTGGTGTCTTTCAGATGCCTACCGGAGCAATGTAAAAACTACCAGGAGAACTCCTGTCTGGCACCTTCCCCGGTGGAGTTGTGCATGGGGTGTGTTTGGAACATTTTGTCACCGGCCGAGTCCAAAATTCAGCGGTTCCCCATCTCAGCCCAGAAAGCAGGTAGAACATCTTTTGTGGTGTCTTTCAGATGCCTACCGGAGCAATGTAAAAACTACCAGGAGAACTCCTGTCTGGCACCTTCCCCGGTGGAGTTGTGCAGGGGGTGTGTTTGGAACATTTTGTCACCAGCCGAGTCCAAAATTCAGCGGTTCCCCATCTCAGCCCAGAAAGCAGGTAGAACAACTTTTGTGGTGTCTTTTAGATGCCTACCAAGGTAGTGTAAAAACTACCAAGAGAACTCCTGTCTGGCACCTTCCCCGGTGGAGTTGTGCATGGGGTGTGTTTGGAACATTTTGTCACCGGCCGACTCCAAAATTTAGCGGTTCCCCATCTCAGCCCAGAAAGCAGGTAGAACAACTTTTGTGGTGTCTTTCAGATGCCTACCGGAGCAATGTAAAAACTACCAGGAGAACTCCTGTCTGGCACCTTCCCCGGTGGAGTTGTGCAGGGGGTGTGTTTGGAACATTTTGTCACCAGCCGAGTCCAAAATTCAGCGGTTCCCCATCTCAGCCCAGAAAGCAGGTAGAACAACTTTTGTGGTGTCTTTTAGATGCCTACCAAGGTAGTGTAAAAACTACCAAGAGAACTCCTGTCTGGCACCTTCCGTGGTGGAGTTGTGCATGGGGTGTGTTTGGAACATTTTGTCACCGGACGACTCCAAAATTCAGCGGTTCCCCATCTCAGCCCAGAAAGCAGGTAGAACAACTTTTGTGGTGTCTTTCAGATGCCTACCGGAGCAATGTAAAAACTACCAGGAGAACTCCTGTCTGGCACCTTCCCCGGTGGAGTTGTGCATGGGTTGTGTTTGGAACATTTTGTCACCAGCCGAGTCCAAAATTCAGCGGTTCCCCATCTCAGCCCAGAAAGCAGGTAGAACATCTTTTGTGGTATCTTTCAGATGCCTACCGGATCAATGTAAAAACTACCAGGAGAACTCCTGTCTGGCACCTTCCCCGGTGGAGTTGTGCATGGGGTGTGTTTGGAACATTTTGTCACCGGCCGACTCCAAAATTCAGCGTTTCCCCATCTCAGCCCAGAAAGCAGGTAGAACAACTTTTGTGGTGTCTTTCAGATGCCTACCAAGGTAGTGTAAAAACTACCAAGAGAACTCCTGTCTGGCACCTTCCCCGGTGGAGTTGTGCATGGGGTGTGTTTGGAACATTTTGTCACCGGCCGAGTCCAAAATTCAGCGATTCCCCATCTCAGCCCAGAAAGCAGGTAGAACAACTTTTGTGGTGTCTTTCAGATGCCTACCGGAGCACTGTAAAAACTACCAGGAGAACTCCTGTCTGGCACCTTCCCCGGTGGAGTTGTGCATGGGGTGTGTTTGGAACATTTTGTCAACGGCCGAGTCCAAAATTCAGCGGTTCCCCATCTCAGCCCAGAAAGCAGGTAGAACAACTTTTGTGGTGCCTTTCAGCTGCCTACCAAGGTAGTGTAAAAACTACCAAGAGAACTCCTGTCTGGCACCTTCCCCGGTGGAGTTGTGCATGGGGTGTGTTTGGAACATTTTGTCACCGGCCGAGTCCAAAATTCAGCGGTTCCCCATCTCAGCCCACAAAGCAGGTACAACAACTTTTCTTGTGCCTTTCAGCTGCCTACCAAGGTAGTGTAAAAACTACCAACAGAATTCGTTCCTGGCACCTTCCCCGGTGGAGTTGTGCATGGGGTGTCTGTGGAACATTTTGTCACCGGCCGAGTCCAAAATTCAGCGGTTCCCCATCTCAGCCCAGAAAGCAGGTAGAACAACTTTTGTGGTGTCTTTCAGATGCCTACCGGAGCAATGTAAAAACTACCAGGAGAACTCCTGTCTGGCACCTTCCGTGGTGGAGTTGTGCATGGGGTGTGTTTGGAACATTTTGTCACCAGCCGACTCCAAAATTCAGCGGTTCCCCATCTCAGCCCAGAAAGCAGGTAGAACAACTTTTGTGGTGTCTTTCAGATGCCTACCAAGGTAGTGTAAAAACTACCAAGAGAACTCCTGTCTGGCACCTTCCCCGGTGGAGTTGTGCATGGGGTGTGTTTGGAACATTTTGTCACCGGCCGAGTCCAAAATTCAGCGATTCCCCATCTCAGCCCAGAAAGCAGGTAGAACAACTTTTGTGGTGTCTTTCAGATGCCTACCAAGGTAGTGTAAAAACTACCATGAGAACTCCTGTCTGGCACCTTCCCCGGTGGAGTTGTGCATGGGGTGTGTTTGGAACATTTTGTCACCAGCCGACTCCAAAATTCAGCGTTTCCCCATCTCAGCCCAGAAAGCAGGTAGAACAACTTTTGTGGTGTCTTTCAGATGCCTACCAAGGTAGTGTAAAAACTACTAAGAGAACTCCTGTCTGGCACCTTCCCCGGTGGAGTTGTGCATGGGGTGTGTTTGGAACATTTTGTCACCGGCCGAGTCCAAAATTCAGCGGTTCCCCATCTCAGCCCAGAAAGCAGGTAGAACAACTTTTGTGGTGTCTTTCAGATGCCTACCAAGGTAGTGTAAAAACTACCAGGAGAACTCCTGTCTGGCACCTTCCCCGGTGGAGTTGTGCATGGGGTGTGTTTGGAACATTTTGCCACCAGCCGACTCCAAAATTCAGCGGTTCCCCATCTCAGCCCAGAAAGCAGGTAGAACAACTTTTGTGGTGCCTTTCAGATGCCTACCAAGGTAGTGTAAAAACTACTAAGAGAACTCCTGTCTGGCACCTTCCCCGGTGGAGTTGTGCATGGGGTGTGTTTGGAACATTTTGTCACCAGCCGAGTCCAAAATTCAGCGGTTCCCCATCTCAGCCCAGAAAGCAGGTAGAACAACTTTTGTGGTGTCTTTCAGATGCCTACCAAGGTAGTGTAAAAACTACTAAGAGAACTCCTGTCTGGCACCTTCCCCGGTGGAGTTGTGCAGGGGGTGTGTTTGGAACACTTTGTCACCGGCCGAGTCCAAAATTTAGCGATTCCCCATCTCAGCCCAGAAAGCAGGTAGAACAACTTTTGTGGTGTCTTTCAGATGCCTACCAAGGTAGTGTAAAAACTACCAGGAGAACTCCTGTCTGGCACCTTCCCCGGTGGAGTTGTGCATGGGGTGTGTTTGGAACATTTTGTCACCAGCCGACTCCAAAATTCAGCGGTTCCCCATCTCAGCCCACAAAGCAGGTAGAACAACTTTTGTGGTGTCTTTCAGATGCCTACCGGAGCAATGTAAAAACTACCAGGAGAACTCCTGTCTGGCACCTTCCCCGGTGGAGTTGTGCAGGGGGTGTGTTTGGAACATTTTGTCACCAGCCGAGTCCAAAATTCAGCGGTTCCCCATCTCAGCCCAGAAAGCAGGTAGAACAACTTTTGTGGTGTCTTTCAGATGCCTACCGGAGCAATGTAAAAACTACCAGGAGAACTCCTGTCTGGCACCTTCCCCGGTGGAGTTGTGCATGGGGTGTGTTTGGAACATTTTGTCACCGGCCGAGTCCAAAATTCAGCGGTTCCCCATCTCAGCCCAGAAAGCAGGTAGAACATCTTTTGTGGTGTCTTTCAGATGCCTACCGGAGCAATGTAAAAACTACCAGGAGAACTCCTGTCTGGCACCTTCCCCGGTGGAGTTGTGCAGGGGGTGTGTTTGGAACATTTTGTCACCAGCCGAGTCCAAAATTCAGCGGTTCCCCATCTCAGCCCAGAAAGCAGGTAGAACAACTTTTGTGGTGTCTTTTAGATGCCTACCAAGGTAGTGTAAAAACTACCAAGAGAACTCCTGTCTGGCACCTTCCCCGGTGGAGTTGTGCATGGGGTGTGTTTGGAACATTTTGTCACCGGCCGACTCCAAAATTTAGCGGTTCCCCATCTCAGCCCAGAAAGCAGGTAGAACAACTTTTGTGGTGTCTTTCAGATGCCTACCGGAGCAATGTAAAAACTACCAGGAGAACTCCTGTCTGGCACCTTCCCCGGTGGAGTTGTGCAGGGGGTGTGTTTGGAACATTTTGTCACCAGCCGAGTCCAAAATTCAGCGGTTCCCCATCTCAGCCCAGAAAGCAGGTAGAACAACTTTTGTGGTGTCTTTTAGATGCCTACCAAGGTAGTGTAAAAACTACCAAGAGAACTCCTGTCTGGCACCTTCCGTGGTGGAGTTGTGCATGGGGTGTGTTTGGAACATTTTGTCACCGGACGACTCCAAAATTCAGCGGTTCCCCATCTCAGCCCAGAAAGCAGGTAGAACAACTTTTGTGGTGTCTTTCAGATGCCTACCGGAGCAATGTAAAAACTACCAGGAGAACTCCTGTCTGGCACCTTCCCCGGTGGAGTTGTGCATGGGTTGTGTTTGGAACATTTTGTCACCAGCCGAGTCCAAAATTCAGCGGTTCCCCATCTCAGCCCAGAAAGCAGGTAGAACATCTTTTGTGGTATCTTTCAGATGCCTACCGGATCAATGTAAAAACTACCAGGAGAACTCCTGTCTGGCACCTTCCCCGGTGGAGTTGTGCAGGGGGTGTGTTTGGAACATTTTGTCACCGGCCGACTCCAAAATTCAGCGGTTCCCCATCTCAGCCCAGAAAGCAGGTAGAACAACTTTTGTGGTGTCTTTCAGATGCCTACCAAGGTAGTGTAAAAACTACCAAGAGAACTCCTGTCTGGCACCTTCCCCGGTGGAGTTGTGCATGGGGTGTGTTTGGAACATTTTGTCACCGGCCGAGTCCAAAATTCAGCGATTCCCCATCTCAGCCCAGAAAGCAGGTAGAACAACTTTTGTGGTGTCTTTCAGATGCCTACCGGAGCACTGTAAAAACTACCAGGAGAACTCCTGTCTGGCACCTTCCCCGGTGGAGTTGTGCATGGGGTGTGTTTGGAACATTTTGTCAACGGCCGAGTCCAAAATTCAGCGGTTCCCCATCTCAGCCCAGAAAGCAGGTAGAACAACTTTTGTGGTGCCTTTCAGCTGCCTACCAAGGTAGTGTAAAAACTACCAAGAGAACTCCTGTCTGGCACCTTCCCCGGTGGAGTTGTGCATGGGGTGTGTTTGGAACATTTTGTCACCGGCCGAGTCCAAAATTCAGCGGTTCCCCATCTCAGCCCACAAAGCAGGTACAACAACTTTTCTTGTGCCTTTCAGCTGCCTACCAAGGTAGTGTAAAAACTACCAACAGAATTCGTTCCTGGCACCTTCCCCGGTGGAGTTGTGCATGGGGTGTCTGTGGAACATTTTGTCACCGGCCGAGTCCAAAATTCAGCGGTTCCCCATCTCAGCCCAGAAAGCAGGTAGAACAACTTTTGTGGTGTCTTTCAGATGCCTACCGGAGCAATGTAAAAACTACCAGGAGAACTCCTGTCTGGCACCTTCCGTGGTGGAGTTGTGCATGGGGTGTGTTTGGAACATTTTGTCACCAGCCGAGTCCAAAATTCAGCGGTTCCCCATCTCAGCCCAGAAAGCAGGTAGAACATCTTTTGTGGTATCTTTCAGATGCCTACCGGAGCAATGTAAAAACTACCAGGAGAACTCCTGTCTGGCACCTTCCCCGGTGGAGTTGTGCATGGGGTGTTTTTGGAACATTTTGTCACCAGCCGAGTCCAAAATTCAGCGTTTCCCCATCTCAGCCCAGAAAGCAGGTAGAACAACTTTTGTGGTGTCTTTTAGATGCCTACCAAGGTAGTGTAAAAACTACCAAGAGAACTCCTGTCTGGCACCTTCCCCGGTGGAGTTGTGCATGGGGTGTGTTTGGAACATTTTGTCACCGGCCGAGTCCAAAATTCAGCGTTTCCCCATCTCAGCCCAGAAAGCAGGAAGAACAACTTTTGTGGTGCCTTTCAAATGCCTACCAAGGTACTGTAAAAACTACCAAGAGAACTCCTGTCTGGCACCTTCCCCGGTGGAGTTGTGCATGGGGTGTGTTTGGAACATTTTGTCACCAGCCGACTCCAAAATTCAGCGTTTCCCCATCTCAGCCCAGAAAGCAGGTAGAACAACTTTTGTGGTGTCTTTCAGATGCCTACCAAGGTAGTGTAAAAACTACTAAGAGAACTCCTGTCTGGCACCTTCCGTGGTGGAGTTGTGCATGGGGTGTGTTTGGAACATTTTGTCACCAGCCGAGTCCAAAATTCAGCGATTCCCCATCTCAGCCCAGAAAGCAGGTAGAACAACTTTTGTGGTGTCTTTCAGATGCCTACCAAGGTAGTGTAAAAACTACCAGGAGAACTCCTGTCTGGCACCTTCCCCGGTGGAGTTGTGCATGGGGTGTGTTTGGAACATTTTGTCACCAGCCGAGTCCAAAATTCAGCTGTTCCCCATCTCAGCCCAGAAAGCAGGTAGAACAACTTTTGTGGTGTCTTTCAGATGCCTACCTGAGCAATGTAAAAACTACCAGGAGAACTCCTGTCTGGCACCTTCCCCGGTGGAGTTGTGCAGGGGGTGTGTTTGGAACATTTTGTCACCAGCCGACTCCAAAATTCAGCGGTTCCCTATCTCAGCCCAGAAAGCAGGTAGAACAACTTTTGTGGTGTCTTTCAGATGCCTACCAAGGTAGTGTAAAAACTACCAAGAGAACTCCTGTCTGGCACCTTCCCCGGTGGAGTTGTGCATGGGGTGTGTTTGGAACATTTTGTCAACGGCCGAGTCCAAAATTCAGCGGTTCCCCATCTCAGCCCAGAAAGCAGGTAGAACAACTTTTGTGGTGTCTTTCAGATGCCTACCGGAGCAATGTAAAAACTACCAGGAGAACTCCTGTCTGGCACCTTCCCCGGTGGAGTTGTGCATGGGGTGTGTTTGGAACATTTTGTCACCGGCCGAGTCCAAAATTCAGCTGTTCCCCATCTAAGCCCAGAAAGCAGGTAGAACAACTTTTGTGGTGTCTTTCAGATGCCTACCGGAGCAATGTAAAAACTACCAGGAGAACTGCTGTCTGGCACCTTCCGTGGTGGAGTTGTGCATGGGGTGTGTTTGGAACATTTTGTCACCGGCCGAGTCCAAAATTCAGCGGTTCCCCATCTCAGCCCAGAAAGCAGGTAGAACATCTTTTGTGGTGTCTTTTAGATGCCTACCAAGGTAGTGTAAAAACTACCAAGAGAACTCCTGTCTGGCACCTTCCGTGGTGGAGTTGTGCATGGGGTGTGTTTGGAACATTTTGTCACCGGCCGACTCCAAAATTCAGCGGTTCCCCATCTCAGCCCAGAAAGCAGGAAGAACAACTTTTGTGGTGTCTTTCAGATGCCTACCAAGGTAGTGTAAAAACTACCAGGAGAACTCCTGTCTGGCACCTTCCCCGGTGGAGTTGTGCATGGGGTGTGTTTGGAACATTTTGTCACCAGCCGACTCCAAAATTCAGCGGTTCCCCATCTCAGCCCAGAAAGCAGGTAGAACAACTTTTGTGGTGTCTTTCAGATGCCTACCAAGGTAGTGTAAAAACTACCAAGAGAACTCCTGTCTGGCACCTTCCCCGGTGGAGTTGTGCATGGGGTGTGTTTGGAACATTTTGTCACCGGCCGAGTCCAAAATTCAGCGGTTCCCCATCTCAGCCCAGAAAGCAGGTAGAACAACTTTTGTGGTGTCTTTCAGATGCCTACCAAGGTAGTGTAAAAACTACCAGGAGAACTCCTGTCTGGCACCTTCCCCGGTGGAGTTGTGCAGGGGGTGTGTTTGGAACATTTTGCCACCAGCCGACTCCAAAATTCAGCGGTTCCCCATCTCAGCCCAGAAAGCAGGTAGAACAACTTTTGTGGTGCCTTTCAGATGCCTACCAAGGTAGTGTAAAAACTACTAAGAGAACTCCTGTCTGGCACCTTCCCCGGTGGAGTTGTGCATGGGGTGTGTTTGGAACATTTTGTCACCAGCCGAGTCCAAAATTCAGCGGTTCCCCATCTCAGCCCAGAAAGCAGGTAGAACAACTTTTGTGGTGTCTTTCAGATGCCTACCAAGGTAGTGTAAAAACTACTAAGAGAACTCCTGTCTGGCACCTTCCCCAGTGGAGTTGTGCAGGGGGTGTGTTTGGAACACTTTGTCACCGGCCGAGTCCAAAATTTAGCGATTCCCCATCTCAGCCCAGAAAGCAGGTAGAACAACTTTTGTGGTGTCTTTCAGATGCCTACCAAGGTAGTGTAAAAACTACCAGGAGAACTCCTGTCTGGCACCTTCCCCGGTGGAGTTGTGCATGGGGTGTGTTTGGAACATTTTGTCACCAGCCGACTCCAAAATTCAGCGTTTCCCCATCTCAGCCCAGAAAGCAGGTAGAACAACTTTTGTGGTGTCTTTCAGATGCCTACCAAGGTAGTGTAAAAACTACTAAGAGAACTCCTGTCTGGCACCTTCCCCAGTGGAGTTGTGCAGGGGGTGTGTTTGGAACACTTTGTCACCGGCCGAGTCCAAAATTTAGCGATTCCCCATCTCAGCCCAGAAAGCAGGTAGAACAACTTTTGTGGTGTCTTTCAGATGCCTACCAAGGTAGTGTAAAAACTACCAGGAGAACTCCTGTCTGGCACCTTCCCCGGTGGAGTTGTGCAGGGGGTGTGTTTGGAACATTTTGTCACCAGCTGAGTCCAAAATTCAGCGGTTCCCCATCTCAGCCCAGAAAGCAGGTAGAACAACTTTTGTGGTGTCTTTCAGATGCCTACCGGAGCAATGTAAAAACTACCAGGAGAACTCCTGTCTGGCACCTTCCCCGGTGGAGTTGTGCAGGGGGTGTGTTTGGAACATTTTGTCACCAGCCGAGTCCAAAATTCAGCGGTTCCCCATCTCAGCCCAGAAAGCAGGTAGAACAACTTTTGTGGTGTCTTTCATATGCCTACCGGAGCAATGTAAAAACTACCAGGAGAACTCCTGTCTGGCACCTTCCCCGGTGGAGTTGTGCATGGGGTGTGTTTGGAACATTTTGTCACCGGCCGAGTCCAAAATTCAGCGGTTCCCCATCTCAGCCCAGAAAGCAGGTAGAACATCTTTTGTGGTGTCTTTCAGATGCCTACCGGAGCAATGTAAAAACTACCAGGAGAACTCCTGTCTGGCACCTTCCCCGGTGGAGTTGTGCATGGGGTGTGTTTGGAACATTTTGTCACCAGCCGAGTCCCAAATTCAGCGGTTCCCCATCTCAGCCCAGAAAGCAGGTAGAACAACTTTTGTGGTGTCTTTTAGATGCCTACCGGGGTAGTGTAAAAACTACCAAGAGAACTCCTGTCTGGCACCTTCCCCGGTGGAGTTGTGCATGGGGTGTGTTTGGAACATTTTGTCACCGGCCGACTCCAAAATTCAGCTGTTCCCCATCTCAGCCCAGAAAGCAGGTAGAACAACTTTTGTGGTGTCTTTCAGATGCCTACCGGAGCAATGTAAAAACTACCAGGAGAACTCCTGTCTGGCACCTTCCCCGGTGGAGTTGTGCAGGGGGTGTGTTTGGAACATTTTGTCACCAGCCGAGTCCAAAATTCAGCGGTTCCCCATCTCAGCCCAGAAAGCAGGTAGAACAACTTTTGTGGTGTCTTTTAGATGCCTACCAAGGTAGTGTAAAAACTACCAAGAGAACTCCTGTCTGGCACCTTCCCCGGTGGAGTTGTGCATGGGGTGTGTTTGGAACATTTTGTCACCGGCCGACTCCAAAATTCAGCGGTTCCCCATCTCAGCCCAGAAAGCAGGTAGAACAACTTTTGTGGTGTCTTTCAGATGCCTACCAGAGCAATGTAAAAACTACCAGGAGAACTCCTGTCTGGCACCTTCCCCGGTGGAGTTGTGCATGGGGTGTGTTTGGAACATTTTGTCACCAGCCGAGTCCAAAATTCAGCGGTTCCCCATCTCAGCCCAGAAAGCAGGTAGAACATCTTTTGTGGTATCTTTCAGATGCCTACCGGAGCAATGTAAAAACTACCAGGAGAACTCCTGTCTGGCACCTTCCCCGGTGGAGTTGTGCAGGGGGTGTGTTTGGAACATTTTGTCACCGGCCGAGTCCAAAATTTAGCGTTTCCCCATCTCAGCCCAGAAAGCAGGTAGAACAACTTTTGTGGTGTCTTTCAGATGCCTACCAAGGTAGTGTAAAAACTACCAGGAGAACTCCTGTCTGGCACCTTCCCCGGTGGAGTTGTGCATGGGGTGTGTTTGGAACATTTTGTCACCGGCCGAGTCCAAAATTCAGCGATTCCCCATCTCAGCCCAGAAAGCAGGTAGAACAACTTTTGTGGTGTCTTTCAGCTGCCTACCAAGGTAGTGTAAAAACTACCAAGAGAACTCCTGTCTGGCACCTTCCCCGGTGGAGTTGTGCATGGGGTGTGTTTGGAACATTTTGTCACCAGCCGACTCCAAAATTCAGTGTTTCCCCATCTCAGCCCAGAAAGCAGGTAGAACAACTTTTGTGGTGTCTTTCAGATGCCTACCAAGGTAGTGTAAAAACTACCAAGAGAACTCCTGTCTGGCACCTTCCCCGGTGGAGTTGTGCATGGGGTGTGTTTGGAACATTTTGTCACCGGCCGAGTCCAAAATTCAGCGGTTCCCCATCTCAGCCCACAAAGCAGGTAGAACAACTTTTCTGGTGTCTTTCAGATGCCTACCGGAGCAATGTAAAAACTACCATGAGAACTCCTGTCTGGCACCTTCCCCGGTGGAGTTGTGTATGGGGTGTGTTTGGAACATTTTGTCACCAGCCGAGTCCAAAATTCAGCGGTTCCCCATCTCAGCCCAGAAAGCAGGTAGAACATCTTTTGTGGTATCTTTCAGATGCCTACTGAATCAATGTAAACACTACCAGGAGAACTCCTGTCTGGCACCTTCCCCGGTGGAGTTGTGCAGGGGGTGTGTTTGGAACATTTTGCCACCAGCCGACTCCAAAATTCAGCGGTTCCCCATCTCAGCCCAGAAAGCAGGAAGAACAACTTTTGTGGTGCCTTTCAAATGCCTACCAAGGTAGTGTAAAAACTACCAGGAGAACTCCTGTCTGGCACCTTCCCCGGTGGAGTTGTGCATGGGGTGTCTGTGAAACATTTTGTCACCGGCCGAGTCCAAAATTCAGCGTTTCCCCATCTCAGCCCAGAAAGCAGGTAGAACAACTTTTGTGGTGTCTTTCAGATGCCTACCGGAGCAATGTAAAAACTACCAGGAGAACTCCTGTCTGGCACCTTCCCCGGTGGAGTTGTGCATGGGGTGTGTTTGGAACATTTTATCACCAGCCGAGTCCAAAATTCAGCTGTTCCCCATCTCAGCCCAGAAAGCAGGTAGAACAACTTTTGTGGTGTCTTTCAGCTGCCTACCAAGGTAGTGTAAAAACTACTAAGAGAACTCCTGTCTGGCACCTTCCCCGGTGGAGTTGTGCATGGGGTGTGTTTGGAACATTTTGTCACCAGCCGAGTCCAAAATTCAGCGATTCCCCATCTCAGCCCAGAAAGCAGGTAGAACAACTTTTGTGGTGTCTTTCAGCTGCCTACCAAGGTAGTGTAAAAACTACCAAGAGAACTCCTGTCTGGCACCTTCCCCGGTGGAGTTGTGCATGGGGTGTGTTTGGAACATTTTGTCAACGGCCGACTCCAAAATTCAGCGGTTCCCCATCTCAGCCCACAAAGCAGGTAGAACAACTTTTTTGGTGTCTTTCAGATGCCTACCGGACCAATGTAAAAACTACCAGGAGAACTCCTGTCTGGCACCTTCCCCGGTGGAGTTGTGCATGGGGTGTGTTTGGAACATTTTGTCACCGGCCGACTCCAAAATTCAGCGATTCCCCATCTCAGCCCAGAAAGCAGGTAGAACAACTTTTGTGGTGTCTTTCAGATGCCTACCAAGGTAGTGTAAAAACTACCAGGAGAACTCCTGTCTGGCACCTTCCCCGGTGGAGTTGTGCATGGGGTGTGTTTGGAACATTTTGTCACCAGCCGACTCCAAAATTCAGCGTTTCCCCATCTCAGCCCAGAAAGCAGGTAGAACAACTTTTGTGGTGTCTTTCAGATGCCTACCAAGGTAGTGTAAAAAACTACTAAGAGAACTCCTGTTTGGCACCTTCCCCGGTGGAGTTGTGCATGGGGTGTGTTTGGAACATTTTGTCACCGGCCGAGTCCAAAATTCAGCGATTCCCCATCTCAGCCCAGAAAGCAGGTAGAACAACTTTTGTGGTGTCTTTCAGCTGCCTACCAAGGTAGTGTAAAAACTACCAGGAGAACTCCTGTCTGGCACCTTCCCCGGTGGAGTTGTGCAGGGGGTGTGTTTGGAACATTTTGTCACCAGCCGACTCCAAAATTCAGCGTTTCCCCATCTCAGCCCAGAAAGCAGGTAGAACATCTTTTGTGGTATCTTTCAGATGCCTACCGGATCAATGTAAAAACTACCAGGAGAACTCCTGTCTGGCACCTCCCCGGTGGAGTTGTGCAGGGGGTGTGTTTGGAACATTTTGTCACCGGCCGACTCCAAAATTCAGCGGTTCCCCATCTCAGCCCAGAAAGCAGGTAGAACAACTTTTGTGGTGTCTTTCAGATGCCTACCGGAGCAATGTAAAAACTACCAGGAGAACTCCTGTCTGGCACCTTCCCCGGTGGAGTTGTGCAGGGGGTGTGTTTGGAACATTTTATCACCAGCCGAGTCCAAAATTCAGCGGTTCCCCATCTCAGCCCAGAAAGCAGGTAGAACAACTTTTGTGGTGTCTTTCAGCTGCCTACCAAGGTAGTGTAAAAACTACCAGGAGAACTCCTGTCTGGCACCTTCCCCGGTGGAGTTGTGCATGGGGGTGTGTTTGGAACATTTTGTCACCAGCCGAGTCCAAAATTCAGCGTTTCCCCATCTCAGCCCAGAAAGCAGGTAGAACAACTTTTGTGGTGCCTTTCAGCTGCCTACCAAGGTAGTGTAAAAACTACCAAGAGAACTCCTGTCTGGCACCTTCCCCGGTGGAGTTGTGCATGGGGTGTGTTTGGAACATTTTGTCAACGGCCGACTCCAAAATTCAGCGGTTCCCCATCTCAGCCCACAAAGCAGGTAGAACAACTTTTCTTGTGCCTTTCAGCTGCCTACCAAGGTAGTGTAAAAACTACCAACAGAATTCGTTCCTGGCACCTTCCCCGGTGGAGTTGTGCAGGGGGGTGTGTTTGGAACATCTTGTCACCGGCCGACTCCAAAATTCAGCGGTTCCCCATCTCAGCCCAGAAAGCAGGTAGAACAACATTTTTGGTGTCTTTCAGATGCCTACCGGACCAATGTAAAAACTACCAGGAGAACTCCTGTCTGGCACCTTCCCCGGTGGAGTTGTGCATGGGGTGTGTTTGGAACATTTTGTCACCAGCCGACTCCAAAATTCAGCGTTTCCCCATCTCAGCCCAGAAAGCAGGTAGAACAACTTTTGTGGTGTCTTTCAGATGCCTACCAAGGTAGTGTAAAAACTACTAAGAGAACTCCTGTCTGGCACCTTCCCCGGTGGAGTTGTGCATGGGGTGTGTTTTGGAACATTTTGTCACCGGCCGAGTCCAAAATTCAGCGGTTCCCCATCTCAGCCCAGAAAGCAGGTAGAACAACTTTTGTGGTGTCTTTCAGATGCCTACCAAGGTAGTGTAAAAACTACCAGGAGAACTCCTGTCTGGCACCTTCCCCGGTGGAGTTGTGCAGGGGGTGTGTTTGGAACATTTTGCCACCAGCCGACTCCAAAATTCAGCGGTTCCCCATCTCAGCCCAGAAAGCAGGTAGAACAACTTTTGTGGTGCCTTTCAGATGCCTACCAAGGTAGTGTAAAAACTACTAAGAGAACTCCTGTCTGGCACCTTCCCCGGTGGAGTTGTGCATGGGGTGTGTTTGGAACATTTTGTCACCAGCCGAGTCCAAAATTCAGCGGTTCCCCATCTCAGCCCAGAAAGCAGGTAGAACATCTTTTGTGGTGCCTTTCAGCTGCCTACCGGATCAATGTAAAAACTACCAGGAGAACTCCTGTCTGGCACCTTCCCCGGTGGAGTTGTGCAGGGGGTGTGTTTGGAACATTTTGCCACCAGCCGACTCCAAAATTCAGCGGTTCCCCATCTCAGCCCAGAAAGCAGGTAGAACAACTTTTGTGGTGCCTTTCAAATGCCTACCAAGGTAGTGTAAAAACCACCAGGAGAACTCCTGTCTGGCACCTTCCCCGGTGGAGTTGTGCATGGGGTGTGTTTGGAACATTTTGTCACCAGCCGAGTCCAAAATTCAGCGTTTCCCCATCTCAGCCCAGAAAGCAGGTAGAACAACTTTTGTGGTGCCTTTCAGCTGCCTACCAAGGTAGTGTAAAAACTACCAAGAGAACTCCTGTCTGGCACCTTCCCCGGTGGAGTTGTGCATGGGGTGTGTTTGGAACATTTTGTCAACGGCCGACTCCAAAATTCAGCGGTTCCCCATCTCAGCCCACAAAGCAGGTAGAACAACTTTTCTTGTGCCTTTCAGCTGCCTACCAAGGTAGTGTAAAAACTACCAACAGAATTCGTTCCTGGCACCTTCCCCGGTGGAGTTGTGCAGGGGGTGTGTTTGGAACATTTTGTCACCGGCCGACTCCAAAATTCAGCGGTTCCCCATCTCAGCCCAGAAAGCAGGTAGAACAACATTTTTGGTGTCTTTCAGATGCCTACCGGACCAATGTAAAAACTACCAGGAGAACTCCTGTCTGGCACCTTCCCCGGTGGAGTTGTGCATGGGGTGTGTTTGGAACATTTTGTCACCAGCCGAGTCCAAAATTCAGCGTTTCCCCATCTCAGCCCAGAAAGCAGGTAGAACAACTTTTGTGGTGCCTTTCAGATGCCTACCAAGGTAGTGTAAAAACTACCAAGAGAACTCCTGTCTGGCACCTTCCCCGGTGGAGTTGTGCATGGGGTGTGTTTGGAACATTTTGTCACCGGCCGAGTCCAAAATTCAGCGGTTCCCCATCTCAGCCCAGAAAGCAGGTAGAACAACTTTTGTGGTGTCTTTCAGATGCCTACCGGAGCAATGTAAAAACTACCAGGAGAACTCCTGTCTGGCACCTTCCCCGGTGGAGTTGTGCATGGGGTGTGTTTGGAACATTTTGTCACCAGCCGAGTCCAAAATTCAGCGTTTCCCCATCTCAGCCCAGAAAGCAGGTACAACAACTTTTGTGGTGTCTTTTAGATGCCTACCAAGGTAGTGTAAAAACTACCAAGAGAACTCCTGTCTGGCACCTTCCCCGGTGGAGTTGTGCATGGGGTGTGTTTGGAACATTTTGTCACCGGCCGAGTCCAAAATTCAGCGGTTCCCCATCTCAGCCCAGAAAGCAGGTAGAACAACTTTTGTGGTGTCTTTCAGATGCCTACCAAGGTAGTGTAAAAACTACCAGGAGAACTCCTGTCTGGCACCTTCCCCGGTGGAGTTGTGCATGGGGTGTGTTTGGAACATTTTGTCACCGGCCGACTCCAAAATTCAGCGTTTCCCCATCTCAGCCCAGAAAGCAGGTAGAACAACTTTTGTGGTGCCTTTCAGATGCCTACCAAGGTAGTGTAAAAACTACCAAGAGAACTCCTGTCTGGCACCTTCCCCGGTGGAGTTGTGCATGGGGTGTGTTTGGAACATTTTGTCAACGGCCGACTCCAAAATTCAGCGTTTCCGCATCTCAGCCCACAAAGCAGGTACAACAAGTTTTCTTGTGCCTTTCAGCTGCCTACCAAGGTAGTGTAAAAACTACCAAGAGAATTCGTTCCTGGCACCTTCCCCGGTGGAGTTGTGCAGGGGGTGTGTTTGGAACATTTTGTCACCGGCCGACTCCAAAATTCAGCGGTTCCCCATCTCAGCCCAGAAAGCAGGTAGAACATCTTTTGTGGTATCTTTCAGATGCCTACCGGAGCAATGTAAAAACTACCAGGAGAACTCCTGTCTGGCACCTTCCCCGGTGGAGTTGTGCATGGGGTGTGTTTGGAACATTTTGTCACCAGCCGAGTCCAAAATTCAGCGGTTCCCCATCTCAGCCCAGAAAGCAGGTAGAACAACTTTTGTGGTGTCTTTTAGATGCCTACCAAGGTAGTGTAAAAACTACCAAGAGAATTCGTTCCTGGCACCTTCCCCGGTGGAGTTGTGCATGGGGTGTGTTTGGAACATTTTGTCACCGGCCGACTCCAAAATTCAGCGGTTCCCCATCTCAGCCCAGAAAGCAGGAAGAACAACTTTTGTGGTGCCTTTCAAATGCCTACCAAGGTAGTGTAAAAACTACCAGGAGAACTCCTGTCTGGCACCTTCCCCGGTGGAGTTGTGCAGGGGGTGTGTTTGGAACATTTTATCACCAGCCGAGTCCAAAATTCAGCGGTTCCCCATCTCAGCCCAGAAAGCAGGTAGAACATCTTTTGTGGTGCCTTTCAGCTGCCTACCGGATCAATGTAAAAACTACCAGGAGAACTCCTGTCTGGCACCTTCCCCGGTGGAGTTGTGCAGGGGGTGTGTTTGGAACATTTTGCCACCAGCCGACTCCAAAATTCAGCGGTTCCCCATCTCAGCCCAGAAAGCAGGTAGAACAACTTTTGTGGTGCCTTTCAAATGCCTACCAAGGTAGTGTAAAAACCACCAGGAGAACTCCTGTCTGGCACCTTCCCCGGTGGAGTTGTGCATGGGGTGTCTGTGAAACATTTTGTCACCGGCCGACTCCAAAAATCAGCGGTTCCCCATCTCAGCCCAGAAAGCAGGTAGAACAACTTTTGTGGTGTCTTTCAGATGCCTACCGGAGCAATGTAAAAACTACCAGGAGAACTCCTGTCTGGCACCTTCCCCGGTGGAGTTGTGCAGGGGGTGTGTTTGGAACATTTTATCACCAGCCGAGTCCAAAATTCAGCTGTTCCCCATCTCAGCCCAGAAAGCAGGTAGAACAACTTTTGTGGTGTCTTTCAGATGCCTACCAAGGTAGTGTAAAAACTACGAAGAGAACTCCTGTCTGGCACCTTCCCCGGTGGAGTTGTGCATGGGGTGTGTTTGGAACATTTTGTCACCGGCCGACTCCAAAATTCAGCGATTCCCCATCTCAGCCCAGAAAGCAGGTAGAACAACTTTTGTGGTGTCTTTCAGATGCCTACCAAGGTAGTGTAAAAACTACCAGGAGAACTCCTGTCTGGCACCTTCCCCGGTGGAGTTGTGCATGGGGTGTGTTTGGAACATTTTGTCACCAGCCGAGTCCAAAATTCAGCGTTTCCCCATCTCAGCCCAGAAAGCAGGTAGAACAACTTTTGTGGTGTCTTTCAGATGCCTACCAAGGTAGTGTAAAAACTACCAAGAGAACTCCTGTCTGGCACCTTCCCCGGTGGAGTTGTGCATGGGGTGTGTTTGGAACATTTTGCCACCAGCCGACTCCAAAATTCAGCGGTTCCCCATCTCAGCCCAGAAAGCAGGTAGAACAACTTTTGTGGTGCCTTTCAAATGCCTACCAAGGTAGTGTAAAAACCACCAGGAGAACTCCTGTCTGGCACCTTCCCCGGTGGAGTTGTGCATGGGGTGTCTGTGAAACATTTTGTCACCGGCCGACTCCAAAATTCAGCGGTTCCCCATCTCAGCCCAGAAAGCAGGTAGAACAACTTTTGTGGTGTCTTTCAGATGCCTACCGGAGCAATGTAAAAACTACCAGGAGAACTCCTGTCTGGCACCTTCCCCGGTGGAGTTGTGCAGGGGGTGTGTTTGGAACATTTTATCACCAGCCGAGTCCAAAATTCAGCTGTTCCCCATCTCAGCCCAGAAAGCAGGTAGAACAACTTTTGTGGTGTCTTTCAGATGCCTACCAAGGTAGTGTAAAAACTACGAAGAGAACTCCTGTCTGGCACCTTCCCCGGTGGAGTTGTGCATGGGGTGTGTTTGGAACATTTTGTCACCGGCCGACTCCAAAATTCAGCGATTCCCCATCTCAGCCCAGAAAGCAGGTAGAACAACTTTTGTGGTGTCTTTCAGATGCCTACCAAGGTAGTGTAAAAACTACCAGGAGAACTCCTGTCTGGCACCTTCCCCGGTGGAGTTGTGCATGGGGTGTGTTTGGAACATTTTGTCACCAGCCGAGTCCAAAATTCAGCGTTTCCCCATCTCAGCCCAGAAAGCAGGTAGAACAACTTTTGTGGTGTCTTTCAGATGCCTACCAAGGTAGTGTAAAAACTACCAAGAGAACTCCTGTCTGGCACCTTCCCCGGTGGAGTTGTGCATGGGGTGTGTTTGGAACATTTTGTCACCAGCCGAGTCCAAAATTCAGCGTTTCCCCATCTCAGCCCAGAAAGCAGGTAGAACAACTTTTGTGGTGTCTTTCAGATGCCTACCGGAGCAATGTAAAAACTACCAAGAGAACTCCTGTCTGGCACCTTCCCCGGTGGAGTTGTGCATGGGGTGTGTTTGGAACATTTTGTCACCAGCCGAGTCCAAAATTCAGCGTTTCCCCATCTCAGCCCAGAAAGCAGGTACAACAACTTTTGTGGTGTCTTTTAGATGCCTACCAAGGTAGTGTAAAAACTACCAAGAGAACTCCTGTCTGGCACCTTCCCCGGTGGAGTTGTGCATGGGGTGTGTTTGGAACATTTTGTCACCGGCCGAGTCCAAAATTCAGCGGTTCCCCATCTCAGCCCAGAAAGCAGGTAGAACAACTTTTGTGGTGTCTTTCAGATGCCTACCAAGGTAGTGTAAAAACTACCAGGAGAACTCCTGTCTGGCACCTTCCCCGGTGGAGTTGTGCATGGGGTGTGTTTGGAACATTTTGTCACCGGCCGACTCCAAAATTCAGCGTTTCCCCATCTCAGCCCAGAAAGCAGGTAGAACAACTTTTGTGGTGCCTTTCAGATGCCTACCAAGGTAGTGTAAAAACTACCAAGAGAACTCCTGTCTGGCACCTTCCCCGGTGGAGTTGTGCATGGGGTGTGTTTGGAACATTTTGTCAACGGCCGACTCCAAAATTCAGCGTTTCCGCATCTCAGCCCACAAAGCAGGTACAACAACTTTTCTTGTGCCTTTCAGCTGCCTACCAAGGTAGTGTAAAAACTACCAACAGAATTCGTTCCTGGCACCTTCCCCGGTGGAGTTGTGCAGGGGGTGTGTTTGGAACATTTTGTCACCGGCCGAGTCCAAAATTCAGCGGTTCCCCATCTCAGCCCAGAAAGCAGGTAGAACATCTTTTGTGGTATCTTTCAGATGCCTACCGGAGCAATGTAAAAACTACCAGGAGAACTCCTGTCTGGCACCTTCCCCGGTGGAGTTGTGCATGGGGTGTGTTTGGAACATTTTGTCACCAGCCGAGTCCAAAATTCAGCGGTTCCCCATCTCAGCCCAGAAAGCAGGTAGAACAACTTTTGTGGTGTCTTTTAGATGCCTACCAAGGTAGTGTAAAAACTACCAAGAGAACTCCTGTCTGGCACCTTCCCCGGTGGAGTTGTGCATGGGGTGTGTTTGGAACATTTTGTCACCGGCCGACTCCAAAATTCAGCGGTTCCCCATCTCAGCCCAGAAAGCAGGAAGAACAACTTTTGTGGTGCCTTTCAGATGCCTACCGGAGCAATGTAAAAACTACCAGGAGAACTCCTGTCTGGCACCTTCCCCGGTGGAGTTGTGCAGGGGGTGTGTTTGGAACATTTTATCACCAGCCGAGTCCAAAATTCAGCGGTTCCCCATCTCAGCCCAGAAAGCAGGTAGAACAACTTTTGTGGTGTCTTTCAGATGCCTACCAAGGTAGTGTAAAAACTACCAGGAGAACTCCTGTCTGGCACCTTCCCCGGTGGAGTTGTGCAGGGGGTGTGTTTGGAACATTTTGTCACCGGCCGAGTCCAAAATTCAGCGATTCCCCATCTCAGCCCAGAAAGCAGGTAGAACAACTTTTGTGGTGTCTTTCAGCTGCCTACCAAGGTAGTGTAAAAACTACCAAGAGAACTCCTGTCTGGCACCTTCCCCGGTGGAGTTGTGCATGGGGTGTGTTTGGAACATTTTGTCACCGGCCGAGTCCAAAATTCAGCGGTTCCCCATCTCAGCCCAGAAAGCAGGTAGAACAACTTTTGTGGTGTCTTTCAGATGCCTACCGGAGCAATGTAAAAACTACCAGGAGAACTCCTGTCTGGCACCTTCCCCGGTGGAGTTGTGCAGGGGGTGTGTTTGGAACATTTTATCACCAGCCGAGTCCAAAATTCAGCGGTTCCCCATCTCAGCCCAGAAAGCAGGTAGAACAACTTTTGTGGTGTCTTTCAGCTGCCTACCAAGGTAGTGTAAAAACTACCAAGAGAACTCCTGTCTGGCACCTTCCCCGGTGGAGTTGTGCAGGGGGTGTGTTTGGAACATTTTGTCACCGGCCGAGTCCAAAATTCAGCGGTTCCCCATCTCAGCCCACAAAGCAGGTAGAACAACTTTTCTTGTGCCTTTCAGCTGCCTACCAAGGTAGTGTAAAAACTACCAACAGAATTCGTTCCTGGCACCTTCCCCGGTGGAGTTGTGCAGGGGGTGTGTTTGGAACATTTTGTCACCGGCCGACTCCAAAATTCAGCGGTTCCCCATCTCAGCCCAGAAAGCAGGTAGAACAACTTTTTTGGTGTCTTTTAGATGCCTACCAAGGTAGTGTAAAAACTACCAAGAGAACTCCTGTCTGGCACCTTCCCCGGTGGAGTTGTGCATGGGGTGTGTTTGGAACATTTTGTCACCGGCCGACTCCAAAATTCAGCGGTTCCCCATCTCAGCCCAGAAAGCAGGAAGAACAACTTTTGTGGTGTCTTTCAGATGCCTACCAAGGTAGTGTAAAAATTACCAGGAGAACTCCTGTCTGGCACCTTCCCCGGTGGAGTTGTGCATGGGGTGTGTTTGGAACATTTTGTCACCAGCCGACTCCAAAATTCAGCGGTTCCCCATCTCAGCCCAGAAAGCAGGTAGAACAACTTTTGTGGTGTCTTTCAGATGCCTACCAAGGTAGTGTAAAAACTACCAAGAGAACTCCTGTCTGGCACCTTCCCCGGTGGAGTTGTGCATGGGGTGTGTTTGGAACATTTTGTCACCGGCCGAGTCCAAAATTCAGCGATTCCCCATCTCAGCCCAGAAAGCAGGTAGAACAACTTTTGTGGTGTCTTTCAGATGCCTACCAAGGTAGTGTAAAAACTACCATGAGAACTCCTGTCTGGCACCTTCCCCGGTGGAGTTGTGCATGGGGTGTGTTTGGAACATTTTGTCACCAGCCGAGTCCAAAATTCAGCTGTTCCCCATCTCAGCCCAGAAAGCAGGTAGAACAACTTTTGTGGTGTCTTTCAGATGCCTACCGGAGCAATGTAAAAACTACCAGGAGAACTCCTGTCTGGCACCTTCCCCGGTGGAGTTGTGCAGGGGGTGTGTTTGGAACATTTTGTCACCAGCCGAGTCCAAAATTCAGCGGTTCCCCATCTCAGCCCAGAAAGCAGGTAGAACAACTTTTGTGGTGTCTTTCAGATGCCTACCGGACCAATGTAAAAACTACCAGGAGAACTCCTGTCTGGCACCTTCCCCTGTGGAGTTGTGCATGGGGTGTGTTTGGAACATTTTGTCACCGGCCGAGTCCAAAATTCAGCGGTTCCCCATCTCAGCCCAGAAAGCAGGTAGAACATCTTTTGTGGTGTCTTTCAGATGCCTACCGGAGCAATGTAAAAACTACCAGGAGAACTCCTGTCTGGCACCTTCCCCGGTGGAGTTGTGCAGGGGGTGTGTTTGGAACATTTTGTCACCAGCCGAGTCCAAAATTCAGCGGTTCCCCATCTCAGCCCAGAAAGCAGGTAGAACAACTTTTGTGGTGTCTTTTAGATGCCTACCAAGGTAGTGTAAAAACTACCAAGAGAACTCCTGTCTGGCACCTTCCCCGGTGGAGTTGTGCATGGGGTGTGTTTGGAACATTTTGTCACCGGCCGACTCCAAAATTCAGCGGTTCCCCATCTCAGCCCAGAAAGCAGGTAGAACAACTTTTGTGGTGTCTTTCAGATGCCTACCGGAGCAATGTAAAAACTACCAGGAGAACTCCTGTCTGGCACCTTCCCCGGTGGAGTTGTGCAGGGGGTGTGTTTGGAACATTTTATCACCAGCCGAGTCCAAAATTCAGCGGTTCCCCATCTCAGCCCAGAAAGCAGGTAGAACAACTTTTGTGGTGTCTTTCAGCTGCCTACCAAGGTAGTGTAAAAACTACCAAGAGAACTCCTGTCTGGCACCTTCCCCGGTGGAGTTGTGCAGGGGGTGTGTTTGGAACATTTTGTCACCGGCCGACTCCAAAATTCAGCGGTTCCCCATCTCAGCCCACAAAGCAGGTAGAACAACTTTTGTGGTGCCTTTCAGATGCCTACCAAGGTAGTGTAAAAACTACCAACAGAATTCGTTCCTGGCACCTTCCCCGGTGGAGTTGTGCAGGGGGTGTGTTTGGAACATTTTGTCACCAGCCGACTCCAAAATTCAGCGGTTCCCCATCTCAGCCCAGAAAGCAGGTAGAACAACTTTTGTGGTGTCTTTCAGATGCCTACCAAGGTAGTGTAAAAACTACCAAGAGAACTCCTGTCTGGCACCTTCCCCGGTGGAGTTGTGCATGGGGTGTGTTTGGAACATTTTGTCACCGGCCGAGTCCAAAATTCAGCGATTCCCCATCTCAGCCCAGAAAGCAGGTAGAACAACTTTTGTGGTGTCTTTCAGATGCCTACCAAGGTAGTGTAAAAACTACCATGAGAACTCCTGTCTGGCACCTTCCCCGGTGGAGTTGTGCATGGGGTGTGTTTGGAACATTTTGTCACCAGCCGAGTCCAAAATTCAGCTGTTCCCCATCTCAGCCCAGAAAGCAGGTAGAACAACTTTTGTGGTGTCTTTCAGATGCCTACCGGAGCAATGTAAAAACTACCAGGAGAACTCCTGTCTGGCACCTTCCCCGGTGGAGTTGTGCAGGGGGTGTGTTTGGAACATTTTGTCACCAGCCGAGTCCAAAATTCAGCGGTTCCCCATCTCAGCCCAGAAAGCAGGTAGAACAACTTTTGTGGTGTCTTTCAGATGCCTACCGGACCAATGTAAAAACTACCAGGAGAACTCCTGTCTGGCACCTTCCCCTGTGGAGTTGTGCATGGGGTGTGTTTGGAACATTTTGTCACCGGCCGAGTCCAAAATTCAGCGGTTCCCCATCTCAGCCCAGAAAGCAGGTAGAACATCTTTTGTGGTGTCTTTCAGATGCCTACCGGAGCAATGTAAAAACTACCAGGAGAACTCCTGTCTGGCACCTTCCCCGGTGGAGTTGTGCAGGGGGTGTGTTTGGAACATTTTGTCACCAGCCGAGTCCAAAATTCAGCGGTTCCCCATCTCAGCCCAGAAAGCAGGTAGAACAACTTTTGTGGTGTCTTTTAGATGCCTACCAAGGTAGTGTAAAAACTACCAAGAGAACTCCTGTCTGGCACCTTCCCCGGTGGAGTTGTGCATGGGGTGTGTTTGGAACATTTTGTCACCGGCCGACTCCAAAATTCAGCGGTTCCCCATCTCAGCCCAGAAAGCAGGTAGAACAACTTTTGTGGTGTCTTTCAGATGCCTACCGGAGCAATGTAAAAACTACCAGGAGAACTCCTGTCTGGCACCTTCCCCGGTGGAGTTGTGCAGGGGGTGTGTTTGGAACATTTTATCACCAGCCGAGTCCAAAATTCAGCGGTTCCCCATCTCAGCCCAGAAAGCAGGTAGAACAACTTTTGTGGTGTCTTTCAGCTGCCTACCAAGGTAGTGTAAAAACTACCAAGAGAACTCCTGTCTGGCACCTTCCCCGGTGGAGTTGTGCAGGGGGTGTGTTTGGAACATTTTGTCACCGGCCGACTCCAAAATTCAGCGGTTCCCCATCTCAGCCCACAAAGCAGGTAGAACAACTTTTCTTGTGCCTTTCAGCTGCCTACCAAGGTAGTGTAAAAACTACCAACAGAATTCGTTCCTGGCACCTTCCCCGGTGGAGTTGTGCAGGGGGTGTGTTTGGAACATTTTGTCACCAGCCGACTCCAAAATTCAGCGGTTCCCCATCTCAGCCCAGAAAGCAGGTAGAACAACTTTTGTGGTGTCTTTCAGATGCCTACCAAGGTAGTGTAAAAACTACCAAGAGAACTCCTGTCTGGCACCTTCCCCGGTGGAGTTGTGCATGGGGTGTGTTTGGAACATTTTGCCACCAGCCGACTCCAAAATTCAGCGATTCCCCATCTCAGCCCAGAAAGCAGGTAGAACAACTTTTGTGGTGTCTTTCAGATGCCTACCAAGGTAGTGTAAAAACTACCATGAGAACTCCTGTCTGGCACCTTCCCCGGTGGAGTTGTGCATGGGGTGTGTTTGGAACATTTTGTCACCAGCCGAGTCCAAAATTCAGCTGTTCCCCATCTCAGCCCAGAAAGCAGGTAGAACAACTTTTGTGGTGTCTTTCAGATGCCTACCGGAGCAATGTAAAAACTACCAGGAGAACTCCTGTCTGGCACCTTCCCCGGTGGAGTTGTGCAGGGGGTGTGTTTGGAACATTTTGTCACCAGCCGAGTCCAAAATTCAGCGGTTCCCCATCTCAGCCCAGAAAGCAGGTAGAACAACTTTTGTGGTGTCTTTCAGATGCCTACCGGAGCAATGTAAAAACTACCAGGAGAACTCCTGTCTGGCACCTTCCCCGGTGGAGTTGTGCATGGGGTGTGTTTGGAACATTTTGTCACCGGCCGAGTCCAAAATTCAGCGGTTCCCCATCTCAGCCCAGAAAGCAGGTAGAACATCTTTTGTGGTGTCTTTCAGATGCCTACCGGAGCAATGTAAAAACTACCAGGAGAACTCCTGTCTGGCACCTTCCCCGGTGGAGTTGTGCAGGGGGTGTGTTTGGAACATTTTGTCACCAGCCGAGTCCAAAATTCAGCGGTTCCCCATCTCAGCCCAGAAAGCAGGTAGAACAACTTTTGTGGTGTCTTTTAGATGCCTACCAAGGTAGTGTAAAAACTACCAAGAGAACTCCTGTCTGGCACCTTCCCCGGTGGAGTTGTGCATGGGGTGTGTTTGGAACATTTTGTCACCGGCCGACTCCAAAATTCAGCGGTTCCCCATCTCAGCCCAGAAAGCAGGTAGAACAACTTTTGTGGTGTCTTTCAGATGCCTACCGGAGCAATGTAAAAACTACCAGGAGAACTCCTGTCTGGCACCTTCCCCGGTGGAGTTGTGCAGGGGGTGTGTTTGGAACATTTTGTCACCAGCCGAGTCCAAAATTCAGCGGTTCCCCATCTCAGCCCAGAAAGCAGGTAGAACAACTTTTGTGGTGTCTTTTAGATGCCTACCAAGGTAGTGTAAAAACTACCAAGAGAACTCCTGTCTGGCACCTTCCCCGGTGGAGTTGTGCATGGGGTGTGTTTGGAACATTTTGTCACCGGCCGACTCCAAAATTCAGCGGTTCCCCATCTCAGCCCAGAAAGCAGGTAGAACAACTTTTGTGGTGTCTTTCAGATGCCTACCGGAGCAATGTAAAAACTACCAGGAGAACTCCTGTCTGGCACCTTCCCCGGTGGAGTTGTGCATGGGGTGTGTTTGGAACATTTTGTCACCAGCCGAGTCCAAAATTCAGCGGTTCCCCATCTCAGCCCAGAAAGCAGGTAGAACATCTTTTGTGGTGTCTTTCAGATGCCTACCGGATCAATGTAAAAACTACCAGGAGAACTCCTGTCTGGCACCTTCCCCGGTGGAGTTGTGCAGGGGGTGTGTTTGGAACATTTTGTCACCGGCCGAGTCCAAAATTTAGCGTTTCCCCATCTCAGCCCAGAAAGCAGGTAGAACAACTTTTGTGGTGTCTTTCAGATGCCTACCAAGGTAGTGTAAAAACTACCAGGAGAACTCCTGTCTGGCACCTTCCCCGGTGGAGTTGTGCATGGGGTGTGTTTGGAACATTTTGTCACCGGCCGAGTCCAAAATTCAGCGGTTCCCCATCTCAGCCCAGAAAGCAGGTAGAACAACTTTTGTGGTGTCTTTTAGATGCCTACCAAGGTAGTGTAAAAACTACCAAGAGAACTCCTGTCTGGCACCTTCCCCGGTGGAGTTGTGCAGGGGGTGTGTTTGGAACATTTTGTCACCAGCCGACTCCAAAATTCAGCGGTTCCCCATCTCAGCCCAGAAAGCAGGTAGAACAACTTTTGTGGTGTCTTTCAGATGCCTACCAAGGTAGTGTAAAAACTACCAGGAGAACTCCTGTCTGGCACCTTCCCCGGTGGAGTTGTGCATGGGGTGTGTTTGGAACATTTTGTCACCGGCCGAGTCCAAAATTCAGCGGTTCCCCATCTCAGCCCACAAAGCAGGTAGAACATCTTTTGTGGTATCTTTCAGATGCCTACCGGAGCAATGTAAAAACTACCAGGAGAACTCCTGTCTGGCACCTTCCCCGGTGGAGTTGTGCATGGGGTGTTTTTGGAACATTTTGTCACCAGCCGAGTCCAAAATTCAGCGGTTCCCCATCTCAGCCCAGAAAGCAGGTAGAACAACTTTTGTGGTGTCTTTTAGATGCCTACCAAGGTAGTGTAAAAACTACCAAGAGAACTCCTGTCTGGCACCTTCCCCGGTGGAGTTGTGCATGGGGTGTGTTTGGAACATTTTGTCACCGGCCGACTCCAAAATTCAGCGGTTCCCCATCTCAGCCCAGAAAGCAGGAAGAACAACTTTTGTGGTGCCTTTCAAATGCCTACCAAGGTACTGTAAAAACTACCAAGAGAACTCCTGTCTGGCACCTTCCCCGGTGGAGTTGTGCATGGGGTGTGTTTGGAACATTTTGTCACCAGCCGACTCCAAAATTCAGCGTTTCCCCATCTCAGCCCAGAAAGCAGGTAGAACAACTTTTGTGGTGTCTTTCAGATGCCTACCAAGGTAGTGTAAAAACTACTAAGAGAACTCCTGTCTGGCACCTTCCCCGGTGGAGTTGTGCATGGGGTGTGTTTGGAACATTTTGTCACCGGCCGAGTCCAAAATTCAGCGATTCCCCATCTCAGCCCAGAAAGCAGGTAGAACAACTTTTGTGGTGTCTTTCAGATGCCTACCAAGGTAGTGTAAAAACTACCAGGAGAACTCCTGTCTGGCACCTTCCGTGGTGGAGTTCTGCATGGGGTGTGTTTGGAACATTTTGTCACCAGCCGAGTCCAAAATTCAGCGGTTCCCCATCTCAGCCCAGAAAGCAGGTAGAACAACTTTTGTGGTGTCTTTCAGATGCCTACCTGAGCAATGTAAAAACTACCAGGAGAACTCCTGTCTGGCACCTTCCCCGGTGGAGTTGTGCAGGGGGTGTGTTTGGAACATTTTGTCACCAGCCGACTCCAAAATTCAGCGGTTCCCTATCTCAGCCCAGAAAGCAGGTAGAACAACTTTTGTGGTGTCTTTCAGCTGCCTACCAAGGTAGTGTAAAAACTACCAAGAGAACTCCTGTCTGGCACCTTCCCCGGTGGAGTTGTGCATGGGGTGTGTTTGGAACATTTTGTCAACGGCCGAGTCCAAAATTCAGCGGTTCCCCATCTCAGCCCAGAAAGCAGGTAGAACAACTTTTGTGGTGTCTTTCAGATGCCTACCGGAGCAATGTAAAAACTACCGGGAGAACTCCTGTCTGGCACCTTCCCCGGTGGAGTTGTGCATGGGGTGTGTTTGGAACATTTTGTCACCGGCCGAGTCCAAAATTCAGCTGTTCCCCATCTCAGCCCAGAAAGCAGGTAGAACAACTTTTGTGGTGTCTTTCAGATGCCTACTGGAGCAATGTAAAAACTACCAGGAGAACTCCTGTCTGGCACCTTCCCCGGTGGAGTTGTGCATGGGGTGTGTTTGGAACATTTTGTCAACGGCCGAGTCCAAAATTCAGCGGTTCCCCATCTCAGCCCAGAAAGCAGGTAGAACAACTTTTGTGGTGTCTTTCAGATGCCTACCGGAGCAATGTAAAAACTACCAGGAGAACTCCTGTCTGGCACCTTCCCCGGTGGAGTTGTGCATGGGGTGTGTTTGGAACATTTTGTCACCGGCCGAGTCCAAAATTCAGCTGTTCCCCATCTCAGCCCAGAAAGCAGGTAGAACAACTTTTGTGGTGTCTTTCAGATGCCTACCGGAGCAATGTAAAAACTACCAGGAGAACTCCTGTCTGGCACCTTCCGTGGTGGAGTTGTGCATGGGGTGTGTTTGGAACATTTTGTCACCGGCCGAGTCCAAAATTCAGCGGTTCCCCATCTCAGCCCAGAAAGCAGGTAGAACATCTTTTGTGGTGTCTTTTAGATGCCTACCAAGGTAGTGTAAAAACTACCAGGAGAACTCCTGTCTGGCACCTTCCGTGGTGGAGTTGTGCATGGGGTGTTTTTGGAACATTTTGTCACCGGCCGACTCCAAAATTCAGCGGTTCCCCATCTCAGCCCAGAAAGCAGGAAGAACAACTTTTGTGGTGTCTTTCAGATGCCTACCAAGGTAGTGTAAAAACTACCAGGAGAACTCCTGTCTGGCACCTTCCCCGGTGGAGTTGTGCATGGGGTGTGTTTGGAACATTTTGTCACCAGCCGACTCCAAAATTCAGCGTTTCCCCATCTCAGCCCAGAAAGCAGGTAGAACAACTTTTGTGGTGTCTTTCAGATGCCTACCAAGGTAGTGTAAAAACTACCAAGAGAACTCCTGTCTGGCACCTTCCCCGGTGGAGTTGTGCATGGGGTGTGTTTGGAACATTTTGTCACCGGCCGAGTCCAAAATTCAGCGTTTCCCCATCTCAGCCCAGAAAGCAGGTAGAACAACTTTTGTGGTGTCTTTCAGATGCCTACCAAGGTAGTGTAAAAACTACCATGAGAACTCCTGTCTGGCACCTTCCCCGGTGGAGTTGTGCATGGGGTGTGTTTGGAACATTTTGTCACCAGCCGACTCCAAAATTCAGCGGTTCCCCATCTCAGCCCAGAAAGCAGGTAGAACAACTTTTGTGGTGTCTTTCAGATGCCTACCAAGGTAGTGTAAAAACTACCAAGAGAACTCCTGTCTGGCACCTTCCCCGGTGGAGTTGTGCATGGGGTGTGTTTGGAACATTTTGTCACCGGCCGACTCCAAAATTCAGCGGTTCCCCATCTCAGCCCAGAAAGCAGGTAGAACAACTTTTGTGGTGTCTTTCAGATGCCTACCGGAGCAATGTAAAAACTACCAGGAGAACTCCTGTCTGGCACCTTCCCCGGTGGAGTTGTGCAGGGGGTGTGTTTGGAACATTTTGTCACCAGCCGAGTCCAAAATTCAGCGGTTCCCCATCTCAGCCCAGAAAGCAGGTAGAACATCTTTTGTGGTATCTTTCAGATGCCTACCGGATCAATGTAAAAACTACCAGGAGAACTCCTGTCTGGCACCTTCCCCGGTGGAGTTGTGCAGGGGGTGTGTTTGGAACATTTTGTCACCGGCCGAGTCCAAAATTTAGCGTTTCCCCATCTCAGCCCAGAAAGCAGGTAGAACAACTTTTGTGGTGTCTTTCAGATGCCTACCAAGGTAGTGTAAAAACTACCAGGAGAACTCCTGTCTGGCACCTTCCCCGGTGGAGTTGTGCATGGGGTGTGTTTGGAACATTTTGTCACCGGCCGAGTCCAAAATTCAGCGATTCCCCATCTCAGCCCAGAAAGCAGGTAGAACAACTTTTGTGGTGCCTTTCAGCTGCCTACCAAGGTAGTGTAAAAACTACCAAGAGAACTCCTGTCTGGCACCTTCCCCGGTGGAGTTGTGCATGGGGTGTGTTTGGAACATTTTGTCAACGGCCGACTCCAAAATTCAGCGGTTCCCCATCTCAGCCCACAAAGCAGGTAGAACAACTTTTCTTGTGCCTTTCAGCTGCCTACCAAGGTAGTGTAAAAACTACCAACAGAATTCGTTCCTGGCACCTTCCCCGGTGGAGTTGTGCAGGGGGTGTGTTTGGAACATTTTGTCACCGGCCGACTCCAAAATTCAGCGGTTCCCCATCTCAGCCCAGAAAGCAGGTAGAACAACTTTTGTGGTGTCTTTCAGATGCCTACCAAGGTAGTGTAAAAACTACTAAGAGAACTCCTGTCTGGCACCTTCCCCGGTGGAGTTGTGCATGGGGTGTGTTTGGAACATTTTGTCACCGGCCGAGTCCAAAATTCAGCGATTCCCCATCTCAGCCCAGAAAGCAGGTAGAACAACTTTTGTGGTGTCTTTCAGCTGCCTACCAAGGTAGTGTAAAAACTACCAGGAGAACTCCTGTCTGGCACCTTCCCCGGTGGAGTTGTGCAGGGGGTGTGTTTGGAACATTTTGTCACCAGCCGTGTCCAAAATTCAGCGGTTCCCCATCTCAGCCCAGAAAGCAGGTAGAACATCTTTTGTGGTATCTTTCAGATGCCTACCGGATCAATGTAAAAACTACCAGGAGAACTCCTGTCTGGCACCTTCCCCGGTGGAGTTGTGCAGGGGGTGTGTTTGGAACATTTTGTCACCGGCCGAGTCCAAAATTCAGCGGTTCCCCATCTCAGCCCAGAAAGCAGGTAGAACAACTTTTGTGGTGTCTTTCAGATGCCTACCGGAGCAATGTAAAAACTACCAGGAGAACTCCTGTCTGGCACCTTCCCCGGTGGAGTTGTGCAGGGGGTGTGTTTGGAACATTTTATCACCAGCCGAGTCCAAAATTCAGCGTTTCCCCATCTCAGCCCAGAAAGCAGGTAGAACAACTTTTGTGGTGTCTTTCAGCTGCCTACCAAGGTAGTGTAAAAACTACCAGGATTACTCCTGTCTGGCACCTTCCGTGGTGGAGTTGTGCATGGGGTGTGTTTGGAACATTTTGTCACCAGCCGAGTCCAAAATTCAGCGTTTCCCCATCTCAGCCCAGAAAGCAGGTAGAACAACTTTTGTGGTGCCTTTCAGCTGCCTACCAAGGTAGTGTAAAAACTACCAAGAGAACTCCTGTCTGGCACCTTCCCCGGTGGAGTTGTGCATGGGGTGTGTTTGGAACATTTTGTCACCGGCCGAGTCCAAAATTCAGCGTTTCCCCATCTCAGCCCAGAAAGCAGGTAGAACAACTTTTGTGGTGCCTTTCAGCTGCCTACCAAGGTAGTGTAAAAACTACCAACAGAATTCGTTCCTGGCACCTTCCCCGGTGGAGTTGTGCAGGGGGTGTGTTTGGAACATTTTGTCACCGGCCGACTCCAAAATTCAGCGGTTCCCCATCTCAGCCCAGAAAGCAGGTAGAACAACATTTTTGGTGTCTTTCAGATGCCTACCGGACCAATGTAAAAACTACCAGGAGAACTCCTGTCTGGCACCTTCCCCGGTGGAGTTGTGCATGGGGTGTGTTTGGAACATTTTGTCACCAGCCGACTCCAAAATTCAGCGGTTCCCCATCTCAGCCCAGAAAGCAGGTAGAACAACTTTTGTGGTGTCTTTCAGATGCCTACCAAGGTAGTGTAAAAACTACCAGGAGAACTCCTGTCTGGCACCTTCCCCGGTGGAGTTGTGCATGGGGTGTGTTTGGAACATTTTGTCACCGGCCGAGTCCAAAATTCAGCGTTTCCCCATCTCAGCCCAGAAAGCAGGTAGAACAACTTTTGTGGTGTCTTTCAGATGCCTACCAAGGTAGTGTAAAAACTACCAGGAGAACTCCTGTCTGGCACCTTCCCCGGTGGAGTTGTGCAGGGGGTGTGTTTGGAACATTTTGCCACCAGCCGACTCCAAAATTCAGCGGTTCCCCATCTCAGCCCAGAAAGCAGGTAGAACAACTTTTGTGGTGCCTTTCAGATGCCTACCAAGGTAGTGTAAAAACTACTAAGAGAACTCCTGTCTGGCACCTTCCCCGGTGGAGTTGTGCATGGGGTGTGTTTGGAACATTTTGTCACCAGCCGAGTCCAAAATTCAGCGGTTC
The DNA here is from genome assembly GCF_023634085.1 of Falco cherrug. NCBI lineage: Eukaryota > Metazoa > Chordata > Aves > Falconiformes > Falconidae > Falco > Falco cherrug. Next base: position 1,708,908 of record NW_026599434.1, read on the forward strand.
CCCATCTCAGCCCAGAAAGCAGGTAGAACATCTTTTGTGGTGCCTTTCAGATGCCTACCGGATCAATGTAAAAACTACCAGGAGAACTCCTGTCTGGCACCTTCCCCGGTGGAGTTGTGCATGGGGTGTGTTTGGAACATTTTGCCACCAGCCGACTCCAAAATTCAGCGGTTCCCCATCTCAGCCCAGAAAGCAGGTAGAACAACTTTTGTGGTGCCTTTCAAATGCCTACCAAGGTAGTGTAAAAACCACCAGGAGAACTCCTGTCTGGCACCTTCCCCGGTGGAGTTGTGCATGGGGTGTCTGTGAAACATTTTGTCACCGGCCGACTCCAAAAATCAGCGGTTCCCCATCTCAGCCCAGAAAGCAGGTAGAACAACTTTTGTGGTGTCTTTCAGATGCCTACCGGAGCAATGTAAAAACTACCAGGAGAACTCCTGTCTGGCACCTTCCCCGGTGGAGTTGTGCAGGGGGTGTGTTTGGAACATTTTATCACCAGCCGAGTCCAAAATTCAGCTGTTCCCCATCTCAGCCCAGAAAGCAGGTAGAACAACTTTTGTGGTGTCTTTCAGATGCCTACCAAGGTAGTGTAAAAACTACCAAGAGAACTCCTGTCTGGCACCTTCCCCGGTGGAGTTGTGCATGGGGTGTGTTTGGAACATTTTGTCACCGGCCGACTCCAAAATTCAGCGATTCCCCATCTCAGCCCAGAAAGCAGGTAGAACAACTTTTGTGGTGTCTTTCAGATGCCTACCAAGGTAGTGTAAAAACTACCAGGAGAACTCCTGTCTGGCACCTTCCCCGGTGGAGTTGTGCAGGGGGTGTGTTTGGAACATTTTGTCACCAGCCGAGTCCAAAATTCAGCGTTTCCCCATCTCAGCCCAGAAAGCAGGTAGAACAACTTTTGTGGTGCCTTTCAGCTGCCTACCAAGGTAGTGTAAAAACTACCAAGAGAACTCCTGTCTGGCACCTTCCCCGGTGGAGTTGTGCATGGGGTGTGTTTGGAACATTTTGTCACCGGCCGACTCCAAAATTCAGCGTTTCCCCATCTCAGCCCAGAAAGCAGGTAGAACAACTTTTCTTGTGGTGCCTTTCAGCTGCCTACCAAGGTAGTGTAAAAACTACCAAAAGAATTCGTTCCTGGCACCTTCCCCGGTGGAGTTGTGCAGGGGGTGTGTTTGGAACATTTTGTCTACCGGCCGACTCCAAAATTCAGCGGTTCCCCATCTCAGCCCAGAAAGCAGGTAGAACAACATTTTTGGTGTCTTTCAGATGCCTACCGGACCAATGTAAAAACTACCAGGAGAACTCCTGTCTGGCACCTTCCCCGGTGGAGTTGTGCATGGGGTGTGTTTGGAACATTTTGTCACCAGCCGACTCCAAAATTCAGCGTTTCCCCATCTCAGCCCAGAAAGCAGGTAGAACAACTTTTGTGGTGTCTTTCAGATGCCTACCAAGGTAGTGTAAAAACTACTAAGAGAACTCCTGTCTGGCACCTTCCCCGGTGGAGTTGTGCATGGGGTGTGTTTGGAACATTTTGTCACCGGCCGAGTCCAAAATTCAGCGTTTCCCCATCTCAGCCCAGAAAGCAGGTAGAACAACTTTTGTGGTGTCTTTCAGATGCCTACCAAGGTAGTGTAAAAACTACCAGGAGAACTCCTGTCTGGCACCTTCCCCGGTGGAGTTGTGCAGGGGGTGTGTTTGGAACATTTTGCCACCAGCCGACTCCAAAATTCAGCGGTTCCCCATCTCAGCCCAGAAAGCAGGTAGAACAACTTTTGTGGTGCCTTTCAGATGCCTACCAAGGTAGTGTAAAAACTACTAAGAGAACTCCTGTCTGGCACCTTCCCCGGTGGAGTTGTGCATGGGGTGTGTTTGGAACATTTTGTCACCAGCCGAGTCCAAAATTCAGCGGTTCCCCATCTCAGCCCAGAAAGCAGGTAGAATATCTTTTGTGGTGCCTTTCAGCTGCCTACCGGATCAATGTAAAAACTACCAGGAGAACTCCTGTCTGGCACCTTCCCCGGTGGAGTTGTGCAGGGGGTGTGTTTGGAACATTTTGTCACCAGCCGACTCCAAAATTCAGCGGTTCCCCATCTCAGCCCAGAAAGCAGGTAGAACAACTTTTGTGGTGCCTTTCAAATGCCTACCAAGGTAGTGTAAAAACCACCAGGAGAACTCCTGTCTGGCACCTTCCCCGGTGGAGTTGTGCATGGGGTGTCTGTGAAACATTTTGTCACCGGCCGACTCCAAAAATCAGCGTTTCCCCATCTCAGCCCAGAAAGCAGGTAGAACAACTTTTGTGGTGTCTTTCAGATGCCTACCGGAGCAATGTAAAAACTACCAGGAGAACTCCTGTCTGGCACCTTCCCCGGTGGAGTTGTGCAGGGGGTGTGTTTGGAACATTTTATCACCAGCCGAGTCCAAAATTCAGCTGTTCCCCATCTCAGCCCAGAAAGCAGGTAGAACAACTTTTGTGGTGTCTTTCAGATGCCTACCAAGGTAGTGTAAAAACTACGAAGAGAACTCCTGTCTGGCACCTTCCCCGGTGGAGTTGTGCATGGGGTGTGTTTGGAACATTTTGTCACCGGCCGACTCCAAAATTCAGCGATTCCCCATCTCAGCCCAGAAAGCAGGTAGAACAACTTTTGTGGTGTCTTTCAGATGCCTACCAAGGTAGTGTAAAAACTACCAGGAGAACTCCTGTCTGGCACCTTCCCCGGTGGAGTTGTGCATGGGGTGTGTTTGGAACATTTTGTCACCAGCCGAGTCCAAAATTCAGCGTTTCCCCATCTCAGCCCAGAAAGCAGGTAGAACAACTTTTGTGGTGTCTTTCAGATGCCTACCAAGGTAGTGTAAAAACTACCAGGAGAACTCCTGTCTGGCACCTTCCCCGGTGGAGTTGTGCATGGGGTGTGTTTGGAACATTTTGTCACCAGCCGAGTCCAAAATTCAGCGTTTCCCCATCTCAGCCCACAAAGCAGGTAGAACAACTTTTGTGGTGTCTTTTAGATGCCTACCAAGGTAGTGTAAAAACTACCAAGAGAACTCCTGTCTGGCACCTTCCCCGGTGGAGTTGTGCATGGGGTGTGTTTGGAACATTTTGTCACCGGCCGAGTCCAAAATTCAGCGGTTCCCCATCTCAGCCCACAAAGCAGGTAGAACAACTTTTGTGGTGTCTTTCAGATGCCTACCAAGGTAGTGTAAAAACTACCAGGAGAACTCCTGTCTGGCACCTTCCCCGGTGGAGTTGTGCATGGGGTGTGTTTGGAACATTTTGTCACCGGCCGACTCCAAAATTCAGCGTTTCCCCATCTCAGCCCAGAAAGCAGGTAGAACAACTTTTGTGGTGCCTTTCAGATGCCTACCAAGGTAGTGTAAAAACTACCAAGAGAACTCCTGTCTGGCACCTTCCCCGGTGGAGTTGTGCATGGGGTGTGTTTGGAACATTTTGTCACCGGCCGAGTCCAAAATTCAGCGATTCCCCATCTCAGCCCAGAAAGCAGGTAGAACAACTTTTGTGGTGTCTTTCAGATGCCTACCAAGGTAGTGTAAAAACTACCAGGAGAACTCCTGTCTGGCACCTTCCCCGGTGGAGTTGTGCATGGGGTGTGTTTGGAACATTTTGTCACCAGCCGAGTCCAAAATTCAGCTGTTCCCCATCTCAGCCCAGAAAGCAGGTAGAACAACTTTTGTGGTGTCTTTCAGATGCCTACCTGAGCAATGTAAAAACTACCAGGAGAACTCCTGTCTGGCACCTTCCCCGGTGGAGTTGTGCAGGGGGTGTGTTTGGAACATTTTGTCACCAGCCGACTCCAAAATTCAGCGGTTCCCTATCTCAGCCCAGAAAGCAGGTAGAACAACTTTTGTGGTGTCTTTCAGATGCCTACCAAGGTAGTGTAAAAACTACCAAGAGAACTCCTGTCTGGCACCTTCCCCGGTGGAGTTGTGCATGGGGTGTGTTTGGAACATTTTGTCAACGGCCGAGTCCAAAATTCAGCGGTTCCCCATCTCAGCCCAGAAAGCAGGTAGAACAACTTTTGTGGTGTCTTTCAGATGCCTACCGGAGCAATGTAAAAACTACCAGGAGAACTCCTGTCTGGCACCTTCCCCGGTGGAGTTGTGCATGGGGTGTGTTTGGAACATTTTGTCACCGGCCGAGTCCAAAATTCAGCTGTTCCCCATCTCAGCCCAGAAAGCAGGTAGAACAACTTTTGTGGTGTCTTTCAGATGCCTACCGGAGCAATGTAAAAACTACCAGGAGAACTCCTGTCTGGCACCTTCCCCGGTGGAGTTGTGCATGGGGTGTGTTTGGAACATTTTGTCACCGGCCGAGTCCAAAATTCAGCGGTTCCCCATCTCAGCCCAGAAAGCAGGTAGAACATCTTTTGTGGTGTCTTTTAGATGCCTACCAAGGTAGTGTAAAAACTACCAAGAGAACTCCTGTCTGGCACCTTCCGTGGTGGAGTTGTGCATGGGGTGTGTTTGGAACATTTTGTCACCGGCCGACTCCAAAATTCAGCGGTTCCCCATCTCAGCCCAGAAAGCAGGAAGAACAACTTTTGTGGTGTCTTTCAGATGCCTACCAAGGTAGTGTAAAAACTACCAGGAGAACTCCTGTCTGGCACCTTCCCCGGTGGAGTTGTGCATGGGTTGTGTTTGGAACATTTTGTCACCAGCCGACTCCAAAATTCAGCGGTTCCCCATCTCAGCCCAGAAAGCAGGTAGAACAACTTTTGTGGTGTCTTTCAGATGCCTACCGGAGCAATGTAAAAACTACCAGGAGAAGTCCTGTCTGGCTCCTTCCGTGGTGGAGTTGTGCATGGGGTGTGTTTGGAACATTTTGTCACCAGCCGAGTCCAAAATTCAGCGGTTCCCCATCTCAGCCCACAAAGCAGGTAGAACAACTTTTGTGGTGTCTTTCAGATGCCTACCAAGGTAGTGTAAAAACTACCAGGAGAACTCCTGTCTGGCACCTTCCCCGGTGGAGTTGTGCAGGGGGTGTGTTTGGAACACTTTGTCACCGGCCGAGTCCAAAATTTAGCGATTCCCCATCTCAGCCCAGAAAGCAGGTACAACAACTTTTCTTGTGCCTTTCAGCTGCCTACCAAGGTAGTGTAAAAACTACCAACAGAATTCGTTCCTGGCACCTTCCCCGGTGGAGTTGTGCATGGGGTGTCTGTGGAACATTTTGTCACCGGCCGACTCCAAAATTCAGCGGTTCCCCATCTCAGCCCAGAAAGCAGGTAGAACAACTTTTGTGGTGTCTTTCAGATGCCTACCGGAGCAATGTAAAAACTACCAGGAGAACTCCTGTCTGGCACCTTCCCCGGTGGAGTTGTGCAGGGGGTGTGTTTGGAACATTTTGTCACCAGCCGACTCCAAAATTCAGCGGTTCCCCATCTCAGCCCACAAAGCAGGTAGAACAACTTTTGTGGTGTCTTTCAGATGCCTACCGGAGCAATGTAAAAACTACCAGGAGAAGTCCTGTCTGGCTCCTTCCGTGGTGGAGTTGTGCATGGGGTGTGTTTGGAACATTTTGTCACCAGCCGAGTCCAAAATTCAGCGGTTCCCCATCTCAGCCCACAAAGCAGGTAGAACAACTTTTGTGGTGTCTTTCAGATGCCTACCAAGGTAGTGTAAAAACTACCAGGAGAACTCCTGTCTGGCACCTTCCCCGGTGGAGTTGTGCAGGGGGTGTGTTTGGAACACTTTGTCACCGGCCGAGTCCAAAATTTAGCGATTCCCCATCTCAGCCCAGAAAGCAGGTAGAACAACTTTTGTGGTGTCTTTCAGATGCCTACCAAGGTAGTGTAAAAACTACCAGGAGAACTCCTGTCTGGCACCTTCCCCGGTGGAGTTGTGCAGGGGGTGTGTTTGGAACATTTTGTCACCAGCCGAGTCCAAAATTCAGCGGTTCCCCATCTCAGCCCACAAAGCAGGTAGAACAACTTTTGTGGTGTCTTTCAGATGCCTACCTGAGCAATGTAAAAACTACCAGGAGAACTCCTGTCTGGCACCTTCCCCGGTGGAGTTGTGCAGGGGGTGTGTTTGGAACATTTTGTCACCAGCCGACTCCAAAATTCAGCGGTTCCCTATCTCAGCCCAGAAAGCAGGTAGAACAACTTTTGTGGTGTCTTTCAGATGCCTACCAAGGTAGTGTAAAAACTACCAAGAGAACTCCTGTCTGGCACCTTCCCCGGTGGAGTTGTGCATGGGGTGTGTTTGGAACATTTTGTCAACGGCCGAGTCCAAAATTCAGCGGTTCCCCATCTCAGCCCAGAAAGCAGGTAGAACAACTTTTGTGGTGTCTTTCAGATGCCTACCGGAGCAATGTAAAAACTACCAGGAGAACTCCTGTCTGGCACCTTCCCCGGTGGAGTTGTGCATGGGGTGTGTTTGGAACATTTTGTCACCGGCCGAGTCCAAAATTCAGCTGTTCCCCATCTCAGCCCAGAAAGCAGGTAGAACAACTTTTGTGGTGTCTTTCAGATGCCTACCGGAGCAATGTAAAAACTACCAGGAGAACTCCTGTCTGGCACCTTCCCCGGTGGAGTTGTGCATGGGGTGTGTTTGGAACATTTTGTCACCGGCCGAGTCCAAAATTCAGCGGTTCCCCATCTCAGCCCAGAAAGCAGGTAGAACATCTTTTGTGGTGTCTTTTAGATGCCTACCAAGGTAGTGTAAAAACTACCAAGAGAACTCCTGTCTGGCACCTTCCGTGGTGGAGTTGTGCATGGGGTGTGTTTGGAACATTTTGTCACCGGCCGACTCCAAAATTCAGCGGTTCCCCATCTCAGCCCAGAAAGCAGGAAGAACAACTTTTGTGGTGTCTTTCAGATGCCTACCAAGGTAGTGTAAAAACTACCAGGAGAACTCCTGTCTGGCACCTTCCCCGGTGGAGTTGTGCATGGGTTGTGTTTGGAACATTTTGTCACCAGCCGACTCCAAAATTCAGCGGTTCCCCATCTCAGCCCAGAAAGCAGGTAGAACAACTTTTGTGGTGTCTTTCAGATGCCTACCGGAGCAATGTAAAAACTACCAGGAGAAGTCCTGTCTGGCTCCTTCCGTGGTGGAGTTGTGCATGGGGTGTGTTTGGAACATTTTGTCACCAGCCGAGTCCAAAATTCAGCTGTTCCCCATCTCAGCCCACAAAGCAGGTAGAACAACTTTTGTGGTGTCTTTCAGATGCCTACCAAGGTAGTGTAAAAACTACCAGGAGAACTCCTGTCTGGCACCTTCCCCGGTGGAGTTGTGCAGGGGGTGTGTTTGGAACACTTTGTCACCGGCCGAGTCCAAAATTTAGCGATTCCCCATCTCAGCCCAGAAAGCAGGTACAACAACTTTTCTTGTGCCTTTCAGCTGCCTACCAAGGTAGTGTAAAAACTACCAACAGAATTCGTTCCTGGCACCTTCCCCGGTGGAGTTGTGCATGGGGTGTCTGTGGAACATTTTGTCACCGGCCGACTCCAAAATTCAGCGGTTCCCCATCTCAGCCCAGAAAGCAGGTAGAACAACTTTTGTGGTGTCTTTCAGATGCCTACCGGAGCAATGTAAAAACTACCAGGAGAACTCCTGTCTGGCACCTTCCCCGGTGGAGTTGTGCAGGGGGTGTGTTTGGAACATTTTGTCACCAGCCGACTCCAAAATTCAGCGGTTCCCCATCTCAGCCCACAAAGCAGGTAGAACAACTTTTGTGGTGTCTTTCAGATGCCTACCGGAGCAATGTAAAAACTACCAGGAGAAGTCCTGTCTGGCTCCTTCCGTGGTGGAGTTGTGCATGGGGTGTGTTTGGAACATTTTGTCAACGGCCGACTCCAAAATTCAGCGGTTCCCCATCTCAGCCCACAAAGCAGGTAGAACAACTTTTGTGGTGTCTTTCAGATGCCTACCAAGGTAGTGTAAAAACTACCAGGAGAACTCCTGTCTGGCACCTTCCCCGGTGGAGTTGTGCAGGGGGTGTGTTTGGAACACTTTGTCACCGGCCGAGTCCAAAATTTAGCGATTCCCCATCTCAGCCCAGAAAGCAGGTAGAACAACTTTTGTGGTGTCTTTCAGATGCCTACCAAGGTAGTGTAAAAAACTACCAGGAGAACTCCTGTCTGGCACCTTCCGTGGTGGAGTTGTGCATGGGGTGTGTTTGGAACATTTTGTCACCAGCCGAGTCCAAAATTCAGCGTTTCCCCATCTCAGCCCAGAAAGCAGGTAGAACAACTTTTGTGGTGCCTTTCAGCTGCCTACCAAGGTAGTGTAAAAACTACCAAGAGAACTCCTGTCTGGCACCTTCCCCGGTGGAGTTGTGCATGGGGTGTGTTTGGAACATTTTGTCACCGGCTGAGTCCAAAATTCAGCGGTTCCCCATCTCAGCCCACAAAGCAGGTACAACAACTTTTGTGGTGCCTTTCAGCTGCCTACCAAGGTAGTGTAAAAACTACCAACAGAATTCGTTCCTGGCACCTTCCCCGGTGGAGTTGTGCATGGGGTGTGTTTGGAACATTTTGTCACCAGCCGACTCCAAAATTCAGCGTTTCCCCATCTCAGCCCACAAAGCAGGTAGAACAACTTTTGTGGTGTCTTTCAGATGCCTACCAAGGTAGTGTAAAAACTACCAGGAGAACTCCTGTCTGGCACCTTCCCCGGTGGAGTTGTGCATGGGGTGTGTTTGGAACATTTTGTCACCGGCCGAGTCCAAAATTCAGCGGTTCCCCATCTCAGCCCAGAAAGCAGGAAGAACAACTTTTGTGGTGCCTTTCAGCTGCCTACCAAGGTAGTGTAAAAACTACCAAGAGAACTCCTGTCTGGCACCTTCCCCGGTGGAGTTGTGCATGGGGTGTTTTTGGAACATTTTGTCAACGGCCGACTCCAAAATTCAGCGTTTCCCCATCTCAGCCCAGAAAGCAGGTAGAACAACTTTTGTGGTGTCTTTCAGATGCCTACCGGAGCAATGTAAAAACTACCAGGAGAACTCCTGTCTGGCACCTTCCCCGGTGGAGTTGTGCATGGGGTGTGTTTGGAACATTTTGTCACCGGCCGAGTCCAAAATTCAGCGTTTCCCCATCTCAGCCCAGAAAGCAGGAAGAACAACTTTTGTGGTGTCTTTCAGATGCCTACCGGAGCAATGTAAAAACTACCAGGAGAACTCCTGTCTGGCACCTTCCCCGGTGGAGTTGTGCAGGGGGTGTGTTTGGAACATTTTGTCACCAGCCGAGTCCAAAATTCAGCGTTTCCCCATCTCAGCCCAGAAAGCAGGTAGAACAACTTTTGTGGTGCCTTTCAGCTGCCTACCAAGGTAGTGTAAAAACTACCAAGAGAACTCCTTTCTGGCACCTTCCCCGGTGGAGTTGTGCATGGGGTGTGTTTGGAACATTTTGTCACCGGCTGAGTCCAAAATTCAGCGGTTCCCCATTTCAGCCCAGAAAGCAGGTAGAACAACTTTTGTGGTGTCTTTCAGATGCCTACCGGAGCAATGTAAAAACTACCAGGAGAACTCCTGTCTGGCACCTTCCCCGGTGGAGTTGTGCAGGGGGTGTGTTTGGAACATTTTGTCAACGGCCGGGTCCAAAATTCAGCGGTTCCCCATCTCAGCCCAGAAAGCAGGTAGAACAACTTTTGTGGTGTCTTTCAGATGCCTACCGGAGCAATGTAAAAACTACCAGGAGAACTCCTGTCTGGCACCTTCCCCGGTGGAGTTGTGCAGGGGGTGTGTTTGGAACATTTTGTCACCGGCCGACTCCAAAATTCAGCGGTTCCCCATCTCAGCCCAGAAAGCAGGTAGAACAACTTTTGTGGTGCCTTTCAGCTGCCTACCGGAGCAATGTAAAAACTACCAGGAGAACTCCTGTCTGGCACCTTCCCCGGTGGAGTTGTGCAGGGGGTGTGTTTGGAACATTTTGTCACCGGCCGACTCCAAAATTCAGCGATTCCCCATCTCAGCCCACAAAGCAGGTACAACAACTTTTCTTGTGCCTTTCAGCTGCCTACCAAGGTAGTGTAAATCTACCAACAGAATTCGTTCCTGGCACCTTCCCCGGTGGAGTTGTGCATGGGGTGTCTGTGGAACATTTTGTCACCGGCCGAGTCCAAAATTCAGCGTTTCCCCATCTCAGCCCACAAAGCAGGTAGAACAACTTTTGTGGTGTCTTTCAGATGCCTACCGGAGCAATGTAAAAACTACCAGGAGAACTCCTGTCTGGCACCTTCCCCGGTGGAGTTGTGCATGGGGTGTGTTTGGAACATTTTGTCACCAGCCGAGTCCAAAATTCAGCGGTTCCCCATCTCAGCCCAGAAAGCAGGTAGAACAACTTTTGTGGTGTCTTTCAGATGCCTACCGGAGCAATGTAAAAACTACCAGGAGAACTCCTGTCTGGCACCTTCCCCGGTGGAGTTGTGCATGGGGTGTGTTTGGAACATTTTGTCACCGGCCGAGTCCAAAATTCAGCGGTTCCCCATCTCAGCCCAGAAAGCAGGTAGAACATCTTTTGTGGTGTCTTTCAGATGCCTACCGGAGCAATGTAAAAACTACCAGGAGAACTCCTGTCTGGCACCTTCCCCGGTGGAGTTGTGCAGGGGGTGTGTTTGGAACATTTTGTCACCAGCCGAGTCCAAAATTCAGCGGTTCCCCATCTCAGCCCAGAAAGCAGGTAGAACAACTTTTGTGGTGTCTTTTAGATGCCTACCAAGGTAGTGTAAAAACTACCAGGAGAACTCCTGTCTGGCACCTTCCCCGGTGGAGTTGTGCATGGGGTGTGTTTGGAACATTTTGTCACCGGCCGACTCCAAAATTCAGCGGTTCCCCATCTCAGCCCAGAAAGCAGGTAGAACAACTTTTGTGGTGTCTTTTAGATGCCTACCAAGGTAGTGTAAAAACTACCAGGAGAACTCCTGTCTGGCACCTTCCCCGGTGGAGTTGTGCAGGGGGTGTGTTTGGAACATTTTGTCACCAGCCGAGTCCAAAATTCAGCGGTTCCCCATCTCAGCCCAGAAAGCAGGTAGAACAACTTTTGTGGTGTCTTTTAGATGCCTACCAAGGTAGTGTAAAAACTACCAAGAGAACTCCTGTCTGGCACCTTCCCCGGTGGAGTTGTGCATGGGGTGTGTTTGGAACATTTTGTCACCGGCCGACTCCAAAATTCAGCGGTTCCCCATCTCAGCCCAGAAAGCAGGTAGAACAACTTTTGTGGTGTCTTTCAGATGCCTACCGGAGCAATGTAAAAACTACCAGGAGAACTCCTGTCTGGCACCTTCCCCGGTGGAGTTGTGCATGGGGTGTCTTTGGAACATTTTGTCACCAGCCGAGTCCAAAATTCAGCGGTTCCCCATCTCAGCCCAGAAAGCAGGTAGAACATCTTTTGTGGTATCTTTCAGATGCCTACCGGATCAATGTAAAAACTACCAGGAGAACTCCTGTCTGGCACCTTCCCCGGTGGAGTTGTGCAGGGGGTGTGTTTGGAACATTTTGTCACCGGCCGACTCCAAAATTTAGCGTTTCCCCATCTCAGCCCAGAAAGCAGGTAGAACAACTTTTGTGGTGTCTTTCAGATGCCTACCAAGGTAGTGTAAAAACTACCAGGAGAACTCCTGTCTGGCACCTTCCCCGGTGGAGTTGTGCATGGGGTGTGTTTGGAACATTTTGTCACCGGCCGAGTCCAAAATTCAGCGATTCCCCATCTCAGCCCAGAAAGCAGGTAGAACAACTTTTGTGGTGTCTTTCAGCTGCCTACCAAGGTAGTGTAAAAACTACCAAGAGAACTCCTGTCTGGCACCTTCCCCGGTGGAGTTGTGCATGGGGTGTGTTTGGAACATTTTGTCACCAGCCGACTCCAAAATTCAGCGGTTCCCCATCTCAGCCCAGAAAGCAGGTAGAACAACTTTTGTGGTGTCTTTCAGATGCCTACCAAGGTAGTGTAAAAACTCCTAAGAGAACTCCTGTCTGGCACCTTCCCCGGTGGAGTTGTGCATGGGGTGTGTTTGGAACATTTTGTCACCGGCCGAGTCCAAAATTCAGCGGTTCCCCATCTCAGCCCACAAAGCAGGTAGAACAACTTTTGTGGTGTCTTTCAGATGCCTACCGGAGCAATGTAAAAACTACCAGGAGAACTCCTGTCTGGCACCTTCCCCGGTGGAGTTGTGCATGGGGTGTGTTTGGAACATTTTGTCACCAGCCGAGTCCAAAATTCAGCGGTTCCCCATCTCAGCCCAGAAAGCAGGTAGAACATCTTTTGTGGTATCTTTCAGATGCCTACTGGATCAATGTAAAAACTACCAGGAGAACTCCTGTCTGGCACCTTCCCCGGTGGAGTTGTGCAGGGGGTGTGTTTGGAACATTTTGCCACCAGCCGACTCCAAAATTCAGCGGTTCCCCATCTCAGCCCAGAAAGCAGGAAGAACAACTTTTGTGGTGCCTTTCAAATGCCTACCAAGGTAGTGTAAAAACTACCAGGAGAACTCCTGTCTGGCACCTTCCCCGGTGGAGTTGTGCATGGGGTGTCTGTGAAACATTTTGTCACCGGCCGAGTCCAAAATTCAGCGGTTCCCCATCTCAGCCCAGAAAGCAGGTAGAACAACTTTTGTGGTGTCTTTCAGATGCCTACCGGAGCAATGTAAAAACTACCAGGAGAACTCCTGTCTGGCACCTTCCCCGGTGGAGTTGTGCAGGGGGTGTGTTTGGAACATTTTATCACCGGCCGAGTCCAAAATTCAGCGGTTCCCCATCTCAGCCCAGAAAGCAGGTAGAACAACTTTTGTGGTGTCTTTCAGCTGCCTACCAAGGTAGTGTAAAAACTACCAAGAGAACTCCTGTCTGGCACCTTCCCCGGTGGAGTTGTGCAGGGGGTGTGTTTGGAACATTTTGTCACCGGCCGAGTCCAAAATTCAGCGATTCCCCATCTCAGCCCAGAAAGCAGGTAGAACAACTTTTGTGGTGTCTTTCAGCTGCCTACCAAGGTAGTGTAAAAACTACCAAGAGAACTCCTGTCTGGCACCTTCCCCGGTGGAGTTGTGCATGGGGTGTGTTTGGAACATTTTGTCAACGGCCGACTCCAAAATTCAGCGGTTCCCCATCTCAGCCCACAAAGCAGGTAGAACAACTTTTCTTGTGCCTTTCAGCTGCCTACCAAGGTAGTGTAAAAACTACCAACAGAATTCGTTCCTGGCACCTTCCCCGGTGGAGTTGTGCAGGGGGTGTGTTTGGAACATTTTGTCACCGGCCGACTCCAAAATTCAGCGGTTCCCCATCTCAGCCCAGAAAGCAGGTAGAACAACTTTTTTGGTGTCTTTCAGATGCCTACCGGAGCAATGTAAAAACTACCAGGAGAACTCCTGTCTGGCACCTTCCCCGGTGGAGTTGTGCATGGGGTGTGTTTGGAACATTTTGTCACCGGCCGAGTCCAAAATTCAGCGATTCCCCATCTCAGCCCAGAAAGCAGGTAGAACAACTTTTGTGGTGTCTTTCAGATGCCTACCAAGGTAGTGTAAAAACTACCAGGAGAACTCTTTTCTGGCACCTTCCCCGGTGGAGTTGTGCATGGGGTGTGTTTGGAACATTTTGTCACCAGCCGACTCCAAAATTCAGCGGTTCCCCATCTCAGCCCAGAAAGCAGGTAGAACAACTTTTGTGGTGTCTTTCAGCTGCCTACCAAGGTAGTGTAAAAACTACCAAGAGAACTCCTGTCTGGCACCTTCCCCGGTGGAGTTGTGCATGGGGTGTGTTTGGAACATTTTGTCACCAGCCGACTCCAAAATTCAGCGTTTCCCCATCTCAGCCCAGAAAGCAGGTAGAACAACTTTTGTGGTGTCTTTCAGATGCCTACCAAGGTAGTGTAAAAACTACTAAGAGAACTCCTGTCTGGCACCTTCCCCGGTGGAGTTGTGCATGGGGTGTGTTTGGAACATTTTGTCACCGGCCGAGTCCAAAATTCAGCGGTTCCCCATCTCAGCCCAGAAAGCAGGTAGAACAACTTTTGTGGTGTCTTTCAGATGCCTACCGGAGCAATGTAAAAACTACCAGGAGAACTCCTGTCTGGCACCTTCCCCGGTGGAGTTGTGCAGGGGGTGTGTTTGGAACATTTTATCACCAGCCGAGTCCAAAATTCAGCGTTTCCCCATCTCAGCCCAGAAAGCAGGTAGAACATCTTTTGTGGTATCTTTCAGATGCCTACTGGATCAATGTAAAAACTACCAGGAGAACTCCTGTCTGGCACCTTCCCCGGTGGAGTTGTGCAGGGGGTGTGTTTGGAACATTTTGCCACCAGCCGACTCCAAAATTCAGCGGTTCCCCATCTCAGCCCAGAAAGCAGGAAGAACAACTTTTGTGGTGCCTTTCAAATGCCTACCAAGGTAGTGTAAAAACTACCAGGAGAACTCCTGTCTGGCACCTTCCCCGGTGGAGTTGTGCATGGGGTGTCTGTGAAACATTTTGTCACCGGCCGAGTCCAAAATTCAGCGGTTCCCCATCTCAGCCCAGAAAGCAGGTAGAACAACTTTTGTGGTGTCTTTCAGATGCCTACCGGAGCAATGTAAAAACTACCAGGAGAACTCCTGTCTGGCACCTTCCCCGGTGGAGTTGTGCAGGGGGTGTGTTTGGAACATTTTATCACCAGCCGAGTCCAAAATTCAGCGGTTCCCCATCTCAGCCCAGAAAGCAGGTAGAACAACTTTTGTGGTGTCTTTCAGCTGCCTACCAAGGTAGTGTAAAAACTACCAAGAGAACTCCTGTCTGGCACCTTCCCCGGTGGAGTTGTGCATGGGGTGTGTTTGGAACATTTTGTCACCGGCCGACTCCAAAATTCAGCGGTTCCCCATCTCAGCCCACAAAGCAGGTAGAACAACTTTTCTTGTGCCTTTCAGCTGCCTACCAAGGTAGTGTAAAAACTACCAACAGAATTCGTTCCTGGCACCTTCCCCGGTGGAGTTGTGCAGGGGGTGTGTTTGGAACATTTTGTCACCGGCCGACTCCAAAATTCAGCGGTTCCCCATCTCAGCCCAGAAAGCAGGTAGAACAACTTTTTTGGTGTCTTTCAGATGCCTACCGGAGCAATGTAAAAACTACCAGGAGAACTCCTGTCTGGCACCTTCCCCGGTGGAGTTGTGCATGGGGTGTGTTTGGAACATTTTGTCACCGGCCGAGTCCAAAATTCAGCAATTCCCCATCTCAGCCCAGAAAGCAGGTAGAACAACTTTTGTGGTGTCTTTCAGATGCCTACCAAGGTAGTGTAAAAACTACCAAGAGAACTCCTGTCTGGCACCTTCCCCGGTGGAGTTGTGCATGGGGTGTGTTTGGAACATTTTGTCACCAGCCGACTCCAAAATTCAGCGTTTCCCCATCTCAGCCCAGAAAGCAGGTAAAACAACTTTTGTAGTGTCTTTCAGATGCCTACCAAGGTAGTGTAAAAACTACCAAGAGAACTCTTGTCTGGCACCTTCCCCGGTGGAGTTGTGCATGGGGTGTGTTTGGAACATTTTGTCACCGGCCGAGTCCAAAATTCAGCGATTCCCCATCTCAGCCCAGAAAGCAGGTAGAACAACTTTTGTGGTGTCTTTCAGCTGCCTACCAAGGTAGTGTAAAAACTACCAGGAGAACTCCTGTCTGGCACCTTCCCCGGTGGAGTTGTGCAGGGGGTGTGTTTGGAACATTTTGTCACCAGCCGAGTCCAAAATTCAGCGGTTCCCCATCTCAGCCCAGAAAGCAGGTAGAACATCTTTTGTGGTATCTTTCAGATGCCTACCGGATCAATGTAAAAACTACCTGGAGAACTCCTGTCTGGCACCTTCCCCGGTGGAGTTGTGCAGGGGGTGTGTTTGGAACATTTTGTCACCGGCCGAGTCCAAAATTCAGCGGTTCCCCATCTCAGCCCAGAAAGCAGGTAGAACAACTTTTGTGGTGTCTTTCAGATGCCTACCGGAGCAATGTAAAAACTACCAGGAGAACTCCTGTCTGGCACCTTCCCCGGTGGAGTTGTGCAGGGGGTGTGTTTGGAACATTTTATCACCAGCCGAGTCCAAAATTCATCTGTTCCCCATCTCAGCCCAGAAAGCAGGTAGAACAACTTTTGTGGTGTCTTTCAGCTGCCTACCAAGGTAGTGTAAAAACTACCAAGAGAACTCCTGTCTGGCACCTTCCCCGGTGGAGTTGTGCATGGGGTGTGTTTGGAACATTTTGTCACCGGCCGAGTCCAAAATTCAGCGATTCCCCATCTCAGCCCAGAAAGCAGGTAGAACAACTTTTGTGGTGTCTTTCAGATGCCTACCAAGGTAGTGTAAAAACTACCAGGAGAACTCCTGTCTGGCACCTTCCCCGGTGGAGTTGTGCATGGGGTGTGTTTGGAACATTTTGTCACCAGCCGAGTCCAAAATTCAGCGTTTCCCCATCTCAGCCCAGAAAGCAGGTAGAACAACTTTTGTGGTGCCTTTCAGCTGCCTACCAAGGTAGTGTAAAAACTACCAAGAGAACTCCTGTCTGGCACCTTCCCCGGTGGAGTTGTGCATGGGGTGTGTTTGGAACATTTTGTCAACGGCCGACTCCAAAATTCAGCGGTTCCCCATCTCAGCCCAGAAAGCAGGTAGAACAACTTTTGTGGTGCCTTTCAGCTGCCTACCAAGGTAGTGTAAAAACTACCAACAGAATTCGTTCCTGGCACCTTCCCCGGTGGAGTTGTGCAGGGGGTGTGTTTGGAACATTTTGTCACCGGCCGACTCCAAAATTCAGCGGTTCCCCATCTCAGCCCAGAAAGCAGGTAGAACAACTTTTTTGGTGTCTTTCAGATGCCTACCGGACCAATGTAAAAACTACCAGGAGAACTCCTGTCTGGCACCTTCCCCGGTGGAGTTGTGCATGGGGTGTGTTTGGAACATTTTGTCACCAGCCGACTCCAAAATTCAGCGGTTCCCCATCTCAGCCCAGAAAGCAGGTAGAACAACTTTTGTGGTGTCTTTCAGATGCCTACCAAGGTAGTGTAAAAACTACCAAGAGAACTCCTGTCTGGCACCTTCCCCGGTGGAGTTGTGCAGGGGGTGTGTTTGGAACATTTTGCCACCAGCCGACTCCAAAATTCAGCGGTTCCCCATCTCAGCCCAGAAAGCAGGTAGAACAACTTTTGTGGTGCCTTTCAGATGCCTACCAAGGTAGTGTAAAAACTACTAAGAGAACTCCTGTCTGGCACCTTCCCCGGTGGAGTTGTGCATGGGGTGTGTTTGGAACATTTTGTCACCAGCCGAGTCCAAAATTCAGCGGTTCCCCATCTCAGCCCAGAAAGCAGGTAGAACATCTTTTGTGGTGCCTTTCAGCTGCCTACCGGATCAATGTAAAAACTACCAGGAGAACTCCTGTCTGGCACCTTCCCCGGTGGAGTTGTGCAGGGGGTGTGTTTGGAACATTTTGCCACCAGCCGACTCCAAAATTCAGCGTTTCCCCCATCTCAGCCCAGAAAGCAGGTAGAACAACTTTTGTGGTGCCTTTCAAATGCCTACCAAGGTAGTGTAAAAGCCACCAGGAGAACTCCTGTCTGGCACCTTCCCCGGTGGAGTTGTGCATGGGGTGTCTGTGAAACATTTTGTCACCGGCCGACTCCAAAAATTAGCGGTTCCCCATCTCAGCCCAGAAAGCAGGTAGAACAACTTTTGTGGTGTCTTTCAGATGCCTACCGGAGCAATGTAAAAACTACCAGGAGAACTCCTGTCTGGCACCTTCCCCGGTGGAGTTGTGCAGGGGGTGTGTTTGGAACATTTTATCACCAGCCGAGTCCAAAATTCAGCTGTTCCCCATCTCAGCCCAGAAAGCAGGTAGAACAACTTTTGTGGTGTCTTTCAGATGCCTACCAAGGTAGTGTAAAAACTACCAGGAGGACTCCTGTCTGGCGCCTTCCCCGGTGGAGTTGTGCATGGGGTGTGTTTGGAACATTTTGTCACCGGCCGACTCCAAAATTCAGCGATTCCCCATCTCAGCCCAGAAAGCAGGTAGAACAACTTTTGTGGTGTCTTTCAGATGCCTACCAAGGTAGTGTAAAAACTACCAGGAGAACTCCTGTCTGGCACCTTCCCCGGTGGAGTTGTGCATGGGGTGTGTTTGGAACATTTTGTCACCAGCCGAGTCCAAAATTCAGCGTTTCCCCATCTCAGCCCAGAAAGCAGGTAGAACAACTTCTGTGGTGTCTTTCAGATGCCTACCAAGGTAGTGTAAAAACTACCAGGAGAACTCCTGTCTGGCACCTTCCCCGGTGGAGTTGTGCATGGGGTGTGTTTGGAACATTTTGTCACCAGCCGAGTCCAAAATTCAGCGTTTCCCCATCTCAGCCCAGAAAGCAGGTAGAACAACTTTTGTGGTGTCTTTCAGATGCCTACCGGAGCAATGTAAAAACTACCAGGAGAACTCCTGTCTGGCACCTTCCCCGGTGGAGTTGTGCATGGGGTGTGTTTGGAACATTTTGTCACCAGCCGAGTCCAAAATTCAGCGTTTCCCCATCTCAGCCCAGAAAGCAGGTACAACAACTTTTGTGGTGTCTTTTAGATGCCTACCAAGGTAGTGTAAAAACTACCAAGAGAACTCCTGTCTGGCACCTTCCCCGGTGGAGTTGTGCATGGGGTGTGTTTGGAACATTTTGTCACCGGCCGAGTCCAAAATTCAGCGTTTCCCCATCTCAGCCCAGAAAGCAGGTAGAACAACTTTTGTGGTGCCTTTCAGATGCCTACCAAGGTAGTGTAAAAACTACCAAGAGAACTCCTGTCTGGCACCTTCCCCGGTGGAGTTGTGCATGGGGTGTGTTTGGAACATTTTGTCAACGGCCGACTCCAAAATTCAGCGTTTCCGCATCTCAGCCCACAAAGCAGGTACAACAACTTTTCTTGTGCCTTTCAGCTGCCTACCAAGGTAGTGTAAAAACTACCAACAGAATTCGTTCCTGGCACCTTCCCCGGTGGAGTTGTGCATGGGGTGTCTGTGGAACATTTTGTCACCGGCCGACTCCAAAATTCAGCGGTTCCCCATCTCAGCCCAGAAAGCAGGAAGAACAACTTTTGTGGTGCCTTTCAAATGCCTACCAAGGTAGTGTAAAAACCACCAGGAGAACTCCTGTCTGGCACCTTCCCCGGTGGAGATGTGCATGGGGTGTCTGTGAAACATTTTGTCACCGGCCGACTCCAAAATTCAGCGGTTCCCCATCTCAGCCCAGAAAGCAGGTAGAACAACTTTTGTGGTGTCTTTCAGATGCCTACCAAGGTAGTGTAAAAACTACCAGGAGAACTCCTGTCTGGCACCTTCCCCGGTGGAGTTGTGCAGGGGGTGTGTTTGGAACATTTTGTCACCGGCCGACTCCAAAATTCAGCGATTCCCCATCTCAGCCCAGAAAGCAGGTAGAACAACTTTTGTGGTGTCTTTCAGATGCCTACCAAGGTAGTGTAAAAACTACCAGGAGAACTCCTGTCTGGCACCTTCCCCGGTGGAGTTGTGCATGGGGTGTGTTTGGAACATTTTGTCACCGGCCGACTCCAAAATTCAGCGGTTCCCCATCTCAGCCCAGAAAGCAGGTAGAACAACTTTTTTGGTGCCTTTCAGATGCCTACCAAGGTAGTGTAAAAACTACCAGGAGAACTCCTGTCTGGCACCTTCCGTGGTGGAGTTGTGCATGGGGTGTGTTTGGAACATTTTGTCAACGGCCGACTCCAAAATTCAGCGGTTCCCCATCTCAGCCCACAAAGCAGGTACAACAACTTTTCTTGTGCCTTTCAGCTGCCTACCAAGGTAGTGTAAAAACTACCAACAGAATTCGTTCCTGGCACCTTCCCCGGTGGAGTTGTGCATGGGGTGTGTTTGGAACATTTTGTCACCGGCCGAGTCCAAAATTCAGCGGTTCCCCATCTCAGCCCAGAAAGCAGGAAGAACAACTTTTGTGGTGCCTTTCAAATGCCTACCAAGGTAGTGTAAAAACCACCAGGAGAACTCCTGTCTGGCACCTTCCCCGGTGGAGTTGTGCAGGGGGTGTCTGTGAAACATTTTGTCACCGGCCGACTCCAAAATTCAGCGGTTCCCCATCTCAGCCCAGAAAGCAGGTAGAACAACTTTTGTGGTGTCTTTCAGATGCCTACAAAGGCAGTGTAAAAACTACCAGGAGAACTCCTGTCTGGCACCTTCCCCGGTGGAGATGTGCATGGGGTGTGTTTGGAACATTTTGTCACCGGCCGTGTCCAAAATTCAGCGGTTCCCCATCTCAGCCCAGAAAGCAGGTAGAACAACTTTTGTGGTGCCTTTCAGCTGCCTACCAAGGTAGTGTAAAAACTACCAAGAGAACTCCTGTCTGGCACCTTCCCCGGTGGAGTTGTGCATGGGGTGTGTTTGGAACATTTTGTCACCGGCCGAGTCCAAAATTCAGCGGTTCCCCATCTCAGCCCAGAAAGCAGGAAGAACAACATTTGCGGTGCCTTTCAAATGCCTACCAAGGTAGTGTAAAAACTACCAGGAGAACTCCTGTCTGGCACCTTCCCCGGTGGAGTTGTGCATGGGGTGTGTTTGGAACATTTTGTCACCAGCCGACTCCAAAATTCAGCGTTTCCCCATCTCAGCCCAGAAAGCAGGTAGAACAACTTTTGTGGTGTCTTTCAGCTGCCTACCAAGGTAGTGTAAAAACTACCAACAGAATTCGTTCCTGGCACCTTCCCCGGTGGAGTTGTGCATGGGGTGTGTTTGGAACATTTTGTCACCAGCCGACTCCAAAATTCAGCGTTTCCCCATCTCAGCCCAGAAAGCAGGTAAAACAACTTTTGTGGTGTCTTTCAGATGCCTACCAAGGTAGTGTAAAAACTACCAGGAGAACTCCTGTCTGGCACCTTCCCCGGTGGAGTTGTGCAGGGGGTGTGTTTGGAACATTTTGTCACCAGCCGAGTCCAAAATTCAGCGTTTCCCCATCTCAGCCCAGAAAGCAGGTAGAACAACTTTTGTGGTGTCTTTCAGATGCCTACCAAGGTAGTGTAAAAACTACTAAGAGAACTCCTGTCTGGCACCTTCCCCGGTGGAGTTGTGCAGGGGGTGTGTTTGGAACATTTTGTCACCAGCCGACTCCAAAATTCAGCGGTTCCCCATCTCAGCCCAGAAAGCAGGTAGAACAACTTTTCTTGTGCCTTTCAGCTGCCTACCAAGGTAGTGTAAAAACTACCAACAGAATTCGTTCCTGGCACCTTCCCCGGTGGAGTTGTGCATGGGGTGTCTGTGGAACATTTTGTCACCGGCCGAGTCCAAAATTCAGCGGTTCCCCATCTCAGCCCAGAAAGCAGGTAGAACAACTTTTGTGGTGTCTTTCAGATGCCTACCAAGGTAGTGTAAAAACTACCAGGAGAACTCCTGTCTGGCACCTTCCCCGGTGGAGTTGTGCATGGGGTGTGTTTGAACATTTTGTCACCAGCCGAGTCCAAAATTCAGCGTTTCCCCCTCTCAGCCCAGAAAGCAGGTAGAACAACTTTTGTGGTGTCTTTCAGATGCCTACCAAGGTAGTGTAAAAACTACCAGGAGAACTCCTGTCTGGCACCTTCCCCGGTGGAGTTGTGCATGGGGTGTGTTTGGAACATTTTGTCACCGGCCGACTCCAAAATTCAGCGGTTCCCCATCTCAGCCCAGAAAGCAGGTAGAACAACTTTTGTGGTGCCTTTCAGCTGCCTACCAAGGTAGTGTAAAAACTACCAACAGAATTCGTTCCTGGCACCTTCCCCGGTGGAGTTGTGCAGGGGGTGTGTTTGGAACATTTTGTCACTGGCCGAGTCCAAAATTCAGCGTTTCCCCATCTCAGCCCAGAAAGCAGGTAGAACAACTTTTGTGGTGTCTTTCAGATGCCTACCAAGGTAGTGTAAAAACTACCAGGAGAACTCCTGTCTGGCACCTTCCCCGGTGGAGTTGTGCAGGCGGTGTGTTTGGAACATTTTGTCACCAGCCGAGTCCAAAATTCAGCGGTTCCCCATCTCAGCCCAGAAAGCAGGTAGAACAACTTTTGTGGTGTCTTTCAGATGCCTACCAAGGTAGTGTAAAAACTACTAAGAGAACTCCTGTCTGGCACCTTCCCCGGTGGAGTTGTGCATGGGGTGTGTTTGGAACATTTTGCCACCAGCCGACTCCAAAATTCAGCGGTTCCCCATCTCAGCCCAGAAAGCAGGAAGAACAACTTTTGTGGTGCCTTTCAAATGCCTACCAAGGTAGTGTAAAAACCACCAGGAGAACTCCTGTCTGGCACCTTCCCCGGTGGAGTTGTGCATGGGGTGTCTGTGAAACATTTTGTCACCGGCCGACTGAAAAAATCAGCGGTTCCCCATCTCAGCCCAGAAAGCTGGTAGAACAACTTTTGTGGTGTCTTTCAGATGCCTACCGGAGCAATGTAAAAACTACCAGGAGAACTCCTGTCTGGCACCTTCCCCGGTGGAGTTGTGCAGGGGGTGTGTTTGGAACATTTTATCACCAGCCGAGTCCAAAATTCAGCGGTTCCCCATCTCAGCCCAGAAAGCAGGTAGAACAACTTTTGTGGTGTCTTTCAGATGCCTACCAAGGTAGTGTGAAAACCACCAGGAGAACTCCTGTCTGGCACCTTCCCCGGTGGAGTTGTGCATGGGGTGTCTGTGAAACATTTTGTCACCGGCCGACTCCAAAAATCAGCGGTTCCCCATCTCAGCCCAGAAAGCAGGTAGAACAACTTTTGTGGTGTCTTTCAGATGCCTACCGGAGCAATGTAAAAACTACCAGGAGAACTCCTGTCTGGCACCTTCCCCGGTGGAGTTGTGCAGGGGGTGTGTTTGGAACATTTTATCACCAGCCGAGTCCAAAATTCAGCTGTTCCCCATCTCAGCCCAGAAAGCAGGTAGAACAACTTTTGTGGTGTCTTTCAGATGCCTACCAAGGTAGTGTAAAAACTACTAAGAGAACTCCTGTCTGGCACCTTCCCCGGTGGAGTTGTGCATGGGGTGTGTTTGGAACATTTTGTCACCGGCCGAGTCCAAAATTCAGCGATTCCCCATCTCAGCCCAGAAAGCAGGTAGAACAACTTTTGTGGTGTCTTTCAGATGCCTACCAAGGTAGTGTAAAAACTACCAGGAGAACTCCTGTCTGGCACCTTCCCCGGTGGAGTTGTGCATGGGGTGTGTTTGGAACATTTTGTCACCAGCCGAGTCCAAAATTCAGCGTTTCCCCATCTCAGCCCAGAAAGCAGGTAGAACAACTTTTGTGGTGTCTTTCAGCTGCCTACCAAGGTAGTGTAAAAACTACCAAGAGAACTCCTGTCTGGCACCTTCCCCGGTGGAGTTGTGCATGGGGTGTGTTTGGAACATTTTGTCACCAGCCGAGTCCAAAATTCAGCGTTTCCCTATCTCAGCCCAGAAAGCAGGTAGAACAACTTTTGTAGTGCCTTTCAGATGCCTACCAAGGTAGTGTAAAAACTACCAGGAGAACTCCTGTCTGGCACCTTCCCCGGTGGAGTGGTGCAGGGGGTGTGTTTGGAACATTTTGTCACCAGCCGAGTCCAAAATTCAGCGATTCCCCACCTCAGCCCAGAAAGCAGGTAGAACAACTTTTGTGGTGTCTTTCAGATGCCTACCGGAGCAATGTAAAAACTACCAGGAGAACTCCTGTCTGGCACCTTCCGTGGTGGAGTTGTGCATGGGGTGTGTTTGGAACATTTTGTCACCGGCCGTGTCCAAAATTCAGCGGTTCCCCATCTCAGCCCAGAAAGCAGGTAGAACAACTTTTGTGGTGTCTTTCAGATGCCTACCAAGGTAGTGTAAAAACTACCAGGAGAACTCCTGTCTGGCACCTTCCCCGGTGGAGTTGTGCAGGGGGTGTGTTTGGAACATTTTGTCACCGGCCGACTCCAAAATTCAGCGATTCCCCATCTCAGCCCAGAAAGCAGGTAGAACAACTTTTGTGGTGTCTTTCAGATGCCTACCAAGGTAGTGTAAAAACTACCAGGAGAACTCCTGTCTGGCACCTTCCCCGGTGGAGTTGTGCAGGGGGTGTGTTTGGAACATTTTGCCACCAGCCGACTCCAAAATTCAGCGGTTCCCCATCTCAGCCCAGAAAGCAGGTAGAACAACTTTTGTGGTGCCTTTCAGATGCCTACCAAGGTAGTGTAAAAACTACTAAGAGAACTCCTGTCTGGCACCTTCCCCGGTGGAGTTGTGCATGGGGTGTGTTTGGAACATTTTGTCACCAGCCGAGTCCAAAATTCAGCGGTTCCCCATCTCAGCCCAGAAAGCAGGTAGAACATCTTTTGTGGTGCCTTTCAGCTGCCTACCGGATCAATGTAAAAACTACCAGGAGAACTCCTGTCTGGCACCTTCCCCGGTGGAGTTGTGCAGGGGGTGTGTTTGGAACATTTTGCCACCAGCCGACTCCAAAATTCAGCGGTTCCCCATCTCAGCCCAGAAAGCGGGTAGAACAACTTTTGTAGTGCCTTTCAAATGCCTACCAAGGTAGTGTAAAAACCACCAGGAGAACTCCTGTCTGGCACCTTCCCCGGTGGAGTTGTGCATGGGGTGTCTGTGAAACATTTTGTCACCGGCCGACTCCAAAAATCAGCGGTTCCCCATCTCAGCCCAGAAAGCAGGTAGAACAACTTTTGTGGTGTCTTTCAGATGCCTACCAAGGTAGTGTAAAAACTACGAAGAGAACTCCTGTCTGGCACCTTCCCCGGTGGAGTTGTGCATGGGGTGTGTTTGGAACATTTTGTCACCAGCCGACTCCAAAATTCAGCGGTTCCCCATCTCAGCCCAGAAAGCAGGTAGAACAACTTTTGTGGTGTCTTTCAGATGCCTACCGGAGCAATGTAAAAACTACCAGGAGAACTCCTGTCTGGCACCTTCCCCGGTGGAGTTGTGCAGGGGGTGTGTTTGGAACATTTTGTCACCAGCCGACTCCAAAATTCAGCGGTTCCCCATCTCAGCCCAGAAAGCAGGTAGAACAACTTTTGTGGTGCCTTTCAGCTGCCTACCAAGGTAGTGTAAAAACTACCAAGAGAACTCCTGTCTGGCACCTTCCCCGGTGGAGTTGTGCATGGGGTGTGTTTGGAACATTTTGTCACCGGCCGAGTCCAAAATTCAGCGGTTCCCCATCTCAGCCCAGAAAGCAGGAAGAACAACATTTGCGGTGCCTTTCAAATGCCTACCAAGGTAGTGTAAAAACTACCAGGAGAACTCCTGTCTGGCACCTTCCCCGGTGGAGTTGTGCAGGGGGTGTGTTTGGAACATTTTGTCACCGGCCGACTCCAAAATTCAGCGATTCCCCATCTCAGCCCAGAAAGCAGGTAGAACAACTTTTGTGGTGTCTTTCAGATGCCTACCAAGGTAGTGTAAAAACTACCAGGAGAACTCCTGTCTGGCACCTTCCCCGGTGGAGTTGTGCATGGGGTGTGTTTGGAACATTTTGTCACCAGCCGAGTCCAAAATTCAGCGGTTCCCCATCTCAGCCCAGAAAGCAGGTAGAACAACTTTTGTGGTGTCTTTCAGATGCCTACCGGAGCAATGTAAAAACTAACCAGGAGAACTCCTGTCTGGCACCTTCCCCGGTGGAGTTGTGCAGGGGGTGTGTTTGGAACATTTTGCCACCAGCCGACTCCAAAATTCAGCGGTTCCCCATCTCAGCCCAGAAAGCAGGTAGAACAACTTTTGTGGTGCCTTTCAGATGCCTACCAAGGTAGTGTAAAAACTACTAAGAGAACTCCTGTCTGGCACCTTCCCCGGTGGAGTTGTGCATGGGGTGTGTTTGGAACATTTTGTCACCAGCCGAGTCCAAAATTCAGCGGTTCCCCATCTCAGCCCAGAAAGCAGGTAGAACATCTTTTGTGGTGCCTTTCAGCTGCCTACCGGATCAATGTAAAAACTACCAGGAGAACTCCTGTCTGGCACCTTCCCCGGTGGAGTTGTGCAGGGGGTGTGTTTGGAACATTTTGCCACCAGCCGACTCCAAAATTCAGCGGTTCCCCATCTCAGCCCAGAAAGCGGGTAGAACAACTTTTGTAGTGCCTTTCAAATGCCTACCAAGGTAGTGTAAAAACCACCAGGAGAACTCCTGTCTGGCACCTTCCCCGGTGGAGTTGTGCATGGGGTGTCTGTGAAACATTTTGTCACCGGCCGACTCCAAAAATCAGCGGTTCCCCATCTCAGCCCAGAAAGCAGGTAGAACAACTTTTGTGGTGTCTTTCAGATGCCTACCAAGGTAGTGTAAAAACTACGAAGAGAACTCCTGTCTGGCACCTTCCCCGGTGGAGTTGTGCATGGGGTGTGTTTGGAACATTTTGTCACCAGCCGACTCCAAAATTCAGCGGTTCCCCATCTCAGCCCAGAAAGCAGGTAGAACAACTTTTGTGGTGTCTTTCAGATGCCTACCGGAGCAATGTAAAAACTACCAGGAGAACTCCTGTCTGGCACCTTCCCCGGTGGAGTTGTGCAGGGGGTGTGTTTGGAACATTTTGTCACCAGCCGACTCCAAAATTCAGCGGTTCCCCATCTCAGCCCAGAAAGCAGGTAGAACAACTTTTGTGGTGCCTTTCAGCTGCCTACCAAGGTAGTGTAAAAACTACCAAGAGAACTCCTGTCTGGCACCTTCCCCGGTGGAGTTGTGCATGGGGTGTGTTTGGAACATTTTGTCACCGGCCGAGTCCAAAATTCAGCGGTTCCCCATCTCAGCCCAGAAAGCAGGAAGAACAACATTTGCGGTGCCTTTCAAATGCCTACCAAGGTAGTGTAAAAACTACCAGGAGAACTCCTGTCTGGCACCTTCCCCAGTGGAGTTGTGCAGGGGGTGTGTTTGGAACATTTTGTCACCGGCCGACTCCAAAATTCAGCGATTCCCCATCTCAGCCCAGAAAGCAGGTAGAACAACTTTTGTGGTGTCTTTCAGATGCCTACCAAGGTAGTGTAAAAACTACCAGGAGAACTCCTGTCTGGCACCTTCCCCGGTGGAGTTGTGCATGGGGTGTGTTTGGAACATTTTGTCACCAGCCGAGTCCAAAATTCAGCGTTTCCCCATCTCAGCCCAGAAAGCAGGTAGAACAACTTTTGTGGTGTCTTTCAGATGCCTACCGGAGCAATGTAAAAACTACCAGGAGAACTCCTGTCTGGCACCTTCCCCGGTGGAGTTGTGCATGGGGTGTGTTTGGAACATTTTGTCACCGGCCGAGTCCAAAATTCAGCGTTTCCCCATCTCAGCCCAGAAAGCAGGTACAACAACTTTTGTGGTGTCTTTTAGATGCCTACCAAGGTAGTGTAAAAACTACCAGGAGAACTCCTGTCTGGCACCTTCCGTGGTGGAGTTGTGCATGGGGTGTGTTTGGAACATTTTGTCACCGGCCGTGTCCAAAATTCAGCGGTTCCCCATCTCAGCCCAGAAAGCAGGTAGAACAACTTTTGTGGTGTCTTTCAGATGCCTACCAAGGTAGTGTAAAAACTACTAAGAGAACTCCTGTCTGGCACCTTCCCCGGTGGAGTTGTGCATGGGGTGTGTTTGGAACATTTTGTCACCAGCCGACTCCAAAATTCAGCGGTTCCCCATCTCAGCCCAGAAAGCAGGTAGAACAACTTTTGTGGTGTCTTTCAGATGCCTACCGGAGCAATGTAAAAACTACCAGGAGAACTCCTGTCTGGCACCTTCCCCGGTGGAGTTGTGCAGGGGGTGTGTTTGGAACATTTTGTCACCAGCCGACTCCAAAATTCAGCGGTTCCCCATCTCAGCCCAGAAAGCAGGTAGAACAACTTTTGTGGTGCCTTTCAGCTGCCTACCAAGGTAGTGTAAAAACTACCAAGAGAACTCCTGTCTGGCACCTTCCCCGGTGGAGTTGTGCATGGGGTGTGTTTGGAACATTTTGTCACCGGCCGAGTCCAAAATTCAGCGGTTCCCCATCTCAGCCCAGAAAGCAGGAAGAACAACATTTGCGGTGCCTTTCAAATGCCTACCAAGGTAGTGTAAAAACTACCAGGAGAACTCCTGTCTGGCACCTTCCCCAGTGGAGTTGTGCAGGGGGTGTGTTTGGAACATTTTGTCACCGGCCGACTCCAAAATTCAGCGATTCCCCATCTCAGCCCAGAAAGCAGGTAGAACAACTTTTGTGGTGTCTTTCAGATGCCTACCAAGGTAGTGTAAAAACTACCAGGAGAACTCCTGTCTGGCACCTTCCCCGGTGGAGTTGTGCATGGGGTGTGTTTGGAACATTTTGTCACCAGCCGAGTCCAAAATTCAGCGTTTCCCCATCTCAGCCCAGAAAGCAGGTAGAACAACTTTTGTGGTGTCTTTCAGATGCCTACCGGAGCAATGTAAAAACTACCAGGAGAACTCCTGTCTGGCACCTTCCCCGGTGGAGTTGTGCATGGGGTGTGTTTGGAACATTTTGTCACCGGCCGAGTCCAAAATTCAGCGTTTCCCCATCTCAGCCCAGAAAGCAGGTACAACAACTTTTGTGGTGTCTTTTAGATGCCTACCAAGGTAGTGTAAAAACTACCAGGAGAACTCCTGTCTGGCACCTTCCGTGGTGGAGTTGTGCATGGGGTGTGTTTGGAACATTTTGTCACCGGCCGTGTCCAAAATTCAGCGGTTCCCCATCTCAGCCCAGAAAGCAGGTAGAACAACTTTTGTGGTGTCTTTCAGATGCCTACCAAGGTAGTGTAAAAACTACCAGGAGAACTCCTGTCTGGCACCTTCCCCGGTGGAGTTGTGCAGGGGGTGTGTTTGGAACATTTTGTCACCGGCCGACTCCAAAATTCAGCGGTTCCCCATCTCAGCCCAGAAAGCAGGTAGAACATCTTTTGTGGTGCCTTTCAGCTGCCTACCGGATCAATGTAAAAACTACCAGGAGAACTCCTGTCTGGCACCTTCCCCGGTGGAGTTGTGCAGGGGGTGTGTTTGGAACATTTTGCCACCAGCCGACTCCAAAATTCAGCGGTTCCCCATCTCAGCCCAGAAAGCGGGTAGAACAACTTTTGTAGTGCCTTTCAAATGCCTACCAAGGTAGTGTAAAAACCACCAGGAGAACTCCTGTCTGGCACCTTCCCCGGTGGAGTTGTGCATGGGGTGTCTGTGAAACATTTTGTCACCGGCCGACTCCAAAAATCAGCGGTTCCCCATCTCAGCCCAGAAAGCAGGTAGAACAACTTTTGTGGTGTCTTTCAGATGCCTACCAAGGTAGTGTAAAAACTACGAAGAGAACTCCTGTCTGGCACCTTCCCCGGTGGAGTTGTGCATGGGGTGTGTTTGGAACATTTTGTCACCAGCCGACTCCAAAATTCAGCGGTTCCCCATCTCAGCCCAGAAAGCAGGTAGAACAACTTTTGTGGTGTCTTTCAGATGCCTACCGGAGCAATGTAAAAACTACCAGGAGAACTCCTGTCTGGCACCTTCCCCGGTGGAGTTGTGCAGGGGGTGTGTTTGGAACATTTTGTCACCAGCCGACTCCAAAATTCAGCGGTTCCCCATCTCAGCCCAGAAAGCAGGTAGAACAACTTTTGTGGTGCCTTTCAGCTGCCTACCAAGGTAGTGTAAAAACTACCAAGAGAACTCCTGTCTGGCACCTTCCCCGGTGGAGTTGTGCATGGGGTGTGTTTGGAACATTTTGTCACCGGCCGAGTCCAAAATTCAGCGGTTCCCCATCTCAGCCCAGAAAGCAGGAAGAACAACATTTGCGGTGCCTTTCAAATGCCTACCAAGGTAGTGTAAAAACTACCAGGAGAACTCCTGTCTGGCACCTTCCCCGGTGGAGTTGTGCAGGGGGTGTGTTTGGAACATTTTGTCACCGGCCGACTCCAAAATTCAGCGATTCCCCATCTCAGCCCAGAAAGCAGGTAGAACAACTTTTGTGGTGTCTTTCAGATGCCTACCAAGGTAGTGTAAAAACTACCAGGAGAACTCCTGTCTGGCACCTTCCCCGGTGGAGTTGTGCATGGGGTGTGTTTGGAACATTTTGTCACCAGCCGAGTCCAAAATTCAGCGTTTCCCCATCTCAGCCCAGAAAGCAGGTAGAACAACTTTTGTGGTGTCTTTCAGATGCCTACCGGAGCAATGTAAAAACTACCAGGAGAACTCCTGTCTGGCACCTTCCCCGGTGGAGTTGTGCATGGGGTGTGTTTGGAACATTTTGTCACCGGCCGAGTCCAAAATTCAGCGTTTCCCCATCTCAGCCCAGAAAGCAGGTACAACAACTTTTGTGGTGTCTTTTAGATGCCTACCAAGGTAGTGTAAAAACTACCAAGAGAACTCCTGTCTGGCACCTTCCCCGGTGGAGTTGTGCATGGGGTGTGTTTGGAACATTTTGTCACCGGCCGAGTCCAAAATTCAGCGGTTCCCCATCTCAGCCCAGAAAGCAGGTAGAACAACTTTTGTGGTGTCTTTCAGATGCCTACCAAGGTAGTGTAAAAACTACCAGGAGAACTCCTGTCTGGCACCTTCCCCGGTGGAGTTGTGCATGGGGTGTGTTTGGAACATTTTGTCACCGGCCGACTCCAAAATTCAGCGATTCCCCATCTCAGCCCAGAAAGCAGGTAGAACAACTTTTGTGGTGTCTTTCAGATGCCTACCAAGGTAGTGTAAAAACTACCAGGAGAACTCGTTTCTGGCACCTTCCCCGGTGGAGGTGTGCATGGGGTGTGTTTGGAACATTTTGTCACCGGCCGAGTCCAAAATTCAGCGGTTCCCCATCTCAGCCCACAAAGCAGGTAGAACAACTTTTCTTGTGCCTTTCAGCTGCCTACCAAGGTAGTGTAAAAACTACCAAGAGAATTCGTTCCTGGCACCTTCCCCGGTGGAGTTGTGCATGGGGTGTCTGTGGAACATTTTGTCACCGGCCGAGTCCAAAATTCAGCGGTTCCCCATCTCAGCCCAGAAAGCAGGTAGAACAACTTTTGTGGTGCCTTTCAGCTGCCTACCAAGGTAGTGTAAAAACTACCAACAGAATTCGTTCCTGGCACCTTCCCCGGTGGAGTTGTGCATGGGGTGTGTTTGGAACATTTTGTCACCGGCCGAGTCCAAAATTCAGCGGTTCCCCATCTCAGCCCAGAAAGCAGGTAGAACAACTTTTGTGGTGCCTTTCAGCTGCCTACCAAGGTAGTGTAAAAACTACCAGGAGAACTCCTGTCTGGCACCTTCCCCGGTGGAGTTGTGCAGGGGGTGTGTTTGGAACATTTTGTCACCAGCCGAGTCCAAAATTCAGCGATTCCCCATCTCAGCCCAGAAAGCAGGTAGAACAACTTTTGTGGTGTCTTTCAGATGCCTACCGGAGCAATGTAAAAACTACCAGGAGAACTCCTGTCTGGCACCTTCCCCGGTGGAGTTGTGCATGGGGTGTGTTTGGAACATTTTGTCACCAGCCGAGTCCAAAATTC
Source organism: Falco cherrug (assembly GCF_023634085.1). Classification (NCBI taxonomy): domain Eukaryota; kingdom Metazoa; phylum Chordata; class Aves; order Falconiformes; family Falconidae; genus Falco; species Falco cherrug. The sequence continues at coordinate 1,740,225 of NW_026599434.1, forward strand.
AGCGTTTCCCCATCTCAGCCCAGAAAGCAGGTAGAACAACTTTTGTGGTGTCTTTCAGATGCCTACCAAGGTAGTGTAAAAACTACCAGGAGAACTCCTGTCTGGCACCTTCCCCGGTGGAGTTGTGCATGGGGTGTGTTTGGAACATTTTGTCACCAGCCGACTCCAAAATTCAGCGTTTCCCCATCTCAGCCCAGAAAGCAGGTAGAACAACTTTTGTGGTGTCTTTCAGATGCCTACCAAGGTAGTGTAAAAACTACTAAGAGAACTCCTGTCTGGCACCTTCCCCGGTGGAGTTGTGCATGGGGTGTGTTTGGAACATTTTGTCACCAGCCGAGTCCAAAATTCAGCGTTTCCCTATCTCAGCCCAGAAAGCAGGTAGAACAACTTTTGTGGTGCCTTTCAGCTGCCTACCAAGGTAGTGTAAAAACTACCAGGAGAACTCCTGTCTGGCACCTTCCCCGGTGGAGTTGTGCAGGGGGTGTGTTTGGAACATTTTGTCACCAGCCGAGTCCAAAATTCAGCGATTCCCCATCTCAGCCCAGAAAGCAGGTAGAACAACTTTTGTGGTGTCTTTCAGATGCCTACCGGAGCAATGTAAAAACTACCAGGAGAACTCCTGTCTGGCACCTTCCGTGGTGGAGTTGTGCATGGGGTGTGTTTGGAACATTTTGTCACCGGCCGAGTCCAAAATTCAGCGGTTCCCCATCTCAGCCCAGAAAGCAGGTAGAACAACTTTTGTGGTGTCTTTCAGATGCCTACCAAGGTAGTGTGAAAACTACCAGGAGAACTCCTGTCTGGCACCTTCCCCGGTGGAGTTGTGCATGGGGTGTGTTTGGAACATTTTGTCGCCGGCCGACTCCAAAATTCAGCGATTCCCCATCTCAGCCAAGAAAGCAGGTAGAACAACTTTTGTGGTGTCTTTCAGATGCCTACCAAGGTAGTGTAAAAACTACCAGGAGAACTCCTGTCTGGCACCTTCCCCGGTGGAGTTGTGCATGGGGTGTGTTTGGAACATTTTGTCACCAGCCGACTCCAAAATTCAGCGTTTCCCCATCTCAGCCCAGAAAGCAGGTAGAACAACTTTTGTGGTGCCTTTCAGATGCCTACCAAGGTAGTGTAAAAACTACCAAGAGAACTCCTGTCTGGCACCTTCCCCGGTGGAGTTGTGCATGGGGTGTGTTTGGAACATTTTGTCAACGGCCGACTCCAAAATTCAGCGGTTCCCCATCTCAGCCCACAAAGCAGGTACAAGAACTTTTCTTGTGCCTTTCAGCTGCCTACCAAGGTAGTGTAAAAACTACCAACAGAATTCGTTCCTGGCACCTTCCGTGGTGGAGTTGTGCATGGGGTGTGTTTGGAACATTTTGTCACCGGCCGACTCCAAAATTCAGCGATTCCCCATCTCAGCCCAGAAAGCAGGTAGAACAACTTTTGTGGTGTCTTTCAGATGCCTACCAAGGTAGTGTAAAAACTACCAGGAGAACTCCTGTCTGGCACCTTCCCCGGTGGAGTTGTGCATGGGGTGTGTTTGGAACATTTTGTCACCGGCCGACTCCAAAATTCAGCGGTTCCCCATCTCAGCCCAGAAAGCAGGTAGAACAACTTTTGTGGTGCCTTTCAGATGCCTACCAAGGTAGTGTAAAAACTACCAAGAGAACTCCTGTCTGGCACCTTCCCCGGTGGAGTTGTGCATGGGGTGTGTTTGGAACATTTTGTCACCGGCCGACTCCAAAATTCAGCGGTTCCCCATCTCAGCCCACAAAGCAGGTAGAACAACTTTTCTTGTGCCTTTCAGCTGCCTACCAAGGTAGTGTAAAAACTACCAACAGAATTCGTTCCTGGCACCTTCCCCGGTGGAGTTGTGCAGGGGGTGTGTTTGGAACATTTTGTCACTGGCCGAGTCCAAAATTCAGCGTTTCCCCATCTCAGCCCAGAAAGCAGGTAGAACAACTTTTGTGGTGTCTTTCAGATGCCTACCAAGGTAGTGTAAAAACTACCAGGAGAACTCCTGTCTGGCACCTTCCCCGGTGGAGTTGTGCAGGCGGTGTGTTTGGAACATTTTGTCACCAGCCGAGTCCAAAATTCAGCGGTTCCCCATCTCAGCCCAGAAAGCAGGTAGAACAACTTTTGTGGTGTCTTTCAGATGCCTACCAAGGTAGTGTAAAAACTACCAGGAGAACTCCTGTCTGGCACCTTCCCCGGTGGAGTTGTGCATGGGGTGTGTTTGGAACATTTTGCCACCAGCCGAGTCCAAAATTCAGCGGTTCCCCATCTCAGCCCAGAAAGCAGGAAGAACAACTTTTGTGGTGCCTTTCAAATGCCTACCAAGGTAGTGTAAAAACCACCAGGAGAACTCCTGTCTGGCACCTTCCCCGGTGGAGTTGTGCATGGGGTGTCTGTGAAACATTTTGTCACCGGCCGACTCCAAAAATCAGCGGTTCCCCATCTCAGCCCAGAAAGCTGGTAGAACAACTTTTGTGGTGTCTTTCAGATGCCTACCGGAGCAATGTAAAAACTACCAGGAGAACTCCTGTCTGGCACCTTCCCCGGTGGAGTTGTGCAGGGGGTGTGTTTGGAACATTTTATCACCAGCCGAGTCCAAAATTCATCTGTTCCCCATCTCAGCCCAGAAAGCAGGTAGAACAACTTTTGTGGTGTCTTTCAGATGCCTACCAAGGTAGTGTGAAAACCACCAGGAGAACTCCTGTCTGGCACCTTCCCCGGTGGAGTTGTGCATGGGGTGTCTGTGAAACATTTTGTCACCGGCCGACTCCAAAAATCAGCGGTTCCCCATCTCAGCCCAGAAAGCAGGTAGAACAACTTTTGTGGTGTCTTTCAGATGCCTACCGGAGCAATGTAAAAACTACCAGGAGAACTCCTGTCTGGCACCTTCCCCGGTGGAGTTGTGCAGGGGGTGTGTTTGGAACATTTTATCACCAGCCGAGTCCAAAATTCAGCTGTTCCCCATCTCAGCCCAGAAAGCAGGTAGAACAACTTTTGTGGTGTCTTTCAGATGCCTACCAAGGTAGTGTAAAAACTACTAAGAGAACTCCTGTCTGGCACCTTCCCCGGTGGAGTTGTGCATGGGGTGTGTTTGGAACATTTTGTCACCGGCCGACTCCAAAATTCAGCGATTCCCCATCTCAGCCCAGAAAGCAGGTAGAACAACTTTTGTGGTGTCTTTCAGATGCCTACCAAGGTAGTGTAAAAACTACCAGGAGAACTCCTGTCTGGCACCTTCCCCGGTGGAGTTGTGCATGGGGTGTGTTTGGAACATTTTGTCACCAGCCGAGTCCAAAATTCAGCGTTTCCCCATCTCAGCCCAGAAAGCAGGTAGAACAACTTTTGTGGTGTCTTTCAGATGCCTACCAAGGTAGTGTAAAAACTACCAGGAGAACTCCTGTCTGGCACCTTCCCCGGTGGAGTTGTGCATGGGGTGTGTTTGGAACATTTTGTCACCAGCCGACTCCAAAATTCAGCGGTTCCCCATCTCAGCCCAGAAAGCAGGTAGAACAACTTTTGTGGTGTCTTTCAGATGCCTACCAAGGTAGTGTAAAAACTACTAAGAGAACTCCTGTCTGGCACCTTCCCCGGTGGAGTTGTGCATGGGGTGTGTTTGGAACATTTTGTCACCAGCCGAGTCCAAAATTCAGCGTTTCCCTATCTCAGCCCAGAAAGCAGGTAGAACAACTTTTGTAGTGCCTTTCAGATGCCTACCAAGGTAGTGTAAAAACTACCAGGAGAACTCCTGTCTGGCACCTTCCCCGGTGGAGTGGTGCAGGGGGTGTGTTTGGAACATTTTGTCACCAGCCGAGTCCAAAATTCAGCGATTCCCCACCTCAGCCCAGAAAGCAGGTAGAACAACTTTTGTGGTGTCTTTCAGATGCCTACCGGAGCAATGTAAAAACTACCAGGAGAACTCCTGTCTGGCACCTTCCGTGGTGGAGTTGTGCATGGGGTGTGTTTGGAACATTTTGTCACCGGCCGTGTCCAAAATTCAGCGGTTCCCCATCTCAGCCCAGAAAGCAGGTAGAACAACTTTTGTGGTGTCTTTCAGATGCCTACCAAGGTAGTGTAAAAACTACCAGGAGAACTCCTGTCTGGCACCTTCCCCGGTGGAGTTGTGCAGGGGGTGTGTTTGGAACATTTTGTCACCGGCCGACTCCAAAATTCAGCGATTCCCCATCTCAGCCCAGAAAGCAGGTAGAACAACTTTTGTGGTGTCTTTCAGATGCCTACCAAGGTAGTGTAAAAACTACCAGGAGAACTCCTGTCTGGCACCTTCCCCGGTGGAGTTGTGCAGGGGGTGTGTTTGGAACATTTTGCCACCAGCCGACTCCAAAATTCAGCGGTTCCCCATCTCAGCCCAGAAAGCAGGTAGAACAACTTTTGTGGTGCCTTTCAGATGCCTACCAAGGTAGTGTAAAAACTACTAAGAGAACTCCTGTCTGGCACCTTCCCCGGTGGAGTTGTGCATGGGGTGTGTTTGGAACATTTTGTCACCAGCCGAGTCCAAAATTCAGCGGTTCCCCATCTCAGCCCAGAAAGCAGGTAGAACATCTTTTGTGGTGCCTTTCAGCTGCCTACCGGATCAATGTAAAAACTACCAGGAGAACTCCTGTCTGGCACCTTCCCCGGTGGAGTTGTGCAGGGGGTGTGTTTGGAACATTTTGCCACCAGCCGACTCCAAAATTCAGCGGTTCCCCATCTCAGCCCAGAAAGCGGGTAGAACAACTTTTGTGGTGCCTTTCAAATGCCTACCAAGGTAGTGTAAAAACCACCAGGAGAACTCCTGTCTGGCACCTTCCCCGGTGGAGTTGTGCATGGGGTGTCTGTGAAACATTTTGTCACCGGCCGACTCCAAAAATCAGCGGTTCCCCATCTCAGCCCAGAAAGCAGGTAGAACAACTTTTGTGGTGTCTTTCAGATGCCTACCAAGGTAGTGTAAAAACTACGAAGAGAACTCCTGTCTGGCACCTTCCCCGGTGGAGTTGTGCATGGGGTGTGTTTGGAACATTTTGTCACCAGCCGACTCCAAAATTCAGCGGTTCCCCATCTCAGCCCAGAAAGCAGGTAGAACAACTTTTGTGGTGTCTTTCAGATGCCTACCGGAGCAATGTAAAAACTACCAGGAGAACTCCTGTCTGGCACCTTCCCCGGTGGAGTTGTGCAGGGGGTGTGTTTGGAACATTTTGTCACCAGCCGACTCCAAAATTCAGCGGTTCCCCATCTCAGCCCAGAAAGCAGGTAGAACAACTTTTGTGGTGCCTTTCAGCTGCCTACCAAGGTAGTGTAAAAACTACCAAGAGAACTCCTGTCTGGCACCTTCCCCGGTGGAGTTGTGCATGGGGTGTGTTTGGAACATTTTGTCACCGGCCGAGTCCAAAATTCAGCGGTTCCCCATCTCAGCCCAGAAAGCAGGAAGAACAACATTTGCGGTGCCTTTCAAATGCCTACCAAGGTAGTGTAAAAACTACCAGGAGAACTCCTGTCTGGCACCTTCCCCGGTGGAGTTGTGCAGGGGGTGTGTTTGGAACATTTTGTCACCGGCCGAGTCCAAAATTCAGCGATTCCCCATCTCAGCCCAGAAAGCAGGTAGAACAACTTTTGTGGTGTCTTTCAGATGCCTACCAAGGTAGTGTAAAAACTACCAGGAGAACTCCTGTCTGGCACCTTCCCCGGTGGAGTTGTGCATGGGGTGTGTTTGGAACATTTTGTCACCAGCCGAGTCCAAAATTCAGCGTTTCCCCATCTCAGCCCAGAAAGCAGGTAGAACAACTTTTGTGGTGTCTTTCAGATGCCTACCGGAGCAATGTAAAAACTACCAGGAGAACTCCTGTCTGGCACCTTCCCCGGTGGAGTTGTGCATGGGGTGTGTTTGGAACATTTTGTCACCGGCCGAGTCCAAAATTCAGCGTTTCCCCATCTCAGCCCAGAAAGCAGGTACAACAACTTTTGTGGTGTCTTTTAGATGCCTACCAAGGTAGTGTAAAAACTACTAAGAGAACTCCTGTCTGGCACCTTCCCCGGTGGAGTTGTGCATGGGGTGTGTTTGGAACATTTTGTCACCAGCCGAGTCCAAAATTCAGCGGTTCCCCATCTCAGCCCAGAAAGCAGGTAGAACAACTTTTGTGGTGCCTTTCAGCTGCCTACCAAGGTAGTGTAAAAACTACCAGGAGAACTCCTGTCTGGCACCTTCCCCGGTGGAGTTGTGCATGGGGTGTCTGTGAAACATTTTGTCACCGGCCGACTCCAAAATTCAGCGGTTCCCCATCTCAGCCCAGAAAGCAGGTACAACAACTTTTGTGGTGTCTTTCAGATGCCTACCGGAGCAATGTAAAAACTACCAGGAGAACTCCTGTCTGGCACCTTCCCCGGTGGAGTTGTGCATGGGGTGTGTTTGGAACATTTTGTCAACGGCCGACTCCAAAATTCAGCGTTTCCCCATCTCAGCCCAGAAAGCAGGTAGAACAAGTTTTGTGGTGTCTTTCAAATGCCTACCAAGGTAGTGTAAAAACTACCAAGAGAATTCCTGTCTGGCACCTTCCCCGGTGGAGTTGTGCATGGGGTGTGTTTGGAACATTTTGTCACCGGCCGAGTCCAAAATTCAGCGGTTCCCCATCTCAGCCCAGAAAGCAGGTAGAACAACTTTTGTGGTGTCTTTCAGATGCCTACCAAGGTAGTGTAAAAACTACCAGGAGAACTCGTTTCTGGCACCTTCCCCGGTGGAGGTGTGCATGGGGTGTGTTTGGAACATTTTGTCACCGGCCGAGTCCAAAATTCAGCGTTTCCCCATCTCAGCCCAGAAAGCAGGTAGAACAACTTTTGTGGTACCTTTCAGATGCCTACCAAGGTAGTGTAAAAACTATCAAGAGAACTCCTGTCTGGCACCTTCCCCGGTGGAGTTGTGCATGGGGTGTGTTTGGAACATTTTGTCACCAGCCGAGTCCAAAATTCAGCGGTTCCCCATCTCAGCCCAGAAAGCAGGTAGAACAACTTTTGTGGTGCCTTTCAGCTGCCTACCAAGGTAGTGTAAAAACTACCAACAGAATTCGTTCCTGGCACCTTCCCCGGTGGAGTTGTGCATGGGGTGTGTTTGGAACATTTTGTCACCGGCCGAGTCCAAAATTCAGCGTTTCCCCATCTCAGCCCACAAAGCAGGTAGAACAACTTTTCTTGTGCCTTTCAGCTGCCTACCAAGGTAGTGTAAAAACTACCAAGAGAATTCGTTCCTGGCACCTTCCCCGGTGGAGTTGTGCATGGGGTGTCTGTGGAACATTTTGTCACCGGCCGAGTCCAAAATTCAGCGGTTCCCCATCTCAGCCCAGAAAGCAGGTAGAACAACTTTTGTGGTGCCTTTCAGCTGCCTACCAAGGTAGTGTAAAAACTACCAACAGAATTCGTTCCTGGCACCTTCCCCGGTGGAGTTGTGCATGGGGTGTGTTTGGAACATTTTGTCACCGGCCGAGTCCAAAATTCAGCGGTTCCCCATCTCAGCCCAGAAAGCAGGTAGAACAACTTTTGTGGTGCCTTTCAGCTGCCTACCAAGGTAGTGTAAAAACTACCAGGAGAACTCCTGTCTGGCACCTTCCCCGGTGGAGTTGTGCAGGGGGTGTGTTTGGAACATTTTGTCACCAGCCGAGTCCAAAATTCAGCGATTCCCCATCTCAGCCCAGAAAGCAGGTAGAACAACTTTTGTGGTGTCTTTCAGATGCCTACCGGAGCAATGTAAAAACTACCAGGAGAACTCCTGTCTGGCACCTTCCCCGGTGGAGTTGTGCATGGGGTGTGTTTGGAACATTTTGTCACCAGCCGAGTCCAAAATTCAGCGTTTCCCCATCTCAGCCCAGAAAGCAGGTAGAACAACTTTTGTGGTGTCTTTCAGATGCCTACCAAGGTAGTGTAAAAAACTACCAGGAGAACTCCTGTCTGGCACCTTCCCCGGTGGAGTTGTGCATGGGGTGTGTTTGGAACATTTTGTCACCAGCCGACTCCAAAATTCAGCGTTTCCCCATCTCAGCCCAGAAAGCAGGTAGAACAACTTTTGTGGTGTCTTTCAGATGCCTACCAAGGTAGTGTAAAAACTACTAAGAGAACTCCTGTCTGGCACCTTCCCCGGTGGAGTTGTGCATGGGGTGTGTTTGGAACATTTTGTCACCAGCCGAGTCCAAAATTCAGCGTTTCCCTATCTCAGCCCAGAAAGCAGGTAGAACAACTTTTGTGGTGCCTTTCAGCTGCCTACCAAGGTAGTGTAAAAACTACCAGGAGAACTCCTGTCTGGCACCTTCCCCGGTGGAGTTGTGCAGGGGGTGTGTTTGGAACATTTTGTCACCAGCCGAGTCCAAAATTCAGCGATTCCCCATCTCAGCCCAGAAAGCAGGTAGAACAACTTTTGTGGTGTCTTTCAGATGCCTACCGGAGCAATGTAAAAACTACCAGGAGAACTCCTGTCTGGCACCTTCCGTGGTGGAGTTGTGCATGGGGTGTGTTTGGAACATTTTGTCACCGGCCGAGTCCAAAATTCAGCGGTTCCCCATCTCAGCCCAGAAAGCAGGTAGAACAACTTTTGTGGTGTCTTTCAGATGCCTACCAAGGTAGTGTAAAAACTACCAGGAGAACTCCTGTCTGGCACCTTCCCCGGTGGAGTTGTGCATGGGGTGTGTTTGGAACATTTTGTCGCCGGCCGACTCCAAAATTCAGCGATTCCCCATCTCAGCCCAGAAAGCAGGTAGAACAACTTTTGTGGTGTCTTTCAGATGCCTACCAAGGTAGTGTAAAAACTACCAGGAGAACTCCTGTCTGGCACCTTCCCCGGTGGAGTTGTGCATGGGGTGTGTTTGGAACATTTTGTCACCAGCCGACTCCAAAATTCAGCGTTTCCCCATCTCAGCCCAGAAAGCAGGTAGAACAACTTTTGTGGTGCCTTTCAGATGCCTACCAAGGTAGTGTAAAAACTACCAAGAGAACTCCTGTCTGGCACCTTCCCCGGTGGAGTTGTGCATGGGGTGTGTTTGGAACATTTTGTCAACGGCCGACTCCAAAATTCAGCGGTTCCCCATCTCAGCCCACAAAGCAGGTACAACAACTTTTCTTGTGCCTTTCAGCTGCCTACCAAGGTAGTGTAAAAACTACCAACAGAATTCGTTCCTGGCACCTTCCCCGGTGGAGTTGTGCATGGGGTGTGTTTGGAACATTTTGTCACCGGCCGACTCCAAAATTCAGCGATTCCCCATCTCAGCCCAGAAAGCAGGTAGAACAACTTTTGTGGTGTCTTTCAGATGCCTACCAAGGTAGTGTAAAAACTACCAGGAGAACTCCTGTCTGGCACCTTCCCCGGTGGAGTTGTGCATGGGGTGTGTTTGGAACATTTTGTCACCGGCCGACTCCAAAATTCAGCGGTTCCCCATCTCAGCCCAGAAAGCAGGTAGAACAACTTTTGTGGTGCCTTTCAGATGCCTACCAAGGTAGTGTAAAAACTACCAAGAGAACTCCTGTCTGGCACCTTCCCCGGTGGAGTTGTGCATGGGGTGTGTTTGGAACATTTTGTCAACGGCCGACTCCAAAATTCAGCGGTTCCCCATCTCAGCCCACAAACCAGGTACAACAACTTTTCTTGTGCCTTTCAGCTGCCTACCAAGGTAGTGTAAAAACTACCAACAGAATTCGTTCCTGGCACCTTCCCCGGTGGAGTTGTGCATGGGGTGTCTGTGAAACATTTTGTCACCGGCCGACTCCAAAATTCAGCGGTTCCCCATCTCAGCCCAGAAAGCAGGTAGAACAACTTTTGTGGTGTCTTTCAGATGCCTACCGGAGCAATGTAAAAACTACCAGGAGAACTCCTGTCTGGCACCTTCCCCGGTGGAGTTGTGCAGGGGGTGTGTTTGGAACATTTTATCACCAGCCGAGTCCAAAATTCAGCGATTCCCCATCTCAGCCCAGAAAGCAGGTAGAACAACTTTTGTGGTGTCTTTCAGATGCCTACCAAGGTAGTGTAAAAACTACTAAGAGAACTCCTGTCTGGCACCTTCCCCGGTGGAGTTGTGCATGGGGTGTGTTTGGAACATTTTGTCACCGGCCGACTCCAAAATTCAGCGATTCCCCATCTCAGCCCAGAAAGCAGGTAGAACAACTTTTGTGGTGTCTTTCAGATGCCTACCAAGGTAGTGTAAAAACTACCAGGAGAACTCCTGTCTGGCACCTTCCCCGGTGGAGTTGTGCATGGGGTGTCTGCGGAACATTTTGTCACCGGCCGACTCCAAAATTCAGCTCTTCCCCATCTCAGCCCAGAAAGCAGGTAGAACAACTTTTGTGGTGTCTTTCAGATGCCTACCGGAGCAATGTAAAAACTACCAGGAGAACTCCTGTCTGGCACCTTCCCCGGTGGAGTTGTGCAGGGGGTGTGTTTGGAACATTTTGCCACCAGCCGACTCCAAAGTTCAGCGGTTCCCCATCCTAGCCCAGAAAGCAGGTACAACAACTTTTGTGGTGTCTTTTAGATGCCTACCAAGGTAGTGTAAAAACTACCAAGAGAACTCCTGTCTGGCACCTTCCCCGGTGGAGTTGTGCATGGGGTGTGTTTGGAACATTTTGTCACCGGCCGAGTCCAAAATTCAGCGGTTCCCCATCTCAGCCCAGAAAGCAGGTAGAACAACTTTTGTGGTGTCTTTCAGATGCCTACCGGAGCAATGTAAAAACTACCAGGAGAACTCCTGTCTGGCACCTTCCCCGGTGGAGTTGTGCAGGGGGTGTGTTTGGAACATTTTGTCACCAGCCGAGTCCAAAATTCAGCGATTCCCCATCTCAGCCCAGAAAGCAGGTAGAACAACTTTTGTGGTGTCTTTCAGATGCCTACCGGAGCAATGTAAAAACTACCAGGAGAACTCCTGTCTGGCACCTTCCGTGGTGGAGTTGTGCATGGGGTGTGTTTGGAACATTTTGTCACCGGCCGAGTCCAAAATTCAGCGGTTCCCCATCTCAGCCCAGAAAGCAGGTAGAACAACTTTTGTGGTGTCTTTCAGATGCCTACCAAGGTAGTGTAAACACTACCAGGAGAACTCCTGTCTGGCACCTTCCCCGGTGGAGTTGTGCAGGGGGTGTGTTTGGAACATTTTGTCACCGGCCGACTCCAAAATTCAGCGATTCCCCATCTCAGCCCAGAAAGCAGGTAGAACAACTTTTGTGGTGTCTTTCAGATGCCTACCAAGGTAGTGTAAAAACTACCAGGAGAACTCCTGTCTGGCACCTTCCCCGGTGGAGTTGTGCAGGGGGTGTGTTTGGAACATTTTGCCACCAGCCGACTCCAAAATTCAGCGGTTCCCCATCTCAGCCCAGAAAGCAGGTAGAACAACTTTTGTGGTGCCTTTCAGATGCCTACCAAGGTAGTGTAAAAACTACCAGGAGAACTCCTGTCTGGCACCTTCCCCGGTGGAGTTGTGCATGGGGTGTGTTTGGAACATTTTGTCACCGGCCGACTCCAAAATTCAGCGATTCCCCATCTCAGCCCAGAAAGCAGGTAGAACAACTTTTGTGGTGTCTTTCAGATGCCTACCAAGGTAGTGTAAAAACTACCAGGAGAACTCCTGTCTGGCACCTTCCCCGGTGGAGTTGTGCAGGGGGTGTGTTTGGAACATTTTGCCACCAGCCGACTCCAAAATTCAGCGGTTCCCCATCTCAGCCCAGAAAGCAGGAAGAACAACTTTTGTGGTGCCTTTCAAATGCCTACCAAGGTAGTGTAAAAACCACCAGGAGAACTCCTGTCTGGCACCTTCCCCGGTGGAGTTGTGCATGGGGTGTCTGTGAAACATTTTGTCACCGGCCGACTCCAAAAATCAGCGGTTCCCCATCTCAGCCCAGAAAGCTGGTAGAACAACTTTTGTGGTGTCTTTCAGATGCCTACCGGAGCAATGTAAAAACTACCAGGAGAACTCCTGTCTGGCACCTTCCCCGGTGGAGTTGTGCAGGGGGTGTGTTTGGAACATTTTATCACCAGCCGAGTCCAAAATTCAGCTGTTCCCCATCTCAGCCCAGAAAGCAGGTAGAACAACTTTTGTGGTGTCTTTCAGATGCCTACCAAGGTAGTGTGAAAACCACCAGGAGAACTCCTGTCTGGCACCTTCCCCGGTGGAGTTGTGCATGGGGTGTCTGTGAAACATTTTGTCACCGGCCGACTCCAAAAATCAGCGGTTCCCCATCTCAGCCCAGAAAGCAGGTAGAACAACTTTTGTGGTGTCTTTCAGATGCCTACCGGAGCAATGTAAAAACTACCAGGAGAACTCCTGTCTGGCACCTTCCCCGGTGGAGTTGTGCAGGGGGTGTGTTTGGAACATTTTATCACCAGCCGACTCCAAAATTCAGCTGTTCCCCATCTCAGCCCAGAAAGCAGGTAGAACAACTTTTGTGGTGTCTTTCAGATGCCTACCAAGGTAGTGTAAAAACTACTAAGAGAACTCCTGTCTGGCACCTTCCCCGGTGGAGTTGTGCATGGGGTGTGTTTGGAACATTTTGTCACCGGCCGAGTCCAAAATTCAGCGATTCCCCATCTCAGCCCAGAAAGCAGGTAGAACAACTTTTGTGGTGTCTTTCAGATGCCTACCAAGGTAGTGTAAAAACTACCAGGAGAACTCCTGTCTGGCACCTTCCCCGGTGGAGTTGTGCAGGCGGTGTGTTTGGAACATTTTGTCACCAGCCGAGTCCAAAATTCAGCGTTTCCCCATCTCAGCCCAGAAAGCAGGTAGAACAACTTTTGTGGTGTCTTTCAGATGCCTACCAAGGTAGTGTAAAAACTACCAGGAGAACTCCTGTCTGGCACCTTCCCCGGTGGAGTTGTGCATGGGGTGTGTTTGGAACATTTTGTCACCAGCCGACTCCAAAATTCAGCGTTTCCCCATCTCAGCCCAGAAAGCAGGTAGAACAACTTTTGTGGTGTCTTTCAGATGCCTACCAAGGTAGTGTAAAAACTACTAAGAGAACTCCTGTCTGGCACCTTCCCCGGTGGAGTTGTGCATGGGGTGTGTTTGGAACATTTTGTCACCAGCCGAGTCCAAAATTCAGCGTTTCCCTATCTCAGCCCAGAAAGCAGGTAGAACAACTTTTGTAGTGCCTTTCAGATGCCTACCAAGGTAGTGTAAAAACTACCAGGAGAACTCCTGTCTGGCACCTTCCCCGGTGGAGTGGTGCAGGGGGTGTGTTTGGAACATTTTGTCACCGGCCGAGTCCAAAATTCAGCTGTTCCCCATCTCAGCCCAGAAAGCAGGTAGAACAACTTTTGTGGTGTCTTTCAGATGCCTACCGGAGCAATGTAAAAACTACCAGGAGAACTCCTGTCTGGCACCTTCCCCGGTGGAGTTGTGCAGGGGGTGTGTTTGGAACATTTTGTCACCGGCCGTGTCCAAAATTCAGCGGTTCCCCATCTCAGCCCAGAAAGCAGGTAGAACAACTTTTGTGGTGTCTTTCAGATGCCTACCAAGGTAGTGTAAAAACTACCAGGAGAACTCCTGTCTGGCACCTTCCCCGGTGGAGTTGTGCAGGGGGTGTGTTTGGAACATTTTGTCACCGGCCGACTCCAAAATTCAGCGATTCCCCATCTCAGCCCAGAAAGCAGGTAGAACAACTTTTGTGGTGTCTTTCAGATGCCTACCAAGGTAGTGTAAAAACTACCAGGAGAACTCCTGTCTGGCACCTTCCCCGGTGGAGTTGTGCAGGGGGTGTGTTTGGAACATTTTGCCACCAGCCGACTCCAAAATTCAGCGGTTCCCCATCTCAGCCCAGAAAGCAGGTAGAACAACTTTTGTGGTGTCTTTCAGATGCCTACCAAGGTAGTGTAAAAACTACCAGGAGAACTCCTGTCTGGCACCTTCCCCGGTGGAGTTGTGCATGGGGTGTGTTTGGAACATTTTGTCACCAGCCGAGTCCAAAATTCAGCGGTTCCCCATCTCAGCCCAGAAAGCAGGTAGAACATCTTTTGTGGTGCCTTTCAGCTGCCTACCGGATCAATGTAAAAACTACCAGGAGAACTCCTGTCTGGCACCTTCCCCGGTGGAGTTGTGCAGGGGGTGTGTTTGGAACATTTTGCCACCAGCCGACTCCAAAATTCAGCGGTTCCCCATCTCAGCCCAGAAAGCGGGTAGAACAACTTTTGTGGTGCCTTTCAAATGCCTACCAAGGTAGTGTAAAAACCACCAGGAGAACTCCTGTCTGGCACCTTCCCCGGTGGAGTTGTGCATGGGGTGTCTGTGAAACATTTTGTCACCGGCCGACTCCAAAAATCAGCGGTTCCCCATCTCAGCCCAGAAAGCAGGTAGAACAACTTTTGTGGTGTCTTTCAGATGCCTACCAAGGTAGTGTAAAAACTACGAAGAGAACTCCTGTCTGGCACCTTCCCCGGTGGAGTTGTGCATGGGGTGTGTTTGGAACATTTTGTCACCAGCCGACTCCAAAATTCAGCGGTTCCCCATCTCAGCCCAGAAAGCAGGTAGAACAACTTTTGTGGTGTCTTTCAGATGCCTACCGGAGCAATGTAAAAACTACCAGGAGAACTCCTGTCTGGCACCTTCCCCGGTGGAGTTGTGCAGGGGGTGTGTTTGGAACATTTTGTCACCAGCCGACTCCAAAATTCAGCGGTTCCCCATCTCAGCCCAGAAAGCAGGTAGAACAACTTTTGTGGTGCCTTTCAGCTGCCTACCAAGGTAGTGTAAAAACTACCAAGAGAACTCCTGTCTGGCACCTTCCCCGGTGGAGTTGTGCATGGGGTGTGTTTGGAACATTTTGTCACCGGCCGAGTCCAAAATTCAGCGGTTCCCCATCTCAGCCCAGAAAGCAGGAAGAACAACATTTGCGGTGCCTTTCAAATGCCTACCAAGGTAGTGTAAAAACTACCAGGAGAACTCCTGTCTGGCACCTTCCCCGGTGGAGTTGTGCAGGGGGTGTGTTTGGAACATTTTGTCACCGGCCGACTCCAAAATTCAGCGATTCCCCATCTCAGCCCAGAAAGCAGGTAGAACAACTTTTGTGGTGTCTTTCAGATGCCTACCAAGGTAGTGTAAAAACTACCAGGAGAACTCCTGTCTGGCACCTTCCCCGGTGGAGTTGTGCATGGGGTGTGTTTGGAACATTTTGTCACCAGCCGAGTCCAAAATTCAGCGTTTCCCCATCTCAGCCCAGAAAGCAGGTAGAACAACTTTTGTGGTGTCTTTCAGATGCCTACCGGAGCAATGTAAAAACTACCAGGAGAACTCCTGTCTGGCACCTTCCCCGGTGGAGTTGTGCATGGGGTGTGTTTGGAACATTTTGTCACCGGCCGAGTCCAAAATTCAGCGTTTCCCCATCTCAGCCCAGAAAGCAGGTACAACAACTTTTGTGGTGTCTTTTAGATGCCTACCAAGGTAGTGTAAAAACTACCAAGAGAACTCCTGTCTGGCACCTTCCCCGGTGGAGTTGTGCATGGGGTGTGTTTGGAACATTTTGTCACCGGCCGACTCCAAAATTCAGCGTTTCCCCATCTCAGCCCAGAAAGCAGGTAGAACAACTTTTGTGGTGTCTTTCAGATGCCTACCAAGGTAGTGTAAAAACTACCAGGAGAACTCCTGTCTGGCACCTTCCCCGGTGGAGTTGTGCATGGGGTGTGTTTGGAACATTTTGTCACCGGCCGACTCCAAAATTCAGCGATTCCCCATCTCAGCCCAGAAAGCAGGTAGAACAACTTTTGTGGTGTCTTTCAGATGCCTACCAAGGTAGTGTAAAAACTACCAGGAGAACTCGTTTCTGGCACCTTCCCCGGTGGAGGTGTGCATGGGGTGTGTTTGGAACATTTTGTCACCGGCCGAGTCCAAAATTCAGCGTTTCCCCATCTCAGCCCAGAAAGCAGGTAGAACAACTTTTGTGGTACCTTTCAGATGCCTACCAAGGTAGTGTAAAAACTATCAAGAGAACTCCTGTCTGGCACCTTCCCCGGTGGAGTTGTGCATGGGGTGTGTTTGGAACATTTTGTCACCAGCCGAGTCCAAAATTCAGCGGTTCCCCATCTCAGCCCAGAAAGCAGGTAGAACAACTTTTGTGGTGCCTTTCAGCTGCCTACCAAGGTAGTGTAAAAACTACCAACAGAATTCGTTCCTGGCACCTTCCCCGGTGGAGTTGTGCATGGGGTGTGTTTGGAACATTTTGTCACCGGCCGAGTCCAAAATTCAGCGGTTCCCCATCTCAGCCCAGAAAGCAGGTAGAACAACTTTTCTTGTGCCTTTCAGCTGCCTACCAAGGTAGTGTAAAAACTACCAAGAGAATTCGTTCCTGGCACCTTCCCCGGTGGAGTTGTGCATGGGGTGTCTGTGGAACATTTTGTCACCGGCCGAGTCCAAAATTCAGCGGTTCCCCATCTCAGCCCAGAAAGCAGGTAGAACAACTTTTGTGGTGCCTTTCAGCTGCCTAACAAGGTAGTGTAAAAACTACCAACAGAATTCGTTCCTGGCACCTTCCCCGGTGGAGTTGTGCATGGGGTGTGTTTGGAACATTTTGTCACCGGCCGAGTCCAAAATTCAGCGGTTCCCCATCTCAGCCCAGAAAGCAGGTAGAACAACTTTTGTGGTGCCTTTCAGCTGCCTACCAAGGTAGTGTAAAAACTACCAGGAGAACTCCTGTCTGGCACCTTCCCCGGTGGAGTTGTGCAGGGGGTGTGTTTGGAACATTTTGTCACCAGCCGAGTCCAAAATTCAGCGATTCCCCATCTCAGCCCAGAAAGCAGGTAGAACAACTTTTGTGGTGTCTTTCAGATGCCTACCGGAGCAATGTAAAAACTACCAGGAGAACTCCTGTCTGGCACCTTCCCCGGTGGAGTTGTGCATGGGGTGTGTTTGGAACATTTTGTCACCAGCCGAGTCCAAAATTCAGCGTTTCCCCATCTCAGCCCAGAAAGCAGGTAGAACAACTTTTGTGGTGTCTTTCAGATGCCTACCAAGGTAGTGTAAAAACTACCAGGAGAACTCCTGTCTGGCACCTTCCCCGGTGGAGTTGTGCATGGGGTGTGTTTGGAACATTTTGTCACCAGCCGACTCCAAAATTCAGCGTTTCCCCATCTCAGCCCAGAAAGCAGGTAGAACAACTTTTGTGGTGTCTTTCAGATGCCTACCAAGGTAGTGTAAAAAATACTAAGAGAACTCCTGTCTGGCACCTTCCCCGGTGGAGTTGTGCATGGGGTGTGTTTGGAACATTTTGTCACCAGCCGAGTCCAAAATTCAGCGTTTCCCTATCTCAGCCCAGAAAGCAGGTAGAACAACTTTTGTGGTGCCTTTCAGATGCCTACCAAGGTAGTGTAAAAACTACCAGGAGAACTCCTGTCTGGCACCTTCCCCGGTGGAGTTGTGCAGGGGGTGTGTTTGGAACATTTTGTCACCAGCCGAGTCCAAAATTCAGCGATTCCCCATCTCAGCCCAGAAAGCAGGTAGAACAACTTTTGTGGTGTCTTTCAGATGCCTACCGGAGCAATGTAAAAACTACCAGGAGAACTCCTGTCTGGCACCTTCCGTGGTGGAGTTGTGCATGGGGTGTGTTTGGAACATTTTGTCACCGGCCGAGTCCAAAATTCAGCGGTTCCCCATCTCAGCCCAGAAAGCAGGTAGAACAACTTTTGTGGTGTCTTTCAGATGCCTACCAAGGTAGTGTAAAAACTACCAGGAGAACTCCTGTCTGGCACCTTCCCCGGTGGAGTTGTGCATGGGGTGTGTTTGGAACATTTTGTCGCCGGCCGACTCCAAAATTCAGCGATTCCCCATCTCAGCCCAGAAAGCAGGTAGAACAACTTTTGTGGTGTCTTTCAGATGCCTACCAAGGTAGTGTAAAAACTACCAGGAGAACTCCTGTCTGGCACCTTCCCCGGTGGAGTTGTGCATGGGGTGTGTTTGGAACATTTTGTCACCAGCCGACTCCAAAATTCAGCGTTTCCCCATCTCAGCCCAGAAAGCAGGTAGAACAACTTTTGTGGTGCCTTTCAGATGCCTACCAAGGTAGTGTAAAAACTACCAAGAGAACTCCTGTCTGGCACCTTCCCCGGTGGAGTTGTGCATGGGGTGTGTTTGGAACATTTTGTCAACGGCCGACTCCAAAATTCAGCGGTTCCCCATCTCAGCCCACAAAGCAGGTACAACAACTTTTCTTGTGCCTTTCAGCTGCCTACCAAGGTAGTGTAAAAACTACCAACAGAATTCGTTCCTGGCACCTTCCGTGGTGGAGTTGTGCATGGGGTGTGTTTGGAACATTTTGTCACCGGCCGACTCCAAAATTCAGCGATTCCCCATCTCAGCCCAGAAAGCAGGTAGAACAACTTTTGTGGTGTCTTTCAGATGCCTACCAAGGTAGTGTAAAAACTACCAGGAGAACTCCTGTCTGGCACCTTCCCCGGTGGAGTTGTGCATGGGGTGTGTTTGGAACATTTTGTCACCGGCCGACTCCAAAATTCAGCGGTTCCCCATCTCAGCCCAGAAAGCAGGTAGAACAACTTTTGTGGTGCCTTTCAGATGCCTACCAAGGTAGTGTAAAAACTACCAAGAGAACTCCTGTCTGGCACCTTCCCCGGTGGAGTTGTGCATGGGGTGTGTTTGGAACATTTTGTCACCGGCCGACTCCAAAATTCAGCGGTTCCCCATCTCAGCCCACAAAGCAGGTAGAACAACTTTTCTTGTGCCTTTCAGCTGCCTACCAAGGTAGTGTAAAAACTACCAACAGAATTCGTTCCTGGCACCTTCCCCGGTGGAGTTGTGCAGGGGGTGTGTTTGGAACATTTTGTCACTGGCCGAGTCCAAAATTCAGCGTTTCCCCATCTCAGCCCAGAAAGCAGGTAGAACAACTTTTGTGGTGTCTTTCAGATGCCTACCAAGGTAGTGTAAAAACTACCAGGAGAACTCCTGTCTGGCACCTTCCCCGGTGGAGTTGTGCAGGCGGTGTGTTTGGAACATTTTGTCACCAGCCGAGTCCAAAATTCAGCGGTTCCCCATCTCAGCCCAGAAAGCAGGTAGAACAACTTTTGTGGTGTCTTTCAGATGCCTACCAAGGTAGTGTAAAAACTACCAGGAGAACTCCTGTCTGGCACCTTCCCCGGTGGAGTTGTGCATGGGGTGTGTTTGGAACATTTTGCCACCAGCCGACTCCAAAATTCAGCGGTTCCCCATCTCAGCCCAGAAAGCAGGAAGAACAACTTTTGTGGTGCCTTTCAAATGCCTACCAAGGTAGTGTAAAAACCACCAGGAGAACTCCTGTCTGGCACCTTCCCCGGTGGAGTTGTGCATGGGGTGTCTGTGAAACATTTTGTCACCGGCCGACTCCAAAAATCAGCGGTTCCCCATCTCAGCCCAGAAAGCTGGTAGAACAACTTTTGTGGTGTCTTTCAGATGCCTACCGGAGCAATGTAAAAACTACCAGGAGAACTCCTGTCTGGCACCTTCCCCGGTGGAGTTGTGCAGGGGGTGTGTTTGGAACATTTTATCACCAGCCGAGTCCAAAATTCAGCTGTTCCCCATCTCAGCCCAGAAAGCAGGTAGAACAACTTTTGTGGTGTCTTTCAGATGCCTACCAAGGTAGTGTAAAAACTACCAGGAGGACTCCTGTCTGGCGCCTTCCCCGGTAGAGTTGTGCATGGGGTGTCTGTGAAACATTTTGTCACCGGCCGACTCCAAAAATCAGCGGTTCCCCATCTCAGCCCAGAAAGCAGGTAGAACAACTTTTGTGGTGTCTTTCAGATGCCTACCGGAGCAATGTAAAAACTACCAGGAGAACTCCTGTCTGGCACCTTCCCCGGTGGAGTTGTGCAGGGGGTGTGTTTGGAACATTTTGTCACCAGCCGAGTCCAAAATTCAGCGATTCCCCATCTCAGCCCAGAAAGCAGGTAGAACAACTTTTGTGGTGTCTTTCAGATGCCTACCAAGGTAGTGTAAAAACTACCAGGAGAACTCCTGTCTGGCACCTTCCCCGGTGGAGTTGTGCAGGGGGTGTGTTTGGAACACTTTGTCACCGGCCGAGTCCAAAATTTAGCGATTCCCCATCTCAGCCCAGAAAGCAGGTAGAACAACTTTTGTGGTGTCTTTCAGATGCCTACCAAGGTAGTGTAAAAACTACCAGGAGAACTCCTGTCTGGCACCTTCCCCGGTGGAGTTGTGCATGGGGTGTGTTTGGAACATTTTGTCACCAGCCGAGTCCAAAATTCAGCTGTTCCCCATCTCAGCCCAGAAAGCAGGTAGAACAACTTTTGTGGTGTCTTTCAGATGCCTACCGGAGCAATGTAAAAACTACCAGGAGAACTCCTGTCTGGCACCTTCCCCGGTGGAGTTGTGCAGGGGGTGTGTTTGGAACATTTTGTCACCAGCCGAGTCCAAAATTCAGCGGTTCCCCATCTCAGCCCAGAAAGCAGGTAGAACAACTTTTGTGGTGTCTTTCAGATGCCTACCAAGGTAGTGTAAAAACTACCAGGAGAACTCCTGTCTGGCACCTTCCCCGGTGGAGTTGTGCAGGGGGTGTGTTTGGAACATTTTGTCACCAGCCGACTCCAAAATTCAGCGGTTCCCTATCTCAGCCCAGAAAGCAGGTAGAACAACTTTTGTGGTGTCTTTCAGATGCCTACCGGAGCAATGTAAAAACTACCAGGAGAAGTCCTGTCTGGCTCCTTCCGTGGTGGAGTTGTGCATGGGGTGTGTTTGGAACATTTTGTCACCAGCCGAGTCCAAAATTCAGCGGTTCCCCATCTCAGCCCACAAAGCAGGTAGAACAACTTTTGTGGTGTCTTTCAGATGCCTACCAAGGTAGTGTAAAAACTACCAGGAGAACTCCTGTCTGGCACCTTCCCCGGTGGAGTTGTGCATGGGGTGTGTTTGGAACACTTTGTCACCGGCCGACTCCAAAATTTAGCGATTCCCCATCTCAGCCCAGAAAGCAGGTAGAACAACTTTTGTGGTGTCTTTCAGATGCCTACCAAGGTAGTGTAAAAACTACCAGGAGAACTCCTGTCTGGCACCTTCCCCGGTGGAGTTGTGCATGGGGTGTGTTTGGAACATTTTGTCACCAGCCGAGTCCAAAATTCAGCTGTTCCCCATCTCAGCCCAGAAAGCAGGTAGAACAACTTTTGTGGTGTCTTTCAGATGCCTACCGGAGCAATGTAAAAACTACCAGGAGAACTCCTGTCTGGCACCTTCCCCGGTGGAGTTGTGCAGGGGGTGTGTTTGGAACATTTTGTCACCAGCCGAGTCCAAAATTCAGCGGTTCCCCATCTCAGCCCAGAAAGCAGGTAGAACAACTTTTGTGGTGTCTTTCAGATGCCTACCGGAGCAATGTAAAAACTACCAGGAGAACTCCTGTCTGGCACCTTCCCCGGTGGAGTTGTGCATGGGGTGTGTTTGGAACATTTTGTCACCGGCCGAGTCCAAAATTCAGCGGTTCCCCATCTCAGCCCAGAAAGCAGGTAGAACATCTTTTGTGGTGTCTTTCAGATGCCTACCGGAGCAATGTAAAAACTACCAGGAGAACTCCTGTCTGGCACCTTCCCCGGTGGAGTTGTGCAGGGGGTGTGTTTGGAACATTTTGTCACCAGCCGAGTCCAAAATTCAGCGGTTCCCCATCTCAGCCCAGAAAGCAGGTAGAACAACTTTTGTGGTGTCTTTTAGATGCCTACCAAGGTAGTGTAAAAACTACCAGGAGAACTCCTGTCTGGCACCTTCCCCGGTGGAGTTGTGCATGGGGTGTGTTTGGAACATTTTGTCACCGGCCGACTCCAAAATTCAGCGGTTCCCCATCTCAGCCCAGAAAGCAGGTAGAACAACTTTTGTGGTGTCTTTCAGATGCCTACCGGAGCAATGTAAAAACTACCAGGAGAACTCCTGTCTGGCACCTTCCCCGGTGGAGTTGTGCAGGGGGTGTGTTTGGAACATTTTGTCACCAGCCGACTCCAAAATTCAGCGGTTCCCCATCTCAGCCCAGAAAGCAGGTAGAACAACTTTTGTGGTGTCTTTTAGATGCCTACCAAGGTAGTGTAAAAACTACCAAGAGAACTCCTGTCTGGCACCTTCCCCGGTGGAGTTGTGCATGGGGTGTGTTTGGAACATTTTGTCACCGGCCGACTCCAAAATTCAGCGGTTCCCCATCTCAGCCCAGAAAGCAGGTAGAACAACTTTTGTGGTGTCTTTCAGATGCCTACCGGAGCAATGTAAAAACTACCAGGAGAACTCCTGTCTGGCACCTTCCCCGGTGGAGTTGTGCATGGGGTGTCTGTGAAACATTTTGTCACCGGCCGACTCCAAAAATCAGCGGTTCCCCATCTCAGCCCAGAAAGCAGGTAGAACAACTTTTGTGGTGTCTTTCAGATGCCTACCGGAGCAATGTAAAAACTACCAGGAGAACTCCTGTCTGGCACCTTCCCCGGTGGAGTTGTGCAGGGGGTGTGTTTGGAACATTTTGTCACCAGCCGAGTCCAAAATTCAGCGATTCCCCATCTCAGCCCAGAAAGCAGGTAGAACAACTTTTGTGGTGTCTTTCAGATGCCTACCGGAGCAATGTAAAAACTACCAGGAGAACTCCTGTCTGGCACCTTCCCCGGTGGAGTTGTGCATGGGGTGTGTTTGGAACATTTTGTCACCGGCCGAGTCCAAAATTCAGCGGTTCCCCATCTCAGCCCAGAAAGCAGGTAGAACATCTTTTGTGGTGTCTTTCAGATGCCTACCGGAGCAATGTAAAAACTACCAGGAGAACTCCTGTCTGGCACCTTCCCCGGTGGAGTTGTGCAGGGGGTGTGTTTGGAACATTTTGTCACCAGCCGAGTCCAAAATTCAGCGGTTCCCCATCTCAGCCCAGAAAGCAGGTAGAACAACTTTTGTGGTGTCTTTTAGATGCCTACCAAGGTAGTGTAAAAACTACCAGGAGAACTCCTGTCTGGCACCTTCCCCGGTGGAGTTGTGCATGGGGTGTGTTTGGAACATTTTGTCACCGGCCGACTCCAAAATTCAGCGGTTCCCCATCTCAGCCCAGAAAGCAGGTAGAACAACTTTTGTGGTGTCTTTCAGATGCCTACCGGAGCAATGTAAAAACTACCAGGAGAACTCCTGTCTGGCACCTTCCCCGGTGGAGTTGTGCATGGGGTGTGTTTGGAACATTTTGTCACCAGCCGACTCCAAAATTCAGCCGTTCCCCATCTCAGCCCAGAAAGCAGGTAGAACAACTTTTGTGGTGTCTTTTAGATGCCTACCAAGGTAGTGTAAAAACTACCAAGAGAACTCCTGTCTGGCACCTTCCCCGGTGGAGTTGTGCATGGGGTGTGTTTGGAACATTTTGTCACCGGCCGACTCCAAAATTCAGCGGTTCCCCATCTCAGCCCAGAAAGCAGGTAGAACAACTTTTGTGGTGTCTTTCAGATGCCTACCGGAGCAATGTAAAAACTACCAGGAGAACTCCTGTCTGGCACCTTCCCCGGTGGAGTTGTGCATGGGGTGTCTTTGGAACATTTTGTCACCAGCCGAGTCCAAAATTCAGCGGTTCCCCATCTCAGCCCAGAAAGCAGGTAGAACATCTTTTGTGGTATCTTTCAGATGCCTACCGGATCAATGTAAAAACTACCAGGAGAACTCCTGTCTGGCACCTTCCCCGGTGGAGTTGTGCAGGGGGTGTGTTTGGAACATTTTGTCACCGGCCGACTCCAAAATTTAGCGTTTCCCCATCTCAGCCCAGAAAGCAGGTAGAACAACTTTTGTGGTGTCTTTCAGATGCCTACCAAGGTAGTGTAAAAACTACCAGGAGAACTCCTGTCTGGCACCTTCCCCGGTGGAGTTGTGCATGGGGTGTGTTTGGAACATTTTGTCACCGGCCGAGTCCAAAATTCAGCGATTCCCCATCTCAGCCCAGAAAGCAGGTAGAACAACTTTTGTGGTGTCTTTCAGCTGCCTACCAAGGTAGTGTAAAAACTACCAAGAGAACTCCTGTCTGGCACCTTCCCCGGTGGAGTTGTGCATGGGGTGTGTTTGGAACATTTTGTCACCAGCCGACTCCAAAATTCAGCGGTTCCCCATCTCAGCCCAGAAAGCAGGTAGAACAACTTTTGTGGTGTCTTTCAGATGCCTACCAAGGTAGTGTAAAAACTCCTAAGAGAACTCCTGTCTGGCACCTTCCCCGGTGGAGTTGTGCATGGGGTGTGTTTGGAACATTTTGTCACCGGCCGAGTCCAAAATTCAGCGGTTCCCCATCTCAGCCCAGAAAGCAGGTAGAACAACTTTTGTGGTGTCTTTCAGATGCCTACCGGAGCAATGTAAAAACTACCAGGAGAACTCCTGTCTGGCACCTTCCCCGGTGGAGTTGTGCATGGGGTGTGTTTGGAACATTTTGTCACCAGCCGAGTCCAAAATTCAGCGGTTCCCCATCTCAGCCCAGAAAGCAGGTAGAACATCTTTTGTGGTATCTTTCAGATGCCTACTGGATCAATGTAAAAACTACCAGGAGAACTCCTGTCTGGCACCTTCCCCGGTGGAGTTGTGCAGGGGGTGTGTTTGGAACATTTTGCCACCAGCCGACTCCAAAATTCAGCGGTTCCCCATCTCAGCCCAGAAAGCAGGAAGAACAACTTTTGTGGTGCCTTTCAAATGCCTACCAAGGTAGTGTAAAAACTACCAGGAGAACTCCTGTCTGGCACCTTCCCCGGTGGAGTTGTGCATGGGGTGTCTGTGAAACATTTTGTCACCGGCCGAGTCCAAAATTCAGCGGTTCCCCATCTCAGCCCAGAAAGCAGGTAGAACAACTTTTGTGGTGTCTTTCAGATGCCTACCGGAGCAATGTAAAAACTACCAGGAGAACTCCTGTCTGGCACCTTCCCCGGTGGAGTTGTGCAGGGGGTGTGTTTGGAACATTTTATCACCGGCCGACTCCAAAATTCAGCGGTTCCCCATCTCAGCCCAGAAAGCAGGTAGAACAACTTTTGTGGTGTCTTTCAGCTGCCTACCAAGGTAGTGTAAAAACTACCAAGAGAACTCCTGTCTGGCACCTTCCCCGGTGGAGTTGTGCATGGGGTGTGTTTGGAACATTTTGTCACCGGCCGACTCCAAAATTCAGCGGTTCCCCATCTCAGCCCACAAAGCAGGTAGAACAACTTTTCTTGTGCCTTTCAGCTGCCTACCAAGGTAGTGTAAAAACTACCAACAGAATTCGTTCCTGGCACCTTCCCCGGTGGAGTTGTGCAGGGGGTGTGTTTGGAACATTTTGTCACCGGCCGACTCCAAAATTCAGCGGTTCCCCATCTCAGCCCAGAAAGCAGGTAGAACAACTTTTTTGGTGTCTTTCAGATGCCTACCGGAGCAATGTAAAAACTACCAGGAGAACTCCTGTCTGGCACCTTCCCCGGTGGAGTTGTGCATGGGGTGTGTTTGGAACATTTTGTCACCGGCCGAGTCCAAAATTCAGCGTTTCCCCATCTCAGCCCAGAAAGCAGGTAGAACAACTTTTGTGGTGTCTTTCAGATGCCTACCAAGGTAGTGTAAAAACTACCAGGAGAACTCCTGTCTGGCACCTTCCCCGGTGGAGTTGTGCATGGGGTGTGTTTGGAACATTTTGTCACCAGCCGACTCCAAAATTCAGCGTTTCCCCATCTCAGCCCAGAAAGCAGGTAAAACAACTTTTGTGGTGTCTTTCAGATGCCTACCAAGGTAGTGTAAAAACTACCAAGAGAACTCTTGTCTGGCACCTTCCCCGGTGGAGTTGTGCATGGGGTGTGTTTGGAACATTTTGTCACCGGCCGAGTCCAAAATTCAGCGATTCCCCATCTCAGCCCAGAAAGCAGGTAGAACAACTTTTGTGGTGTCTTTCAGCTGCCTACCAAGGTAGTGTAAAAACTACCAGGAGAACTCCTGTCTGGCACCTTCCCCGGTGGAGTTGTGCAGGGGGTGTGTTTGGAACATTTTGTCACCAGCCGAGTCCAAAATTCAGCGGTTCCCCATCTCAGCCCAGAAAGCAGGTAGAACATCTTTTGTGGTATCTTTCAGATGCCTACCGGATCAATGTAAAAACTACCAGGAGAACTCCTGTCTGGCACCTTCCCCGGTGGAGTTGTGCAGGGGGTGTGTTTGGAACATTTTGTCACCGGCCGAGTCCAAAATTCAGCGGTTCCCCATCTCAGCCCAGAAAGCAGGTAGAACAACTTTTGTGGTGTCTTTCAGATGCCTACCGGAGCAATGTAAAAACTACCAGGAGAACTCCTGTCTGGCACCTTCCCCGGTGGAGTTGTGCAGGGGGTGTGTTTGGAACATTTTATCACCAGCCGAGTCCAAAATTCATCTGTTCCCCATCTCAGCCCAGAAAGCAGGTAGAACAACTTTTGTGGTGCCTTTCAGCTGCCTACCAAGGTAGTGTAAAAACTACCAAGAGAACTCCTGTCTGGCACCTTCCCCGGTGGAGTTGTGCATGGGGTGTGTTTGGAACATTTTGTCAACGGCCGACTCCAAAATTCAGCGGTTCCCCATCTCAGCCCACAAAGCAGGTAGAACAACTTTTCTTGTGCCTTTCAGCTGCCTACCAAGGTAGTGTAAAAACTACCAACAGAATTCGTTCCTGGCACCTTCCCCGGTGGAGTTGTGCAGGGGGTGTGTTTGGAACATTTTGTCACCGGCCGACTCCAAAATTCAGCGGTTCCCCATCTCAGCCCAGAAAGCAGGTAGAACAACTTTTGTGGTGTCTTTCAGATGCCTACCGGACCAATGTAAAAACTACCAGGAGAACTCCTGTCTGGCACCTTCCCCGGTGGAGTTGTGCATGGGGTGTGTTTGGAACATTTTGTCACCAGCCGACTCCAAAATTCAGCGGTTCCCCATCTCAGCCCAGAAAGCAGGTAGAACAACTTTTGTGGTGTCTTTCAGATGCCTACCAAGGTAGTGTAAAAACTACCAAGAGAACTCCTGTCTGGCACCTTCCCCGGTGGAGTTGTGCAGGGGGTGTGTTTGGAACATTTTGCCACCAGCCGACTCCAAAATTCAGCGGTTCCCCATCTCAGCCCAGAAAGCAGGTAGAACAACTTTTGTGGTGCCTTTCAGATGCCTACCAAGGTAGTGTAAAAACTACTAAGAGAACTCCTGTCTGGCACCTTCCCCGGTGGAGTTGTGCATGGGGTGTGTTTGGAACATTTTGTCACCAGCCGAGTCCAAAATTCAGCGGTTCCCCATCTCAGCCCAGAAAGCAGGTAGAACATCTTTTGTGGTGCCTTTCAGCTGCCTACCGGATCAATGTAAAAACTACCAGGAGAACTCCTGTCTGGCACCTTCCCCGGTGGAGTTGTGCAGGGGGTGTGTTTGGAACATTTTGCCACCAGCCGACTCCAAAATTCAGCGTTTCCCCATCTCAGCCCAGAAAGCAGGTAGAACAACTTTTGTGGTGCCTTTCAAATGCCTACCAAGGTAGTGTAAAAACCACCAGGAGAACTCCTGTCTGGCACCTTCCCCGGTGGAGTTGTGCATGGGGTGTCTGTGAAACATTTTGTCACCGGCCGACTCCAAAAATTAGCGGTTCCCCATCTCAGCCCAGAAAGCAGGTAGAACAACTTTTGTGGTGTCTTTCAGATGCCTACCGGAGCAATGTAAAAACTACCAGGAGAACTCCTGTCTGGCACCTTCCCCGGTGGAGTTGTGCAGGGGGTGTGTTTGGAACATTTTATCACCAGCCGAGTCCAAAATTCAGCTGTTCCCCATCTCAGCCCAGAAAGCAGGTAGAACAACTTTTGTGGTGTCTTTCAGATGCCTACCAAGGTAGTGTAAAAACTACCAGGAGGACTCCTGTCTGGCGCCTTCCCCGGTGGAGTTGTGCATGGGGTGTGTTTGGAACATTTTGTCACCGGCCGACTCCAAAATTCAGCGATTCCCCATCTCAGCCCAGAAAGCAGGTAGAACAACTTTTGTGGTGTCTTTCAGATGCCTACCAAGGTAGTGTAAAAACTACCAGGAGAACTCCTGTCTGGCACCTTCCCCGGTGGAGTTGTGCATGGGGTGTGTTTGGAACATTTTGTCACCGGCCGACTCCAAAATTCAGCGTTTCCCCATCTCAGCCCAGAAAGCAGGTAGAACAACTTCTGTGGTGTCTTTCAGATGCCTACCAAGGTAGTGTAAAAACTACCAGGAGAACTCCTGTCTGGCACCTTCCCCGGTGGAGTTGTGCATGGGGTGTGTTTGGAACATTTTGTCACCAGCCGAGTCCAAAATTCAGCGTTTCCCCATCTCAGCCCAGAAAGCAGGTAGAACAACTTTTGTGGTGTCTTTCAGATGCCTACCGGAGCAATGTAAAAACTACCAGGAGAACTCCTGTCTGGCACCTTCCCCGGTGGAGTTGTGCATGGGGTGTGTTTGGAACATTTTGTCACCAGCCGAGTCCAAAATTCAGCGTTTCCCCATCTCAGCCCAGAAAGCAGGTACAACAACTTTTGTGGTGTCTTTTAGATGCCTACCAAGGTAGTGTAAAAACTACCAAGAGAACTCCTGTCTGGCACCTTCCCCGGTGGAGTTGTGCATGGGGTGTGTTTGGAACATTTTGTCACCGGCCGAGTCCAAAATTCAGCGGTTCCCCATCTCAGCCCAGAAAGCAGGTAGAACAACTTTTGTGGTGTCTTTCAGATGCCTACCGGACCAATGTAAAAACTACCAGGAGAACTCCTGTCTGGCACCTTCCCCGGTGGAGTTGTGCATGGGGTGTGTTTGGAACATTTTGTCACCAGCCGACTCCAAAATTCAGCGGTTCCCCATCTCAGCCCAGAAAGCAGGTAGAACAACTTTTGTGGTGTCTTTCAGATGCCTACCAAGGTAGTGTAAAAACTACCAAGAGAACTCCTGTCTGGCACCTTCCCCGGTGGAGTTGTGCAGGGGGTGTGTTTGGAACATTTTGCCACCAGCCGACTCCAAAATTCAGCGGTTCCCCATCTCAGCCCAGAAAGCAGGTAGAACAACTTTTGTGGTGCCTTTCAGATGCCTACCAAGGTAGTGTAAAAACTACTAAGAGAACTCCTGTCTGGCACCTTCCCCGGTGGAGTTGTGCATGGGGTGTGTTTGGAACATTTTGTCACCAGCCGAGTCCAAAATTCAGCGGTTCCCCATCTCAGCCCACAAAGCAGGTAGAACAACTTTTCTTGTGCCTTTCAGCTGCCTACCAAGGTAGTGTAAAAACTACCAACAGAATTCGTTCCTGGCACCTTCCCCGGTGGAGTTGTGCAGGGGGTGTGTTTGGAACATTTTGTCACCGGCCGACTCCAAAATTCAGCGGTTCCCCATCTCAGCCCAGAAAGCAGGTAGAACAACTTTTTTGGTGTCTTTCAGATGCCTACCGGAGCAATGTAAAAACTACCAGGAGAACTCCTGTCTGGCACCTTCCCCGGTGGAGTTGTGCATGGGGTGTGTTTGGAACATTTTGTCACCGGCCGAGTCCAAAATTCAGCGTTTCCCCATCTCAGCCCAGAAAGCAGGTAGAACAACTTTTGTGGTGTCTTTCAGATGCCTACCAAGGTAGTGTAAAAACTACCAGGAGAACTCCTGTCTGGCACCTTCCCCGGTGGAGTTGTGCATGGGGTGTGTTTGGAACATTTTGTCACCAGCCGACTCCAAAATTCAGCGTTTCCCCATCTCAGCCCAGAAAGCAGGTAAAACAACTTTTGTGGTGTCTTTCAGATGCCTACCAAGGTAGTGTAAAAAC
Organism: Falco cherrug; assembly: GCF_023634085.1. Classification (NCBI taxonomy): domain Eukaryota; kingdom Metazoa; phylum Chordata; class Aves; order Falconiformes; family Falconidae; genus Falco; species Falco cherrug. The sequence continues at coordinate 1,769,889 of NW_026599434.1, forward strand.
TACCAAGAGAACTCTTGTCTGGCACCTTCCCCGGTGGAGTTGTGCATGGGGTGTGTTTGGAACATTTTGTCACCGGCCGAGTCCAAAATTCAGCGATTCCCCATCTCAGCCCAGAAAGCAGGTAGAACAACTTTTGTGGTGTCTTTCAGCTGCCTACCAAGGTAGTGTAAAAACTACCAGGAGAACTCCTGTCTGGCACCTTCCCCGGTGGAGTTGTGCAGGGGGTGTGTTTGGAACATTTTGTCACCAGCCGAGTCCAAAATTCAGCGGTTCCCCATCTCAGCCCAGAAAGCAGGTAGAACATCTTTTGTGGTATCTTTCAGATGCCTACCGGATCAATGTAAAAACTACCAGGAGAACTCCTGTCTGGCACCTTCCCCGGTGGAGTTGTGCAGGGGGTGTGTTTGGAACATTTTGTCACCGGCCGAGTCCAAAATTCAGCGGTTCCCCATCTCAGCCCAGAAAGCAGGTAGAACAACTTTTGTGGTGTCTTTCAGATGCCTACCGGAGCAATGTAAAAACTACCAGGAGAACTCCTGTCTGGCACCTTCCCCGGTGGAGTTGTGCAGGGGGTGTGTTTGGAACATTTTATCACCAGCCGAGTCCAAAATTCATCTGTTCCCCATCTCAGCCCAGAAAGCAGGTAGAACAACTTTTGTGGTGCCTTTCAGCTGCCTACCAAGGTAGTGTAAAAACTACCAAGAGAACTCCTGTCTGGCACCTTCCCCGGTGGAGTTGTGCATGGGGTGTGTTTGGAACATTTTGTCAACGGCCGACTCCAAAATTCAGCGGTTCCCCATCTCAGCCCACAAAGCAGGTAGAACAACTTTTCTTGTGCCTTTCAGCTGCCTACCAAGGTAGTGTAAAAACTACCAACAGAATTCGTTCCTGGCACCTTCCCCGGTGGAGTTGTGCAGGGGGTGTGTTTGGAACATTTTGTCACCGGCCGACTCCAAAATTCAGCGGTTCCCCATCTCAGCCCAGAAAGCAGGTAGAACAACTTTTGTGGTGTCTTTCAGATGCCTACCGGACCAATGTAAAAACTACCAGGAGAACTCCTGTCTGGCACCTTCCCCGGTGGAGTTGTGCATGGGGTGTGTTTGGAACATTTTGTCACCAGCCGACTCCAAAATTCAGCGGTTCCCCATCTCAGCCCAGAAAGCAGGTAGAACAACTTTTGTGGTGTCTTTCAGATGCCTACCAAGGTAGTGTAAAAACTACCAAGAGAACTCCTGTCTGGCACCTTCCCCGGTGGAGTTGTGCAGGGGGTGTGTTTGGAACATTTTGCCACCAGCCGACTCCAAAATTCAGCGGTTCCCCATCTCAGCCCAGAAAGCAGGTAGAACAACTTTTGTGGTGCCTTTCAGATGCCTACCAAGGTAGTGTAAAAACTACTAAGAGAACTCCTGTCTGGCACCTTCCCCGGTGGAGTTGTGCATGGGGTGTGTTTGGAACATTTTGTCACCAGCCGAGTCCAAAATTCAGCGGTTCCCCATCTCAGCCCAGAAAGCAGGTAGAACATCTTTTGTGGTGCCTTTCAGCTGCCTACCGGATCAATGTAAAAACTACCAGGAGAACTCCTGTCTGGCACCTTCCCCGGTGGAGTTGTGCAGGGGGTGTGTTTGGAACATTTTGCCACCAGCCGACTCCAAAATTCAGCGTTTCCCCATCTCAGCCCAGAAAGCAGGTAGAACAACTTTTGTGGTGCCTTTCAAATGCCTACCAAGGTAGTGTAAAAACCACCAGGAGAACTCCTGTCTGGCACCTTCCCCGGTGGAGTTGTGCATGGGGTGTCTGTGAAACATTTTGTCACCGGCCGACTCCAAAAATTAGCGGTTCCCCATCTCAGCCCAGAAAGCAGGTAGAACAACTTTTGTGGTGTCTTTCAGATGCCTACCGGAGCAATGTAAAAACTACCAGGAGAACTCCTGTCTGGCACCTTCCCCGGTGGAGTTGTGCAGGGGGTGTGTTTGGAACATTTTATCACCAGCCGAGTCCAAAATTCAGCTGTTCCCCATCTCAGCCCAGAAAGCAGGTAGAACAACTTTTGTGGTGTCTTTCAGATGCCTACCAAGGTAGTGTAAAAACTACCAGGAGGACTCCTGTCTGGCGCCTTCCCCGGTGGAGTTGTGCATGGGGTGTGTTTGGAACATTTTGTCACCGGCCGACTCCAAAATTCAGCGATTCCCCATCTCAGCCCAGAAAGCAGGTAGAACAACTTCTGTGGTGTCTTTCAGATGCCTACCAAGGTAGTGTAAAAACTACCAGGAGAACTCCTGTCTGGCACCTTCCCCGGTGGAGTTGTGCATGGGGTGTGTTTGGAACATTTTGTCACCAGCCGAGTCCAAAATTCAGCGTTTCCCCATCTCAGCCCAGAAAGCAGGTAGAACAACTTTTGTGGTGTCTTTCAGATGCCTACCGGAGCAATGTAAAAACTACCAGGAGAACTCCTGTCTGGCACCTTCCCCGGTGGAGTTGTGCATGGGGTGTGTTTGGAACATTTTGTCACCAGCCGAGTCCAAAATTCAGCGTTTCCCCATCTCAGCCCAGAAAGCAGGTACAACAACTTTTGTGGTGTCTTTTAGATGCCTACCAAGGTAGTGTAAAAACTACCAAGAGAACTCCTGTCTGGCACCTTCCCCGGTGGAGTTGTGCATGGGGTGTGTTTGGAACATTTTGTCACCGGCCGAGTCCAAAATTCAGCGGTTCCCCATCTCAGCCCAGAAAGCAGGTAGAACAACTTTTGTGGTGTCTTTCAGATGCCTACCGGACCAATGTAAAAACTACCAGGAGAACTCCTGTCTGGCACCTTCCCCGGTGGAGTTGTGCATGGGGTGTGTTTGGAACATTTTGTCACCAGCCGACTCCAAAATTCAGCGGTTCCCCATCTCAGCCCAGAAAGCAGGTAGAACAACTTTTGTGGTGTCTTTCAGATGCCTACCAAGGTAGTGTAAAAACTACCAAGAGAACTCCTGTCTGGCACCTTCCCCGGTGGAGTTGTGCAGGGGGTGTGTTTGGAACATTTTGCCACCAGCCGACTCCAAAATTCAGCGGTTCCCCATCTCAGCCCAGAAAGCAGGTAGAACAACTTTTGTGGTGCCTTTCAGATGCCTACCAAGGTAGTGTAAAAACTACTAAGAGAACTCCTGTCTGGCACCTTCCCCGGTGGAGTTGTGCATGGGGTGTGTTTGGAACATTTTGTCACCAGCCGAGTCCAAAATTCAGCGGTTCCCCATCTCAGCCCAGAAAGCAGGTAGAACATCTTTTGTGGTGCCTTTCAGCTGCCTACCGGATCAATGTAAAAACTACCAGGAGAACTCCTGTCTGGCACCTTCCCCGGTGGAGTTGTGCAGGGGGTGTGTTTGGAACATTTTGCCACCAGCCGACTCCAAAATTCAGCGTTTCCCCATCTCAGCCCAGAAAGCAGGTAGAACAACTTTTGTGGTGCCTTTCAAATGCCTACCAAGGTAGTGTAAAAACCACCAGGAGAACTCCTGTCTGGCACCTTCCCCGGTGGAGTTGTGCATGGGGTGTCTGTGAAACATTTTGTCACCGGCCGACTCCAAAAATTAGCGGTTCCCCATCTCAGCCCAGAAAGCAGGTAGAACAACTTTTGTGGTGTCTTTCAGATGCCTACCGGAGCAATGTAAAAACTACCAGGAGAACTCCTGTCTGGCACCTTCCCCGGTGGAGTTGTGCAGGGGGTGTGTTTGGAACATTTTATCACCAGCCGAGTCCAAAATTCAGCTGTTCCCCATCTCAGCCCAGAAAGCAGGTAGAACAACTTTTGTGGTGTCTTTCAGATGCCTACCAAGGTAGTGTAAAAACTACCAGGAGGACTCCTGTCTGGCGCCTTCCCCGGTGGAGTTGTGCATGGGGTGTGTTTGGAACATTTTGTCACCGGCCGACTCCAAAATTCAGCGATTCCCCATCTCAGCCCAGAAAGCAGGTAGAACAACTTTTGTGGTGTCTTTCAGATGCCTACCAAGGTAGTGTAAAAACTACCAGGAGAACTCCTGTCTGGCACCTTCCCCGGTGGAGTTGTGCATGGGGTGTGTTTGGAACATTTTGTCACCGGCCGACTCCAAAATTCAGCGTTTCCCCATCTCAGCCCAGAAAGCAGGTAGAACAACTTCTGTGGTGTCTTTCAGATGCCTACCAAGGTAGTGTAAAAACTACCAGGAGAACTCCTGTCTGGCACCTTCCCCGGTGGAGTTGTGCATGGGGTGTGTTTGGAACATTTTGTCACCAGCCGAGTCCAAAATTCAGCGTTTCCCCATCTCAGCCCAGAAAGCAGGTAGAACAACTTTTGTGGTGTCTTTCAGATGCCTACCGGAGCAATGTAAAAACTACCAGGAGAACTCCTGTCTGGCACCTTCCCCGGTGGAATTGTGCAGGGGGTGTGTTTGGAACATTTTGTCACCAGCCGAGTCCAAAATTCAGCGTTTCCCCATCTCAGCCCAGAAAGCAGGTACAACAACTTTTGTGGTGTCTTTCAGATGCCTACCAAGGTAGTGTAAAAACTACCAAGAGAACTCCTGTCTGGCACCTTCCCCGGTGGAGTTGTGCATGGGGTGTGTTTGGAACATTTTGTCACCGGCCGAGTCCAAAATTCAGCGGTTCCCCATCTCAGCCCAGAAAGCAGGTAGAACAACTTTTGTGGTGTCTTTCAGATGCCTACCAAGGTAGTGTAAAAACTACCAGGAGAACTCCTGTCTGGCACCTTCCCCGGTGGAGTTGTGCATGGGGTGTGTTTGGAACATTTTGTCACCGGCCGACTCCAAAATTCAGCGTTTCCCCCATCTCAGCCCAGAAAGCAGGTAGAACAACTTTTGTGGTGCCTTTCAGATGCCTACCAAGGTAGTGTAAAAACTACCAAGAGAACTCCTGTCTGGCACCTTCCCCGGTGGAGTTGTGCATGGGGTGTGTTTGGAACATTTTGTCAACGGCCGACTCCAAAATTCAGCGTTTCCGCATCTCAGCCACAAAGCAGGTACAACAACTTTTCTTGTGCCTTTCAGCTGCCTACCAAGGTAGTGTAAAAACTACCAGGAGAACTCCTGTCTGGCACCTTCCCCCGGTGGAGTTGTGCATGGGGTGTCTGTGGAACATTTTGTCACCGGCCGACTCCAAAATTCAGCGGTTCCCCATCTCAGCCCAGAAAGCAGGAAGAACAACTTTTGTGGTGCCTTTCAAATGCCTACCAAGGTAGTGTAAAAACCACCAGGAGAACTCCTGTCTGGCACCTTCCCCGGTGGAGATGTGCATGGGGGTGTCTGTGAAACATTTTGTCACCGGCCGACTCCAAAATTCAGCGGTTCCCCATCTCAGCCCAGAAAGCAGGTAGAACAACTTTTGTGGTGTCTTTCAGATGCCTACCAAGGTAGTGTAAAAACTACCAGGAGAACTCCTGTCTGGCACCTTCCCCGGTGGAGTTGTGCATGGGGTGTGTTTGGAACATTTTGTCACCGGCCGACTCCAAAATTCAGCGATTCCCCATCTCAGCCCAGAAAGCAGGTAGAACAACTTTTGTGGTGTCTTTCAGATGCCTACCGAGCAATGTAAAAACTACCAGGAGAAGTCCTGTCTGGCTCCTTCCGTGGTGGAGTTGTGCATGGGGTGTGTTTGGAACATTTTGTCACCGGCCGACTCCAAAATTCAGCGGTTCCCCATCTCAGCCCAGAAAGCAGGTAGAACAACTTTTGTGGTGCCTTTCAGATGCCTACCAAGGTAGTGTAAAAACTACCAGGAGAACTCCTGTCTGGCACCTTCCCCGGTGGAGTTGTGCATGGGGTGTGTTTGGAACATTTTGTCAACGGCCGACTCCAAAATTCAGCGGTTCCCCATCTCAGCCCACAAAGCAGGTACAACAACTTTTCTTGTGCCTTTCAGCTGCCTACCAAGGTAGTGTAAAAACTACCAACAGAATTCGTTCCTGGCACCTTCCCCGGTGGAGTTGTGCATGGGGTGTCTGTGGAACATTTTGTCACCGGCCGAGTCCAAAATTCAGCGGTTCCCCATCTCAGCCCAGAAAGCAGGAAGAACAACTTTTGTGGTGCCTTTCAAATGCCTACCAAGGTAGTGTAAAAACCACCAGGAGAACTCCTGTCTGGCACCTTCCCCGGTGGAGTTGTGCAGGGGGTGTCTGTGAAACATTTTGTCACCGGCCGACTCCAAAATTCAGGCGGTTCCCCATCTCAGCCCAGAAAGCAGGTAGAACAACTTTTGTGGTGTCTTTCAGATGCCTACAAAGGCAGTGTAAAAACTACCAGGAGAACTCCTGTCTGGCACCTTCCCCGGTGGAGTTGTGCATGGGGTGTGTTTGGAACATTTTGTCACCGGCCGTGTCCAAAATTCAGCGGTTCCCCATCTCAGCCCAGAAAGCAGGAAGAACAACTTTTGTGGTGCCTTTCAGCTGCCTACCAAGGTAGTGTAAAAACTACCAAGAGAACTCCTGTCTGGCACCTTCCCCGGTGGAGTTGTGCATGGGGTGTGTTTGGAACATTTTGTCACCGGCCGAGTCCAAAATTCAGCGGTTCCCCATCTCAGCCCAGAAAGCAGGAAGAACAACATTTGCGGTGCCTTTCAAATGCCTACCAAGGTAGTGTAAAAACTACCAGGAGAACTCCTGTCTGGCACCTTCCCCGGTGGAGTTGTGCATGGGGTGTGTTTGGAACATTTTGTCACCAGCCGACTCCAAAATTCAGCGTTTCCCCATCTCAGCCCAGAAAGCAGGTAGAACAACTTTTGTGGTGTCTTTCAGCTGCCTACCAAGGTAGTGTAAAAACTACCAGGAGAACTCCTGTCTGGCACCTTCCCCGGTGGAGTGGTGCAGGGGGTGTGTTTGGAACATTTTGTCACCAGCCGAGTCCAAAATTCAGCGTTTCCCTATCTCAGCCCAGAAAGCAGGTAGAACAACTTTTGTGGTGCCTTTCAGATGCCTACCAAGGTAGTGTAAAAACTACCAGGAGAACTCCTGTCTGGCACCTTCCCCGGTGGAGTGGTGCAGGGGGTGTGTTTGGAACATTTTGTCACCAGCCGACTCCAAAATTCAGCGATTCCCCATCTCAGCCCAGAAAGCAGGTAGAACAACTTTTGTGGTGTCTTTCAGATGCCTACCGGAGCAATGTAAAAACTACCAGGAGAACTCCTGTCTGGCACCTTCCGTGGTGGAGTTGTGCATGGGGTGTGTTTGGAACATTTTGTCACCGGCCGAGTCCAAAATTCAGCGGTTCCCCATCTCAGCCCAGAAAGCAGGTAGAACAACTTTTGTGGTGTCTTTCAGATGCCTACCAAGGTAGTGTAAAAACTACCAGGAGAACTCCTGTCTGGCACCTTCCCCGGTGGAGTTGTGCATGGGGTGTGTTTGGAACATTTTGTCGCCGGCCGACTCCAAAATTCAGCGATTCCCCATCTCAGCCCAGAAAGCAGGTAGAACAACTTTTGTGGTGTCTTTCAGATGCCTACCAAGGTAGTGTAAAAACTACCAGGAGAACTCCTGTCTGGCACCTTCCCCGGTGGAGTTGTGCATGGGGTGTGTTTGGAACATTTTGTCACCAGCCGACTCCAAAATTCAGCGTTTCCCCATCTCAGCCCAGAAAGCAGGTAGAACAACTTTTGTGGTGCCTTTCAGATGCCTACCAAGGTAGTGTAAAAACTACCAAGAGAACTCCTGTCTGGCACCTTCCCCGGTGGAGTTGTGCAGGGGGTGTGTTTGGAACATTTTGTCAACGGCCGACTCCAAAATTCAGCGGTTCCCCATCTCAGCCCACAAAGCAGGTACAACAACTTTTCTTGTGCCTTTCAGCTGCCTACCAAGGTAGTGTAAAAACTACCAACAGAATTCGTTCCTGGCACCTTCCGTGGTGGAGTTGTGCATGGGGTGTGTTTGGAACATTTTGTCACCGGCCGACTCCAAAATTCAGCGATTCCCCATCTCAGCCCAGAAAGCAGGTAGAACAACTTTTGTGGTGTCTTTCAGATGCCTACCAAGGTAGTGTAAAAACTACCAGGAGAACTCCTGTCTGGCACCTTCCCCGGTGGAGTTGTGCATGGGGTGTGTTTGGAACATTTTGTCACCGGCCGACTCCAAAATTCAGCGGTTCCCCATCTCAGCCCAGAAAGCAGGTAGAACAACTTTTGTGGTGCCTTTCAGATGCCTACCAAGGTAGTGTAAAAACTACCAAGAGAACTCCTGTCTGGCACCTTCCCCGGTGGAGTTGTGCATGGGGTGTGTTTGGAACATTTTGTCACCGGCCGACTCCAAAATTCAGCGGTTCCCCATCTCAGCCCACAAAGCAGGTAGAACAACTTTTCTTGTGCCTTTCAGCTGCCTACCAAGGTAGTGTAAAAACTACCAACAGAATTCGTTCCTGGCACCTTCCCCGGTGGAGTTGTGCAGGGGGTGTGTTTGGAACATTTTGTCACTGGCCGAGTCCAAAATTCAGCGTTTCCCCATCTCAGCCCAGAAAGCAGGTAGAACAACTTTTGTGGTGTCTTTCAGCTGCCTACCAAGGTAGTGTAAAAACTACCAGGAGAACTCCTGTCTGGCACCTTCCCCGGTGGAGTTGTGCAGGCGGTGTGTTTGGAACATTTTGTCACCAGCCGAGTCCAAAATTCAGCGGTTCCCCATCTCAGCCCAGAAAGCAGGTAGAACAACTTTTGTGGTGTCTTTCAGATGCCTACCAAGGTAGTGTAAAAACTACCAGGAGAACTCCTGTCTGGCACCTTCCCCGGTGGAGTTGTGCATGGGGTGTGTTTGGAACATTTTGCCACCAGCCGACTCCAAAATTCAGCGGTTCCCCATCTCAGCCCAGAAAGCAGGAAGAACAACTTTTGTGGTGCCTTTCAAATGCCTACCAAGGTAGTGTAAAAACCACCAGGAGAACTCCTGTCTGGCACCTTCCCCGGTGGAGTTGTGCATGGGGTGTCTGTGAAACATTTTGTCACCGGCCGACTCCAAAAATCAGCGGTTCCCCATCTCAGCCCAGAAAGCTGGTAGAACAACTTTTGTGGTGTCTTTCAGATGCCTACCGGAGCAATGTAAAAACTACCAGGAGAACTCCTGTCTGGCACCTTCCCCGGTGGAGTTGTGCAGGGGGTGTGTTTGGAACATTTTATCACCAGCCGAGTCCAAAATTCAGCTGTTCCCCATCTCAGCCCAGAAAGCAGGTAGAACAACTTTTGTGGTGTCTTTCAGATGCCTACCAAGGTAGTGTGAAAACCACCAGGAGAACTCCTGTCTGGCACCTTCCCCGGTGGAGTTGTGCATGGGGTGTCTGTGAAACATTTTGTCACCGGCCGACTCCAAAAATCAGCGGTTCCCCATCTCAGCCCAGAAAGCAGGTAGAACAACTTTTGTGGTGTCTTTCAGATGCCTACCGGAGCAATGTAAAAACTACCAGGAGAACTCCTGTCTGGCACCTTCCCCGGTGGAGTTGTGCAGGGGGTGTGTTTGGAACATTTTATCACCAGCCGAGTCCAAAATTCAGCTGTTCCCCATCTCAGCCCAGAAAGCAGGTAGAACAACTTTTGTGGTGTCTTTCAGATGCCTACCAAGGTAGTGTAAAAACTACTAAGAGAACTCCTGTCTGGCACCTTCCCCGGTGGAGTTGTGCATGGGGTGTGTTTGGAACATTTTGTCACCGGCCGAGTCCAAAATTCAGCGATTCCCCATCTCAGCCCAGAAAGCAGGTAGAACAACTTTTGTGGTGTCTTTCAGATGCCTACCAAGGTAGTGTAAAAACTACCAGGAGAACTCCTGTCTGGCACCTTCCCCGGTGGAGTTGTGCATGGGGTGTGTTTGGAACATTTTGTCACCAGCCGAGTCCAAAATTCAGCGTTTCCCCATCTCAGCCCAGAAAGCAGGTAGAACAACTTTTGTGGTGTCTTTCAGATGCCTACCAAGGTAGTGTAAAAACTACCAGGAGAACTCCTGTCTGGCACCTTCCCCGGTGGAGTTGTGCATGGGGTGTGTTTGGAACATTTTGTCACCAGCCGACTCCAAAATTCAGCGTTTCCCCATCTCAGCCCAGAAAGCAGGTAGAACAACTTTTGTGGTGTCTTTCAGATGCCTACCAAGGTAGTGTAAAAACTACTAAGAGAACTCCTGTCTGGCACCTTCCCCGGTGGAGTTGTGCATGGGGTGTGTTTGGAACATTTTGTCACCAGCCGAGTCCAAAATTCAGCGTTTCCCTATCTCAGCCCAGAAAGCAGGTAGAACAACTTTTGTAGTGCCTTTCAGATGCCTACCAAGGTAGTGTAAAAACTACCAGGAGAACTCCTGTCTGGCACCTTCCCCGGTGGAGTGGTGCAGGGGGTGTGTTTGGAACATTTTGTCACCAGCCGAGTCCAAAATTCAGCGGTTCCCCACCTCAGCCCAGAAAGCAGGTAGAACAACTTTTGTGGTGTCTTTCAGATGCCTACCGGAGCAATGTAAAAACTACCAGGAGAACTCCTGTCTGGCACCTTCCGTGGTGGAGTTGTGCATGGGGTGTGTTTGGAACATTTTGTCACCGGCCGTGTCCAAAATTCAGCGGTTCCCCATCTCAGCCCAGAAAGCAGGTAGAACAACTTTTGTGGTGTCTTTCAGATGCCTACCAAGGTAGTGTAAAAACTACCAGGAGAACTCCTGTCTGGCACCTTCCCCGGTGGAGTTGTGCAGGGGGTGTGTTTGGAACATTTTGTCACCGGCTGACTCCAAAATTCAGCGATTCCCCATCTCAGCCCAGAAAGCAGGTAGAACAACTTTTGTGGTGTCTTTCAGATGCCTACCAAGGTAGTGTAAAAACTACCAGGAGAACTCCTGTCTGGCACCTTCCCCGGTGGAGTTGTGCAGGGGGTGTGTTTGGAACATTTTGCCACCAGCCGACTCCAAAATTCAGCGGTTCCCCATCTCAGCCCAGAAAGCAGGTAGAACAACTTTTGTGGTGCCTTTCAGATGCCTACCAAGGTAGTGTAAAAACTACTAAGAGAACTCCTGTCTGGCACCTTCCCCGGTGGAGTTGTGCATGGGGTGTGTTTGGAACATTTTGTCACCAGCCGAGTCCAAAATTCAGCGGTTCCCCATCTCAGCCCAGAAAGCAGGTAGAACATCTTTTGTGGTGCCTTTCAGCTGCCTACCGGATCAATGTAAAAACTACCAGGAGAACTCCTGTCTGGCACCTTCCCCGGTGGAGTTGTGCAGGGGGTGTGTTTGGAACATTTTGCCACCAGCCGACTCCAAAATTCAGCGGTTCCCCATCTCAGCCCAGAAAGCGGGTAGAACAACTTTTGTGGTGCCTTTCAAATGCCTACCAAGGTAGTGTAAAAACCACCAGGAGAACTCCTGTCTGGCACCTTCCCCGGTGGAGTTGTGCATGGGGTGTCTGTGAAACATTTTGTCACCGGCCGACTCCAAAAATCAGCGGTTCCCCATCTCAGCCCAGAAAGCAGGTAGAACAACTTTTGTGGTGTCTTTCAGATGCCTACCAAGGTAGTGTAAAAACTACGAAGAGAACTCCTGTCTGGCACCTTCCCCGGTGGAGTTGTGCATGGGGTGTGTTTGGAACATTTTGTCACCAGCCGACTCCAAAATTCAGCGGTTCCCCATCTCAGCCCAGAAAGCAGGTAGAACAACTTTTGTGGTGTCTTTCAGATGCCTACCGGAGCAATGTAAAAACTACCAGGAGAACTCCTGTCTGGCACCTTCCCCGGTGGAGTTGTGCAGGGGGTGTGTTTGGAACATTTTGTCACCAGCCGACTCCAAAATTCAGCGGTTCCCCATCTCAGCCCAGAAAGCAGGTAGAACAACTTTTGTGGTGCCTTTCAGCTGCCTACCAAGGTAGTGTAAAAACTACCAAGAGAACTCCTGTCTGGCACCTTCCCCGGTGGAGTTGTGCATGGGGTGTGTTTGGAACATTTTGTCACCGGCCGAGTCCAAAATTCAGCGGTTCCCCATCTCAGCCCAGAAAGCAGGAAGAACAACATTTGCGGTGCCTTTCAAATGCCTACCAAGGTAGTGTAAAAACTACCAGGAGAACTCCTGTCTGGCACCTTCCCCGGTGGAGTTGTGCAGGGGGTGTGTTTGGAACATTTTGTCACCGGCCGACTCCAAAATTCAGCGATTCCCCATCTCAGCCCACAAAGCAGGTACAACAACTTTTCTTGTGCCTTTCAGCTGCCTACCAAGGTAGTGTAAAAACTACCAACAGAATTCGTTCCTGGCACCTTCCCCGGTGGAGTTGTGCATGGGGTGTCTGTGGAACATTTTGTCACCGGCCGAGTCCAAAATTCAGCGGTTCCCCATCTCAGCCCAGAAAGCAGGAAGAACAACTTTTGTGGTGCCTTTCAAATGCCTACCAAGGTAGTGTAAAAACCACCAGGAGAACTCCTGTCTGGCACCTTCCCCGGTGGAGTTGTGCAGGGGGTGTCTGTGAAACATTTTGTCACCGGCCGACTCCAAAATTCAGCGGTTCCCCATCTCAGCCCAGAAAGCAGGTAGAACAACTTTTGTGGTGTCTTTCAGATGCCTACAAAGGCAGTGTAAAAACTACCAGGAGAACTCCTGTCTGGCACCTTCCCCGGTGGAGTTGTGCATGGGGTGTGTTTGGAACATTTTGTCACCGGCCGTGTCCAAAATTCAGCGGTTCCCCATCTCAGCCCAGAAAGCAGGTAGAACAACTTTTGTGGTGTCTTTCAGCTGCCTACCAAGGTAGTGTAAAAACTACCAAGAGAACTCCTGTCTGGCACCTTCCCCGGTGGAGTTGTGCATGGGGTGTGTTTGGAACATTTTGTCACCGGCCGAGTCCAAAATTCAGCGGTTCCCCATCTCAGCCCAGAAAGCAGGAAGAACAACATTTGCGGTGCCTTTCAAATGCCTACCAAGGTAGTGTAAAAACTACCAGGAGAACTCCTGTCTGGCACCTTCCCCGGTGGAGTTGTGCATGGGGTGTGTTTGGAACATTTTGTCACCAGCCGACTCCAAAATTCAGCGTTTCCCCATCTCAGCCCAGAAAGCAGGTAGAACAACTTTTGTGGTGTCTTTCAGCTGCCTACCAAGGTAGTGTAAAAACTACCAGGAGAACTCCTGTCTGGCACCTTCCCCGGTGGAGTGGTGCAGGGGGTGTGTTTGGAACATTTTGTCACCAGCCGAGTCCAAAATTCAGCGTTTCCCTATCTCAGCCCAGAAAGCAGGTAGAACAACTTTTGTGGTGCCTTTCAGCTGCCTACCAAGGTAGTGTAAAAACTACCAGGAGAACTCCTGTCTGGCACCTTCCCCGGTGGAGTGGTGCAGGGGGTGTGTTTGGAACATTTTGTCACCAGCCGACTCCAAAATTCAGCGATTCCCCATCTCAGCCCAGAAAGCAGGTAGAACAACTTTTGTGGTGTCTTTCAGATGCCTACCGGAGCAATGTAAAAACTACCAGGAGAACTCCTGTCTGGCACCTTCCGTGGTGGAGTTGTGCATGGGGTGTGTTTGGAACATTTTGTCACCGGCCGAGTCCAAAATTCAGCGGTTCCCCATCTCAGCCCACAAAGCAGGTAGAACAACTTTTGTGGTGTCTTTCAGATGCCTACCAAGGTAGTGTAAAAACTACCAGGAGAACTCCTGTCTGGCACCTTCCCCGGTGGAGTTGTGCATGGGGTGTGTTTGGAACATTTTGTCGCCGGCCGACTCCAAAATTCAGCGATTCCCCATCTCAGCCCAGAAAGCAGGTAGAACAACTTTTGTGGTGTCTTTCAGATGCCTACCAAGGTAGTGTAAAAACTACCAGGAGAACTCCTGTCTGGCACCTTCCCCGGTGGAGTTGTGCATGGGGTGTGTTTGGAACATTTTGTCACCAGCCGACTCCAAAATTCAGCGTTTCCCCATCTCAGCCCAGAAAGCAGGTAGAACAACTTTTGTGGTGCCTTTCAGATGCCTACCAAGGTAGTGTAAAAACTACCAAGAGAACTCCTGTCTGGCACCTTCCCCGGTGGAGTTGTGCATGGGGTGTGTTTGGAACATTTTGTCAACGGCCGACTCCAAAATTCAGCGGTTCCCCATCTCAGCCCACAAAGCAGGTACAACAACTTTTCTTGTGCCTTTCAGCTGCCTACCAAGGTAGTGTAAAAACTACCAACAGAATTCGTTCCTGGCACCTTCCGTGGTGGAGTTGTGCATGGGGTGTGTTTGGAACATTTTGTCACCGGCCGACTCCAAAATTCAGCGATTCCCCATCTCAGCCCAGAAAGCAGGTAGAACAACTTTTGTGGTGTCTTTCAGATGCCTACCAAGGTAGTGTAAAAACTACCAGGAGAACTCCTGTCTGGCACCTTCCCCGGTGGAGTTGTGCATGGGGTGTGTTTGGAACATTTTGTCACCGGCCGACTCCAAAATTCAGCGGTTCCCCATCTCAGCCCAGAAAGCAGGTAGAACAACTTTTGTGGTGCCTTTCAGATGCCTACCAAGGTAGTGTAAAAACTACCAAGAGAACTCCTGTCTGGCACCTTCCCCGGTGGAGTTGTGCATGGGGTGTGTTTGGAACATTTTGTCACCGGCCGACTCCAAAATTCAGCGGTTCCCCATCTCAGCCCACAAAGCAGGTAGAACAACTTTTCTTGTGCCTTTCAGCTGCCTACCAAGGTAGTGTAAAAACTACCAACAGAATTCGTTCCTGGCACCTTCCCCGGTGGAGTTGTGCAGGGGGTGTGTTTGGAACATTTTGTCACTGGCCGAGTCCAAAATTCAGCGTTTCCCCATCTCAGCCCAGAAAGCAGGTAGAACAACTTTTGTGGTGTCTTTCAGATGCCTACCAAGGTAGTGTAAAAACTACCAGGAGAACTCCTGTCTGGCACCTTCCCCGGTGGAGTTGTGCAGGCGGTGTGTTTGGAACATTTTGTCACCAGCCGAGTCCAAAATTCAGCGGTTCCCCATCTCAGCCCAGAAAGCAGGTAGAACAACTTTTGTGGTGTCTTTCAGATGCCTACCAAGGTAGTGTAAAAACTACCAGGAGAACTCCTGTCTGGCACCTTCCCCGGTGGAGTTGTGCATGGGGTGTGTTTGGAACATTTTGCCACCAGCCGACTCCAAAATTCAGCGGTTCCCCATCTCAGCCCAGAAAGCAGGAAGAACAACTTTTGTGGTGCCTTTCAAATGCCTACCAAGGTAGTGTAAAAACCACCAGGAGAACTCCTGTCTGGCACCTTCCCCGGTGGAGTTGTGCATGGGGTGTCTGTGAAACATTTTGTCACCGGCCGACTCCAAAAATCAGCGGTTCCCCATCTCAGCCCAGAAAGCTGGTAGAACAACTTTTGTGGTGTCTTTCAGATGCCTACCGGAGCAATGTAAAAACTACCAGGAGAACTCCTGTCTGGCACCTTCCCCGGTGGAGTTGTGCATGGGGTGTGTTTGGAACATTTTATCACCAGCCGAGTCCAAAATTCAGCTGTTCCCCATCTCAGCCCAGAAAGCAGGTAGAACAACTTTTGTGGTGTCTTTCAGATGCCTACCAAGGTAGTGTGAAAACCACCAGGAGAACTCCTGTCTGGCACCTTCCCCGGTGGAGTTGTGCATGGGGTGTCTGTGAAACATTTTGTCACCGGCCGACTCCAAAAATCAGCGGTTCCCCATCTCAGCCCAGAAAGCAGGTAGAACAACTTTTGTGGTGTCTTTCAGATGCCTACCGGAGCAATGTAAAAACTACCAGGAGAACTCCTGTCTGGCACCTTCCCCGGTGGAGTTGTGCAGGGGGTGTGTTTGGAACATTTTATCACCAGCCGAGTCCAAAATTCAGCTGTTCCCCATCTCAGCCCAGAAAGCAGGTAGAACAACTTTTGTGGTGTCTTTCAGATGCCTACCAAGGTAGTGTAAAAACTACTAAGAGAACTCCTGTCTGGCACCTTCCCCGGTGGAGTTGTGCATGGGGTGTGTTTGGAACATTTTGTCACCGGCCGAGTCCAAAATTCAGCGATTCCCCATCTCAGCCCAGAAAGCAGGTAGAACAACTTTTGTGGTGTCTTTCAGATGCCTACCAAGGTAGTGTAAAAACTACCAGGAGAACTCCTGTCTGGCACCTTCCCCGGTGGAGTTGTGCATGGGGTGTGTTTGGAACATTTTGTCACCAGCCGAGTCCAAAATTCAGCGTTTCCCCATCTCAGCCCAGAAAGCAGGTAGAACAACTTTTGTGGTGTCTTTCAGATGCCTACCAAGGTAGTGTAAAAACTACCAGGAGAACTCCTGTCTGGCACCTTCCCCGGTGGAGTTGTGCAGGGGGTGTGTTTGGAACATTTTGCCACCGGCCGAGTCCAAAATTCAGCGTTTCCCCATCTCAGCCCAGAAAGCAGGTAGAACAACTTTTGTGGTGTCTTTCAGATGCCTACCAAGGTAGTGTAAAAACTACCAGGAGAACTCCTGTCTGGCACCTTCCCCGGTGGAGTTGTGCAGGCGGTGTGTTTGGAACATTTTGTCACCAGCCGAGTCCAAAATTCAGCGGTTCCCCATCTCAGCCCAGAAAGCAGGTAGAACAACTTTTGTGGTGTCTTTCAGATGCCTACCAAGGTAGTGTAAAAACTACCAGGAGAACTCCTGTCTGGCACCTTCCCCGGTGGAGTTGTGCAGGCGGTGTGTTTGGAACATTTTGTCACCAGCCGAGTCCAAAATTCAGCGGTTCCCCATCTCAGCCCAGAAAGCAGGTAGAACAACTTTTGTGGTGTCTTTCAGATGCCTACCAAGGTAGTGTAAAAACTACCAGGAGAACTCCTGTCTGGCACCTTCCCCGGTGGAGTTGTGCATGGGGTGTGTTTGGAACATTTTGCCACCAGCCGACTCCAAAATTCAGCGGTTCCCCATCTCAGCCCAGAAAGCAGGAAGAACAACTTTTGTGGTGCCTTTCAAATGCCTACCAAGGTAGTGTAAAAACCACCAGGAGAACTCCTGTCTGGCACCTTCCCCGGTGGAGTTGTGCATGGGGTGTCTGTGAAACATTTTGTCACCGGCCGACTCCAAAAATCAGCGGTTCCCCATCTCAGCCCAGAAAGCTGGTAGAACAACTTTTGTGGTGTCTTTCAGATGCCTACCGGAGCAATGTAAAAACTACCAGGAGAACTCCTGTCTGGCACCTTCCCCGGTGGAGTTGTGCAGGGGGTGTGTTTGGAACATTTTATCACCAGCCGAGTCCAAAATTCAGCTGTTCCCCATCTCAGCCCAGAAAGCAGGTAGAACAACTTTTGTGGTGTCTTTCAGATGCCTACCAAGGTAGTGTGAAAACCACCAGGAGAACTCCTGTCTGGCACCTTCCCCGGTGGAGTTGTGCATGGGGTGTCTGTGAAACATTTTGTCACCGGCCGACTCCAAAAATCAGCGGTTCCCCATCTCAGCCCAGAAAGCAGGTAGAACAACTTTTGTGGTGTCTTTCAGATGCCTACCGGAGCAATGTAAAAACTACCAGGAGAACTCCTGTCTGGCACCTTCCCCGGTGGAGTTGTGCAGGGGGTGTGTTTGGAACATTTTATCACCAGCCGAGTCCAAAATTCAGCTGTTCCCCATCTCAGCCCAGAAAGCAGGTAGAACAACTTTTGTGGTGTCTTTCAGATGCCTACCAAGGTAGTGTAAAAACTAATAAGAGAACTCCTGTCTGGCACCTTCCCCGGTGGAGTTGTGCATGGGGTGTGTTTGGAACATTTTGTCACCGGCCGAGTCCAAAATTCAGCGATTCCCCATCTCAGCCCAGAAAGCAGGTAGAACAACTTTTGTGGTGTCTTTCAGATGCCTACCAAGGTAGTGTAAAAACTACCAGGAGAACTCCTGTCTGGCACCTTCCCCGGTGGAGTTGTGCATGGGGTGTGTTTGGAACATTTTGTCACCAGCCGAGTCCAAAATTCAGCGTTTCCCCATCTCAGCCCAGAAAGCAGGTAGAACAACTTTTGTGGTGTCTTTCAGATGCCTACCAAGGTAGTGTAAAAACTACCAGGAGAACTCCTGTCTGGCACCTTCCCCGGTGGAGTTGTGCATGGGGTGTGTTTGGAACATTTTGTCACCAGCCGACTCCAAAATTCAGCGTTTCCCCATCTCAGCCCAGAAAGCAGGTAGAACAACTTTTGTGGTGTCTTTCAGATGCCTACCAAGGTAGTGTAAAAACTACTAAGAGAACTCCTGTCTGGCACCTTCCCCGGTGGAGTTGTGCATGGGGTGTGTTTGGAACATTTTGTCACCAGCCGAGTCCAAAATTCAGCGTTTCCCTATCTCAGCCCAGAAAGCAGGTAGAACAACTTTTGTAGTGCCTTTCAGATGCCTACCAAGGTAGTGTAAAAACTACCAGGAGAACTCCTGTCTGGCACCTTCCCCGGTGGAGTGGTGCAGGGGGTGTGTTTGGAACATTTTGTCACCAGCCGAGTCCAAAATTCAGCGATTCCCCACCTCAGCCCAGAAAGCAGGTAGAACAACTTTTGTGGTGTCTTTCAGATGCCTACCGGAGCAATGTAAAAACTACCAGGAGAACTCCTGTCTGGCACCTTCCGTGGTGGAGTTGTGCATGGGGTGTGTTTGGAACATTTTGTCACCGGCCGTGTCCAAAATTCAGCGGTTCCCCATCTCAGCCCAGAAAGCAGGTAGAACAACTTTTGTGGTGTCTTTCAGATGCCTACCAAGGTAGTGTAAAAACTACCAGGAGAACTCCTGTCTGGCACCTTCCCCGGTGGAGTTGTGCAGGGGGTGTGTTTGGAACATTTTGTCACCGGCCGACTCCAAAATTCAGCGATTCCCCATCTCAGCCCAGAAAGCAGGTAGAACAACTTTTGTGGTGTCTTTCAGATGCCTACCAAGGTAGTGTAAAAACTACCAGGAGAACTCCTGTCTGGCACCTTCCCCGGTGGAGTTGTGCAGGGGGTGTGTTTGGAACATTTTGCCACCAGCCGACTCCAAAATTCAGCGGTTCCCCATCTCAGCCCAGAAAGCAGGTAGAACAACTTTTGTGGTGCCTTTCAGATGCCTACCAAGGTAGTGTAAAAACTACTAAGAGAACTCCTGTCTGGCACCTTCCCCGGTGGAGTTGTGCATGGGGTGTGTTTGGAACATTTTGTCACCAGCCGACTCCAAAATTCAGCGGTTCCCCATCTCAGCCCAGAAAGCAGGTAGAACATCTTTTGTGGTGCCTTTCAGCTGCCTACCGGATCAATGTAAAAACTACCAGGAGAACTCCTGTCTGGCACCTTCCCCGGTGGAGTTGTGCAGGGGGTGTCTGTGAAACATTTTGTCACCGGCCGACTCCAAAAATCAGCGGTTCCCCATCTCAGCCCAGAAAGCAGGTAGAACAACTTTTGTGGTGTCTTTCAGATGCCTACCGGAGCAATGTAAAAACTACCAGGAGAACTCCTGTCTGGCACCTTCCCCGGTGGAGTTGTGCAGGGGGTGTGTTTGGAACATTTTATCACCAGCCGAGTCCAAAATTCAGCTGTTCCCCATCTCAGCCCAGAAAGCAGGTAGAACAACTTTTGTGGTGCCTTTCAAATGCCTACCAAGGTAGTGTAAAAACCACCAGGAGAACTCCTGTCTGGCACCTTCCCCGGTGGAGTTGTGCATGGGGTGTCTGTGAAACATTTTGTCACCGGCCGACTCCAAAAATCAGCGGTTCCCCATCTCAGCCCAGAAAGCAGGTAGAACAACTTTTGTGGTGTCTTTCAGATGCCTACCAAGGTAGTGTAAAAACTACGAAGAGAACTCCTGTCTGGCACCTTCCCCGGTGGAGTTGTGCATGGGGTGTGTTTGGAACATTTTGTCACCAGCCGACTCCAAAATTCAGCGGTTCCCCATCTCAGCCCAGAAAGCAGGTAGAACAACTTTTGTGGTGTCTTTCAGATGCCTACCGGAGCAATGTAAAAACTACCAGGAGAACTCCTGTCTGGCACCTTCCCCGGTGGAGTTGTGCAGGGGGTGTGTTTGGAACATTTTGTCACCAGCCGACTCCAAAATTCAGCGGTTCCCCATCTCAGCCCAGAAAGCAGGTAGAACAACTTTTGTGGTGCCTTTCAGCTGCCTACCAAGGTAGTGTAAAAACTACCAAGAGAACTCCTGTCTGGCACCTTCCCCGGTGGAGTTGTGCATGGGGTGTGTTTGGAACATTTTGTCACCGGCCGAGTCCAAAATTCAGCGGTTCCCCATCTCAGCCCAGAAAGCAGGAAGAACAACATTTGCGGTGCCTTTCAAATGCCTACCAAGGTAGTGTAAAAACTACCAGGAGAACTCCTGTCTGGCACCTTCCCCGGTGGAGTTGTGCATGGGGTGTGTTTGGAACATTTTGTCACCGGCCGACTCCAAAATTCAGCGTTTCCCCATCTCAGCCCAGAAAGCAGGTACAACAACTTTTGTGGTGTCTTTTAGATGCCTACCAAGGTAGTGTAAAAACTACCAAGAGAACTCCTGTCTGGCACCTTCCCCGGTGGAGTTGTGCATGGGGTGTGTTTGGAACATTTTGTCACCGGCCGAGTCCAAAATTCAGCGGTTCCCCATCTCAGCCCAGAAAGCAGGTAGAACAACTTTTGTGGTGTCTTTCAGATGCCTACCAAGGTAGTGTAAAAACTACCAGGAGAACTCCTGTCTGGCACCTTCCCCGGTGGAGTTGTGCATGGGGTGTGTTTGGAACATTTTGTCACCGGCCGACTCCAAAATTCAGCGATTCCCCATCTCAGCCCAGAAAGCAGGTAGAACAACTTTTGTGGTGTCTTTCAGATGCCTACCAAGGTAGTGTAAAAACTACCAGGAGAACTCGTTTCTGGCACCTTCCCCGGTGGAGGTGTGCATGGGGTGTGTTTGGAACATTTTGTCACCGGCCGAGTCCAAAATTCAGCGTTTCCCCATCTCAGCCCAGAAAGCAGGTAGAACAACTTTTGTGGTACCTTTCAGATGCCTACCAAGGTAGTGTAAAAACTATCAAGAGAACTCCTGTCTGGCACCTTCCCCGGTGGAGTTGTGCATGGGGTGTGTTTGGAACATTTTGTCACCAGCCGAGTCCAAAATTCAGCGGTTCCCCATCTCAGCCCAGAAAGCAGGTAGAACAACTTTTGTGGTGCCTTTCAGCTGCCTACCAAGGTAGTGTAAAAACTACCAACAGAATTCGTTCCTGGCACCTTCCCCGGTGGAGTTGTGCATGGGGTGTGTTTGGAACATTTTGTCACCGGCCGAGTCCAAAATTCAGCGGTTCCCCATCTCAGCCCACAAAGCAGGTAGAACAACTTTTCTTGTGCCTTTCAGCTGCCTACCAAGGTAGTGTAAAAACTACCAAGAGAATTCGTTCCTGGCACCTTCCCCGGTGGAGTTGTGCATGGGGTGTCTGTGGAACATTTTGTCACCGGCCGAGTCCAAAATTCAGCGGTTCCCCATCTCAGCCCAGAAAGCAGGTAGAACAACTTTTGTGGTGCCTTTCAGCTGCCTACCAAGGTAGTGTAAAAACTACCAACAGAATTCGTTCCTGGCACCTTCCCCGGTGGAGTTGTGCATGGGGTGTGTTTGGAACATTTTGTCACCGGCCGAGTCCAAAATTCAGCGGTTCCCCATCTCAGCCCAGAAAGCAGGTAGAACAACTTTTGTGGTGCCTTTCAGCTGCCTACCAAGGTAGTGTAAAAACTACCAGGAGAACTCCTGTCTGGCACCTTCCCCGGTGGAGTTGTGCAGGGGGTGTGTTTGGAACATTTTGTCACCAGCCGAGTCCAAAATTCAGCGATTCCCCATCTCAGCCCAGAAAGCAGGTAGAACAACTTTTGTGGTGTCTTTCAGATGCCTACCGGAGCAATGTAAAAACTACCAGGAGAACTCCTGTCTGGCACCTTCCCCGGTGGAGTTGTGCATGGGGTGTGTTTGGAACATTTTGTCACCAGCCGAGTCCAAAATTCAGCGTTTCCCCATCTCAGCCCAGAAAGCAGGTAGAACAACTTTTGTGGTGTCTTTCAGATGCCTACCAAGGTAGTGTAAAAACTACCAGGAGAACTCCTGTCTGGCACCTTCCCCGGTGGAGTTGTGCATGGGGTGTGTTTGGAACATTTTGTCACCAGCCGACTCCAAAATTCAGCGTTTCCCCATCTCAGCCCAGAAAGCAGGTAGAACAACTTTTGTGGTGTCTTTCAGATGCCTACCAAGGTAGTGTAAAAACTACTAAGAGAACTCCTGTCTGGCACCTTCCCCGGTGGAGTTGTGCATGGGGTGTGTTTGGAACATTTTGTCACCAGCCGAGTCCAAAATTCAGCGTTTCCCTATCTCAGCCCAGAAAGCAGGTAGAACAACTTTTGTGGTGCCTTTCAGCTGCCTACCAAGGTAGTGTAAAAACTACCAGGAGAACTCCTGTCTGGCACCTTCCCCGGTGGAGTTGTGCAGGGGGTGTGTTTGGAACATTTTGTCACCAGCCGAGTCCAAAATTCAGCGATTCCCCATCTCAGCCCAGAAAGCAGGTAGAACAACTTTTGTGGTGTCTTTCAGATGCCTACCGGAGCAATGTAAAAACTACCAGGAGAACTCCTGTCTGGCACCTTCCCCGGTGGAGTTGTGCATGGGGTGTGTTTGGAACATTTTGTCAACGGCCGACTCCAAAATTCAGCGGTTCCCCATCTCAGCCCAGAAAGCAGGTAGAACAACTTTTGTGGTGTCTTTCAGATGCCTACCAAGGTAGTGTAAAAACTACCAGGAGAACTCCTGTCTGGCACCTTCCCCGGTGGAGTTGTGCATGGGGTGTGTTTGGAACATTTTGTCGCCGGCCGACTCCAAAATTCAGCGATTCCCCATCTCAGCCCAGAAAGCAGGTAGAACAACTTTTGTGGTGTCTTTCAGATGCCTACCAAGGTAGTGTAAAAACTACCAGGAGAACTCCTGTCTGGCACCTTCCCCGGTGGAGTTGTGCATGGGGTGTGTTTGGAACATTTTGTCACCAGCCGACTCCAAAATTCAGCGTTTCCCCATCTCAGCCCAGAAAGCAGGTAGAACAACTTTTGTGGTGCCTTTCAGATGCCTACCAAGGTAGTGTAAAAACTACCAAGAGAACTCCTGTCTGGCACCTTCCCCGGTGGAGTTGTGCATGGGGTGTGTTTGGAACATTTTGTCAACGGCCGACTCCAAAATTCAGCGGTTCCCCATCTCAGCCCACAAAGCAGGTACAACAACTTTTCTTGTGCCTTTCAGCTGCCTACCAAGGTAGTGTAAAAACTACCAACAGAATTCGTTCCTGGCACCTTCCGTGGTGGAGTTGTGCATGGGGTGTGTTTGGAACATTTTGTCACCGGCCGACTCCAAAATTCAGCGATTCCCCATCTCAGCCCAGAAAGCAGGTAGAACAACTTTTGTGGTGTCTTTCAGATGCCTACCAAGGTAGTGTAAAAACTACCAGGAGAACTCCTGTCTGGCACCTTCCCCGGTGGAGTTGTGCATGGGGTGTGTTTGGAACATTTTGTCACCGGCCGACTCCAAAATTCAGCGGTTCCCCATCTCAGCCCAGAAAGCAGGTAGAACAACTTTTGTGGTGCCTTTCAGATGCCTACCAAGGTAGTGTAAAAACTACCAAGAGAACTCCTGTCTGGCACCTTCCCCGGTGGAGTTGTGCATGGGGTGTGTTTGGAACATTTTGTCAACGGCCGACTCCAAAATTCAGCGGTTCCCCATCTCAGCCCACAAACCAGGTACAACAACTTTTCTTGTGCCTTTCAGCTGCCTACCAAGGTAGTGTAAAAACTACCAACAGAATTCGTTCCTGGCACCTTCCCCGGTGGAGTTGTGCATGGGGTGTCTGTGAAACATTTTGTCACCGGCCGACTCCAAAATTCAGCGGTTCCCCATCTCAGCCCAGAAAGCAGGTAGAACAACTTTTGTGGTGTCTTTCAGATGCCTACCGGAGCAATGTAAAAACTACCAGGAGAACTCCTGTCTGGCACCTTCCCCGGTGGAGTTGTGCAGGGGGTGTTTTTGGAACATTTTGTCACCAGCCGACTCCAAAATTCAGCGTTTCCCCATCTCAGCCCAGAAAGCAGGCAGAACAACTTTTGTGGTGTCTTTCAGATGCCTACCAAGGTAGTGTAAAAACTACCAGGAGAACTCCTGTCTGGCACCTTCCCCGGTGGAGTTGTGCATGGGGTGTCTGTGAAACATTTTGTCACCGGCCGAGTCCAAAATTCAGCGGTTCCCCATCTCAGCCCAGAAAGCAGGTAGAACAACTTTTGTGGTGTCTTTCAGATGCCTACCGGAGCAATGTAAAAACTACCAGGAGAACTCCTGTCTGGCACCTTCCCCGGTGGAGTTGTGCAGGGGGTGTGTTTGGAACATTTTATCACCGGCCGAGTCCAAAATTCAGCGATTCCCCATCTCAGCCCAGAAAGCAGGTAGAACAACTTTTGTGGTGTCTTTCAGATGCCTACCAAGGTAGTGTAAAAACTACCAGGAGAACTCCTGTCTGGCACCTTCCCCGGTGGAGTTGTGCATGGGGTGTGTTTGGAACATTTTGTCACCAGCCGACTCCAAAATTCAGCGGTTCCCCATCTCAGCCCAGAAAGCAGGTAGAACAACTTTTGTGGTGTCTTTCAGATGCCTACCAAGGTAGTGTAAAAACTACTAAGAGAACTCCTGTCTGGCACCTTCCCCGGTGGAGTTGTGCATGGGGTGTGTTTGGAACATTTTGTCACCGGCCGACTCCAAAATTCAGCGATTCCCCATCTCAGCCCAGAAAGCAGGTAGAACAACTTTTGTGGTGTCTTTCAGATGCCTACCAAGGTAGTGTAAAAACTACCAGGAGAACTCCTGTCTGGCACCTTCCCCGGTGGAGTTGTGCATGGGGTGTCTGTGGAACATTTTGTCACCGGCCGACTCCAAAATTCAGCTCTTCCCCATCTCAGCCCAGAAAGCAGGTAGAACAACTTTTGTGGTGTCTTTCAGATGCCTACCGGAGCAATGTAAAAACTACCAGGAGAACTCCTGTCTGGCACCTTCCCCGGTGGAGTTGTGCAGGGGGTGTGTTTGGAACATTTTGCCACCAGCCGACTCCAAAGTTCAGCGGTTCCCCATCCTAGCCCAGAAAGCAGGAAGAACAACTTTTGTGGTGCCTTTCAAATGCCTACCAAGGTAGTGTAAAAACTACCAAGAGAACTCCTGTCTGGCACCTTCCCCGGTGGAGTTGTGCATGGGGTGTCTGTGAAACATTTTGTCACCGGCCGAGTCCAAAATTCAGCGGTTCCCCATCTCAGCCCAGAAAGCAGGTAGAACAACTTTTGTGGTGTCTTTCAGATGCCTACCGGAGCAATGTAAAAACTACCAGGAGAACTCCTGTCTGGCACCTTCCCCGGTGGAGTTGTGCAGGGGGTGTGTTTGGAACATTTTGTCACCAGCCGAGTCCAAAATTCAGCGATTCCCCATCTCAGCCCAGAAAGCAGGTAGAACAACTTTTGTGGTGTCTTTCAGATGCCTACCGGAGCAATGTAAAAACTACCAGGAGAACTCCTGTCTGGCACCTTCCGTGGTGGAGTTGTGCATGGGGTGTGTTTGGAACATTTTGTCACCGGCCGAGTCCAAAATTCAGCGGTTCCCCATCTCAGCCCAGAAAGCAGGTAGAACAACTTTTGTGGTGTCTTTCAGATGCCTACCAAGGTAGTGTAAAAACTACCAGGAGAACTCCTGTCTGGCACCTTCCCCGGTGGAGTTGTGCAGGGGGTGTGTTTGGAACATTTTGTCACCGGCCGACTCCAAAATTCAGCGATTCCCTATCTCAGCCCAGAAAGCAGGTAGAATAACTTTTGTGGTGTCTTTCAGATGCCTACCAAGGTAGTGTAAAAACTACCAGGAGAACTCCTGTCTGGCACCTTCCCCGGTGGAGTTGTGCAGGGGGTGTGTTTGGAACATTTTGTCACCGGCCGACTCCAAAATTCAGCGGTTCCCCATCTCAGCCCAGAAAGCAGGTAGAACAACTTTTGTGGTGCCTTTCAGATGCCTACCAAGGTAGTGTAAAAACTACCAAGAGAACTCCTGTCTGGCACCTTCCCCGGTGGAGTTGTGCATGGGGTGTGTTTGGAACATTTTGTCAACGGCCGACTCCAAAATTCAGCGGTTCCCCATCTCAGCCCACAAACCAGGTACAACAACTTTTCTTGTGCCTTTCAGCTGCCTACCAAGGTAGTGTAAAAACTACCAACAGAATTCGTTCCTGGCACCTTCCCCGGTGGAGTTGTGCATGGGGTGTCTGTGAAACATTTTGTCACCGGCCGACTCCAAAATTCAGCGGTTCCCCATCTCAGCCCAGAAAGCAGGTAGAACAACTTTTGTGGTGTCTTTCAGATGCCTACCGGAGCAATGTAAAAACTACCAGGAGAACTCCTGTCTGGCACCTTCCCCGGTGGAGTTGTGCAGGGGGTGTTTTTGGAACATTTTGTCACCAGCCGACTCCAAAATTCAGCGTTTCCCCATCTCAGCCCAGAAAGCAGGCAGAACAACTTTTGTGGTGTCTTTCAGATGCCTACCAAGGTAGTGTAAAAACTACCAGGAGAACTCCTGTCTGGCACCTTCCCCGGTGGAGTTGTGCATGGGGTGTCTGTGAAACATTTTGTCACCGGCCGAGTCCAAAATTCAGCGGTTCCCCATCTCAGCCCAGAAAGCAGGTAGAACAACTTTTGTGGTGTCTTTCAGATGCCTACCGGAGCAATGTAAAAACTACCAGGAGAACTCCTGTCTGGCACCTTCCCCGGTGGAGTTGTGCAGGGGGTGTGTTTGGAACATTTTATCACCAGCCGAGTCCAAAATTCAGCGATTCCCCATCTCAGCCCAGAAAGCAGGTAGAACAACTTTTGTGGTGTCTTTCAGATGCCTACCAAGGTAGTGTAAAAACTACCAGGAGAACTCCTGTCTGGCACCTTCCCCGGTGGAGTTGTGCATGGGGTGTGTTTGGAACATTTTGTCACCAGCCGACTCCAAAATTCAGCGGTTCCCCATCTCAGCCCAGAAAGCAGGTAGAACAACTTTTGTGGTGTCTTTCAGATGCCTACCAAGGTAGTGTAAAAACTACTAAGAGAACTCCTGTCTGGCACCTTCCCCGGTGGAGTTGTGCATGGGGTGTGTTTGGAACATTTTGTCACCGGCCGACTCCAAAATTCAGCGATTCCCCATCTCAGCCCAGAAAGCAGGTAGAACAACTTTTGTGGTGTCTTTCAGATGCCTACCAAGGTAGTGTAAAAACTACCAGGAGAACTCCTGTCTGGCACCTTCCCCGGTGGAGTTGTGCATGGGGTGTCTGTGGAACATTTTGTCACCGGCCGACTCCAAAATTCAGCTCTTCCCCATCTCAGCCCAGAAAGCAGGTAGAACAACTTTTGTGGTGTCTTTCAGATGCCTACCGGAGCAATGTAAAAACTACCAGGAGAACTCCTGTCTGGCACCTTCCCCGGTGGAGTTGTGCAGGGGGTGTGTTTGGAACATTTTGCCACCAGCCGACTCCAAAGTTCAGCGGTTCCCCATCCTAGCCCAGAAAGCAGGAAGAACAACTTTTGTGGTGCCTTTCAAATGCCTACCAAGGTAGTGTAAAAACTACCAAGAGAACTCCTGTCTGGCACCTTCCCCGGTGGAGTTGTGCATGGGGTGTCTGTGAAACATTTTGTCACCGGCCGAGTCCAAAATTCAGCGGTTCCCCATCTCAGCCCAGAAAGCAGGTAGAACAACTTTTGTGGTGTCTTTCAGATGCCTACCGGAGCAATGTAAAAACTACCAGGAGAACTCCTGTCTGGCACCTTCCCCGGTGGAGTTGTGCAGGGGGTGTGTTTGGAACATTTTGTCACCAGCCGAGTCCAAAATTCAGCGATTCCCCATCTCAGCCCAGAAAGCAGGTAGAACAACTTTTGTGGTGTCTTTCAGATGCCTACCAGAGCAATGTAAAAACTACCAGGAGAACTCCTGTCTGGCACCTTCCGTGGTGGAGTTGTGCATGGGGTGTGTTTGGAACATTTTGTCACCGGCCGAGTCCAAAATTCAGCGGTTCCCCATCTCAGCCCAGAAAGCAGGTAGAACAACTTTTGTGGTGTCTTTCAGATGCCTACCAAGGTAGTGTAAAAACTACCAGGAGAACTCCTGTCTGGCACCTTCCCCGGTGGAGTTGTGCAGGGGGTGTGTTTGGAACATTTTGTCACCGGCCGACTCCAAAATTCAGCGATTCCCTATCTCAGCCCAGAAAGCAGGTAGAATAACTTTTGTGGTGTCTTTCAGATGCCTACCAAGGTAGTGTAAAAACTACCAGGAGAACTCCTGTCTGGCACCTTCCCCGGTGGAGTTGTGCAGGGGGTGTGTTTGGAACATTTTGTCACCGGCCGACTCCAAAATTCAGCGGTTCCCCATCTCAGCCCAGAAAGCAGGTAGAACAACTTTTGTGGTGCCTTTCAGATGCCTACCAAGGTAGTGTAAAAACTACCAAGAGAACTCCTGTCTGGCACCTTCCCCGGTGGAGTTGTGCATGGGGTGTGTTTGGAACATTTTGTCAACGGCCGACTCCAAAATTCAGCGGTTCCCCATCTCAGCCCACAAACCAGGTACAACAACTTTTCTTGTGCCTTTCAGCTGCCTACCAAGGTAGTGTAAAAACTACCAACAGAATTCGTTCCTGGCACCTTCCCCGGTGGAGTTGTGCATGGGGTGTCTGTGAAACATTTTGTCACCGGCCGACTCCAAAATTCAGCGGTTCCCCATCTCAGCCCAGAAAGCAGGTAGAACAACTTTTGTGGTGTCTTTCAGATGCCTACCGGAGCAATGTAAAAACTACCAGGAGAACTCCTGTCTGGCACCTTCCCCGGTGGAGTTGTGCAGGGGGTGTTTTTGGAACATTTTGTCACCAGCCGACTCCAAAATTCAGCGTTTCCCCATCTCAGCCCAGAAAGCAGGCAGAACAACTTTTGTGGTGTCTTTCAGATGCCTACCAAGGTAGTGTAAAAACTACCAGGAGAACTCCTGTCTGGCACCTTCCCCGGTGGAGTTGTGCATGGGGTGTCTGTGAAACATTTTGTCACCGGCCGAGTCCAAAATTCAGCGGTTCCCCATCTCAGCCCAGAAAGCAGGTAGAACAACTTTTGTGGTGTCTTTCAGATGCCTACCGGAGCAATGTAAAAACTACCAGGAGAACTCCTGTCTGGCACCTTCCCCGGTGGAGTTGTGCAGGGGGTGTGTTTGGAACATTTTATCACCAGCCGAGTCCAAAATTCAGCGATTCCCCATCTCAGCCCAGAAAGCAGGTAGAACAACTTTTGTGGTGTCTTTCAGATGCCTACCAAGGTAGTGTAAAAACTACCAGGAGAACTCCTGTCTGGCACCTTCCCCGGTGGAGTTGTGCATGGGGTGTGTTTGGAACATTTTGTCACCAGCCGACTCCAAAATTCAGCGGTTCCCCATCTCAGCCCAGAAAGCAGGTAGAACAACTTTTGTGGTGTCTTTCAGATGCCTACCAAGGTAGTGTAAAAACTACTAAGAGAACTCCTGTCTGGCACCTTCCCCGGTGGAGTTGTGCATGGGGTGTGTTTGGAACATTTTGTCACCGGCCGAGTCCAAAATTCAGCGATTCCCCATCTCAGCCCAGAAAGCAGGTAGAACAACTTTTGTGGTGTCTTTCAGATGCCTACCAAGGTAGTGTAAAAACTACCAGGAGAACTCCTGTCTGGCACCTTCCCCGGTGGAGTTGTGCATGGGGTGTCTGTGGAACATTTTGTCACCGGCCGACTCCAAAATTCAGCTCTTCCCCATCTCAGCCCAGAAAGCAGGTAGAACAACTTTTGTGGTGTCTTTCAGATGCCTACCGGAGCAATGTAAAAACTACCAGGAGAACTCCTGTCTGGCACCTTCCCCGGTGGAGTTGTGCAGGGGGTGTGTTTGGAACATTTTGCCACCAGCCGACTCCAAAGTTCAGCGGTTCCCCATCCTAGCCCAGAAAGCAGGAAGAACAACTTTTGTGGTGCCTTTCAAATGCCTACCAAGGTAGTGTAAAAACTACCAAGAGAACTCCTGTCTGGCACCTTCCCCGGTGGAGTTGTGCATGGGGTGTCTGTGAAACATTTTGTCACCGGCCGAGTCCAAAATTCAGCGGTTCCCCATCTCAGCCCAGAAAGCAGGTAGAACAACTTTTGTGGTGTCTTTCAGATGCCTACCGGAGCAATGTAAAAACTACCAGGAGAACTCCTGTCTGGCACCTTCCCCGGTGGAGTTGTGCAGGGGGTGTGTTTGGAACATTTTGTCACCAGCCGAGTCCAAAATTCAGCGATTCCCCATCTCAGCCCAGAAAGCAGGTAGAACAACTTTTGTGGTGTCTTTCAGATGCCTACCGGAGCAATGTAAAAACTACCAGGAGAACTCCTGTCTGGCACCTTCCGTGGTGGAGTTGTGCATGGGGTGTGTTTGGAACATTTTGTCACCGGCCGAGTCCAAAATTCAGCGGTTCCCCATCTCAGCCCAGAAAGCAGGTAGAACAACTTTTGTGGTGTCTTTCAGATGCCTACCAAGGTAGTGTAAAAACTACCAGGAGAACTCCTGTCTGGCACCTTCCCCGGTGGAGTTGTGCAGGGGGTGTGTTTGGAACATTTTGTCACCGGCCGACTCCAAAATTCAGCGATTCCCCATCTCAGCCCAGAAAGCAGGTAGAACAACTTTTGTGGTGTCTTTCAGATGCCTACCAAGGTAGTGTAAAAACTACCAGGAGAACTCCTGTCTGGCACCTTCCCCGGTGGAGTTGTGCAGGGGGTGTGTTTGGAACATTTTGCCACCAGCCGACTCCAAAATTCAGCGGTTCCCCATCTCAGCCCAGAAAGCAGGTAGAACAACTTTTGTGGTGCCTTTCAGATGCCTACCAAGGTAGTGTAAAAACTACTAAGAGAACTCCTGTCTGGCACCTTCCCCGGTGGAGTTGTGCATGGGGTGTGTTTGGAACATTTTGTCACCAGCCGAGTCCAAAATTCAGCGGTTCCCCATCTCAGCCCAGAAAGCAGGTAGAACATCTTTTGTGGTGCCTTTCAGCTGCCTACCGGATCAATGTAAAAACTACCAGGAGAACTCCTGTCTGGCACCTTCCCCGGTGGAGTTGTGCAGGGGGTGTGTTTGGAACATTTTGCCACCAGCCGACTCCAAAATTCAGCGGTTCCCCATCTCAGCCCAGAAAGCAGGTAGAACAACTTTTGTGGTGCCTTTCAAATGCCTACCAAGGTAGTGTAAAAACCACCAGGAGAACTCCTGTCTGGCACCTTCCCCGGTGGAGTTGTGCATGGGGTGTCTGTGAAACATTTTGTCACCGGCCGACTCCAAAAATCAGCGGTTCCCCATCTCAGCCCAGAAAGCAGGTAGAACAACTTTTGTGGTGTCTTTCAGATGCCTACCGGAGCAATGTAAAAACTACCAGGAGAACTCCTGTCTGGCACCTTCCCCGGTGGAGTTGTGCAGGGGGTGTGTTTGGAACATTTTATCACCAGCCGACACCAAAATTCAGCTGTTCCCCATCTCAGCCCAGAAAGCAGGTAGAACAACTTTTGTGGTGTCTTTCAGATGCCTACCAAGGTAGTGTAAAAACTACGAAGAGAACTCCTGTCTGGCACCTTCCCCGGTGGAGTTGTGCATGGGGTGTGTTTGGAACATTTTGTCACCGGCCGAGTCCAAAATTCAGCGATTCCCCATCTCAGCCCAGAAAGCAGGTAGAACAACTTTTGTGGTGTCTTTCAGATGCCTACCAAGGTAGTGTAAAAACTACCAGGAGAACTCCTGTCTGGCACCTTCCCCGGTGGAGTTGTGCAGGGGGTGTGTTTGGAACATTTTGTCACCGGCCGAGTCCAAAATTCAGCGGTTCCCCATCTCAGCCCAGAAAGCAGGTAGAACAACTTTTGTGGTGTCTTTCAGATGCCTACCAAGGTAGTGTAAAAACTACCAGGAGAACTCCTGTCTGGCACCTTCCCCGGTGGAGTTGTGCATGGGGTGTGTTTGGAACATTTTGTCACCAGCCGAGTCCAAAATTCAGCGTTTCCCCATCTCAGCCCAGAAAGCAGGTAGAACAACTTTTGTGGTACCTTTCAGATGCCTACCGGAGCAATGTAAAAACTACCAGGAGAACTCCTGTCTGGCACCTTCCCCGGTGGAGTTGTGCATGGGGTGTGTTTGGAACATTTTGTCACCAGCCGAGTCCAAAATTCAGCGGTTCCCCATCTCAGCCCAGAAAGCAGGTAGAACAACTTTTGTGGTGCCTTTCAGCTGCCTACCAAGGTAGTGTAAAAACTACCAACAGAATTCGTTCCTGGCACCTTCCCCGGTGGAGTTGTGCATGGGGTGTGTTTGGAACATTTTGTCACCGGCCGAGTCCAAAATTCAGCGGTTCCCCATCTCAGCCCAGAAAGCAGGTAGAACAACTTTTGTGGTGTCTTTCAGATGCCTACCGGAGCAATGTAAAAACTACCAGGAGAACTCCTGTCTGGCACCTTCCCCGGTGGAGTTGTGCAGGGGGTGTGTTTGGAACATTTTGTCACCGGCCGAGTCCAAAATTCAGCGGTTCCCCATCTCAGCCCAGAAAGCAGGTAGAACAACTTTTGTGGTGCCTTTCAGCTGCCTACCAAGGTAGTGTAAAAACTACCAACAGAATTCGTTCCTGGCACCTTCCCCGGTGGAGTTGTGCATGGGGTGTGTTTGGAACATTTTGTCACCGGCCGAGTCCAAAATTCAGCGGTTCCCCATCTCAGCCCAGAAAGCAGGTAGAACAACTTTTGTGGTGCCTTTCAGCTGCCTACCAAGGTAGTGTAAAAACTACCAGGAGAACTCCTGTCTGGCACCTTCCCCGGTGGAGTTGTGCAGGGGGTGTGTTTGGAACATTTTGTCACCAGCCGAGTCCAAAATTCAGCGATTCCCCATCTCAGCCCAGAAAGCAGGTAGAACAACTTTTGTGGTGTCTTTCAGATGCCTACCGGAGCAATGTAAAAACTACCAGGAGAACTCCTGTCTGGCACCTTCCCCGGTGGAGTTGTGCATGGGGTGTGTTTGGAACATTTTGTCACCAGCCGAGTCCAAAATTCAGCGTTTCCCCATCTCAGCCCAGAAAGCAGGTAGAACAACTTTTGTGGTGTCTTTCAGATGCCTACCAAGGTAGTGTAAAAACTACCAGGAGAACTCCTGTCTGGCACCTTCCCCGGTGGAGTTGTGCATGGGGTGTGTTTGGAACATTTTGTCACCAGCCGACTCCAAAATTCAGCGTTTCCCCATCTCAGCCCAGAAAGCAGGTAGAACAACTTTTGTGGTGTCTTTCAGATGCCTACCAAGGTAGTGTAAAAACTACTAAGAGAACTCCTGTCTGGCACCTTCCCCGGTGGAGTTGTGCATGGGGTGTGTTTGGAACATTTTGTCACCAGCCGAGTCCAAAATTCAGCGTTTCCCTATCTCAGCCCAGAAAGCAGGTAGAACAACTTTTGTGGTGCCTTTCAGCTGCCTACCAAGGTAGTGTAAAAACTACCAAGAGAACTCCTGTCTGGCACCTTCCCCGGTGGAGTTGTGCAGGGGGTGTGTTTGGAACATTTTGTCACCAGCCGAGTCCAAAATTCAGCGGTTCCCCATCTCAGCCCAGAAAGCAGGTAGAACAACTTTTGTGGTGTCTTTCAGATGCCTACCGGAGCAATGTAAAAACTACCAGGAGAACTCCTGTCTGGCACCTTCCGTGGTGGAGTTGTGCATGGGGTGTGTTTGGAACATTTTGTCACCGGCCGAGTCCAAAATTCAGCGGTTCCCCATCTCAGCCCAGAAAGCAGGTAGAACAACTTTTGTGGTGTCTTTCAGATGCCTACCAAGGTAGTGTAAAAACTACCAGGAGAACTCCTGTCTGGCACCTTCCCCGGTGGAGTTGTGCATGGGGTGTGTTTGGAACATTTTGTCGCCGGCCGACTCCAAAATTCAGCGATTCCCCATCTCAGCCCAGAAAGCAGGTAGAACAACTTTTGTGGTGTCTTTCAGATGCCTACCAAGGTAGTGTAAAAACTACCAGGAGAACTCCTGTCTGGCACCTTCCCCGGTGGAGTTGTGCATGGGGTGTGTTTGGAACATTTTGTCACCAGCCGACTCCAAAATTCAGCGTTTCCCCATCTCAGCCCAGAAAGCAGGTAGAACAACTTTTGTGGTGCCTTTCAGATGCCTACCAAGGTAGTGTAAAAACTACCAAGAGAACTCCTGTCTGGCACCTTCCCCGGTGGAGTTGTGCATGGGGTGTGTTTGGAACATTTTGTCAACGGCCGACTCCAAAATTCAGCGGTTCCCCATCTCAGCCCACAAAGCAGGTACAACAACTTTTCTTGTGCCTTTCAGCTGCCTACCAAGGTAGTGTAAAAACTACCAACAGAATTCGTTCCTGGCACCTTCCGTGGTGGAGTTGTGCATGGGGTGTGTTTGGAACATTTTGTCACCGGCCGACTCCAAAATTCAGCGATTCCCCATCTCAGCCCAGAAAGCAGGTAGAACAACTTTTGTGGTGTCTTTCAGATGCCTACCAAGGTAGTGTAAAAACTACCAGGAGAACTCCTGTCTGGCACCTTCCCCGGTGGAGTTGTGCATGGGGTGTGTTTGGAACATTTTGTCACCGGCCGACTCCAAAATTCAGCGGTTCCCCATCTCAGCCCAGAAAGCAGGTAGAACAACTTTTGTGGTGCCTTTCAGATGCCTACCAAGGTAGTGTAAAAACTACCAAGAGAACTCCTGTCTGGCACCTTCCCCGGTGGAGTTGTGCATGGGGTGTGTTTGGAACATTTTGTCAACGGCCGACTCCAAAATTCAGCGGTTCCCCATCTCAGCCCACAAACCAGGTACAACAACTTTTCTTGTGCCTTTCAGCTGCCTACCAAGGTAGTGTAAAAACTACCAACAGAATTCGTTCCTGGCACCTTCCCCGGTGGAGTTGTGCATGGGGTGTCTGTGAAACATTTTGTCACCGGCCGACTCCAAAATTCAGCGGTTCCCCATCTCAGCCCAGAAAGCAGGTAGAACAACTTTTGTGGTGTCTTTCAGATGCCTACCGGAGCAATGTAAAAACTACCAGGAGAACTCCTGTCTGGCACCTTCCCCGGTGGAGTTGTGCAGGGGGTGTTTTTGGAACATTTTGTCACCAGCCGACTCCAAAATTCAGCGTTTCCCCATCTCAGCCCAGAAAGCAGGCAGAACAACTTTTGTGGTGTCTTTCAGATGCCTACCAAGGTAGTGTAAAAACTACCAGGAGAACTCCTGTCTGGCACCTTCCCCGGTGGAGTTGTGCATGGGGTGTCTGTGAAACATTTTGTCACCGGCCGAGTCCAAAATTCAGCGGTTCCCCATCTCAGCCCAGAAAGCAGGTAGAACAACTTTTGTGGTGTCTTTCAGATGCCTACCGGAGCAATGTAAAAACTACCAGGAGAACTCCTGTCTGGCACCTTCCCCGGTGGAGTTGTGCAGGGGGTGTGTTTGGAACATTTTATCACCAGCCGAGTCCAAAATTCAGCGATTCCCCATCTCAGCCCAGAAAGCAGGTAGAACAACTTTTGTGGTGTCTTTCAGATGCCTACCAAGGTAGTGTAAAAACTACCAGGAGAACTCCTGTCTGGCACCTTCCCCGGTGGAGTTGTGCATGGGGTGTGTTTGGAACATTTTGTCACCAGCCGACTCCAAAATTCAGCGGTTCCCCATCTCAGCCCAGAAAGCAGGTAGAACAACTTTTGTGGTGTCTTTCAGATGCCTACCAAGGTAGTGTAAAAACTACCAGGAGAACTCCTGTCTGGCACCTTCCCCGGTGGAGTTGTGCATGGGGTGTGTTTGGAACATTTTGTCACCGGCCGACTCCAAAATTCAGCGGTTCCCCATCTCAGCCCAGAAAGCAGGTAGAACAACTTTTGTGGTGCCTTTCAGATGCCTACCAAGGTAGTGTAAAAACTACCAAGAGAACTCCTGTCTGGCACCTTCCCCGGTGGAGTTGTGCATGGGGTGTGTTTGGAACATTTTGTCAACGGCCGACTCCAAAATTCAGCGGTTCCCCATCTCAGCCCACAAACCAGGTACAACAACTTTTCTTGTGCCTTTCAGCTGCCTACCAAGGTAGTGTAAAAACTACCAACAGAATTCGTTCCTGGCACCTTCCCCGGTGGAGTTGTGCATGGGGTGTCTGTGAAACATTTTGTCACCGGCCGACTCCAAAATTCAGCGGTTCCCCATCTCAGCCCAGAAAGCAGGTAGAACAACTTTTGTGGTGTCTTTCAGATGCCTACCGGAGCAATGTAAAAACTACCAGGAGAACTCCTGTCTGGCACCTTCCCCGGTGGAGTTGTGCAGGGGGTGTTTTTGGAACATTTTGTCACCAGCCGACTCCAAAATTCAGCGTTTCCCCATCTCAGCCCAGAAAGCAGGCAGAACAACTTTTGTGGTGTCTTTCAGATGCCTACCAAGGTAGTGTAAAAACTACCAGGAGAACTCCTGTCTGGCACCTTCCCCGGTGGAGTTGTGCATGGGGTGTCTGTGAAACATTTTGTCACCGGCCGAGTCCAAAATTCAGCGGTTCCCCATCTCAGCCCAGAAAGCAGGTAGAACAACTTTTGTGGTGTCTTTCAGATGCCTACCGGAGCAATGTAAAAACTACCAGGAGAACTCCTGTCTGGCACCTTCCCCGGTGGAGTTGTGCAGGGGGTGTGTTTGGAACATTTTATCACCAGCCGAGTCCAAAATTCAGCGATTCCCCATCTCAGCCCAGAAAGCAGGTAGAACAACTTTTGTGGTGTCTTTCAGATGCCTACCAAGGTAGTGTAAAAACTACCAGGAGAACTCCTGTCTGGCACCTTCCCCGGTGGAGTTGTGCATGGGGTGTGTTTGGAACATTTTGTCACCAGCCGACTCCAAAATTCAGCGGTTCCCCATCTCAGCCCAGAAAGCAGGTAGAACAACTTTTGTGGTGTCTTTCAGATGCCTACCAAGGTAGTGTAAAAACTACTAAGAGAACTCCTGTCTGGCACCTTCCCCGGTGGAGTTGTGCATGGGGTGTGTTTGGAACATTTTGTCACCGGCCGACTCCAAAATTCAGCGATTCCCCATCTCAGCCCAGAAAGCAGGTAGAACAACTTTTGTGGTGTCTTTCAGATGCCTACCAAGGTAGTGTAAAAACTACCAGGAGAACTCCTGTCTGGCACCTTCCCCGGTGGAGTTGTGCATGGGGTGTCTGTGGAACATTTTGTCACCGGCCGACTCCAAAATTCAGCTCTTCCCCATCTCAGCCCAGAAAGCAGGTAGAACAACTTTTGTGGTGTCTTTCAGATGCCTACCGGAGCAATGTAAAAACTACCAGGAGAACTCCTGTCTGGCACCTTCCCCGGTGGAGTTGTGCAGGGGGTGTGTTTGGAACATTTTGCCGCCAGCCGACTCCAAAGTTCAGCGGTTCCCCATCCTAGCCCAGAAAGCAGGAAGAACAACTTTTGTGGTGCCTTTCAAATGCCTACCAAGGTAGTGTAAAAACTACCAAGAGAACTCCTGTCTGGCACCTTCCCCGGTGGAGTTGTGCATGGGGTGTCTGTGAAACATTTTGTCACCGGCCG
This sequence comes from Falco cherrug, assembly GCF_023634085.1. Lineage (NCBI taxonomy): Eukaryota > Metazoa > Chordata > Aves > Falconiformes > Falconidae > Falco > Falco cherrug. The sequence continues at coordinate 1,807,380 of NW_026599434.1, forward strand.
AGTCCAAAATTCAGCGGTTCCCCATCTCAGCCCAGAAAGCAGGTAGAACAACTTTTGTGGTGTCTTTCAGATGCCTACCGGAGCAATGTAAAAACTACCAGGAGAACTCCTGTCTGGCACCTTCCCCGGTGGAGTTGTGCAGGGGGTGTGTTTGGAACATTTTGTCACCAGCCGAGTCCAAAATTCAGCGATTCCCCATCTCAGCCCAGAAAGCAGGTAGAACAACTTTTGTGGTGTCTTTCAGATGCCTACCGGAGCAATGTAAAAACTACCAGGAGAACTCCTGTCTGGCACCTTCCGTGGTGGAGTTGTGCATGGGGTGTGTTTGGAACATTTTGTCACCGGCCGAGTCCAAAATTCAGCGGTTCCCCATCTCAGCCCAGAAAGCAGGTAGAACAACTTTTGTGGTGTCTTTCAGATGCCTACCAAGGTAGTGTAAAAACTACCAGGAGAACTCCTGTCTGGCACCTTCCCCGGTGGAGTTGTGCAGGGGGTGTGTTTGGAACATTTTGTCACCGGCCGACTCCAAAATTCAGCGATTCCCCATCTCAGCCCAGAAAGCAGGTAGAACAACTTTTGTGGTGTCTTTCAGATGCCTACCAAGGTAGTGTAAAAACTACCAGGAGAACTCCTGTCTGGCACCTTCCCCGGTGGAGTTGTGCAGGGGGTGTGTTTGGAACATTTTGTCACCGGCCGAGTCCAAAATTCAGCGGTTCCCCATCTCAGCCCAGAAAGCAGGTAGAACAACTTTTGTGGTGTCTTTCAGATGCCTACCAAGGTAGTGTAAAAACTACCAGGAGAACTCCTGTCTGGCACCTTCCCCGGTGGAGTTGTGCATGGGGTGTGTTTGGAACATTTTGTCACCAGCCGAGTCCAAAATTCAGCGATTCCCCATCTCAGCCCAGAAAGCAGGTAGAACAACTTTTGTGGTGTCTTTCAGATGCCTACCGGAGCAATGTAAAAACTACCAGGAGAACTCCTGTCTGGCACCTTCCCCGGTGGAGTTGTGCATGGGGTGTGTTTGGAACATTTTGTCACCGGCCGAGTCCAAAATTCAGCGGTTCCCCATCTCAGCCCAGAAAGCAGGTACAACAACTTTTGTGGTGTCTTTTAGATGCCTACCAAGGTAGTGTAAAAACTACCAAGAGAACTCCTGTCTGGCACCTTCCCCGGTGGAGTTGTGCATGGGGTGTGTTTGGAACATTTTGTCACCGGCCGACTCCAAAATTCAGCGTTTCCCCATCTCAGCCCAGAAAGCAGGTAGAACAACTTTTGTGGTGTCTTTCAGATGCCTACCAAGGTAGTGTAAAAACTACCAGGAGAACTCCTGTCTGGCACCTTCCCCGGTGGAGTTGTGCATGGGGTGTCTGTGGAACATTTTGTCACCGGCCGACTCCAAAATTCAGCTCTTCCCCATCTCAGCCCAGAAAGCAGGTAGAACAACTTTTGTGGTGTCTTTCAGATGCCTACCGGAGCAATGTAAAAACTACCAGGAGAACTCCTGTCTGGCACCTTCCCCGGTGGAGTTGTGCAGGGGGTGTGTTTGGAACATTTTGCCGCCAGCCGACTCCAAAGTTCAGCGGTTCCCCATCCTAGCCCAGAAAGCAGGAAGAACAACTTTTGTGGTGCCTTTCAAATGCCTACCAAGGTAGTGTAAAAACTACCAAGAGAACTCCTGTCTGGCACCTTCCCCGGTGGAGTTGTGCATGGGGTGTCTGTGAAACATTTTGTCACCGGCCGAGTCCAAAATTCAGCGGTTCCCCATCTCAGCCCAGAAAGCAGGTAGAACAACTTTTGTGGTGTCTTTCAGATGCCTACCGGAGCAATGTAAAAACTACCAGGAGAACTCCTGTCTGGCACCTTCCCCGGTGGAGTTGTGCAGGGGGTGTGTTTGGAACATTTTGTCACCAGCCGAGTCCAAAATTCAGCGATTCCCCATCTCAGCCCAGAAAGCAGGTAGAACAACTTTTGTGGTGTCTTTCAGATGCCTACCGGAGCAATGTAAAAACTACCAGGAGAACTCCTGTCTGGCACCTTCCGTGGTGGAGTTGTGCATGGGGTGTGTTTGGAACATTTTGTCACCGGCCGAGTCCAAAATTCAGCGGTTCCCCATCTCAGCCCAGAAAGCAGGTAGAACAACTTTTGTGGTGTCTTTCAGATGCCTACCAAGGTAGTGTAAAAACTACCAGGAGAACTCCTGTCTGGCACCTTCCCCGGTGGAGTTGTGCAGGGGGTGTGTTTGGAACATTTTGTCACCGGCCGACTCCAAAATTCAGCGATTCCCCATCTCAGCCCAGAAAGCAGGTAGAACAACTTTTGTGGTGTCTTTCAGATGCCTACCAAGGTAGTGTAAAAACTACCAGGAGAACTCCTGTCTGGCACCTTCCCCGGTGGAGTTGTGCAGGGGGTGTGTTTGGAACATTTTGCCACCAGCCGACTCCAAAATTCAGCGGTTCCCCATCTCAGCCCAGAAAGCAGGTAGAACAACTTTTGTGGTGCCTTTCAGATGCCTACCAAGGTAGTGTAAAAACTACTAAGAGAACTCCTGTCTGGCACCTTCCCCGGTGGAGTTGTGCATGGGGTGTGTTTGGAACATTTTGTCACCAGCCGAGTCCAAAATTCAGCGTTTCCCCATCTCAGCCCAGAAAGCAGGTAGAACATCTTTTGTGGTGCCTTTCAGCTGCCTACCGGATCAATGTAAAAACTACCAGGAGAACTCCTGTCTGGCACCTTCCCCGGTGGAGTTGTGCAGGGGGTGTGTTTGGAACATTTTGCCACCAGCCGACTCCAAAATTCAGCGGTTCCCCATCTCAGCCCAGAAAGCAGGTAGAACAACTTTTGTGGTGCCTTTCAAATGCCTACCAAGGTAGTGTAAAAACCACCAGGAGAACTCCTGTCTGGCACCTTCCCCGGTGGAGTTGTGCATGGGGTGTCTGTGAAACATTTTGTCACCGGCCGACTCCAAAAATCAGCGGTTCCCCATCTCAGCCCAGAAAGCAGGTAGAATAACTTTTGTGGTGTCTTTCAGATGCCTACCAAGGTAGTGTAAAAACTACCAGGAGAACTCCTGTCTGGCACCTTCCCCGGTGGAGTTGTGCAGGGGGTGTGTTTGGAACATTTTATCACCAGCCGAGTCCAAAATTCAGCTGTTCCCCATCTCAGCCCAGAAAGCAGGTAGAACAACTTTTGTGGTGTCTTTCAGATGCCTACCAAGGTAGTGTAAAAACTACGAAGAGAACTCCTGTCTGGCACCTTCCCCGGTGGAGTTGTGCATGGGGTGTGTTTGGAACATTTTGTCACCGGCCGAGTCCAAAATTCAGCGATTCCCCATCTCAGCCCAGAAAGCAGGTAGAACAACTTTTGTGGTGTCTTTCAGATGCCTACCAAGGTAGTGTAAAAACTACCAGGAGAACTCCTGTCTGGCACCTTCCCCGGTGGAGTTGTGCAGGGGGTGTGTTTGGAACATTTTGTCACCGGCCGAGTCCAAAATTCAGCGGTTCCCCATCTCAGCCCAGAAAGCAGGTAGAACAACTTTTGTGGTGTCTTTCAGATGCCTACCAAGGTAGTGTAAAAACTACCAGGAGAACTCCTGTCTGGCACCTTCCCCGGTGGAGTTGTGCATGGGGTGTGTTTGGAACATTTTGTCACCAGCCGAGTCCAAAATTCAGCGTTTCCCCATCTCAGCCCAGAAAGCAGGTAGAACAACTTTTGTGGTGTCTTTCAGATGCCTACCGGAGCAATGTAAAAACTACCAGGAGAACTCCTGTCTGGCACCTTCCCCGGTGGAGTTGTGCATGGGGTGTGTTTGGAACATTTTGTCACCGGCCGAGTCCAAAATTCAGCGGTTCCCCATCTCAGCCCAGAAAGCAGGTACAACAACTTTTGTGGTGTCTTTTAGATGCCTACCAAGGTAGTGTAAAAACTACCAAGAGAACTCCTGTCTGGCACCTTCCCCGGTGGAGTTGTGCATGGGGTGTGTTTGGAACATTTTGTCACCGGCCGAGTCCAAAATTCAGCGGTTCCCCATCTCAGCCCAGAAAGCAGGTAGAACAACTTTTGTGGTGTCTTTCAGATGCCTACCAAGGTAGTGTAAAAACTACCAGGAGAACTCCTGTCTGGCACCTTCCCCGGTGGAGTTGTGCATGGGGTGTGTTTGGAACATTTTGTCACCAGCCGACTCCAAAATTCAGCGATTCCCCATCTCAGCCCAGAAAGCAGGTAGAACAACTTTTGTGGTGTCTTTCAGATGCCTACCAAGGTAGTGTAAAAACTACCAGGAGAACTCCTGTCTGGCACCTTCCGTGGTGGAGTTGTGCATGGGGTGTGTTTGGAACATTTTGTCACCGGCCGACTCCAAAATTCAGCGTTTCCCCATCTCAGCCCAGAAAGCAGGTAGAACAACTTTTGTGGTGCCTTTCAGATGCCTACCAAGGTAGTGTAAAAACTACCAAGAGAACTCCTGTCTGGCACCTTCCCCGGTGGAGTTGTGCATGGGGTGTGTTTGGAACATTTTGTCAACGGCCGACTCCAAAATTCAGCGTTTCCGCATCTCAGCCCACAAAGCAGGTACAACAACTTTTCTTGTGCCTTTCAGCTGCCTACCAAGGTAGTGTAAAAACTACCAACAGAATTCGTTCCTGGCTCCTTCGCCGGTGGAGTTGTGCATGGGGTGTCTGTGGAACATTTTGTCACCGGCCGACTCCAAAATTCAGCGGTTCCCCATCTCAGCCCAGAAAGCAGGAAGAACAACTTTTGTGGTGCCTTTCAAATGCCTACCAAGGTAGTGTAAAAACCACCAGGAGAACTCCTGTCTGGCACCTTCCCCGGTGGAGATGTGCATGGGGTGTCTGTGAAACATTTTGTCACCGGCCGACTCCAAAATTCAGCGGTTCCCCATCTCAGCCCAGAAAGCAGGTAGAACAACTTTTGTGGTGTCTTTCAGATGCCTACCAAGGTAGTGTAAAAACTACCAAGAGAACTCCTGTCTGGCACCTTCCCCGGTGGAGTTGTGCATGGGGTGTCTGTGAAACATTTTGTCACCGGCCGAGTCCAAAATTCAGCGGTTCCCCATCTCAGCCCAGAAAGCAGGTAGAACAACTTTTGTGGTGTCTTTCAGATGCCTACCGGAGCAATGTAAAAACTACCAGGAGAACTCCTGTCTGGCACCTTCCACGGTGGAGTTGTGCAGGGGGTGTGTTTGGAACATTTTGTCACCAGCCGAGTCCAAAATTCAGCGATTCCCCATCTCAGCCCAGAAAGCAGGTAGAACAACTTTTGTGGTGTCTTTCAGATGCCTACCGGAGCAATGTAAAAACTACCAGGAGAACTCCTGTCTGGCACCTTCCGTGGTGGAGTTGTGCATGGGGTGTGTTTGGAACATTTTGTCACCGGCCGACTCCAAAATTCAGCGGTTCCCCATCTCAGCCCAGAAAGCAGGTAGAACAACTTTTGTGGTGTCTTTCAGATGCCTACCAAGGTAGTGTAAAAACTACCAGGAGAACTCCTGTCTGGCACCTTCCCCGGTGGAGTTGTGCAGGGGGTGTGTTTGGAACATTTTGTCACCGGCCGAGTCCAAAATTCAGCGGTTCCCCATCTCAGCCCAGAAAGCAGGTAGAACAACTTTTGTGGTGTCTTTCAGATGCCTACCAAGGTAGTGTAAAAACTACCAGGAGAACTCCTGTCTGGCACCTTCCCCGGTGGAGTTGTGCAGGGGGTGTGTTTGGAACATTTTGCCACCAGCCGACTCCAAAATTCAGCGGTTCCCCATCTCAGCCCAGAAAGCAGGTAGAACAACTTTTGTGGTGCCTTTCAGATGCCTACCAAGGTAGTGTAAAAACTACTAAGAGAACTCCTGTCTGGCACCTTCCCCGGTGGAGTTGTGCATGGGGTGTGTTTGGAACATTTTGTCACCAGCCGAGTCCAAAATTCAGCGGTTCCCCATCTCAGCCCAGAAAGCAGGTAGAACATCTTTTGTGGTGCCTTTCAGCTGCCTACCGGATCAATGTAAAAACTACCAGGAGAACTCCTGTCTGGCACCTTCCCCGGTGGAGTTGTGCAGGGGGTGTGTTTGGAACATTTTGCCACCAGCCGACTCCAAAATTCAGCGGTTCCCCATCTCAGCCCAGAAAGCAGGTAGAACAACTTTTGTGGTGCCTTTCAAATGCCTACCAAGGTAGTGTAAAAACCACCAGGAGAACTCCTGTCTGGCACCTTCCCCGGTGGAGTTGTGCATGGGGTGTCTGTGAAACATTTTGTCACCGGCCGACTCCAAAAATCAGCGGTTCCCCATCTCAGCCCAGAAAGCAGGTAGAACAACTTTTGTGGTGTCTTTCAGATGCCTACCGGAGCAATGTAAAAACTACCAGGAGAACTCCTGTCTGGCACCTTCCCCGGTGGAGTTGTGCAGGGGGTGTGTTTGGAACATTTTATCACCAGCCGAGTCCAAAATTCAGCTGTTCCCCATCTCAGCCCAGAAAGCAGGTAGAACAACTTTTGTGGTGTCTTTCAGATGCCTACCAAGGTAGTGTAAAAACTACGAAGAGAACTCCTGTCTGGCACCTTCCCCGGTGGAGTTGTGCATGGGGTGTGTTTGGAACATTTTGTCACCGGCCGAGTCCAAAATTCAGCGATTCCCCATCTCAGCCCAGAAAGCAGGTAGAACAACTTTTGTGGTGTCTTTCAGATGCCTACCAAGGTAGTGTAAAAACTACCAGGAGAACTCCTGTCTGGCACCTTCCGTGGTGGAGTTGTGCATGGGGTGTGTTTGGAACATTTTGTCACCGGCCGAGTCCAAAATTCAGCGGTTCCCCATCTCAGCCCAGAAAGCAGGTAGAACAACTTTTGTGGTGTCTTTCAGATGCCTACCGGAGCAATGTAAAAACTACCAGGAGAACTCCTGTCTGGCACCTTCCCCGGTGGAGTTGTGCATGGGGTGTGTTTGGAACATTTTGTCACCGGCCGAGTCCAAAATTCAGCGGTTCCCCATCTCAGCCCAGAAAGCAGGTACAACAACTTTTGTGGTGTCTTTTAGATGCCTACCAAGGTAGTGTAAAAACTACCAAGAGAACTCCTGTCTGGCACCTTCCCCGGTGGAGTTGTGCATGGGGTGTGTTTGGAACATTTTGTCACCAGCCGAGTCCAAAATTCAGCGGTTCCCCATCTCAGCCCAGAAAGCAGGTAGAACAACTTTTGTGGTGTCTTTCAGATGCCTACCAAGGTAGTGTAAAAACTACCAGGAGAACTCCTGTCTGGCACCTTCCCCGGTGGAGTTGTGCATGGGGTGTGTTTGGAACATTTTGTCACCGGCCGACTCCAAAATTCAGCGATTCCCCATCTCAGCCCAGAAAGCAGGTAGAACAACTTTTGTGGTGTCTTTCAGATGCCTACCAAGGTAGTGTAAAAACTACCAGGAGAACTCCTGTCTGGCACCTTCCGTGGTGGAGTTGTGCATGGGGTGTGTTTGGAACATTTTGTCACCGGCCGACTCCAAAATTCAGCGTTTCCCCATCTCAGCCCAGAAAGCAGGTAGAACAACTTTTGTGGTGCCTTTCAGATGCCTACCAAGGTAGTGTAAAAACTACCAAGAGAACTCCTGTCTGGCACCTTCCCCGGTGGAGTTGTGCATGGGGTGTGTTTGGAACATTTTGTCAACGGCCGACTCCAAAATTCAGCGTTTCCGCATCTCAGCCCACAAAGCAGGTACAACAACTTTTCTTGTGCCTTTCAGCTGCCTACCAAGGTAGTGTAAAAACTACCAACAGAATTCGTTCCTGGCTCCTTCGCCGGTGGAGTTGTGCATGGGGTGTCTGTGGAACATTTTGTCACCGGCCGAGTCCAAAATTCAGCGGTTCCCCATCTCAGCCCAGAAAGCAGGTAGAACATCTTTTGTGGTGCCTTTCAGCTGCCTACCGGATCAATGTAAAAACTACCAGGAGAACTCCTGTCTGGCACCTTCCCCGGTGGAGTTGTGCAGGGGGTGTGTTTGGAACATTTTGCCACCAGCCGACTCCAAAATTCAGCGGTTCCCCATCTCAGCCCAGAAAGCAGGTAGAACAACTTTTGTGGTGCCTTTCAAATGCCTACCAAGGTAGTGTAAAAACCACCAGGAGAACTCCTGTCTGGCACCTTCCCCGGTGGAGTTGTGCATGGGGTGTCTGTGAAACATTTTGTCACCGGCCGACTCCAAAAATCAGCGGTTCCCCATCTCAGCCCAGAAAGCAGGTAGAACAACTTTTGTGGTGTCTTTCAGATGCCTACCGGAGCAATGTAAAAACTACCAGGAGAACTCCTGTCTGGCACCTTCCCCGGTGGAGTTGTGCAGGGGGTGTGTTTGGAACATTTTATCACCAGCCGAGTCCAAAATTCAGCTGTTCCCCATCTCAGCCCAGAAAGCAGGTAGAACAACTTTTGTGGTGTCTTTCAGATGCCTACCAAGGTAGTGTAAAAACTACGAAGAGAACTCCTGTCTGGCACCTTCCCCGGTGGAGTTGTGCATGGGGTGTGTTTGGAACATTTTGTCACCGGCCGAGTCCAAAATTCAGCGATTCCCCATCTCAGCCCAGAAAGCAGGTAGAACAACTTTTGTGGTGTCTTTCAGATGCCTACCAAGGTAGTGTAAAAACTACCAGGAGAACTCCTGTCTGGCACCTTCCGTGGTGGAGTTGTGCATGGGGTGTGTTTGGAACATTTTGTCACCGGCCGAGTCCAAAATTCAGCGGTTCCCCATCTCAGCCCAGAAAGCAGGTAGAACAACTTTTGTGGTGTCTTTCAGATGCCTACCAAGGTAGTGTAAAAACTACCAGGAGAACTCCTGTCTGGCACCTTCCCCGGTGGAGTTGTGCATGGGGTGTGTTTGGAACATTTTGTCACCAGCCGAGTCCAAAATTCAGCGTTTCCCCATCTCAGCCCAGAAAGCAGGTAGAACAACTTTTGTGGTGTCTTTCAGATGCCTACCGGAGCAATGTAAAAACTACCAGGAGAACTCCTGTCTGGCACCTTCCCCGGTGGAGTTGTGCATGGGGTGTGTTTGGAACATTTTGTCACCGGCCGAGTCCAAAATTCAGCGGTTCCCCATCTCAGCCCAGAAAGCAGGTACAACAACTTTTGTGGTGTCTTTTAGATGCCTACCAAGGTAGTGTAAAAACTACCAAGAGAACTCCTGTCTGGCACCTTCCCCGGTGGAGTTGTGCATGGGGTGTGTTTGGAACATTTTGTCACCAGCCGAGTCCAAAATTCAGCGGTTCCCCATCTCAGCCCAGAAAGCAGGTAGAACAACTTTTGTGGTGTCTTTCAGATGCCTACCAAGGTAGTGTAAAAACTACCAGGAGAACTCCTGTCTGGCACCTTCCCCGGTGGAGTTGTGCATGGGGTGTGTTTGGAACATTTTGTCACCGGCCGACTCCAAAATTCAGCGATTCCCCATCTCAGCCCAGAAAGCAGGTAGAACAACTTTTGTGGTGTCTTTCAGATGCCTACCAAGGTAGTGTAAAAACTACCAGGAGAACTCCTGTCTGGCACCTTCCGTGGTGGAGTTGTGCATGGGGTGTGTTTGGAACATTTTGTCACCGGCCGACTCCAAAATTCAGCGTTTCCCCATCTCAGCCCAGAAAGCAGGTAGAACAACTTTTGTGGTGCCTTTCAGATGCCTACCAAGGTAGTGTAAAAACTACCAAGAGAACTCCTGTCTGGCACCTTCCCCGGTGGAGTTGTGCATGGGGTGTGTTTGGAACATTTTGTCAACGGCCGACTCCAAAATTCAGCGTTTCCGCATCTCAGCCCACAAAGCAGGTACAACAACTTTTCTTGTGCCTTTCAGCTGCCTACCAAGGTAGTGTAAAAACTACCAACAGAATTCGTTCCTGGCTCCTTCGCCGGTGGAGTTGTGCATGGGGTGTCTGTGGAACATTTTGTCACCGGCCGACTCCAAAATTCAGCGGTTCCCCATCTCAGCCCAGAAAGCAGGAAGAACAACTTTTGTGGTGCCTTTCAAATGCCTACCAAGGTAGTGTAAAAACCACCAGGAGAACTCCTGTCTGGCACCTTCCCCGGTGGAGATGTGCATGGGGTGTGTTTGGAACATTTTGTCACCAGCCGAGTCCAAAATTCAGCGGTTCCCCATCTCAGCCCAGAAAGCAGGTAGAACAACTTTTGTGGTGTCTTTCAGATGCCTACCAAGGTAGTGTAAAAACTACCAGGAGAACTCCTGTCTGGCACCTTCCCCGGTGGAGTTGTGCATGGGGTGTGTTTGGAACATTTTGTCACCGGCCGACTCCAAAATTCAGCGATTCCCCATCTCAGCCCAGAAAGCAGGTAGAACAACTTTTGTGGTGTCTTTCAGATGCCTACCAAGGTAGTGTAAAAACTACCAGGAGAACTCCTGTCTGGCACCTTCCGTGGTGGAGTTGTGCATGGGGTGTGTTTGGAACATTTTGTCACCAGCCGACTCCAAAATTCAGCGTTTCCCCATCTCAGCCCAGAAAGCAGGTAGAACAACTTTTGTGGTGCCTTTCAGATGCCTACCAAGGTAGTGTAAAAACTACCAAGAGAACTCCTGTCTGGCACCTTCCCCGGTGGAGTTGTGCATGGGGTGTGTTTGGAACATTTTGTCAACGGCCGACTCCAAAATTCAGCGTTTCCGCATCTCAGCCCACAAAGCAGGTACAACAACTTTTCTTGTGCCTTTCAGCTGCCTACCAAGGTAGTGTAAAAACTACCAACAGAATTCGTTCCTGGCTCCTTCGCCGGTGGAGTTGTGCATGGGGTGTCTGTGGAACATTTTGTCACCGGCCGACTCCAAAATTCAGCGGTTCCCCATCTCAGCCCAGAAAGCAGGAAGAACAACTTTTGTGGTGCCTTTCAAATGCCTACCAAGGTAGTGTAAAAACCACCAGGAGAACTCCTGTCTGGCACCTTCCCCGGTGGAGATGTGCATGGGGTGTCTGTGAAACATTTTGTCACCGGCCGACTCCAAAATTCAGCGGTTCCCCATCTCAGCCCAGAAAGCAGGTAGAACAACTTTTGTGGTGTCTTTCAGATGCCTACCAAGGTAGTGTAAAAACTACCAGGAGAACTCCTGTCTGGCACCTTCCCCGGTGGAGTTGTGCATGGGGTGTGTTTGGAACATTTTGTCACCGGCCGACTCCAAAATTCAGCGATTCCCCATCTCAGCCCAGAAAGCAGGAAGAACAACTTTTGTGGTGTCTTTCAGATGCCTACCAAGGTAGTGTAAAAACTACCAGGAGAACTCCTGTCTGGCACCTTCCGTGGTGGAGTTGTGCATGGGGTGTGTTTGGAACATTTTGTCACCGGCCGACTCCAAAATTCAGCGGTTCCCCATCTCAGCCCAGAAAGCAGGTAGAACAACTTTTTTGGTGCCTTTCAGATGCCTACCAAGGTAGTGTAAAAACTACCAAGAGAACTCCTGTCTGGCACCTTCCCCGGTGGAGTTGTGCATGGGGTGTGTTTGGAACATTTTGTCACCGGCCGAGTCCAAAATTCAGCGGTTCCCCATCTCAGCCCAGAAAGCAGGTAGAACAACTTTTGTGGTGTCTTTCAGATGCCTACCAAGGTAGTGTAAAAACTACCAGGAGAACTCCTGTCTGGCACCTTCCCCGGTGGAGTTGTGCATGGGGTGTCTGTGGAACATTTTGTCACCGGCCGACTCCAAAATTCAGCTCTTCCCCATCTCAGCCCAGAAAGCAGGTAGAACAACTTTTGTGGTGTCTTTCAGATGCCTACCGGAGCAATGTAAAAACTACCAGGAGAACTCCTGTCTGGCACCTTCCCCGGTGGAGTTGTGCAGGGGGTGTGTTTGGAACATTTTGCCACCAGCCGACTCCAAAGTTCAGCGGTTCCCCATCCTAGCCCAGAAAGCAGGAAGAACAACTTTTGTGGTGCCTTTCAAATGCCTACCAAGGTAGTGTAAAAACTACCAAGAGAACTCCTGTCTGGCACCTTCCCCGGTGGAGTTGTGCATGGGGTGTCTGTGAAACATTTTGTCACCGGCCGAGTCCAAAATTCAGCGGTTCCCCATCTCAGCCCAGAAAGCAGGTAGAACAACTTTTGTGGTGTCTTTCAGATGCCTACCGGAGCAATGTAAAAACTACCAGGAGAACTCCTGTCTGGCACCTTCCCCGGTGGAGTTGTGCATGGGGTGTGTTTGGAACATTTTGTCACCGGCCGAGTCCAAAATTCAGCGGTTCCCCATCTCAGCCCAGAAAGCAGGTACAACAACTTTTGTGGTGTCTTTCAGATGCCTACCAAGGTAGTGTAAAAACTACCAGGAGAACTCCTGTCTGGCACCTTCCCCGGTGGAGTTGTGCATGGGGTGTGTTTGGAACATTTTGTCACCAGCCGAGTCCAAAATTCAGCGTTTCCCCATCTCAGCCCAGAAAGCAGGTAGAACAACTTTTGTGGTGTCTTTCAGATGCCTACCGGAGCAATGTAAAAACTACCAGGAGAACTCCTGTCTGGCACCTTCCCCGGTGGAGTTGTGCATGGGGTGTGTTTGGAACATTTTGTCACCGGCCGAGTCCAAAATTCAGCGGTTCCCCATCTCAGCCCAGAAAGCAGGTACAACAACTTTTGTGGTGTCTTTTAGATGCCTACCAAGGTAGTGTAAAAACTACCAAGAGAACTCCTGTCTGGCACCTTCCCCGGTGGAGTTGTGCATGGGGTGTGTTTGGAACATTTTGTCACCGGCCGAGTCCAAAATTCAGCGGTTCCCCATCTCAGCCCAGAAAGCAGGTAGAACAACTTTTGTGGTGTCTTTCAGATGCCTACCAAGGTAGTGTAAAAACTACCAGGAGAACTCCTGTCTGGCACCTTCCCCGGTGGAGTTGTGCATGGGGTGTGTTTGGAACATTTTGTCACCGGCCGACTCCAAAATTCAGCGATTCCCCATCTCAGCCCAGAAAGCAGGTAGAACAACTTTTGTGGTGTCTTTCAGATGCCTACCGGAGCAATGTAAAAACTACCAGGAGAACTCCTGTCTGGCACCTTCCCCGGTGGAGTTGTGCAGGGGGTGTGTTTGGAACATTTTGCCACCAGCCGACTCCAAAGTTCAGCGGTTCCCCATCCTAGCCCAGAAAGCAGGAAGAACAACTTTTGTGGTGCCTTTCAAATGCCTACCAAGGTAGTGTAAAAACTACCAAGAGAACTCCTGTCTGGCACCTTCCCCGGTGGAGTTGTGCATGGGGTGTCTGTGAAACATTTTGTCACCGGCCGAGTCCAAAATTCAGCGGTTCCCCATCTCAGCCCAGAAAGCAGGTACAACAACTTTTGTGGTGTCTTTCAGATGCCTACCGGAGCAATGTAAAAACTACCAGGAGAACTCCTGTCTGGCACCTTCCCCGGTATAGTTGTGCATGGGGTGTGTTTGGAACATTTTGTCACCGGCCGAGTCCAAAATTCAGCGGTTCCCCATCTCAGCCCACAAAGCAGGTACAACAACTTTTGTGGTGTCTTTCAGATGCCTACCAAGGTAGTGTAAAAACTACCAGGAGAACTCCTGTCTGGCACCTTCCCCGGTGGAGTTGTGCATGGGGTGTGTTTGGAACATTTTGTCACCAGCCGAGTCCAAAATTCAGCGTTTCCCCATCTCAGCCCAGAAAGCAGGTAGAACAACTTTTGTGGTGTCTTTCAGATGCCTACCGGAGCAATGTAAAAACTACCAGGAGAACTCCTGTCTGGCACCTTCCCCGGTGGAGTTGTGCATGGGGTGTGTTTGGAACATTTTGTCACCGGCCGAGTCCAAAATTCAGCGGTTCCCCATCTCAGCCCAGAAAGCAGGTACAACAACTTTTGTGGTGTCTTTTAGATGCCTACCAAGGTAGTGTAAAAACTACCAAGAGAACTCCTGTCTGGCACCTTCCCCGGTGGAGTTGTGCATGGGGTGTGTTTGGAACATTTTGTCACCGGCCGAGTCCAAAATTCAGCGGTTCCCCATCTCAGCCCAGAAAGCAGGTAGAACAACTTTTGTGGTGTCTTTCAGATGCCTACCAAGGTAGTGTAAAAACTACCAGGAGAACTCCTGTCTGGCACCTTCCCCGGTGGAGTTGTGCATGGGGTGTGTTTGGAACATTTTGTCACCGGCCGACTCCAAAATTCAGCGATTCCCCATCTCAGCCCAGAAAGCAGGTAGAACAACTTTTGTGGTGTCTTTCAGATGCCTACCAAGGTAGTGTAAAAACTACCAGGAGAACTCCTGTCTGGCACCTTCCGTGGTGGAGTTGTGCATGGGGTGTGTTTGGAACATTTTGTCACCGGCCGAGTCCAAAATTCAGCGTTTCCCCATCTCAGCCCAGAAAGCAGGTAGAACAACTTTTGTGGTGCCTTTCAGATGCCTACCAAGGTAGTGTAAAAACTACCAGGAGAACTCCTGTCTGGCACCTTCCCCGGTGGAGTTGTGCATGGGGTGTGTTTGGAACATTTTGTCAACGGCCGACTCCAAAATTCAGCGTTTCCGCATCTCAGCCCACAAAGCAGGTACAACAACTTTTCTTGTGCCTTTCAGCTGCCTACCAAGGTAGTGTAAAAACTACCAACAGAATTCGTTCCTGGCTCCTTCGCCGGTGGAGTTGTGCATGGGGTGTCTGTGGAACATTTTGTCACCGGCCGACTCCAAAATTCAGCGGTTCCCCATCTCAGCCCAGAAAGCAGGAAGAACAACTTTTGTGGTGCCTTTCAAATGCCTACCAAGGTAGTGTAAAAACCACCAGGAGAACTCCTGTCTGGCACCTTCCCCGGTGGAGATGTGCATGGGGTGTCTGTGAAACATTTTGTCACCAGCCGACTCCAAAATTCAGCGGTTCCCCATCTCAGCCCAGAAAGCAGGTAGAACAACTTTTGTGGTGTCTTTCAGATGCCTACCAAGGTAGTGTAAAAACTACCAGGAGAACTCCTGTCTGGCACCTTCCCCGGTGGAGTTGTGCATGGGGTGTGTTTGGAACATTTTGTCACCGGCCGACTCCAAAATTCAGCGATTCCCCATCTCAGCCCAGAAAGCAGGTAGAACAACTTTTGTGGTGTCTTTCAGATGCCTACCAAGGTAGTGTAAAAACTACCAGGAGAACTCCTGTCTGGCACCTTCCGTGGTGGAGTTGTGCATGGGGTGTGTTTGGAACATTTTGTCACCGGCCGACTCCAAAATTCAGCGGTTCCCCATCTCAGCCCAGAAAGCAGGTAGAACAACTTTTTTGGTGTCTTTCAGATGCCTACCAAGGTAGTGTAAAAACTACCAAGAGAACTCCTGTCTGGCACCTTCCCCGGTGGAGTTGTGCATGGGGTGTGTTTGGAACATTTTGTCACCGGCCGACTCCAAAATTCAGCGGTTCCCCATCTCAGCCCAGAAAGCAGGTAGAACAACTTTTTTGGTGCCTTTCAGATGCCTACCAAGGTAGTGTAAAAACTACCAAGAGAACTCCTGTCTGGCACCTTCCCCGGTGGAGTTGTGCATGGGGTGTGTTTGGAACATTTTGTCACCGGCCGAGTCCAAAATTCAGCGATTCCCCATCTCAGCCCAGAAAGCAGGTAGAACAACTTTTGTGGTGTCTTTCAGATGCCTACCAAGGTAGTGTAAAAACTACCAGGAGAACTCCTGTCTGGCACCTTCCCCGGTGGAGTTGTGCATGGGGTGTCTGTGGAACATTTTGTCACCGGCCGACTCCAAAATTCAGCTCTTCCCCATCTCAGCCCAGAAAGCAGGTAGAACAACTTTTGTGGTGTCTTTCAGATGCCTACCGGAGCAATGTAAAAACTACCAGGAGAACTCCTGTCTGGCACCTTCCCCGGTGGAGTTGTGCAGGGGGTGTGTTTGGAACATTTTGCCACCAGCCGACTCCAAAGTTCAGCGGTTCCCCATCCTAGCCCAGAAAGCAGGAAGAACAACTTTTGTGGTGCCTTTCAAATGCCTACCAAGGTAGTGTAAAAACTACCAAGAGAACTCCTGTCTGGCACCTTCCCCGGTGGAGTTGTGCATGGGGTGTCTGTGAAACATTTTGTCACCGGCCGAGTCCAAAATTCAGCGGTTCCCCATCTCAGCCCAGAAAGCAGGTAGAACAACTTTTGTGGTGTCTTTCAGATGCCTACCAAGGTAGTGTAAAAACTACCAGGAGAACTCCTGTCTGGCACCTTCCCCGGTGGAGTTGTGCAGGGGGTGTGTTTGGAACATTTTGCCACCAGCCGACTCCAAAGTTCAGCAGTTCCCCATCCTAGCCCAGAAAGCAGGAAGAACAACTTTTGTGGTGTCTTTCAGATGCCTACCAAGGTAGTGTAAAAACTACCAGGAGAACTCCTGTCTGGCACCTTCCCCGGTGGAGTTGTGCATGGGGTGTGTTTGGAACATTTTGTCACCGGCCGACTCCAAAATTCAGCGATTCCCCATCTCAGCCCAGAAAGCAGGTAGAACAACTTTTGTGGTGTCTTTCAGATGCCTACCAAGGTAGTGTAAAAACTACCAGGAGAACTCCTGTCTGGCACCTTCCGTGGTGGAGTTGTGCATGGGGTGTGTTTGGAACATTTTGTCACCGGCCGACTCCAAAATTCAGCGTTTCCCCATCTCAGCCCAGAAAGCAGGTAGAACAACTTTTGTGGTGCCTTTCAGATGCCTACCAAGGTAGTGTAAAAACTACCAAGAGAACTCCTGTCTGGCACCTTCCCCGGTGGAGTTGTGCATGGGGTGTGTTTGGAACATTTTGTCAACGGCCGACTCCAAAATTCAGCGTTTCCGCATCTCAGCCCACAAACCAGGTACAACAACTTTTCTTGTGCCTTTCAGCTGCCTACCAAGGTAGTGTAAAAACTACCAACAGAATTCGTTCCTGGCTCCTTCGCCGGTGGAGTTGTGCATGGGGTGTCTGTGGAACATTTTGTCACCGGCCGACTCCAAAATTCAGCGGTTCCCCATCTCAGCCCAGAAAGCAGGAAGAACAACTTTTGTGGTGCCTTTCAAATGCCTACCAAGGTAGTGTAAAAACCACCAGGAGAACTCCTGTCTGGCACCTTCCCCGGTGGAGATGTGCATGGGGTGTCTGTGAAACATTTTGTCACCGGCCGACTCCAAAATTCAGCGGTTCCCCATCTCAGCCCAGAAAGCAGGTAGAACAACTTTTGTGGTGTCTTTCAGATGCCTACCAAGGTAGTGTAAAAACTACCAGGAGAACTCCTGTCTGGCACCTTCCGTGGTGGAGTTGTGCATGGGGTGTGTTTGGAACATTTTGTCACCGGCCGAGTCCAAAATTCAGCGTTTCCCCATCTCAGCCCAGAAAGCAGGTAGAACAACTTTTGTGGTGCCTTTCAGATGCCTACCAAGGTAGTGTAAAAACTACCAGGAGAACTCCTGTCTGGCACCTTCCCCGGTGGAGTTGTGCATGGGGTGTGTTTGGAACATTTTGTCAACGGCCGACTCCAAAATTCAGCGTTTCCGCATCTCAGCCCACAAAGCAGGTACAACAACTTTTCTTGTGCCTTTCAGCTGCCTACCAAGGTAGTGTAAAAACTACCAACAGAATTCGTTCCTGGCTCCTTCGCCGGTGGAGTTGTGCATGGGGTGTCTGTGGAACATTTTGTCACCGGCCGACTCCAAAATTCAGCGGTTCCCCATCTCAGCCCAGAAAGCAGGAAGAACAACTTTTGTGGTGCCTTTCAAATGCCTACCAAGGTAGTGTAAAAACCACCAGGAGAACTCCTGTCTGGCACCTTCCCCGGTGGAGATGTGCATGGGGTGTCTGTGAAACATTTTGTCACCAGCCGACTCCAAAATTCAGCGGTTCCCCATCTCAGCCCAGAAAGCAGGTAGAACAACTTTTGTGGTGTCTTTCAGATGCCTACCAAGGTAGTGTAAAAACTACCAGGAGAACTCCTGTCTGGCACCTTCCCCGGTGGAGTTGTGCATGGGGTGTGTTTGGAACATTTTGTCACCGGCCGACTCCAAAATTCAGCGATTCCCCATCTCAGCCCAGAAAGCAGGTAGAACAACTTTTGTGGTGTCTTTCAGATGCCTACCAAGGTAGTGTAAAAACTACCAGGAGAACTCCTGTCTGGCACCTTCCGTGGTGGAGTTGTGCATGGGGTGTGTTTGGAACATTTTGTCACCGGCCGACTCCAAAATTCAGCGGTTCCCCATCTCAGCCCAGAAAGCAGGTAGAACAACTTTTTTGGTGTCTTTCAGATGCCTACCAAGGTAGTGTAAAAACTACCAAGAGAACTCCTGTCTGGCACCTTCCCCGGTGGAGTTGTGCATGGGGTGTGTTTGGAACATTTTGTCACCGGCCGACTCCAAAATTCAGCGGTTCCCCATCTCAGCCCAGAAAGCAGGTAGAACAACTTTTTTGGTGCCTTTCAGATGCCTACCAAGGTAGTGTAAAAACTACCAAGAGAACTCCTGTCTGGCACCTTCCCCGGTGGAGTTGTGCATGGGGTGTGTTTGGAACATTTTGTCACCGGCCGAGTCCAAAATTCAGCGATTCCCCATCTCAGCCCAGAAAGCAGGTAGAACAACTTTTGTGGTGTCTTTCAGATGCCTACCAAGGTAGTGTAAAAACTACCAGGAGAACTCCTGTCTGGCACCTTCCCCGGTGGAGTTGTGCATGGGGTGTCTGTGGAACATTTTGTCACCGGCCGACTCCAAAATTCAGCTCTTCCCCATCTCAGCCCAGAAAGCAGGTAGAACAACTTTTGTGGTGTCTTTCAGATGCCTACCGGAGCAATGTAAAAACTACCAGGAGAACTCCTGTCTGGCACCTTCCCCGGTGGAGTTGTGCAGGGGGTGTGTTTGGAACATTTTGCCACCAGCCGACTCCAAAGTTCAGCGGTTCCCCATCCTAGCCCAGAAAGCAGGAAGAACAACTTTTGTGGTGCCTTTCAAATGCCTACCAAGGTAGTGTAAAAACTACCAAGAGAACTCCTGTCTGGCACCTTCCCCGGTGGAGTTGTGCATGGGGTGTCTGTGAAACATTTTGTCACCGGCCGAGTCCAAAATTCAGCGGTTCCCCATCTCAGCCCAGAAAGCAGGTAGAACAACTTTTGTGGTGTCTTTCAGATGCCTACCGGAGCAATGTAAAAACTACCAGGAGAACTCCTGTCTGGCACCTTCCCCGGTGGAGTTGTGCAGGGGGTGTGTTTGGAACATTTTGTCACCAGCCGAGTCCAAAATTCAGCGGTTCCCCATCTCAGCCCAGAAAGCAGGTAGAACAACTTTTGTGGTGTCTTTCAGATGCCTACCGGAGCAATGTAAAAACTACCAGGAGAACTCCTGTCTGGCACCTTCCGTGGTGGAGTTGTGCATGGGGTGTGTTTGGAACATTTTATCACCGGCCGAGTCCAAAATTCAGCGGTTCCCCATCTCAGCCCAGAAAGCAGGTAGAACAACTTTTGTGGTGTCTTTCAGATGCCTACCAAGGTAGTGTAAAAACTACCAGGAGAACTCCTGTCTGGCACCTTCCCCGGTGGAGTTGTGCAGGGGGTGTGTTTGGAACATTTTGTCACCGGCCGACTCCAAAATTCAGCGATTCCCCATCTCAGCCCAGAAAGCAGGTAGAACAACTTTTGTGGTGTCTTTCAGATGCCTACCAAGGTAGTGTAAAAACTACCAGGAGAACTCCTGTCTGGCACCTTCCGTGGTGGAGTTGTGCAGGGGGTGTGTTTGGAACATTTTGCCACCAGCCGACTCCAAAATTCAGCGGTTCCCCATCTCAGCCCAGAAAGCAGGTAGAACAACTTTTGTGGTGCCTTTCAGATGCCTACCAAGGTAGTGTAAAAACTACTAAGAGAACTCCTGTCTGGCACCTTCCCCGGTGGAGTTGTGCATGGGGTGTGTTTGGAACATTTTGTCACCAGCCGAGTCCAAAATTCAGCGGTTCCCCATCTCAGCCCAGAAAGCAGGTAGAACATCTTTTGTGGTGCCTTTCAGCTGCCTACCGGATCAATGTAAAAACTACCAGGAGAACTCCTGTCTGGCACCTTCCCCGGTGGAGTTGTGCAGGGGGTGTGTTTGGAACATTTTGCCACCAGCCGACACCAAAATTCAGCTGTTCCCCATCTCAGCCCAGAAAGCAGGTAGAACAACTTTTGTGGTGTCTTTCAGATGCCTACCAAGGTAGTGTAAAAACTACCAGGAGAACTCCTGTCTGGCACCTTCCCCGGTGGAGTTGTGCATGGGGTGTGTTTGGAACATTTTGTCACCAGCCGAGTCCAAAATTCAGCGTTTCCCCATCTCAGCCCAGAAAGCAGGTAGAACAACTTTTGTGGTGTCTTTCAGATGCCTACCGGAGCAATGTAAAAACTACCAGGAGAACTCCTGTCTGGCACCTTCCCCGGTGGAGTTGTGCATGGGGTGTGTTTGGAACATTTTGTCACCGGCCGAGTCCAAAATTCAGCGGTTCCCCATCTCAGCCCAGAAAGCAGGTACAACAACTTTTGTGGTGTCTTTTAGATGCCTACCAAGGTAGTGTAAAAACTACCAAGAGAACTCCTGTCTGGCACCTTCCCCGGTGGAGCTGTGCATGGGGTGTGTTTGGAACATTTTGTCACCGGCCGAGTCCAAAATTCAGCGGTTCCCCATCTCAGCCCAGAAAGCAGGTAGAACAACTTTTGTGGTGTCTTTCAGATGCCTACCAAGGTAGTGTAAAAACTACCAGGAGAACTCCTGTCTGGCACCTTCCCCGGTGGAGTTGTGCATGGGGTGTGTTTGGAACATTTTGTCACCAGCCGACTCCAAAATTCAGCGTTTCCCCATCTCAGCCCAGAAAGCAGGTAGAACAACTTTTGTGGTGCCTTTCAGATGCCTACCAAGGTAGTGTAAAAACTACCAAGAGAACTCCTGTCTGGCACCTTCCCCGGTGGAGTTGTGCATGGGGTGTGTTTGGAACATTTTGTCAACGGCCGACTCCAAAATTCAGCGTTTCCGCATCTCAGCCCACAAAGCAGGTACAACAACTTTTCTTGTGCCTTTCAGCTGCCTACCAAGGTAGTGTAAAAACTACCAACAGAATTCGTTCCTGGCTCCTTCGCCGGTGGAGTTGTGCATGGGGTGTCTGTGGAACATTTTGTCACCGGCCGACTCCAAAATTCAGCGGTTCCCCATCTCAGCCCAGAAAGCAGGAAGAACAACTTTTGTGGTGCCTTTCAAATGCCTACCAAGGTAGTGTAAAAACCACCAGGAGAACTCCTGTCTGGCACCTTCCCCGGTGGAGATGTGCATGGGGTGTCTGTGAAACATTTTGTCACCGGCCGACTCCAAAATTCAGCGGTTCCCCATCTCAGCCCAGAAAGCAGGTAGAACAACTTTTGTGGTGTCTTTCAGATGCCTACCAAGGTAGTGTAAAAACTACCAGGAGAACTCCTGTCTGGCACCTTCCCCGGTGGAGTTGTGCATGGGGTGTGTTTGGAACATTTTGTCAACGGCCGACTCCAAAATTCAGCGGTTCCCCATCTCAGCCCACAAAGCAGGTACAACAACTTTTCTTGTGCCTTTCAGCTGCCTACCAAGGTAGTGTAAAAACTACCAACAGAATTCGTTCCTGGCTCCTTCGCCGGTGGAGTTGTGCATGGGGTGTCTGTGGAACATTTTGTCACCGGCCGACTCCAAAATTCAGCGGTTCCCCATCTCAGCCCAGAAAGCAGGAAGAACAACTTTTGTGGTGCCTTTCAAATGCCTACCAAGGTAGTGTAAAAACCACCAGGAGAACTCCTGTCTGGCACCTTCCCCGGTGGAGTTGTGCAGGGGGTGTGTTTGGAACATTTTGTCACCAGCCGAGTCCAAAATTCAGCGGTTCCCCATCTCAGCCCAGAAAGCAGGTAGAACAACTTTTGTGGTGTCTTTCAGCTGCCTACCAAGGTAGTGTAAAAACTACCAACAGAATTCGTTCCTGGCACCTTCCCCGGTGGAGTTGTGCATGGGGTGTCTGTGAAACATTTTGTCACCGGCCGACTCCAAAATTCAGCGGTTCCCCATCTCAGCCCAGAAAGCAGGTAGAACAACTTTTGTGGTGTCTTTCAGATGCCTACCGGAGCAATGTAAAAACTACCAGGAGAACTCCTGTCTGGCACCTTCCCCGGTGGAGTTGTGCATGGGGTGTTTTTGGAACATTTTGTCACCAGCCGACTCCAAAATTCAGCGTTTCCCCATCTCAGCCCAGAAAGCAGGCAGAACAACTTTTGTGGTGTCTTTCAGATGCCTACCAAGGTAGTGTAAAAACTACCAGGAGAACTCCTGTCTGGCACCTTCCCCGGTGGAGTTGTGCATGGGGTGTCTGTGAAACATTTTGTCACCGGCCGACTCCAAAATTCAGCGGTTCCCCATCTCAGCCCAGAAAGCAGGTAGAACAACTTTTGTGGTGTCTTTCAGATGCCTACCGGAGCAATGTAAAAACTACCAGGAGAACTCCTGTCTGGCACCTTCCCCGGTGGAGTTGTGCAGGGGGTGTGTTTGGAACATTTTATCACCAGCCGAGTCCAAAATTCAGCGATTCCCCATCTCAGCCCACAAAGCAGGTAGAACAACTTTTGTGGTGTCTTTCAGATGCCTACCAAGGTAGTGTAAAAACTACCAGGAGAACTCCTGTCTGGCACCTTCCCCGGTGGAGTTGTGCATGGGGTGCGTTTGGAACATTTTGTCACCAGCCGACTCCAAAATTCAGCGGTTCCCCATCTCAGCCCAGAAAGCAGGTAGAACAACTTTTGTGGTGTCTTTCAGATGCCTACCAAGGTAGTGTAAAAACTACCAAGAGAACTCCTGTCTGGCACCTTCCCCGGTGGAGTTGTGCATGGGGTGTGTTTGGAACATTTTGTCACCGGCCGAGTCCAAAATTCAGCGATTCCCCATCTCAGCCCAGAAAGCAGGTAGAACAACTTTTGTGGTGTCTTTCAGATGCCTACCAAGGTAGTGTAAAAACTACCAGGAGAACTCCTGTCTGGCACCTTCCCCGGTGGAGATGTGCATGGGGTGTGTTTGGAACATTTTTCACCAGCCGAGTCCAAAATTCAGCTGTTCCCCATCTCAGCCCAGAAAGCAGGTAGAACAACTTTTGTGGTGTCTTTCAGATGCCTACCGGAGCAATGTAAAAACTACCAGGAGAACTCCTGTCTGGCACCTTCCCCGGTGGAGTTGTGCAGGGGGTGTGTTTGGAACATTTTGTCACCAGCCGACTCCAAAATTCAGCGGTTCCCCATCTCAGCCCACAAAGCAGGTACAACAACTTTTCTTGTGCCTTTCAGCTGCCTACCAAGGTAGTGTAAAAACTACCAACAGAATTCGTTCCTGGCACCTTCCCCGGTGGAGTTGTGCAAGGGGTTTCTGTGGAACATTTTGTCACCAGCCGAGTCCAAAATTCAGCGTTTCCCCATCTCAGCCCAGAAAGCAGGTAGAACAACTTTTGTGGTGTCTTTCAGATGCCTACCGGACCAATGTAAAAACTACCAGGAGAACTCCTGTCTGGCACCTTCCCCGGTGGAGTTGTGCAGGGGGTGTGTTTGGAACATTTTGCCACCAGCCGACTCCAAAGTTCAGCGGTTCCCCATCCTAGCCCAGAAAGCAGGAAGAACAACTTTTGTGGTGCCTTTCAAATGCCTACCAAGGTAGTGTAAAAACTACCAAGAGAACTCCTGTCTGGCACCTTCCCCGGTGGAGTTGTGCATGGGGTGTCTGTGAAACATTTTGTCACCGGCCGAGTCCAAAATTCAGCGGTTCCCCATCTCAGCCCAGAAAGCAGGTAGAACAACTTTTGTGGTGTCTTTCAGATGCCTACCGGAGCAATGTAAAAACTACCAGGAGAACTCCTGTCTGGCACCTTCCCCGGTGGAGTTGTGCAGGGGGTGTGTTTGGAACATTTTGTCACCAGCCGAGTCCAAAATTCAGCGATTCCCCATCTCAGCCCAGAAAGCAGGTAGAACAACTTTTGTGGTGTCTTTCAGATGCCTACCGGAGCAATGTAAAAACTACCAGGAGAACTCCTGTCTGGCACCTTCCGTGGTGGAGTTGTGCATGGGGTGTGTTTGGAACATTTTGTCACCGGCCGAGTCCAAAATTCAGCGGTTCCCCATCTCAGCCCAGAAAGCAGGTAGAACAACTTTTGTGGTGTCTTTCAGATGCCTACCAAGGTAGTGTAAAAACTACCAGGAGAACTCCTGTCTGGCACCTTCCCCGGTGGAGTTGTGCAGGGGGTGTGTTTGGAACATTTTGTCACAAGCCGACTCCAAAATTCAGCGGTTCCCCATCTCAGCCCAGAAAGCAGGTAGAACAACTTTTGTGGTGCCTTTCAGATGCCTACCAAGGTAGTGTAAAAACTACTAAGAGAACTCCTGTCTGGCACCTTCCCCGGTGGAGTTGTGCATGGGGTGTGTTTGGAACATTTTGTCACCAGCCGAGTCCAAAATTCAGCGTTTCCCCATCTCAGCCCAGAAAGCAGGTAGAACAACTTTTGTGGTGTCTTTCAGATGCCTACCGGAGCAATGTAAAAACTACCAGGAGAACTCCTGTCTGGCACCTTCCCCGGTGGAGTTGTGCAGGGGGTGTGTTTGGAACATTTTGTCAACGGCCGACTCCAAAATTCAGCGGTTCCCCATCTCAGCCCAGAAAGCAGGTACAACAACTTTTCTTGTGCCTTTCAGCTGCCTACCAAGGTAGTGTAAAAACTACCAAGAGAACTCCTGTCTGGCACCTTCCCCGGTGGAGTTGTGCATGGGGTGTGTTTGGAACATTTTGTCACCGGCCGAGTCCAAAATTCAGCGGTTCCCCATCTCAGCCCAGAAAGCAGGTAGAACAACTTTTGTGGTGTCTTTCAGATGCCTACCAAGGTAGTGTAAAAACTACCAGGAGAACTCCTGTCTGGCACCTTCCCCGGTGGAGTTGTGCAGGGGGTGTGTTTGGAACATTTTGTCACCGGCCGACTCCAAAATTCAGCGATTCCCCATCTCAGCCCAGAAAGCAGGTAGAACAACTTTTGTGGTGTCTTTCAGATGCCTACCAAGGTAGTGTAAAAACTACCAGGAGAACTCCTGTCTGGCACCTTCCGTGGTGGAGTTGTGCATGGGGTGTGTTTGGAACATTTTGTCACCGGCCGACTCCAAAATTCAGCGTTTCCCCATCTCAGCCCAGAAAGCAGGTAGAACAACTTTTGTGGTGCCTTTCAGATGCCTACCAAGGTAGTGTAAAAACTACCAAGAGAACTCCTGTCTGGCACCTTCCCCGGTGGAGTTGTGCATGGGGTGTGTTTGGAACATTTTGTCAACGGCCGACTCCAAAATTCAGCGTTTCCGCATCTCAGCCCACAAAGCAGGTACAACAACTTTTCTTGTGCCTTTCAGCTGCCTACCAAGGTAGTGTAAAAACTACCAACAGAATTCGTTCCTGGCTCCTTCCCCGGTGGAGTTGTGCATGGGGTGTCTGTGGAACATTTTGTCACCGGCCGACTCCAAAATTCAGCGGTTCCCCATCTCAGCCCAGAAAGCAGGAAGAACAACTTTTGTGGTGCCTTTCAAATGCCTACCAAGGTAGTGTAAAAACCACCAGGAGAACTCCTGTCTGGCACCTTCCCCGGTGGAGATGTGCATGGGGTGTCTGTGAAACATTTTGTCACCGGCCGACTCCAAAATTCAGCGGTTCCCCATCTCAGCCCAGAAAGCAGGTAGAACAACTTTTGTGGTGTCTTTCAGATGCCTACCAAGGTAGTGTAAAAACTACCAGGAGAACTCCTGTCTGGCACCTTCCCCGGTGGAGTTGTGCATGGGGTGTGTTTGGAACATTTTGTCACCGGCCAACTCCAAAATTCAGCGATTCCCCATCTCAGCCCAGAAAGCAGGTAGAACAACTTTTGTGGTGTCTTTCAGATGCCTACCAAGGTAGTGTAAAAACTACCAGGAGAACTCCTGTCTGGCACCTTCCCCGGTGGAGTTGTGCATGGGGTGTGTTTGGAACATTTTGTCACCAGCCGAGTCCAAAATTCAGCGTTTCCGCATCTCAGCCCACAAAGCAGGTACAACAACTTTTTTTGTGCCTTTCAGCTGCCTACCAAGGTAGTGTAAAAA
Source organism: Falco cherrug (assembly GCF_023634085.1). NCBI lineage: Eukaryota > Metazoa > Chordata > Aves > Falconiformes > Falconidae > Falco > Falco cherrug. The sequence goes on from NW_026599434.1 coordinate 1,833,399, forward strand.
CTACCAACAGAATTCGTTCCTGGCTCCTTCCCCGGTGGAGTTGTGCATGGGGTGTCTGTGGAACATTTTGTCACCGGCCGACACCAAAATTCAGCGGTTCCCCATCTCAGCCCAGAAAGCAGGAAAAACAACTTTTGTGGTGCCTTTCAAATGCCTACCAAGGTAGTGTAAAAACCACCAGGAGAACTCCTGTCTGGCACCTTCCCCGGTGGAGATGTGCATGGGGTGTCTGTGAAACATTTTGTCACCGGCCGACTCCAAAATTCAGCGGTTCCCCATCTCAGCCCAGAAAGCAGGTAGAACAACTTTTGTGGTGTCTTTCAGATGCCTACCAAGGTAGTGTAAAAACTACCAGGAGAACTCCTGTCTGGCACCTTCCCCGGTGGAGTTGTGCATGGGGTGTGTTTGGAACATTTTGTCACCGGCCAACTCCAAAATTCAGCGATTCCCCATCTCAGCCCAGAAAGCAGGTAGAACAACTTTTGTGGTGTCTTTCAGATGCCTACCAAGGTAGTGTAAAAACTACCAGGAGAACTCCTGTCTGGCACCTTCCCCGGTGGAGTTGTGCATGGGGTGTGTTTGGAACATTTTGTCACCAGCCGACTCCAAAATTCAGCGGTTCCCCATCTCAGCCCAGAAAGCAGGTAGAACAACTTTTTTGGTGCCTTTCAGATGCCTACCAAGGTAGTGTAAAAACTACCAAGAGAACTCCTGTCTGGCACCTTCCCCGGTGGAGTTGTGCATGGGGTGTGTTTGGAACATTTTGTCAACGGCCGACTCCAAAATTCAGCGGTTCCCCATCTCAGCCCACAAAGCAGGTACAACAACTTTTCTTGTGCCTTTCAGCTGCCTACCAAGGTAGTGTAAAAACTACCAACAGAATTCGTTCCTGGCACCTTCCCCGGTGGAGTTGTGCATGGGGTGTGTTTGGAACATTTTGTCACCGGCCGAGTCCAAAATTCAGCGGTTCCCCATCTCAGCCCAGAAAGCAGGTAGAACAACTTTTCTTGTGCCTTTCAGCTGCCTACCAAGGTAGTGTAAAAACTACCAGGAGAACTCCTGTCTGGCACCTTCCCCGGTGGAGTTGTGCATGGGGTGTCTGTGGAACATTTTGTCACCGGCCGAGTCCAAAATTCAGCGGTTCCCCATCTCAGCCCAGAAAGCAGGTAGAACAACTTTTGTGGTGTCTTTCAGATGCCTACCGGAGCAATGTAAAAACTACCAGGAGAACTCCTGTCTGGCACCTTCCCCGGTGGAGTTGTGCATGGGGTGTGTTTGGAACATTTTGTCACCGGCCGAGTCCAAAATTCAGCGGTTCCCCATCTCAGCCCAGAAAGCAGGTAGAACAACTTTTGTGGTACCTTTCAGCTGCCTACCAAGGTAGTGTAAAAACTACCAAGAGAACTCCTGTCTGGCACCTTCCCCGGTGGAGTTGTGCATGGGGTGTGTTTGGAACATTTTGTCACCGGCCGACTCCAAAATTCAGCGGTTCCCCATCTCAGCCCAGAAAGCAGGAAGAACAACATTTGTGGTGTCTTTCAGATGCCTACCAAGGTAGTGTAAAAACTACCAGGAGAACTCCTGTCTGGCACCTTCCCCGGTGGAGTTGTGCATGGGGTGTGTTTGGAACATTTTGTCACAAGCCGACTCCAAAATTCAGCGTTTCCCCATCTCAGCCCAGAAAGCAGGTAGAACAACTTTTGTGGTGCCTTTCAGCTGCCTACCAAGGTAGTGTAAAAACTACCAACAGAATTCGTTCCTGGCACCTTCCCCAGTGGAGTTGTGCATGGGGTGTGTTTGGAACATTTTGTCACCGGCCGAGTCCAAAATTCAGCGGTTCCCCATCTCAGCCCAGAAAGCAGGTAGAACAACTTTTGTGGTGTCTTTCAGATGCCTACCAAGGTAGTGTAAAAACTACCAGGAGAACTCCTGTCTGGCACCTTCCCCGGTGGAGTTGTGCAGGGGGTGTGTTTGGAACATTTTGTCACCGGCCGACTCCAAAATTCAGCGGTTCCCCATCTCAGCCCACAAAGCAGGTAGAACAACTTTTTTTGTGCCTTTCAGCTGCCTACCAAGGTAGTGTAAAAACTACCAACAGAATTCGTTCCTGGCACCTTCCCCGGTGGAGTTGTGCATGGGGTGTGTTTGGAACATTTTGTCACCGGCCGAGTCCAAAATTCAGCGGTTCCCCATCTCAGCCCAGAAAGCAGGTAGAACAACTTTTGTGGTGTCTTTCAGATGCCTACCAAGGTAGTGTAAAAACTACCAGGAGAACTCCTGTCTGGCACCTTCCCCGGTGGAGTTGTGCAGGGGGTGTGTTTGGAACATTTTGTCACCAGCCGAGTCCAAAATTCAGCGGTTCCCCATCTCAGCCCAGAAAGCAGGTAGAACAACTTTTGTGGTGTCTTTTAGATGCCTACCAAGGTAGTGTAAAAACTACCAGGAGAACTCCTGTCTGGCACCTTCCCCGGTGGAGTTGTGCATGGGGTGTCTGTGAAACATTTTGTCACCGGCCGACTCCAAAAATCAGCGGTTCCCCATCTCAGCCCAGAAAGCTGGTAGAACAACTTTTGTGGTGTCTTTCAGATGCCTACCAAGGTAGTGTAAAAACTACTAAGAGAACTCCTGTCTGGCACCTTCCCCGGTGGAGTTGTTCATGGGGTGTGTTTGGAACATTTTGTCACCGGCCGAGTCCAAAATTCAGCTGTTCCCCATCTCAGCCCAGAAAGCAGGTAGAACAACTTTTGTGGTGTCTTTCAGATGCCTACCAAGGTAGTGTAAAAACCACCAGGAGAACTCCTGTCTGGCACCTTCCCCGGTGGAGTTGTGCATGGGGTGTCTGTGAAACATTTTGTCACCGGCCGACTCCAAAATTCAGCGTTTCCGCATCTCAGCCCAGAAAGCAGGTAGAACAACTTTTGTGGTGTCTTTCAGATGCCTACCGGAGCAATGTAAAAACTACCAGGAGAACTCCTGTCTGGCACCTTCCCCGGTGGAGTTGTGCAGGGGGTGTGTTTGGAACATTTTTCACAAGCCGAGTCCAAAATTCAGCTGTTCCCCATCTCAGCCCAGAAAGCAGGTAGAACAACTTTTGTGGTGTCTTTTAGATGCCTACCAAGGTAGTGTAAAAACTACTAAGAGAACTCCTGTCTGGCACCTTCCCCGGTGGAGTTGTGCATGGGGTGTGTTTGGAACATTTTGTCACCGGCCGAGTCCAAAATTCAGCGATTCCCCATCTCAGCCCAGAAAGCAGGTAGAACAACTTTTGTGGTGTCTTTCAGATGCCTACCAAGGTAGTGTAAAAACTACCAGGAGAACTCCTGTCTGGCACCTTCCCCGGTGGAGTTGTGCATGGGGTGTGTTTGGAACATTTTATCACCAGCCGAGTCCAAAATTCAGCGGTTCCCCATCTCAGCCCAGAAAGCAGGTAGAACATCTTTTGTGGTGCCTTTCAGCTGCCTACCGGATCAATGTAAAAACTACCAGGAGAACTCCTGTCTGGCACCTTCCCCGGTGGAGTTGTGCAGGGGGTGTGTTTGGAACATTTTGCCACCAGCCGACTCCAAAATTCAGCGTTTCCCCATCTCAGCCCAGAAAGCAGGTAGAACAACTTTTGTGGTGCCTTTCAAATGCCTACCAAGGTAGTGTAAAAACCACCAGGAGAACTCCTGTCTGGCACCTTCCCCGGTGGAGTTGTGCATGGGGTGTCTGTGAAACATTTTGTCACCGGCCGACTCCAAAAATCAGCGGTTCCCCATCTCAGCCCAGAAAGCAGGTAGAACAACTTTTGTGGTGTCTTTCAGATGCCTACCGGAGCAATGTAAAAACTACCAGGAGAACTCCTGTCTGGCACCTTCCCCGGTGGAGTTGTGCAGGGGGTGTGTTTGGAACATTTTATCACCAGCCGAGTCCAAAATTCAGCTGTTCCCCATCTCAGCCCAGAAAGCAGGTAGAACAACTTTTGTGGTGTCTTTCAGATGCCTACCAAGGTAGTGTAAAAACTACGAAGAGAACTCCTGTCTGGCACCTTCCCCGGTGGAGTTGTGCATGGGGTGTGTTTGGAACATTTTGTCAACGGCCGACTCCAAAATTCAGCGGTTCCCCATCTCAGCCCACAAAGCAGGTACAACAACTTTTCTTGTGCCTTTCAGCTGCCTACCAAGGTAGTGTAAAAACTACCAACAGAATTCGTTCCTGGCTCCTTCCCCGGTGGAGTTGTGCATGGGGTGTGTTTGGAACATTTTGTCACCAGCCGAGTCCAAAATTCAGCGGTTCCCCATCTCAGCCCAGAAAGCAGGTAGAACAACTTTTGTGGTGTCTTTCAGATGCCTACCAAGGTAGTGTAAAAACTACCAAGAGAACTCCTGTCTGGCACCTTCCCCGGTGGAGTTGTGCATGGGGTGTGTTTGGAACATTTTGTCACCAGCCGAGTCCAAAATTCAGCGTTTCCCCATCTCAGCCCACAAAGCAGGTAGAACAACTTTTCTTGTGCCTTTCAGCTGCCTACCAAGGTAGTGTAAAAACTACCAGGAGAACTCCTGTCTGGCACCTTCCCCGGTGGAGTTGTGCATGGGGTGTGTTTGGAACATTTTGTCACCAGCCGAGTCCAAAATTCAGCGTTTCCCCATCTCAGCCCAGAAAGCAGGTACAACAACTTTTGTGGTGTCTTTTAGATGCCTACCAAGGTAGTGTAAAAACTACCAAGAGAACTCCTGTCTGGCACCTTCCCCGGTGGAGTTGTGCATGGGGTGTGTTTGGAACATTTTGTCACCGGCCGAGTCCAAAATTCAGCGGTTCCCCATCTCAGCCCAGAAAGCAGGTAGAACAACTTTTGTGGTGTCTTTCAGATGCCTACCAAGGTAGTGTAAAAACTACCAACAGAATTCGTTCCTGGCACCTTCCCCGGTGGAGTTGTGCATGGGGTGTCTGTGGAACATTTTGTCACCGGCCGACTCCAAAATTCAGCGGTTCCCCATCTCAGCCCAGAAAGCAGGAAGAACAACTTTTGTGGTGCCTTTCAAATGCCTACCAAGGTAGTGTAAAAACCACCAGGAGAACTCCTGTCTGGCACCTTCCCCGGTGGAGTTGTGCATGGGGTGTCTGTGAAACATTTTGTCACCGGCCGACTCCAAAAATCAGCGGTTCCCCATCTCAGCCCAGAAAGCAGGTAGAACAACTTTTGTGGTGTCTTTCAGATGCCTACCGGAGCAATGTAAAAACTACCAGGAGAACTCCTGTCTGGCACCTTCCCCGGTGGAGTTGTGCAGGGGGTGTGTTTGGAACATTTTATCACCAGCCGAGTCCAAAATTCAGCTGTTCCCCATCTCAGCCCAGAAAGCAGGTAGAACAACTTTTGTGGTGTCTTTCAGATGCCTACCAAGGTAGTGTAAAAACTACGAAGAGAACTCCTGTCTGGCACCTTCCCCGGTGGAGTTGTGCATGGGGTGTGTTTGGAACATTTTGTCAACGGCCGACTCCAAAATTCAGCGGTTCCCCATCTCAGCCCACAAAGCAGGTACAACAACTTTTCTTGTGCCTTTCAGCTGCCTACCAAGGTAGTGTAAAAACTACCAACAGAATTCGTTCCTGGCTCCTTCCCCGGTGGAGTTGTGCATGGGGTGTGTTTGGAACATTTTGTCACCAGCCGAGTCCAAAATTCAGCGGTTCCCCATCTCAGCCCAGAAAGCAGGTAGAACAACTTTTGTGGTGTCTTTCAGATGCCTACCAAGGTAGTGTAAAAACTACCAAGAGAACTCCTGTCTGGCACCTTCCCCGGTGGAGTTGTGCATGGGGTGTGTTTGGAACATTTTGTCACCAGCCGAGTCCAAAATTCAGCGTTTCCCCATCTCAGCCCACAAAGCAGGTAGAACAACTTTTCTTGTGCCTTTCAGCTGCCTACCAAGGTAGTGTAAAAACTACCAGGAGAACTCCTGTCTGGCACCTTCCCCGGTGGAGTTGTGCATGGGGTGTGTTTGGAACATTTTGTCACCAGCCGAGTCCAAAATTCAGCGTTTCCCCATCTCAGCCCAGAAAGCAGGTACAACAACTTTTGTGGTGTCTTTTAGATGCCTACCAAGGTAGTGTAAAAACTACCAAGAGAACTCCTGTCTGGCACCTTCCCCGGTGGAGTTGTGCATGGGGTGTGTTTGGAACATTTTGTCACCGGCCGAGTCCAAAATTCAGCGGTTCCCCATCTCAGCCCAGAAAGCAGGTAGAACAACTTTTGTGGTGTCTTTCAGATGCCTACCAAGGTAGTGTAAAAACTACCAGGAGAACTCCTGTCTGGCACCTTCCCCGGTGGAGTTGTGCATGGGGTGTGTTTGGAACATTTTGTCACCGGCCGAGTCCAAAATTCAGCGGTTCCCCATCTCAGCCCAGAAAGCAGGTAGAACAACTTTTGTGGTGCCTTTCAGATGCCTACCAAGGTAGTGTAAAAACTACCAAGAGAACTCCTGTCTGGCACCTTCCCCGGTGGAGTTGTGCATGGGGTGTGTTTGGAACATTTTGTCAACGGCCGACTCCAAAATTCAGCGTTTCCCCATCTCAGCCCAGAAAGCAGGTAGAACAACTTTTGTGGTGTCTTTCAGATGCCTACCGGAGCAATGTAAAAACTACCAGGAGAACTCCTGTCTGGCACCTTCCCCGGTGGAGTTGTGCAGGGGGTGTGTTTGGAACATTTTGTCACCAGCCGAGTCCAAAATTCAGCGTTTCCCCATCTCAGCCCAGAAAGCAGGTAGAACAACTTTTGTGGTGTCTTTCAGATGCCTACCGGAGCAATGTAAAAACTACCAGGAGAACTCCTGTCTGGCACCTTCCCCGGTGGAGTTGTGCATGGGGTGTGTTTGGAACATTTTGTCACCGGCCGAGTCCAAAATTCAGCGGTTCCCCATCTCAGCCCAGAAAGCAGGTAGAACAACTTTTGTGGTGTCTTTCAGATGCCTACCAAGGTAGTGTAAAAACTACCAGGAGAACTCCTGTCTGGCACCTTCCCCGGTGGAGTTGTGCATGGGGTGTGTTTGGAACATTTTGTCACCGGCCGACTCCAAAATTCAGCGATTCCCCATCTCAGCCCAGAAAGCAGGTAGAACAACTTTTGTGGTGTCTTTCAGATGCCTACCAAGGTAGTGTAAAAACTACCAGGAGAACTCCTGTCTGGCACCTTCCGTGGTGGAGTTGTGCATGGGGTGTGTTTGGAACATTTTGTCACCGGCCAACTCCAAAATTCAGCGGTTCCCCATCTCAGCCCAGAAAGCAGGTAGAACAACTTTTTTGGTGCCTTTCAGATGCCTACCAAGGTAGTGTAAAAACTACCAAGAGAACTCCTGTCTGGCACCTTCCCCGGTGGAGTTGTGCATGGGGTGTGTTTGGAACATTTTGTCAACGGCCGACTCCAAAATTCAGCGGTTCCCCATCTCAGCCCACAAAGCAGGTACAACAACTTTTCTTGTGCCTTTCAGCTGCCTACCAAGGTAGTGTAAAAACTACCAACAGAATTCGTTCCTGGCTCCTTCCCCGGTGGAGTTGTGCATGGGGTGTCTGTGGAACATTTTGTCACCGGCCGAGTCCAAAATTCAGCGGTTCCCCATCTCAGCCCAGAAAGCAGGAAGAACAACTTTTGTGGTGCCTTTCAAATGCCTACCAAGGTAGTGTAAAAACCACCAGGAGAACTCCTGTCTGGCACCTTCCCCGGTGGAGTTGTGCATGGGGTGTCTGTGAAACATTTTGTCACCGGCCGACTCCAAAATTCAGCGATTCCCCATCTCAGCCCAGAAAGCAGGTAGAACAACTTTTGTGGTGTCTTTCAGATGCCTACCGGAGCAATGTAAAAACTACCAGGAGAACTCCTGTCTGGCACCTTCCGTGGTGGAGTTGTGCATGGGGTGTGTTTGGAACATTTTGTCACCAGCCGAGTCCAAAATTCAGCGGTTCCCCATCTCAGCCCAGAAAGCAGGTAGAACAACTTTTGTGGTGCCTTTCAGCTGCCTACCAAGGTAGTGTAAAAACTACCAAGAGAACTCCTGTCTGGCACCTTCCCCGGTGGAGTTGTGCATGGGGTGTGTTTGGAACATTTTGTCACCAGCCGAGTCCAAAATTCAGCGTTTCCCCATCTCAGCCCAGAAAGCAGGTAGAACAACTTTTGTGGTGCCTTTCAGCTGCCTACCAAGTTAGTGTAAAAACTACCAACAGAATTCGTTCCTGGCACCTTCCCCGGTGGAGTTGTGCATGGGGTGTGTTTGGAACATTTTGTCACCGGCCGAGTCCAAAATTCAGCGGTTCCCCATCTCAGCCCACAAAGCAGGTAGAACAACTTTTCTTGTGCCTTTCAGCTGCCTACCAAGGTAGTGTAAAAACTACCAAGAGAATTCGTTCCTGGCACCTTCCCCGGTGGAGTTGTGCATGGGGTGTCTGTGGAACATTTTGTCACCAGCCGAGTCCAAAATTCAGCGGTTCCCCATCTCAGCCCAGAAAGCAGGTAGAACAACTTTTGTGGTGTCTTTCAGATGCCTACCGGAGCAATGTAAAAACTACCAGGAGAACTCCTGTCTGGCACCTTCCCCGGTGGAGTTGTGCAGGGGGTGTGTTTGGAACATTTTGTCACCAGCCGAGTCCAAAATTCAGCGGTTCCCCATCTCAGCCCAGAAAGCAGGTAGAACAACTTTTGTGGTGCCTTTCAGCTGCCTACCAAGGTAGTGTAAAAACTACCAAGAGAACTCCTGTCTGGCACCTTCCGTGGTGGAGTTGTGCATGGGGTGTGTTTGGAACATTTTGTCACCGGCCGAGTCCAAAATTCAGCGTTTCCCCATCTCAGCCCAGAAAGCAGGTAGAACAACTTTTGTGGTGTCTTTCAGATGCCTACCAAGGTAGTGTAAAAACTACCAGGAGAACTCCTGTCTGGCACCTTCCCCGGTGGAGTTGTGCATGGGGTGTGTTTGGAACATTTTGTCACCGGCCGAGTCCAAAATTCAGCGGTTCCCCATCTCAGCCCACAAAGCAGGTAGAACAACTTTTGTGGTGCCTTTCAGCTGCCTACCAAGGTAGTGTAAAAACTACCAACAGAATTCGTTCCTGGCACCTTCCCCGGTGGAGTTGTGCATGGGGTGTGTTTGGAACATTTTGTCACCGGCCGAGTCCAAAATTCAGCGGTTCCCCATCTCAGCCCAGAAAGCAGGTAGAACAACTTTTGTGGTGTCTTTCAGATGCCTACCAAGGTAGTGTAAAAACTACCAGGAGAACTCCTGTCTGGCACCTTCCCCGGTGGAGTTGTGCAGGGGGTGTGTTTGGAACATTTTGTCACCGGCCGAGTCCAAAATTCAGCGGTTCCCCATCTCAGCCCACAAAGCAGGTAGAACAACTTTTCTTGTGCCTTTCAGCTGCCTACCAAGGTAGTGTAAAAACTACTAAGAGAACTCCTGTCTGGCACCTTCCCCGGTGGAGTTGTGCATGGGGTGTGTTTGGAACATTTTGTCACCGGCCGAGTCCAAAATTCAGCTGTTCCCCATCTCAGCCCAGAAAGCAGGTAGAACAACTTTTGTGGTGTCTTTCAGATGCCTACCAAGGTAGTGTAAAAACTACCAGGAGAACTCCTGTCTGGCACCTTCCCCGGTGGAGTTGTGCATGGGGTGTGTTTGGAACATTTTGTCACCGGCCGAGTCCAAAATTCAGCGGTTCCCCATCTCAGCCCAGAAAGCAGGTAGAACAACTTTTGTGGTGTCTTTCAGATGCCTACCAAGGTAGTGTAAAAACTACCAGGAGAACTCCTGTCTGGCACCTTCCCCGGTGGAGTTGTGCAGGGGGTGTGTTTGGAACATTTTGTCACCAGCCGAGTCCAAAATTCAGCGGTTCCCCATCTCAGCCCAGAAAGCAGGTAGAACAACTTTTGTGGTGCCTTTCAGATGCCTACCAAGGTAGTGTAAAAACTACTAAGAGAACTCCTGTCTGGCACCTTCCCCGGTGGAGTTGTGCATGGGGTGTGTTTGGAACATTTTGTCACCGGCCGAGTCCAAAATTCAGCGGTTCCCCATCTCAGCCCACAAAGCAGGTAGAACAACTTTTCTTGTGCCTTTCAGCTGCCTACCAAGGTAGTGTAAAAACTACCAAGAGAATTCGTTCCTGGCACCTTCCCCGGTGGAGTTGTGCATGGGGTGTCTGTGGAACATTTTGTCACCGGCCGAGTCCAAAATTCAGCGGTTCCCCATCTCAGCCCAGAAAGCAGGTAGAACAACTTTTGTGGTGTCTTTCAGATGCCTACCGGAGCAATGTAAAAACTACCAGGAGAACTCCTGTCTGGCACCTTCCCCGGTGGAGTTGTGCAGGGGGTGTGTTTGGAACATTTTGTCACCAGCCGAGTCCAAAATTCAGCGGTTCCCCATCTCAGCCCAGAAAGCAGGTAGAACAACTTTTGTGGTGTCTTTCAGATGCCTACCAAGGTAGTGTAAAAACTACTAAGAGAACTCCTGTCTGGCACCTTCCCCGGTGGAGTTGTGCATGGGGTGTGTTTGGAACATTTTGTCACCGGCCGAGTCCAAAATTCAGCGGTTCCCCATCTCAGCCCAGAAAGCAGGAAGAACAACATTTGTGGTGTCTTTCAGATGCCTACCAAGGTAGTGTAAAAACTACCAGGAGAACTCCTGTCTGGCACCTTCCCCGGTGGAGTTGTGCAGGGGGTGTGTTTGGAACATTTTGTCACCAGCCGAGTCCAAAATTCAGCGTTTCCCCATCTCAGCCCAGAAAGCAGGTAGAACAACTTTTGTGGTGCCTTTCAGCTGCCTACCAAGGTAGTGTAAAAACTACCAACAGAATTCGTTCCTGGCACCTTCCCCGGTGGAGTTGTGCATGGGGTGTGTTTGGAACATTTTGTCACCGGCCGAGTCCAAAATTCAGCGGTTCCCCATCTCAGCCCAGAAAGCAGGTAGAACAACTTTTGTGGTGTCTTTCAGATGCCTACCAAGGTAGTGTAAAAACTACCAGGAGAACTCCTGTCTGGCACCTTCCCCGGTGGAGTTGTGCAGGGGGTGTGTTTGGAACATTTTGTCACCAGCCGAGTCCAAAATTCAGCGTTTCCCCATCTCAGCCCAGAAAGCAGGTAGAACAACTTTTGTGGTGTCTTTCAGATGCCTACCAAGGTAGTGTAAAAACTACCAGGAGAACTCCTGTCTGGCACCTTCCCCGGTGGAGTTGTGCAGGGGGTGTGTTTGGAACATTTTGTCACCGGCCGAGTCCAAAATTCAGCGGTTCCCCATCTCAGCCCACAAAGCAGGTAGAACAACTTTTCTTGTGCCTTTCAGCTGCCTACCAAGGTAATGTAAAAACTACCAACAGAATTCGTTCCTGGCACCTTCCCCGGTGGAGTTGTGCATGGGGTGTGTTTGGAACATTTTGTCACCGGCCGAGTCCAAAATTCAGCTGTTCCCCATCTCAGCCCAGAAAGCAGGTAGAACAACTTTTGTGGTGTCTTTCAGATGCCTACCAAGGTAGTGTAAAAACTACCAGGAGAACTCCTGTCTGGCACCTTCCCCGGTGGAGTTGTGCAGGGGGTGTGTTTGGAACATTTTGTCACCAGCCGAGTCCAAAATTCAGCGTTTCCCCATCTCAGCCCAGAAAGCAGGTAGAACAACTTTTGTGGTGTCTTTCAGATGCCTACCAAGGTAGTGTAAAAACTACCAGGAGAACTCCTGTCTGGCACCTTCCCCGGTGGAGTTGTGCATGGGGTGTCTGTGAAACATTTTGTCACCGGCCGACTCCAAAAATCAGCGGTTCCCCATCTCAGCCCAGAAAGCTGGTAGAACAACTTTTGTGGTGTCTTTCAGATGCCTACCAAGGTAGTGTAAAAACTACTAAGAGAACTCCTGTCTGGCACCTTCCCCGGTGGAGTTGTGCATGGGGTGTGTTTGGAACATTTTGTCACCGGCCGAGTCCAAAATTCAGCTGTTCCCCATCTCAGCCCAGAAAGCAGGTAGAACAACTTTTGTGGTGTCTTTCAGATGCCTACCAAGGTAGTGTAAAAACCACCAGGAGAACTCCTGTCTGGCACCTTCCCCGGTGGAGTTGTGCATGGGGTGTCTGTGAAACATTTTGTCACCGGCCGACTCCAAAAATCAGCGGTTCCCCATCTCAGCCCAGAAAGCAGGTAGAACAACTTTTGTGGTGTCTTTCAGATGCCTACCGGAGCAATGTAAAAACTACCAGGAGAACTCCTGTCTGGCACCTTCCGTGGTGGAGTTGTGCAGGGGGTGTGTTTGGAACATTTTGTCACCAGCCGAGTCCAAAATTCAGCGGTTCCCCATCTCAGCCCAGAAAGCAGGTAGAACAACTTTTGTGGTGTCTTTCAAATGCCTACCAAGGTAGTGTAAAAACTACTAAGAGAACTCCTGTCTGGCACCTTCCCCGGTGGAGTTGTGCATGGGGTGTGTTTGGAACATTTTGTCACCGGCCGAGTCCAAAATTCAGCGATTCCCCATCTCAGCCCAGAAAGCAGGTAGAACAACTTTTGTGGTGTCTTTCAGATGCCTACCAAGGTAGTGTAAAAACTACCAGGAGAACTCCTGTCTGGCACCTTCCCCGGTGGAGTTGTGCAGGGGGTGTGTTTGGAACATTTTGCCACCAGCCGACTCCAAAATTCAGCGGTTCCCCATCTCAGCCCAGAAAGCAGGTAGAACAACTTTTGTGGTGTCTTTCAGATGCCTACCAAGGTAGTGTAAAAACTACCAGGAGAACTCCTGTCTGGCACCTTCCCCGGTGGAGTTGTGCATGGGGTGTGTTTGGAACATTTTGTCACCGGCCGAGTCCAAAATTCAGCGGTTCCCCATCTCAGCCCAGAAAGCAGGTAGAACAACTTTTGTGGTGCCTTTCAGCTGCCTACCAAGGTAGTGTAAAAACTACCAACAGAATTCGTTCCTGGCACCTTCCGTGGTGGAGTTGTGCAGGGGGTGTGTTTGGAACATTTTGTCACCGGCCGAGTCCAAAATTCAGCGGTTCCCCATCTCAGCCCAGAAAGCAGGTAGAACAACTTTTGTGGTGTCTTTCAGATGCCTACCAAGGTAGTGTAAAAACTACCAGGAGAACTCCTGTCTGGCACCTTCCCCGGTGGAGTTGTGCATGGGGTGTGTTTGGAACATTTTGTCACCAGCCGAGTCCAAAATTCAGCGTTTCCCCATCTCAGCCCAGAAAGCAGGTAGAACAACTTTTGTGGTGTCTTTCAGATGCCTACCAAGGTAGTGTAAAAACTACCAGGAGAACTCCTGTCTGGCACCTTCCCCGGTGGAGTTGTGCAGGGGGTGTGTTTGGAACATTTTGTCACCGGCCGAGTCCAAAATTCAGCGGTTCCCCATCTCAGCCCACAAAGCAGGTAGAACAACTTTTCTTGTGCCTTTCAGCTGCCTACCAAGGTAGTGTAAAAACTACCAACAGAATTCGTTCCTGGCACCTTCCCCGGTGGAGTTGTGCATGGGGTGTGTTTGGAACATTTTGTCACCGGCCGAGTCCAAAATTCAGCGGTTCCCCATCTCAGCCCAGAAAGCAGGTAGAACAACTTTTGTGGTGTCTTTCAGATGCCTACCAAGGTAGTGTAAAAACTACTAAGAGAACTCCTGTCTGGCACCTTCCCCGGTGGAGTTGTGCATGGGGTGTGTTTGGAACATTTTGTCACCGGCCGAGTCCAAAATTCAGCGGTTCCCCATCTCAGCCCAGAAAGCAGGTAGAACAACTTTTGTGGTGTCTTTCAGATGCCTACCAAGGTAGTGTAAAAACTACCAGGAGAACTCCTGTCTGGCACCTTCCCCGGTGGAGTTGTGCAGGGGGTGTGTTTGGAACATTTTGTCACCAGCCGAGTCCAAAATTCAGCGGTTCCCCATCTCAGCCCAGAAAGCAGGTAGAACAACTTTTGTGGTGCCTTTCAGATGCCTACCAAGGTAGTGTAAAAACTACTAAGAGAACTCCTGTCTGGCACCTTCCCCGGTGGAGTTGTGCATGGGGTGTGTTTGGAACATTTTGTCACCGGCCGAGTCCAAAATTCAGCGGTTCCCCATCTCAGCCCAGAAAGCAGGTAGAACAACTTTTGTGGTGCCTTTCAGCTGCCTACCAAGGTAGTGTAAAAACTACCAAGAGAATTCGTTCCTGGCACCTTCCCCGGTGGAGTTGTGCATGGGGTGTCTGTGGAACATTTTGTCACCGGCCGAGTCCAAAATTCAGCGGTTCCCCATCTCAGCCCAGAAAGCAGGTAGAACAACTTTTGTGGTGTCTTTCAGATGCCTACCGGAGCAATGTAAAAACTACCAGGAGAACTCCTGTCTGGCACCTTCCCCGGTGGAGTTGTGCAGGGGGTGTGTTTGGAACATTTTGTCACCAGCCGAGTCCAAAATTCAGCGGTTCCCCATCTCAGCCCAGAAAGCAGGTAGAACAACTTTTGTGGTGTCTTTCAGATGCCTACCAAGGTAGTGTAAAAACTACTAAGAGAACTCCTGTCTGGCACCTTCCCCGGTGGAGTTGTGCATGGGGTGTGTTTGGAACATTTTGTCACCGGCCGAGTCCAAAATTCAGCGGTTCCCCATCTCAGCCCAGAAAGCAGGAAGAACAACATTTGTGGTGTCTTTCAGATGCCTACCAAGGTAGTGTAAAAACTACCAGGAGAACTCCTGTCTGGCACCTTCCCCGGTGGAGTTGTGCAGGGGGTGTGTTTGGAACATTTTGTCACCAGCCGAGTCCAAAATTCAGCGGTTCCCCATCTCAGCCCAGAAAGCAGGTAGAACAACTTTTGTGGTGCCTTTCAGCTGCCTACCAAGGTAGTGTAAAAACTACCAACAGAATTCGTTCCTGGCACCTTCCCCGGTGGAGTTGTGCATGGGGTGTCTGTGGAACATTTTGTCACCGGCCGAGTCCAAAATTCAGCGGTTCCCCATCTCAGCCCAGAAAGCAGGTAGAACAACTTTTGTGGTGTCTTTCAGATGCCTACCAAGGTAGTGTAAAAACTACCAGGAGAACTCCTGTCTGGCACCTTCCCCGGTGGAGTTGTGCAGGGGGTGTGTTTGGAACATTTTGTCACCAGCCGAGTCCAAAATTCAGCGTTTCCCCATCTCAGCCCAGAAAGCAGGTAGAACAACTTTTGTGGTGTCTTTCAGATGCCTACCAAGGTAGTGTAAAAACTACCAGGAGAACTCCTGTCTGGCACCTTCCCCGGTGGAGTTGTGCAGGGGGTGTGTTTGGAACATTTTGTCACCGGCCGAGTCCAAAATTCAGCGGTTCCCCATCTCAGCCCACAAAGCAGGTAGAACAACTTTTCTTGTGCCTTTCAGCTGCCTACCAAGGTAATGTAAAAACTACCAACAGAATTCGTTCCTGGCACCTTCCCCGGTGGAGTTGTGCATGGGGTGTGTTTGGAACATTTTGTCACCAGCCGACTCCAAAATTCAGCGGTTCCCCATCTCAGCCCAGAAAGCAGGTAGAACAACTTTTGTGGTGTCTTTCAGATGCCTACCGGAGCAATGTAAAAACTACCAGGAGAACTCCTGTCTGGCACCTTCCCCGGTGGAGTTGTGCAGGGGGTGTGTTTGGAACATTTTGTCACCAGCCGAGTCCAAAATTCAGCGGTTCCCCATCTCAGCCCAGAAAGCAGGTAGAACAACTTTTGTGGTGTCTTTCAAATGCCTACCAAGGTAGTGTAAAAACTACTAAGAGAACTCCTGTCTGGCACCTTCCCCGGTGGAGTTGTGCATGGGGTGTGTTTGGAACATTTTGTCACCGGCCGAGTCCAAAATTCAGCGATTCCCCATCTCAGCCCAGAAAGCAGGTAGAACAACTTTTGTGGTGTCTTTCAGATGCCTACCAAGGTAGTGTAAAAACTACCAGGAGAACTCCTGTCTGGCACCTTCCCCGGTGGAGTTGTGCAGGGGGTGTGTTTGGAACATTTTGCCACCAGCCGACTCCAAAATTCAGCGGTTCCCCATCTCAGCCCAGAAAGCAGGTAGAACAACTTTTGTGGTGCCTTTCAGATGCCTACCAAGGTAGTGTGAAAACTACTAAGAGAACTCCTGTCTGGCACCTTCCCCGGTGGAGTTGTGCATGGGGTGTGTTTGGAACATTTTGTCACCGGCCGAGTCCAAAATTCAGCGGTTCCCCATCTCAGCCCACAAAGCAGGTAGAACAACTTTTCTTGTGCCTTTCAGCTGCCTACCAAGGTAGTGTAAAAACTACCAAGAGAATTCGTTCCTGGCACCTTCCCCGGTGGAGTTGTGCATGGGGTGTCTGTGGAACATTTTGTCACCGGCCGAGTCCAAAATTCAGCGTTTCCCCCTCTCAGCCCAGAAAGCAGGTAGAACAACTTTTGTGGTGTCTTTCAGATGCCTACCGGAGCAATGTAAAAACTACCAGGAGAACTCCTGTCTGGCACCTTCCCCGGTGGAGTTGTGCAGGGGGTGTGTTTGGAACATTTTGTCACCAGCCGAGTCCAAAATTCAGCGGTTCCCCATCTCAGCCCAGAAAGCAGGTAGAGCAACTTTTGTGGTGCCTTTCAGCTGCCTACCAAGGTAGTGTAAAAACTACCAAGAGAACTCCTGTCTGGCACCTTCCCCGGTGGAGTTGTGCATGGGGTGTGTTTGGAACATTTTGTCACCAGCCGAGTCCAAAATTCAGCGTTTCCCCATCTCAGCCCAGAAAGCAGGTAGAACAACTTTTGTGGTGTCTTTCAGATGCCTACCAAGGTAGTGTAAAAACTACCAGGAGAACTCCAGTCTGGCACCTTCCCCGGTGGAGTTGTGCAGGGGGTGTGTTTGGAACATTTTGTCACCGGCCGAGTCCAAAATTCAGCGGTTCCCCATCTCAGCCCACAAAGCAGGTAGAACAACTTTTCTTGTGCCTTTCAGCTGCCTACCAAGGTAGTGTAAAAACTACCAACAGAATTCGTTCCTGGCACCTTCCCCGGTGGAGTTGTGCATGGGGTGTGTTTGGAACATTTTGTCACCGGCCGAGTCCAAAATTCAGCGGTTCCCCATCTCAGCCCAGAAAGCAGGTAGAACAACTTTTGTGGTGTCTTTCAGATGCCTACCAAGGTAGTGTAAAAACTACCAGGAGAACTCCTGTCTGGCACCTTCCCCGGTGGAGTTGTGCAGGGGGTGTGTTTGGAACATTTTGTCACCAGCCGAGTCCAAAATTCAGCGGTTCCCCATCTCAGCCCAGAAAGCAGGTAGAACAACTTTTGTGGTGCCTTTCAGATGCCTACCAAGGTAGTGTAAAAACTACTAAGAGAACTCCTGTCTGGCACCTTCCCCGGTGGAGTTGTGCATGGGGTGTGTTTGGAACATTTTGTCACCGGCCGAGTCCAAAATTCAGCGGTTCCCCATCTCAGCCCAGAAAGCAGGTAGAACAACTTTTGTGGTGCCTTTCAGCTGCCTACCAAGGTAGTGTAAAAACTACCAAGAGAATTCGTTCCTGGCACCTTCCCCGGTGGAGTTGTGCATGGGGTGTCTGTGGAACATTTTGTCACCGGCCGAGTCCAAAATTCAGCGGTTCCCCATCTCAGCCCAGAAAGCAGGTAGAACAACTTTTGTGGTGTCTTTCAGATGCCTACCGGAGCAATGTAAAAACTACCAGGAGAACTCCTGTCTGGCACCTTCCCCGGTGGAGTTGTGCAGGGGGTGTGTTTGGAACATTTTGTCACCAGCCGAGTCCAAAATTCAGCGGTTCCCCATCTCAGCCCAGAAAGCAGGTAGAACAACTTTTGTGGTGTCTTTCAGATGCCTACCAAGGTAGTGTAAAAACTACTAAGAGAACTCCTGTCTGGCACCTTCCCCGGTGGAGTTGTGCATGGGGTGTGTTTGGAACATTTTGTCACCGGCCGAGTCCAAAATTCAGCGGTTCCCCATCTCAGCCCAGAAAGCAGGAAGAACAACATTTGTGGTGTCTTTCAGATGCCTACCAAGGTAGTGTAAAAACTACCAGGAGAACTCCTGTCTGGCACCTTCCCCGGTGGAGTTGTGCAGGGGGTGTGTTTGGAACATTTTGTCACAAGCCGACTCCAAAATTCAGCGGTTCCCCATCTCAGCCCAGAAAGCAGGTAGAACAACTTTTGTGGTGCCTTTCAGCTGCCTACCAAGGTAGTGTAAAAACTACCAAGAGAATTCGTTCCTGGCACCTTCCCCGGTGGAGTTGTGCATGGGGTGTCTGTGGAACATTTTGTCACCGGCCGAGTCCAAAATTCAGCGGTTCCCCATCTCAGCCCAGAAAGCAGGTAGAACAACTTTTGTGGTGTCTTTCAGATGCCTACCAAGGTAGTGTAAAAACTACGAGGAGAACTCCTGTCTGGCACCTTCCCCGGTGGAGTTGTGCAGGGGGTGTGTTTGGAACATTTTGTCACCAGCCGACTCCAAAATTCAGCGTTTCCCCATCTCAGCCCAGAAAGCAGGTAGAACAACTTTTGTGGTGTCTTTCAGATGCCTACCAAGGTAGTGTAAAAACTACCAGGAGAACTCCTGTCTGGCACCTTCCCCGGTGGAGTTGTGCAGGGGGTGTGTTTGGAACATTTTGTCACCGGCCGAGTCCAAAATTCAGCGGTTCCCCATCTCAGCCCACAAAGCAGGTAGAACAACTTTTCTTGTGCCTTTCAGCTGCCTACCAAGGTAATGTAAAAACTACCAACAGAATTCGTTCCTGGCACCTTCCCCGGTGGAGTTGTGCATGGGGTGTGTTTGGAACATTTTGTCACCAGCCGACTCCAAAATTCAGCGGTTCCCCATCTCAGCCCAGAAAGCAGGTAGAACAACTTTTGTGGTGTCTTTCAGATGCCTACCGGAGCAATGTAAAAACTACCAGGAGAACTCCTGTCTGGCACCTTCCCCGGTGGAGTTGTGCAGGGGGTGTGTTTGGAACATTTTGTCACCAGCCGAGTCCAAAATTCAGCGGTTCCCCATCTCAGCCCAGAAAGCAGGTAGAACAACTTTTGTGGTGTCTTTCAAATGCCTACCAAGGTAGTGTAAAAACTACTAAGAGAACTCCTGTCTGGCACCTTCCCCGGTGGAGTTGTGCATGGGGTGTGTTTGGAACATTTTGTCACCGGCCGAGTCCAAAATTCAGCGATTCCCCATCTCAGCCCAGAAAGCAGGTAGAACAACTTTTGTGGTGTCTTTCAGATGCCTACCAAGGTAGTGTAAAAACTACCAGGAGAACTCCTGTCTGGCACCTTCCCCGGTGGAGTTGTGCAGGGGGTGTGTTTGGAACATTTTGCCACCAGCCGACTCCAAAATTCAGCGGTTCCCCATCTCAGCCCAGAAAGCAGGTAGAACAACTTTTGTGGTGCCTTTCAGATGCCTACCAAGGTAGTGTGAAAACTACTAAGAGAACTCCTGTCTGGCACCTTCCCCGGTGGAGTTGTGCATGGGGTGTGTTTGGAACATTTTGTCACCGGCCGAGTCCAAAATTCAGCGGTTCCCCATCTCAGCCCACAAAGCAGGTAGAACAACTTTTCTTGTGCCTTTCAGCTGCCTACCAAGGTAGTGTAAAAACTACCAAGAGAATTCGTTCCTGGCACCTTCCCCGGTGGAGTTGTGCATGGGGTGTCTGTGGAACATTTTGTCACCGGCCGAGTCCAAAATTCAGCGTTTCCCCCTCTCAGCCCAGAAAGCAGGTAGAACAACTTTTGTGGTGTCTTTCAGATGCCTACCGGAGCAATGTAAAAACTACCAGGAGAACTCCTGTCTGGCACCTTCCCCGGTGGAGTTGTGCAGGGGGTGTGTTTGGAACATTTTGTCACCAGCCGAGTCCAAAATTCAGCGGTTCCCCATCTCAGCCCAGAAAGCAGGTAGAGCAACTTTTGTGGTGCCTTTCAGCTGCCTACCAAGGTAGTGTAAAAACTACCAAGAGAACTCCTGTCTGGCACCTTCCCCGGTGGAGTTGTGCATGGGGTGTGTTTGGAACATTTTGTCACCAGCCGAGTCCAAAATTCAGCGTTTCCCCATCTCAGCCCAGAAAGCAGGTAGAACAACTTTTGTGGTGTCTTTCAGATGCCTACCAAGGTAGTGTAAAAACTACCAGGAGAACTCCAGTCTGGCACCTTCCCCGGTGGAGTTGTGCAGGGGGTGTGTTTGGAACATTTTGTCACCGGCCGAGTCCAAAATTCAGCGGTTCCCCATCTCAGCCCACAAAGCAGGTAGAACAACTTTTCTTGTGCCTTTCAGCTGCCTACCAAGGTAGTGTAAAAACTACCAACAGAATTCGTTCCTGGCACCTTCCCCGGTGGAGTTGTGCATGGGGTGTGTTTGGAACATTTTGTCACCGGCCGAGTCCAAAATTCAGCGGTTCCCCATCTCAGCCCAGAAAGCAGGTAGAACAACTTTTGTGGTGTCTTTCAGATGCCTACCAAGGTAGTGTAAAAACTACCAGGAGAACTCCTGTCTGGCACCTTCCCCGGTGGAGTTGTGCAGGGGGTGTGTTTGGAACATTTTGTCACCAGCCGAGTCCAAAATTCAGCG
The DNA here is from genome assembly GCF_023634085.1 of Falco cherrug. NCBI lineage: Eukaryota > Metazoa > Chordata > Aves > Falconiformes > Falconidae > Falco > Falco cherrug. Next base: position 1,853,852 of record NW_026599434.1, read on the forward strand.
GTTCCCCATCTCAGCCCAGAAAGCAGGTAGAACAACTTTTGTGGTGTCTTTCAGATGCCTACCAAGGTAGTGTAAAAACTACCAGGAGAACTCCTGTCTGGCACCTTCCCCGGTGGAGTTGTGCATGGGGTGTCTGTGAAACATTTTGTCACCGGCCGACTCCAAAAATCAGCGGTTCCCCATCTCAGCCCAGAAAGCAGGTAGAACAACTTTTGTGGTGTCTTTCAGATGCCTACCGGAGCAATGTAAAAACTACCAGGAGAACTCCTGTCTGGCACCTTCCCCGGTGGAGTTGTGCAGGGGGTGTGTTTGGAACATTTTATCACCAGCCGAGTCCAAAATTCAGCGGTTCCCCATCTCAGCCCAGAAAGCAGGTAGAACAACTTTTGTGGTGTCTTTCAGATGCCTACCAAGGTAGTGTAAAAACTACGAAGAGAACTCCTGTCTGGCACCTTCCCCGGTGGAGTTGTGCATGGGGTGTGTTTGGAACATTTTGTCACCGGCCGAGTCCAAAATTCAGCGGTTCCCCATCTCAGCCCAGAAAGCAGGTAGAACAACTTTTGTGGTGTCTTTCAGATGCCTACCAAGGTAGTGTAAAAACTACCAGGAGAACTCCTGTCTGGCACCTTCCCCGGTGGAGTTGTGCAGGGGGTGTGTTTGGAACATTTTGCCACCAGCCGACTCCAAAATTCAGCGGTTCCCCATCTCAGCCCAGAAAGCAGGTAGAACAACTTTTGTGGTGCCTTTCAGATGCCTACCAAGGTAGTGTAAAAACTACTAAGAGAACTCCTGTCTGGCACCTTCCCCGGTGGAGTTGTGCATGGGGTGTGTTTGGAACATTTTGTCACCAGCCGAGTCCAAAATTCAGCGGTTCCCCATCTCAGCCCAGAAAGCAGGTAGAACATCTTTTGTGGTGCCTTTCAGCTGCCTACCGGATCAATGTAAAAACTACCAGGAGAACTCCTGTCTGGCACCTTCCCCGGTGGAGTTGTGCAGGGGGTGTGTTTGGAACATTTTGCCACCAGCCGACTCCAAAATTCAGCGTTTCCCCATCTCAGCCCAGAAAGCAGGTAGAACAACTTTTGTGGTGCCTTTCAAATGCCTACCAAGGTAGTGTAAAAACCACCAGGAGAACTCCTGTCTGGCACCTTCCCCGGTGGAGTTGTGCATGGGGTGTCTGTGAAACATTTTGTCACCGGCCGACTCCAAAAATCAGCGGTTCCCCATCTCAGCCCAGAAAGCAGGTAGAACAACTTTTGTGGTGTCTTTCAGATGCCTACCGGAGCAATGTAAAAACTACCAGGAGAACTCCTGTCTGGCACCTTCCCCGGTGGAGTTGTGCAGGGGGTGTGTTTGGAACATTTTATCACCAGCCGAGTCCAAAATTCAGCTGTTCCCCATCTCAGCCCAGAAAGCAGGTAGAACAACTTTTCTTGTGCCTTTCAGATGCCTACCAAGGTAGTGTAAAAACTACGAAGAGAACTCCTGTCTGGCACCTTCCCCGGTGGAGTTGTGCATGGGGTGTGTTTGGAACATTTTGTCACCGGCCGACTCCAAAATTCAGCGATTCCCCATCTCAGCCCAGAAAGCAGGTAGAACAACTTTTGTGGTGTCTTTCAGATGCCTACCAAGGTAGTGTAAAAACTACCAGGAGAACTCCTGTCTGGCACCTTCCCCGGTGGAGTTGTGCATGGGGTGTGTTTGGAACATTTTGTCACCAGCCGAGTCCAAAATTCAGCGTTTCCCCATCTCAGCCCAGAAAGCAGGTAGAACAACTTTTGTGGTGTCTTTCAGATGCCTACCAAGGTAGTGTAAAAACTACCAAGAGAACTCCTGTCTGGCACCTTCCCCGGTGGAGTTGTGCATGGGGTGTGTTTGGAACATTTTGTCACCAGCCGAGTCCAAAATTCAGCGTTTCCCCATCTCAGCCCAGAAAGCAGGTAGAACAACTTTTGTGGTGTCTTTCAGATGCCTACCGGAGCAATGTAAAAACTACCAGGAGAACTCCTGTCTGGCACCTTCCCCGGTGGAGTTGTGCATGGGGTGTGTTTGGAACATTTTGTCACCAGCCGAGTCCAAAATTCAGTGTTTCCCCATCTCAGCCCAGAAAGCAGGTACAACAACTTTTGTGGTGTCTTTTAGATGCCTACCAAGGTAGTGTAAAAACTACCAAGAGAACTCCTGTCTGGCACCTTCCCCGGTGGAGTTGTGCATGGGGTGTGTTTGGAACATTTTGTCACCGGCCGAGTCCAAAATTCAGCGGTTCCCCATCTCAGCCCAGAAAGCAGGTAGAACAACTTTTGTGGTGCCTTTCAGATGCCTACCAAGGTAGTGTAAAAACTACCAAGAGAACTCCTGTCTGGCACCTTCCCCGGTGGAGTTGTGCATGGGGTGTGTTTGGAACATTTTGTCACCAGCCGAGTCCAAAATTCAGCGTTTCCGCATCTCAGCCCACAAAGCAGGTACAACAACTTTTCTTGTACCTTTCAGCTGCCTACCAAGGTAGTGTAAAAACTACCAACAGAATTCGTTCCTGGCACCTTCCCCGGTGGAGTTGTGCATGGGGTGTCTGTGGAACATTTTGTCACCGGCCGACTTCAAAATTCAGCGGTTCCCCATCTCAGCCCAGAAAGCAGGAAGAACATCTTTTGTGGTGCCTTTCAAATGCCTACCAAGGTAGTGTAAAAACCACCAGGAGAACTCCTGTCTGGCACCTTCCCCGGTGGAGATGTGCATGGGGTGTCTGTGAAACATTTTGTCACCGGCCGACTCCAAAATTCAGCGGTTCCCCATCTCAGCCCAGAAAGCAGGTAGAACAACTTTTGTGGTGTCTTTCAGATGCCTACCAAGGTAGTGTAAAAACTACCAGGAGAACTCCTGTCTGGCACCTTCCCCGGTGGAGTTGTGCAGGGGGTGTGTTTGGAACATTTTGTCACCGGCCGACTCCAAAATTCAGCGATTCCCCATCTCAGCCCAGAAAGCAGGTAGAACAACTTTTGTGGTGTCTTTCAGATGCCTACCAAGGTAGTGTAAAAACTACCAGGAGAACTCCTGTCTGGCACCTTCCCCGGTGGAGTTGTGCATGGGGTGTGTTTGGAACATTTTGTCACCGGCCGAGTCCAAAATTCAGCGGTTCCCCATCTCAGCCCAGAAAGCAGGTAGAACAACTTTTGTGGTGCCTTTCAGATGCCTACCAAGGTAGTGTAAAAACTACCAAGAGAACTCCTGTCTGGCACCTTCCCTGGTGGAGTTGTGCAGGGGGTGTGTTTGGAACATTTTGTCAACGGCCGACTCCAAAATTCAGCGGTTCCCCATCTCAGCCCACAAAGCAGGTACAACAACTTTTCTTGTGCCTTTCAGCTGCCTACCAAGGTAGTGTAAAAACTACCAACAGAATTCGTTCCTGGCACCTTCCCCGGTGGAGTTGTGCATGGGGTGTGTTTGGAACATTTTGTCACCGGCCGAGTCCAAAATTCAGCGGTTCCCCATCTCAGCCCACAAAGCAGGAAGAACAACTTTTGTGGTGCCTTTCAAATGCCTACCAAGGTAGTGTAAAAACCACCAGGAGAACTCCTGTCTGGCACCTTCCCCGGTGGAGTTGTGCATGGGGTGTCTGTGAAACATTTTGTCACCGGCCGAGTCCAAAATTCAGCGGTTCCCCATCTCAGCCCAGAAAGCAGGTAGAACAACTTTTGTGGTGTCTTTCAGATGCCTACCAAGGTAGTGTAAAAACTACCAGGAGAACTCCTGTCTGGCACCTTCCCCGGTGGAGTTGTGCATGGGGTGTGTTTGGAACATTTTGTCACCGGCCGAGTCCAAAATTCAGCGGTTCCCCATCTCAGCCCACAAAGCAGGTAGAACAACTTTTGTGGTGCCTTTCAGATGCCTACCAAGGTAGTGTAAAAACTACCAACAGAATTCGTTCCTGGCACCTTCCCCGGTGGAGTTGTGCATGGGGTGTGTTTGGAACATTTTGTCACCGGCCGAGTCCAAAATTCAGCGGTTCCCCATCTCAGCCCAGAAAGCAGGTAGAACAACTTTTGTGGTGTCTTTCAGATGCCTACCAAGGTAGTGTAAAAACTACCAGGAGAACTCCTGTCTGGCACCTTCCCCGGTGGAGTTGTGCAGGGGGTGTGTTTGGAACATTTTGTCACCAGCCGAGTCCAAAATTCAGCGGTTCCCCATCTCAGCCCAGAAAGCAGGTAGAACATCTTTTGTGGTGCCTTTCAGCTGCCTACCGGATCAATGTAAAAACTACCAGGAGAACTCCTGTCTGGCACCTTCCCCGGTGGAGTTGTGCAGGGGGTGTGTTTGGAACATTTTGCCACCAGCCGACTCCAAAATTCAGCGGTTCCCCATCTCAGCCCAGAAAGCAGGTAGAACAACTTTTGTGGTGCCTTTCAAATGCCTACCAAGGTAGTGTAAAAACCACCAGGAGAACTCCTGTCTGGCACCTTCCCCGGTGGAGTTGTGCATGGGGTGTCTGTGAAACATTTTGTCACCGGCCGACTCCAAAAATCAGCGGTTCCCCATCTCAGCCCAGAAAGCAGGTAGAACAAATTTTGTGGTGTCTTTCAGATGCCTACCGGAGCAATGTAAAAACTACCAGGAGAACTCCTGTCTGGCACCTTCCCCGGTGGAGTTGTGCAGGGGGTGTGTTTGGAACATTTTATCACCAGCCGAGTCCAAAATTCAGCTGTTCCCCATCTCAGCCCAGAAAGCAGGTAGAACAACTTTTGTGGTGTCTTTCAGATGCCTACCAAGGTAGTGTAAAAACTACGAAGAGAACTCCTGTCTGGCACCTTCCCCGGTGGAGTTGTGCATGGGGTGTGTTTGGAACATTTTGTCACCGGCCGACTCCAAAATTCAGCGATTCCCCATCTCAGCCCAGAAAGCAGGTAGAACAACTTTTGTGGTGTCTTTCAGATGCCTACCAAGGTAGTGTAAAAACTACCAGGAGAACTCCTGTCTGGCACCTTCCCCGGTGGAGTTGTGCATGGGGTGTGTTTGGAACATTTTGTCACCAGCCGAGTCCAAAATTCAGCGTTTCCCCATCTCAGCCCAGAAAGCAGGTAGAACAACTTTTGTGGTGTCTTTCAGATGCCTACCAAGGTAGTGTAAAAACTACCAAGAGAACTCCTGTCTGGCACCTTCCCCGGTGGAGTTGTGCATGGGGTGTGTTTGGAACATTTTGTCACCAGCCGAGTCCAAAATTCAGCGTTTCCCCATCTCAGCCCAGAAAGCAGGTAGAACAACTTTTGTGGTGTCTTTCAGATGCCTACCGGAGCAATGTAAAAACTACCAGGAGAACTCCTGTCTGGCACCTTCCCCGGTGGAGTTGTGCATGGCGTGTGTTTGGAACATTTTGTCACCAGCCGAGTCCAAAATTCAGCGTTTCCCCATCTCAGCCCAGAAAGCAGGTACAACAACTTTTGTGGTGTCTTTTAGATGCCTACCAAGGTAGTGTAAAAACTACCAAGAGAACTCCTGTCTGGCACCTTCCCCGGTGGAGTTGTGCATGGGGTGTGTTTGGAACATTTTGTCACCGGCCGAGTCCAAAATTCAGCGGTTCCCCATCTCAGCCCAGAAAGCAGGTAGAACAACTTTTGTGGTGCCTTTCAGATGCCTACCAAGGTAGTGTAAAAACTACCAAGAGAACTCCTGTCTGGCACCTTCCCCGGTGGAGTTGTGCATGGGGTGTGTTTGGAACATTTTGTCAACGGCCGACTCCAAAATTCAGCGTTTCCGCATCTCAGCCCACAAAGCAGGTACAACAACTTTTCTTGTGCCTTTCAGCTGCCTACCAAGGTAGTGTAAAAACTACAAACAGAATTCGTTCCTGGCACCTTCCCCGGTGGAGTTGTGCATGGGGTGTCTGGAACATTTTGTCACCGGCCGACTTCAAAATTCAGCGGTTCCCCATCTCAGCCCAGAAAGCAGGTAGAACAACTTTTGTGGTGTCTTTCAGATGCCTACCAAGGTAGTGTAAAAACCACCAGGAGAACTCCTGTCTGGCACCTTCCCCGGTGGAGATGTGCATGGGGTGTCTGTGAAACATTTTGTCACCGGCCGACTCCAAAATTCAGCGGTTCCCCATCTCAGCCCAGAAAGCAGGTAGAACAACTTTTGTGGTGTCTTTCAGATGCCTACCAAGGTAGTGTAAAAACTACCAGGAGAACTCCTGTCTGGCACCTTCCCCGGTGGAGTTGTGCATGGGGTGTGTTTGGAACATTTTGTCACCGGCCGACTCCAAAATTCAGCGATTCCCCATCTCAGCCCAGAAAGCAGGTAGAACAACTTTTGTGGTGTCTTTCAGATGCCTACCAAGGTAGTGTAAAAACTACCAGGAGAACTCCTGTCTGGCACCTTCCCCGGTGGAGTTGTGCATGGGGTGTGTTTGGAACATTTTGTCACCGGCCGACTCCAAAATTCAGCGGTTCCCCATCTCAGCCCAGAAAGCAGGTAGAACAACTTTTGTGGTGCCTTTCAGATGCCTACCAAGGTAGTGTAAAAACTACCAAGAGAACTCCTGTCTGGCACCTTCCCCGGTGGAGTTGTGCATGGGGTGTGTTTGGAACATTTTGTCAACGGCCGACTCCAAAATTCAGCGGTTCCCCATCTCAGCCCACAAAGCAGGTACAACAACTTTTCTTGTGCCTTTCAGCTGCCTACCAAGGTAGTGTAAAAACTACCAACAGAATTCGTTCCTGGCACCTTCCCCGGTGGAGTTGTGCATGGGGTGTCTGTGGAACATTTTGTCACCGGCCGAGTCCAAAATTCAGCGGTTCCCCATCTCAGCCCAGAAAGCAGGAAGAACAACTTTTGTGGTGCCTTTCAAATGCCTACCAAGGTAGTGTAAAAACCACCAGGAGAACTCCTGTCTGGCACCTTCCCCGGTGGAGTTGTGCATGGGGTGTCTGTGAAACATTTTGTCACCGGCCGACTCCAAAATTCAGCGGTTCCCCATCTCAGCCCAGAAAGCAGGTAGAACAACTTTTGTGGTGTCTTTCAGATGCCTACCGGAGCAATGTAAAAACTACCAGGAGAACTCCTGTCTGGCACCTTCCCCGGTGGAGTTGTGCAGGGGGTGTGTTTGGAACATTTTGTCACCAGCCGAGTCCAAAATTCAGCGGTTCCCCATCTCAGCCCAGAAAGCAGGTAGAACAACTTTTGTGGTGCCTTTCAGCTGCCTACCAAGGTAGTGTAAAAACTACCAGGAGAACTCCTGTCTGGCACCTTCCCCGGTGGAGTTGTGCATGGGGTGTGTTTGGAACATTTTGTCACCAGCCGACTCCAAAATTCAGCGTTTCCCCATCTCAGCCCAGAAAGCAGGTAGAACAACTTTTGTGGTGCCTTTCAGCTGCCTACCAAGGTAGTGTAAAAACTACCAACAGAATTCGTTCCTGGCACCTTCCCCGGTGGAGTTGTGCATGGGGTGTGTTTGGAACATTTTGTCACCGGCCGAGTCCAAAATTCAGCGGTTCCCCATCTCAGCCCAGAAAGCAGGTAGAACAACTTTTGTGGTGTCTTTCAGATGCCTACCAAGGTAGTGTAAAAACCACCAGGAGAACTCCTGTCTGGCACCTTCCCCGGTGGAGTTGTGCATGGGGTGTCTGTGAAACATTTTGTCACCGGCCGACTCCAAAAATCAGCGGTTCCCCATCTCAGCCCAGAAAGCAGGTAGAACAACTTTTGTGGTGTCTTTCAGATGCCTACCGGAGCAATGTAAAAACTACCAGGAGAACTCCTGTCTGGCACCTTCCCCGGTGGAGTTGTGCAGGGGGTGTGTTTGGAACATTTTATCACCAGCCGAGTCCAAAATTCAGCTGTTCCCCATCTCAGCCCAGAAAGCAGGTAGAACAACTTTTGTGGTGTCTTTCAGATGCCTACCAAGGTAGTGTAAAAACTACGAAGAGAACTCCTGTCTGGCACCTTCCCCGGTGGAGTTGTGCATGGGGTGTGTTTGGAACATTTTGTCACCGGCCGACTCCAAAATTCAGCGATTCCCCATCTCAGCCCAGAAAGCAGGTAGAACAACTTTTGTGGTGTCTTTCAGATGCCTACCAAGGTAGTGTAAAAACTACCAGGAGAACTCCTGTCTGGCACCTTCCCCGGTGGAGTTGTGCATGGGGTGTGTTTGGAACATTTTGTCACCAGCCGAGTCCAAAATTCAGCGGTTCCCCATCTCAGCCCAGAAAGCAGGTAGAACAACTTTTGTGGTGTCTTTCAGATGCCTACCAAGGTAGTGTAAAAACTACCAAGAGAACTCCTGTCTGGCACCTTCCCCGGTGGAGTTGTGCATGGGGTGTGTTTGGAACATTTTGTCACCAGCCGAGTCCAAAATTCAGCGTTTCCCCATCTCAGCCCAGAAAGCAGGTAGAACAACTTTTGTGGTGTCTTTCAGATGCCTACCGGAGCAATGTAAAAACTACCAGGAGAACTCCTGTCTGGCACCTTCCCCGGTGGAGTTGTGCATGGGGTGTGTTTGGAACATTTTGTCACCGGCCGACTCCAAAATTCAGCGGTTCCCCATCTCAGCCCAGAAAGCAGGTAGAACAACTTTTGTGGTGCCTTTCAGATGCCTACCAAGGTAGTGTAAAAACTACCAAGAGAACTCCTGTCTGGCACCTTCCCCGGTGGAGTTGTGCATGGGGTGTGTTTGGAACATTTTGTCAACGGCCGACTCCAAAATTCAGCGGTTCCCCATCTCAGCCCACAAAGCAGGTACAACAACTTTTCTTGTGCCTTTCAGCTGCCTACCAAGGTAGTGTAAAAACTACCAACAGAATTCGTTCCTGGCACCTTCCCCGGTGGAGTTGTGCATGGGGTGTCTGTGGAACATTTTGTCACCGGCCGAGTCCAAAATTCAGCGGTTCCCCATCTCAGCCCAGAAAGCAGGAAGAACAACTTTTGTGGTGCCTTTCAAATGCCTACCAAGGTAGTGTAAAAACCACCAGGAGAACTCCTGTCTGGCACCTTCCCCGGTGGAGTTGTGCATGGGGTGTCTGTGAAACATTTTGTCACCGGCCGACTCCAAAATTCAGCGGTTCCCCATCTCAGCCCAGAAAGCAGGTAGAACAACTTTTGTGGTGTCTTTCAGATGCCTACCGGAGCAATGTAAAAACTACCAGGAGAACTCCTGTCTGGCACCTTCCCCGGTGGAGTTGTGCAGGGGGTGTGTTTGGAACATTTTGTCACCAGCCGAGTCCAAAATTCAGCGGTTCCCCATCTCAGCCCAGAAAGCAGGTAGAACAACTTTTGTGGTGCCTTTCAGCTGCCTACCAAGGTAGTGTAAAAACTACCAGGAGAACTCCTGTCTGGCACCTTCCCCGGTGGAGTTGTGCATGGGGTGTGTTTGGAACATTTTGTCACCAGCCGACTCCAAAATTCAGCGTTTCCCCATCTCAGCCCAGAAAGCAGGTAGAACAACTTTTGTGGTGCCTTTCAGCTGCCTACCAAGGTAGTGTAAAAACTACCAACAGAATTCGTTCCTGGCACCTTCCCCGGTGGAGTTGTGCATGGGGTGTGTTTGGAACATTTTGTCACCGGCCGAGTCCAAAATTCAGCTGTTCCCCATCTCAGCCCAGAAAGCAGGTAGAACAACTTTTGTGGTGTCTTTCAGATGCCTACCAAGGTAGTGTAAAAACCACCAGGAGAACTCCTGTCTGGCACCTTCCCCGGTGGAGTTGTGCATGGGGTGTCTGTGAAACATTTTGTCACCGGCCGACTCCAAAAATCAGCGGTTCCCCATCTCAGCCCAGAAAGCAGGTAGAACAACTTTTGTGGTGTCTTTCAGATGCCTACCGGAGCAATGTAAAAACTACCAGGAGAACTCCTGTCTGGCACCTTCCCCGGTGGAGTTGTGCAGGGGGTGTGTTTGGAACATTTTATCACCAGCCGAGTCCAAAATTCAGCTGTTCCCCATCTCAGCCCAGAAAGCAGGTAGAACAACTTTTGTGGTGTCTTTCAGATGCCTACCAAGGTAGTGTAAAAACTACGAAGAGAACTCCTGTCTGGCACCTTCCCCGGTGGAGTTGTGCATGGGGTGTGTTTGGAACATTTTGTCACCGGCCGACTCCAAAATTCAGCGATTCCCCATCTCAGCCCAGAAAGCAGGTAGAACAACTTTTGTGGTGTCTTTCAGATGCCTACCAAGGTAGTGTAAAAACTACCAGGAGAACTCCTGTCTGGCACCTTCCCCGGTGGAGTTGTGCATGGGGTGTGTTTGGAACATTTTGTCACCAGCCGAGTCCAAAATTCAGCGTTTCCCCATCTCAGCCCAGAAAGCAGGTAGAACAACTTTTGTGGTGTCTTTCAGATGCCTACCAAGGTAGTGTAAAAACTACCAAGAGAACTCCTGTCTGGCACCTTCCCCGGTGGAGTTGTGCATGGGGTGTGTTTGGAACATTTTGTCACCAGCCGAGTCCAAAATTCAGCGTTTCCCCATCTCAGCCCAGAAAGCAGGTAGAACAACTTTTGTGGTGTCTTTCAGATGCCTACCGGAGCAATGTAAAAACTACCAGGAGAACTCCTGTCTGGCACCTTCCCCGGTGGAGTTGTGCATGGGGTGTGTTTGGAACATTTTGTCACCAGCCGACTCCAAAATTCAGCGTTTCCCCATCTCAGCCCAGAAAGCAGGTAGAACAACTTTTGTGGTGTCTTTTAGATGCCTACCAAGGTAGTGTAAAAACTACCAAGAGAACTCCTGTCTGGCACCTTCCCCGGTGGAGTTGTGCATGGGGTGTGTTTGGAACATTTTGTCACCGGCCGAGTCCAAAATTCAGCGGTTCCCCATCTCAGCCCAGAAAGCAGGTAGAACAACTTTTGTGGTGCCTTTCAGATGCCTACCAAGGTAGTGTAAAAACTACCAAGAGAACTCCTGTCTGGCACCTTCCCCGGTGGAGTTGTGCATGGGGTGTGTTTGGAACATTTTGTCAACGGCCGACTCCAAAATTCAGCGTTTCCGCATCTCAGCCCACAAAGCAGGTACAACAACTTTTCTTGTGCCTTTCAGCTGCCTACCAAGGTAGTGTAAAAACTACCAACAGAATTCGTTCCTGGCACCTTCCCCGGTGGAGTTGTGCATGGGGTGTCTGTGGAACATTTTGTCACCGGCCGACTTCAAAATTCAGCGGTTCCCCATCTCAGCCCAGAAAGCAGGAAGAACAACTTTTGTGGTGCCTTTCAAATGCCTACCAAGGTAGTGTAAAAACCACCAGGAGAACTCCTGTCTGGCACCTTCCCCGGTGGAGATGTGCATGGGGTGTCTGTGAAACATTTTGTCACCGGCCGACTCCAAAATTCAGCGGTTCCCCATCTCAGCCCAGAAAGCAGGTAGAACAACTTTTGTGGTGTCTTTCAGATGCCTACCAAGGTAGTGTAAAAACTACCAGGAGAACTCCTGTCTGGCACCTTCCCCGGTGGAGTTGTGCATGGGGTGTGTTTGGAACATTTTGTCACCGGCCGACTCCAAAATTCAGCGATTCCCCATCTCAGCCCAGAAAGCAGGTAGAACAACTTTTGTGGTGTCTTTCAGATGCCTACCAAGGTAGTGTAAAAACTACCAGGAGAACTCCTGTCTGGCACCTTCCCCGGTGGAGTTGTGCATGGGGTGTGTTTGGAACATTTTGTCACCGGCCGACTCCAAAATTCAGCGGTTCCCCATCTCAGCCCAGAAAGCAGGTAGAACAACTTTTGTGGTGCCTTTCAGATGCCTACCAAGGTAGTGTAAAAACTACCAAGAGAACTCCTGTCTGGCACCTTCCCCGGTGGAGTTGTGCATGGGGTGTGTTTGGAACATTTTGTCAACGGCCGACTCCAAAATTCAGCGGTTCCCCATCTCAGCCCACAAAGCAGGTACAACAACTTTTCTTGTGCCTTTCAGCTGCCTACCAAGGTAGTGTAAAAACTACCAACAGAATTCGTTCCTGGCACCTTCCCCGGTGGAGTTGTGCATGGGGTGTCTGTGGAACATTTTGTCACCGGCCGAGTCCAAAATTCAGCGGTTCCCCATCTCAGCCCAGAAAGCAGGAAGAACAACTTTTGTGGTGCCTTTCAAATGCCTACCAAGGTAGTGTAAAAACCACCAGGAGAACTCCTGTCTGGCACCTTCCCCGGTGGAGTTGTGCATGGGGTGTCTGTGAAACATTTTGTCACCGGCCGACTCCAAAATTCAGCGGTTCCCCATCTCAGCCCAGAAAGCAGGTAGAACAACTTTTGTGGTGTCTTTCAGATGCCTACCGGAGCAATGTAAAAACTACCAGGAGAACTCCTGTCTGGCACCTTCCCCGGTGGAGTTGTGCAGGGGGTGTGTTTGGAACATTTTGTCACCAGCCGAGTCCAAAATTCAGCGGTTCCCCATCTCAGCCCAGAAAGCAGGTAGAACAACTTTTGTGGTGCCTTTCAGCTGCCTACCAAGGTAGTGTAAAAACTACCAAGAGAACTCCTGTCTGGCACCTTCCCCGGTGGAGTTGTGCATGGGGTGTGTTTGGAACATTTTGTCACCGGCCGAGTCCAAAATTCAGCGGTTCCCCATCTCAGCCCAGAAAGCAGGAAGAACAACATTTTCGGTGCCTTTCAAATGCCTACCAAGGTAGTGTAAAAACTACCAGGAGAACTCCTGTCTGGCACCTTCCCCGGTGGAGTTGTGCATGGGGTGTGTTTGGAACATTTTGTCACCAGCCGACTCCAAAATTCAGGGTTTCCCCATCTCAGCCCAGAAAGCAGGTAGAACAACTTTTGTGGTGCCTTTCAGCTGCCTACCAAGGTAGTGTAAAAACTACCAACAGAATTCGTTCCTGGCACCTTCCCCGGTGGAGTTGTGCATGGGGTGTGTTTGGAACATTTTGTCACCGGCCGAGTCCAAAATTCAGCTGTTCCCCATCTCAGCCCAGAAAGCAGGTAGAACAACTTTTGTGGTGTCTTTCAGATGCCTACCAAGGTAGTGTAAAAACTACCAGGAGAACTCCTGTCTGGCACCTTCCCCGGTGGAGTTGTGCAGGGGGTGTGTTTGGAACATTTTGTCACCAGCCGAGTCCAAAATTCAGCGTTTCCCCATCTCAGCCCAGAAAGCAGGTAGAACAACTTTTGTGGTGTCTTTCAGATGCCTACCAAGGTAGTGTAAAAACTACTAAGAGAACTCCTGTCTGGCACCTTCCCCGGTGGAGTTGTGCATGGGGTGTGTTTGGAACATTTTGTCACCAGCCGACTCCAAAATTCAGCGGTTCCCCATCTCAGCCCAGAAAGCAGGTAGAACAACTTTTCTTGTGCCTTTCAGCTGCCTACCAAGGTAGTGTAAAAACTACCAAGAGAATTCGTTCCTGGCACCTTCCCCGGTGGAGTTGTGCATGGGGTGTCTGTGGAACATTTTGTCACCGGCCGAGTCCAAAATTCAGCTGTTCCCCATCTCAGCCCAGAAAGCAGGTAGAACAACTTTTGTGGTGTCTTTCAGATGCCTACCAAGGTAGTGTAAAAACTACCAGGAGAACTCCTGTCTGGCACCTTCCCCGGTGGAGTTGTGCATGGGGTGTGTTTGGAACATTTTGTCACCAGCCGAGTCCAAAATTCAGCGTTTCCCCCTCTCAGCCCAGAAAGCAGGTAGAACAACTTTTGTGGTGTCTTTCAGATGCCTACCAAGGTAGTGTAAAAACTACCAGGAGAACTCCTGTCTGGCACCTTCCCCGGTGGAGTTGTGCATGGGGTGTGTTTGGAACATTTTGTCACCAGCCGAGTCCAAAATTCAGCGGTTCCCCATCTCAGCCCAGAAAGCAGGTAGAACATCTTTTGTGGTGCCTTTCAGCTGCCTACCGGATCAATGTAAAAAACTACCAGGAGAACTCCTGTCTGGCACCTTCCCCGGTGGAGTTGTGCAGGGGGTGTGTTTGGAACATTTTGCCACCAGCCGACTCCAAAATTCAGCGGTTCCCCATCTCAGCCCAGAAAGCAGGTAGAACAACTTTTGTGGTGCCTTTCAAATGCCTACCAAGGTAGTGTAAAAACCACCAGGAGAACTCCTGTCTGGCACCTTCCCCGGTGGAGTTGTGCATGGGGTGTCTGTGAAACATTTTGTCACCGGCCGACTCCAAAAATCAGCGGTTCCCCATCTCAGCCCAGAAAGCAGGTAGAACAACTTTTGTGGTGTCTTTCAGATGCCTACCGGAGCAATGTAAAAACTACCAGGAGAACTCCTGTCTGGCACCTTCCCCGGTGGAGTTGTGCAGGGGGTGTGTTTGGAACATTTTATCACCAGCCGAGTCCAAAATTCAGCTGTTCCCCATCTCAGCCCAGAAAGCAGGTAGAACAACTTTTGTGGTGTCTTTCAGATGCCTACCAAGGTAGTGTAAAAACTACCAAGAGAACTCCTGTCTGGCACCTTCCCCGGTGGAGTTGTGCATGGGGTGTGTTTGGAACATTTTGTCAACGGCCGACTCCAAAATTCAGCGATTCCCCATCTCAGCCCAGAAAGCAGGTAGAACAACTTTTGTGGTGTCTTTCAGATGCCTACCAAGGTAGTGTAAAAACTACCAGGAGAACTCCTGTCTGGCACCTTCCCCGGTGGAGTTGTGCATGGGGTGTCTGTGAAACATTTTGTCACCGGCCGACTCCAAAATTCAGCGGTTCCCCATCTCAGCCCAGAAAGCAGGTAGAACAACTTTTGTGGTGTCTTTCAGATGCCTACCAAGGTAGTGTAAAAACTACCAAGAGAACTCCTGTCTGGCACCTTCCCCGGTGGAGTTGTGCATGGGGTGTGTTTGGAACATTTTGTCACCAGCCGAGTCCAAAATTCAGCGTTTCCCCATCTCAGCCCAGAAAGCAGGTAGAACAACTTTTGTGGTGTCTTTCAGATGCCTACCGGAGCAATGTAAAAACTACCAGGAGAACTCCTGTCTGGCACCTTCCGTGGTGGAGTTGTGCATGGGGTGTGTTTGGAACATTTTGTCACCGGCCGAGTCCAAAATTCAGCGGTTCCCCATCTCAGCCCAGAAAGCAGGTACAACAACTTTTGTGGTGTCTTTTAGATGCCTACCAAGGTAGTGTAAAAACTACCAAGAGAACTCCTGTCTGGCACCTTCCCCGGTGGAGTTGTGCATGGGGTGTGTTTGGAACATTTTGTCACCGGCCGAGTCCAAAATTCAGCGGTTCCCCATCTCAGCCCAGAAAGCAGGTAGAACAACTTTTGTGGTGCCTTTCAGATGCCTACCAAGGTAGTGTAAAAACTACCAGGAGAACTCCTGTCTGGCACCTTCCCCGGTGGAGTTGTGCATGGGGTGTGTTTGGAACATTTTGTCAACGGCCGACTCCAAAATTCAGCGTTTCCGCATCTCAGCCCACAAAGCAGGTACAACAACTTTTCTTGTGCCTTTCAGCTGCCTACCAAGGTAGTGTAAAAACTACCAACAGAATTCGTTCCTGGCTCCTTCGCCGGTGGAGTTGTGCATGGGGTGTCTGTGGAACATTTTGTCACCGGCCGACTCCAAAATTCAGCGGTTCCCCATCTCAGCCCAGAAAGCAGGAAGAACAACTTTTGTGGTGCCTTTCAAATGCCTACCAAGGTAGTGTAAAAACCACCAGGAGAACTCCTGTCTGGCACCTTCCCCGGTGGAGATGTGCATGGGGTGTCTGTGAAACATTTTGTCACCGGCCGACTCCAAAATTCAGCGGTTCCCCATCTCAGCCCAGAAAGCAGGTAGAACAACTTTTGTGGTGTCTTTCAGATGCCTACCAAGGTAGTGTAAAAACTACCAGGAGAACTCCTGTCTGGCACCTTCCCCGGTGGAGTTGTGCATGGGGTGTGTTTGGAACATTTTGTCACCGGCCGACTCCAAAATTCAGCGATTCCCCATCTCAGCCCAGAAAGCAGGTAGAACAACTTTTGTGGTGTCTTTCAGATGCCTACCGGAGCAATGTAAAAACTACCAGGAGAACTCCTGTCTGGCACCTTCCCCGGTGGAGTTGTGCAGGGGGTGTGTTTGGAACATTTTGTCACCAGCCGAGTCCAAAATTCAGCGGTTCCCCATCTCAGCCCAGAAAGCAGGTAGAACAACTTTTGTGGTGCCTTTCAGCTGCCTACCAAGGTAGTGTAAAAACTACCAAGAGAACTCCTGTCTGGCACCTTCCCCGGTGGAGTTGTGCATGGGGTGTGTTTGGAACATTTTGTCACCGGCCGAGTCCAAAATTCAGCGGTTCCCCATCTCAGCCCACAAAGCAGGTAGAACAACTTTTCTTGTGCCTTTCAGCTGCCTACCAAGGTAGTGTAAAAACTACCAGGAGAACTCCTGTCTGGCACCTTCCCCGGTGGAGTTGTGCATGGGGTGTGTTTGGAACATTTTGTCACCAGCCGACTCCAAAATTCAGAGTTTCCCCATCTCAGCCCAGAAAGCAGGTAGAACAACTTTTGTGGTGCCTTTCAGCTGCCTACCAAGGTAGTGTAAAAACTACCAACAGAATTCGTTCCTGGCACCTTCCCCGGTGGAGTTGTGCATGGGGTGTGTTTGGAACATTTTGTCACCGGCCGAGTCCAAAATTCAGCGGTTCCCCATCTCAGCCCAGAAAGCAGGTAGAACAACTTTTGTGGTGTCTTTCAGATGCCTACCAAGGTAGTGTAAAAACTACCAGGAGAACTCCTGTCTGGCACCTTCCCCGGTGGAGTTGTGCAGGGGGTGTGTTTGGAACATTTTGTCACCGGCCGAGTCCAAAATTCAGCGGTTCCCCATCTCAGCCCACAAAGCAGGTAGAACAACTTTTCTTGTGCCTTTCAGCTGCCTACCAAGGTAGTGTAAAAACTACCAACAGAATTCGTTCCTGGCACCTTCCCCGGTGGAGTTGTGCATGGGGTGTGTTTGGAACATTTTGTCACCGGCCGAGTCCAAAATTCAGCGGTTCCCCATCTCAGCCCAGAAAGCAGGTAGAACAACTTTTCTTGTGCCTTTCAGCTGCCTACCAAGGTAGTGTAAAAACTACCAAGAGAATTCGTTCCTGGCACCTTCCCCGGTGGAGTTGTGCATGGGGTGTCTGTGGAACATTTTGTCACCAGCCGAGTCCAAAATTCAGCGGTTCCCCATCTCAGCCCAGAAAGCAGGTAGAACAACTTTTGTGGTGTCTTTCAGGTGCCTACCGGAGCAATGTAAAAACTACCAGGAGAACTCCTGTCTGGCACCTTCCCCGGTGGAGTTGTGCAGGGGGTGTCTGTGAAACATTTTGTCACCGGCCGACTCCAAAAATCAGCGGTTCCCCATCTCAGCCCAGAAAGCTGGTAGAACAACTTTTGTGGTGTCTTTCAGATGCCTACCGGAGCAATGTAAAAACTACCAGGAGAACTCCTGTCTGGCACCTTCCGTGGTGGAGTTGTGCATGGGGTGTGTTTGGAACATTTTGTCACCGGCCGAGTCCAAAATTCAGCTGTTCCCCATCTCAGCCCAGAAAGCAGGTAGAACAACTTTTGTGGTGTCTTTCAGATGCCTACCAAGGTAGTGTAAAAACCACCAGGAGAACTCCTGTCTGGCACCTTCCCCGGTGGAGTTGTGCATGGGGTGTCTGTGAAACATTTTGTCACCGGCCGACTCCAAAAATCAGCGGTTCCCCATCTCAGCCCAGAAAGCAGGTAGAACAACTTTTGTGGTGTCTTTCAGATGCCTACCAGAGCAATGTAAAAACTACCAGGAGAACTCCTGTCTGGCACCTTCCCCGGTGGAGTTGTGCAGGGGGTGTGTTTGGAACATTTTATCACCAGCCGAGTCCAAAATTCAGCTGTTCCCCATCTCAGCCCAGAAAGCAGGTAGAACATCTTTTGTGGTGCCTTTCAGCTGCCTACCGGATCAATGTAAAAACTACCAGGAGAACTCCTGTCTGGCACCTTCCGTGGTGGAGTTGTGCAGGGGGTGTGTTTGGAACATTTTATCACCAGCCGAGTCCAAAATTCAGCGGTTCCCCATCTCAGCCCAGAAAGCAGGTAGAACAACTTTTGTGGTGTCTTTCAGATGCCTACCGGAGCAATGTAAAAACTACCAGGAGAACTCCTGTCTGGCACCTTCCCCGGTGGAGTTGTGCGTGGGGTGTGTTTGGAACATTTTGTCACCAGCCGAGTCCAAAATTCAGCGGTTCCCCATCTCAGCCCAGAAAGCAGGTAGAACAACTTTTGTGGTGTCTTTCAGATGCCTACCAAGGTAGTGTAAAAACTACCAGGAGAACTCCTGTCTGGCACCTTCCCCGGTGGAGTTGTGCAGGGGGTGTGTTTGGAACATTTTGTCACCGGCCGAGTCCAAAATTCAGCGGTTCCCCATCTCAGCCCACAAAGCAGGTAGAACAACTTTTCTTGTGCCTTTCAGCTGCCTACCAAGGTAGTGTAAAAACTACCAACAGAATTCGTTCCTGGCACCTTCCCCGGTGGAGTTGTGCATGGGGTGTGTTTGGAACATTTTGTCACCGGCCGAGTCCAAAATTCAGCGGTTCCCCATCTCAGCCCAGAAAGCAGGTAGAACAACTTTTGTGGTGCCTTTCAGCTGCCTACCAAGGTAGTGTAAAAACTACCAAGAGAATTCGTTCCTGGCACCTTCCCCGGTGGAGTTGTGCATGGGGTGTGTTTGGAACATTTTGTCACCGGCCGAGTCCAAAATTCAGCGGTTCCCCATCTCAGCCCACAAAGCAGGTAGAACAACTTTTCTTGTGCCTTTCAGCTGCCTACCAAGGTAGTGTAAAAACTACCAAGAGAATTCGTTCCTGGCACCTTCCCCGGTGGAGTTGTGCATGGGGTGTCTGTGGAACATTTTGTCACCGGCCGAGTCCAAAATTCAGCGGTTCCCCATCTCAGCCCAGAAAGCAGGTAGAACAACTTTTGTGGTGTCTTTCAGATGCCTACCGGAGCAATGTAAAAACTACCAGGAGAACTCCTGTCTGGCACCTTCCCCGGTGGAGTTGTGCAGGGGGTGTGTTTGGAACATTTTGTCACCAGCCGAGTCCAAAATTCAGCGGTTCCCCATCTCAGCCCAGAAAGCAGGAAGAACAACATTTTCGGTGCCTTTCAAATGCCTACCAAGGTAGTGTAAAAACCACCAGGAGAACTCCTGTCTGGCACCTTCCCCGGTGGAGTTGTGCATGGGGTGTCTGTGAAACATTTTGTCACCGGCCGACTCCAAAAATCAGCGGTTCCCCATCTCAGCCCAGAAAGCAGGTAGAACAACTTTTGTGGTGTCTTTCAGATGCCTACCGGAGCAATGTAAAAACTACCAGGAGAACTCCTGTCTGGCACCTTCCCCGGTGGAGTTGTGCAGGGGGTGTGTTTGGAACATTTTGCCACCAGCCGACTCCAAAATTCAGCGTTTCCCCATCTCAGCCCAGAAAGCAGGTAGAACAACTTTTGTGGTGCCTTTCAAATGCCTACCAAGGTAGTGTAAAAACCACCAGGAGAACTCCTGTCTGGCACCTTCCCCGGTGGAGTTGTGCAGGGGGTGTGTTTGGAACATTTTGTCAACGGCCGACTCCAAAATTCAGCGTTTCCGCATCTCAGCCCACAAAGCAGGTACAACAACTTTTCTTGTGCCTTTCAGCTGCCTACCAAGGTAGTGTAAAAACTACCAACAGAATTCGTTCCTGGCTCCTTCGCCGGTGGAGTTGTGCATGGGGTGTCTGTGGAACATTTTGTCACCGGCCGACTCCAAAATTCAGCGGTTCCCCATCTCAGCCCAGAAAGCAGGAAGAACAACTTTTGTGGTGCCTCTCAAATGCCTACCAAGGTAGTGTAAAAACCACCAGGAGAACTCCTGTCTGGCACCTTCCCCGGTGGAGTTGTGCATGGGGTGTCTGTGAAACATTTTGTCACCGGCCGACTCCAAAATTCAGCGGTTCCCCATCTCAGCCCAGAAAGCAGGTAGAACAACTTTTGTGGTGTCTTTCAGATGCCTACCAAGGTAGTGTAAAAACTACCAACAGAATTCGTTCCTGGCACCTTCCCCGGTGGAGTTGTGCATGGGGTGTGTTTGGAACATTTTGTCACCGGCCGACTCCAAAATTCAGCGATTCCCCATCTCAGCCCAGAAAGCAGGTAGAACAACTTTTGTGGTGTCTTTCAGATGCCTACCAAGGTAGTGTAAAAACTACCAGGAGAACTCCTGTCTGGCACCTTCCGTGGTGGAGTTGTGCATGGGGTGTGTTTGGAACATTTTGTCACCGGCCGACTCCAAAATTCAGCGGTTCCCCATCTCAGCCCAGAAAGCAGGTAGAACAACTTTTTTGGTGCCTTTCAGATGCCTACCAAGGTAGTGTAAAAACTACCAAGAGAACTCCTGTCTGGCACCTTCCCCGGTGGAGTTGTGCATGGGGTGTGTTTGGAACATTTTGTCACCAGCCGAGTCCAAAATTCAGCGGTTCCCCATCTCAGCCCACAAAGCAGGTACAACAACTTTTCTTGTGCCTTTCAGCTGCCTACCAAGGTAGTGTAAAAACTACCAACAGAATTCGTTCCTGGCACCTTCCCCGGTGGAGTTGTGCATGGGGTGTCTGTGGAACATTTTGTCACCGGCCGAGTCCAAAATTCAGCGGTTCCCCATCTCAGCCCAGAAAGCAGGAAGAACAACTTTTGTGGTGCCTTTCAAATGCCTACCAAGGTAGTGTAAAAACCACCAGGAGAACTCCTGTCTGGCACCTTCCCCGGTGGAGTTGTGCATGGGGTGTCTGTGAAACATTTTGTCACCGGCCGACTCCAAAATTCAGCGGTTCCCCATCTCAGCCCAGAAAGCAGGTAGAACAACTTTTGTGGTGTCTTTCAGATGCCTACCGGAGCAATGTAAAAACTACCAGGAGAACTCCTGTCTGGCACCTTCCCCGGTGGAGTTGTGCAGGGGGTGTGTTTGGAACATTTTGTCACCAGCCGAGTCCAAAATTCAGCGGTTCCCCATCTCAGCCCAGAAAGCAGGTAGAACAACTTTTGTGGTGCCTTTCAGCTGCCTACCAAGGTAGTGTAAAAACTACCAAGAGAACTCCTGTCTGGCACCTTCCCCGGTGGAGTTGTGCATGGGGTGTGTTTGGAACATTTTGTCACCGGCCGAGTCCAAAATTCAGCGGTTCCCCATCTCAGCCCAGAAAGCAGGAAGAACAACATTTTCGGTGCCTTTCAAATGCCTACCAAGGTAGTGTAAAAACTACCAGGAGAACTCCTGTCTGGCACCTTCCCCGGTGGAGTTGTGCATGGGGTGTGTTTGGAACATTTTGTCACCAGCCGACTCCAAAATTCAGCGGTTCCCCATCTCAGCCCAGAAAGCAGGTAGAACAACTTTTGTGGTGCCTTTCAGCTGCCTACCAAGGTAGTGTAAAAACTACCAACAGAATTCGTTCCTGGCACCTTCCCCGGTGGAGTTGTGCATGGGGTGTGTTTGGAACATTTTGTCACCGGCCGAGTCCAAAATTCAGCTGTTCCCCATCTCAGCCCAGAAAGCAGGTAGAACAACTTTTGTGGTGTCTTTCAGATGCCTACCAAGGTAGTGTAAAAACTACCAGGGGAACTCCTGTCTGGCACCTTCCCCGGTGGAGTTGTGCATGGGGTGTGTTTGGAACATTTTGTCACCAGCCGAGTCCAAAATTCAGCGGTTCCCCATCTCAGCCCAGAAAGCAGGTAGAACAACTTTTGTGGTGTCTTTCAGATGCCTACCAAGGTAGTGTAAAAACTACTAAGAGAACTCCTGTCTGGCACCTTCCCCGGTGGAGTTGTGCATGGGGTGTGTTTGGAACATTTTGTCACCAGCCGACTCCAAAATTCAGCGGTTCCCCATCTCAGCCCAGAAAGCAG
The DNA here is from genome assembly GCF_023634085.1 of Falco cherrug. Taxonomy (NCBI): domain Eukaryota; kingdom Metazoa; phylum Chordata; class Aves; order Falconiformes; family Falconidae; genus Falco; species Falco cherrug. The sequence continues at coordinate 1,875,627 of NW_026599434.1, forward strand.
GTAGAACAACTTTTCTTGTGCCTTTCAGCTGCCTACCAAGGTAGTGTAAAAACTACCAAGAGAATTCGTTCCTGGCACCTTCCCCGGTGGAGTTGTGCATGGGGTGTCTGTGGAACATTTTGTCACCGGCCGAGTCCAAAATTCAGCGGTTCCCCATCTCAGCCCAGAAAGCAGGTAGAACAACTTTTGTGGTGTCTTTCAGATGCCTACCAAGGTAGTGTAAAAACTACCAGGAGAACTCCTGTCTGGCACCTTCCCCGGTGGAGTTGTGCAGGGGGTGTGTTTGGAACATTTTGTCACCGGCCGAGTCCAAAATTCAACGTTTCCCCCTCTCAGCCCAGAAAGCAGGTAGAACAACTTTTGTGGTGTCTTTCAGATGCCTACCAAGGTAGTGTAAAAACTACCAGGAGAACTCCTGTCTGGCACCTTCCCCGGTGGAGTTGTGCATGGGGTGTGTTTGGAACATTTTGTCACCAGCCGAGTCCAAAATTCAGCGGTTCCCCATCTCAGCCCAGAAAGCAGGTAGAACATCTTTTGTGGTGCCTTTCAGCTGCCTACCGGATCAATGTAAAAACTACCAGGAGAACTCCTGTCTGGCACCTTCCCCGGTGGAGTTGTGCAGGGGGTGTGTTTGGAACATTTTGCCACCAGCCGACTCCAAAATTCAGCGGTTCCCCATCTCAGCCCAGAAAGCAGGTAGAACAACTTTTGTGGTGCCTTTCAAATGCCTACCAAGGTAGTGTAAAAACCACCAGGAGAACTCCTGTCTGGCACCTTCCCCGGTGGAGTTGTGCATGGGGTGTCTGTGAAACATTTTGTCACCGGCCGACTCCAAAAATCAGCGGTTCCCCATCTCAGCCCAGAAAGCAGGTAGAACAACTTTTGTGGTGTCTTTCAGATGCCTACCGGAGCAATGTAAAAACTACCAGGAGAACTCCTGTCTGGCACCTTCCCCGGTGGAGTTGTGCAGGGGGTGTGTTTGGAACATTTTATCACCAGCCGAGTCCAAAATTCAGCTGTTCCCCATCTCAGCCCAGAAAGCAGGTAGAACAACTTTTGTGGTGTCTTTCAGATGCCTACCAAGGTAGTGTAAAAAGTACGAAGAGAACTCCTGTCTGGCACCTTCCCCGGTGGAGTTGTGCATGGGGTGTGTTTGGAACATTTTGTCACCGGCCGACTCCAAAATTCAGCGATTCCCCATCTCAGCCCAGAAAGCAGGTAGAACAACTTTTGTGGTGTCTTTCAGATGCCTACCAAGGTAGTGTAAAAACTACCAGGAGAACTCCTGTCTGGCACCTTCCCCGGTGGAGTTGTGCATGGGGTGTGTTTGGAACATTTTGTCACCGGCCGAGTCCAAAATTCAGCGTTTCCCCATCTCAGCCCAGAAAGCAGGTAGAACAACTTTTGTGGTGTCTTTCAGATGCCTACCAAGGTAGTGTAAAAACTACCAGGAGAACTCCTGTCTGGCACCTTCCCCGGTGGAGTTGTGCATGGGGTGTGTTTGGAACATTTTGTCACCAGCCGAGTCCAAAATTCAGCGTTTCCCCATCTCAGCCCAGAAAGCAGGTAGAACAACTTTTGTGGTGTCTTTCAGATGCCTACCGGAGCAATGTAAAAACTACCAGGAGAACTCCTGTCTGGCACCTTCCCCGGTGGAGTTGTGCAGGGGGTGTGTTTGGAACATTTTGTCACCAGCCGAGTCCAAAATTCAGCGGTTCCCCATCTCAGCCCACAAAGCAGGTAGAACAACTTTTCTTGTGCCTTTCAGCTGCCTACCAAGGTAGTGTAAAAACTACCAACAGAATTCGTTCCTGGCACCTTCCCCGGTGGAGTTGTGCATGGGGTGTGTTTGGAACATTTTGTCACCGGCCGAGTCCAAAATTCAGCGGTTCCCCATCTCAGCCCACAAAGCAGGTAGAACAACTTTTCTTGTGCCTTTCAGCTGCCTACCAAGGTAGTGTAAAAACTACCAAGAGAATTCGTTCCTGGCACCTTCCCCGGTGGAGTTGTGCATGGGGTGTCTGTGGAACATTTTGTCACCGGCCGAGTCCAAAATTCAGCGGTTCCCCATCTCAGCCCAGAAAGCAGGTAGAACAACTTTTGTGGTGTCTTTCAGATGCCTACCGGAGCAATGTAAAAACTACCAGGAGAACTCCTGTCTGGCACCTTCCCCGGTGGAGTTGTGCAGGGGGTGTCTGTGAAACATTTTGTCACCGGCCGACTCCAAAAATCAGCGGTTCCCCATCTCAGCCCAGAAAGCTGGTAGAACAACTTTTGTGGTGTCTTTCAGATGCCTACCAAGGTAGTGTAAAAACTACTAAGAGAACTCCTGTCTGGCACCTTCCCCGGTGGAGTTGTGCATGGGGTGTGTTTGGAACATTTTGTCACCGGCCGAGTCCAAAATTCAGCTGTTCCCCATCTCAGCCCAGAAAGCAGGTAGAACAACTTTTGTGGTGTCTTTCAGATGCCTACCAAGGTAGTGTAAAAACCACCAGGAGAACTCCTGTCTGGCACCTTCCCCGGTGGAGTTGTGCATGGGGTGTCTGTGAAACATTTTGTCACCGGCCGACTCCAAAAATCAGCGGTTCCCCATCTCAGCCCAGAAAGCAGGTAGAACAACTTTTGTGGTGTCTTTCAGATGCCTACCGGAGCAATGTAAAAACTACCAGGAGAACTCCTGTCTGGCACCTTCCCCGGTGGAGTTGTGCAGGGGGTGTGTTTGGAACATTTTATCACCAGCCGAGTCCAAAATTCAGCTGTTCCCCATCTCAGCCCAGAAAGCAGGTAGAACATCTTTTGTGGTGCCTTTCAGCTGCCTACCGGATCAATGTAAAAACTACCAGGAGAACTCCTGTCTGGCACCTTCCCCGGTGGAGTTGTGCAGGGGGTGTGTTTGGAACATTTTGCCACCAGCCGACTCCAAAACTCAGCGTTTCCCCATCTCAGCCCAGAAAGCAGGTAGAACAACTTTTGTGGTGCCTTTCAAATGCCTACCAAGGTAGTGTAAAAACCACCAGGAGAACTCCTGTCTGGCACCTTCCCCGGTGGAGTTGTGCATGGGGTGTGTTTGGAACATTTTGTCAACGGCCGACTCCAAAATTCAGCGTTTCCGCATCTCAGCCCACAAAGCAGGTACAACAACTTTTCTTGTGCCTTTCAGCTGCCTACCAAGGTAGTGTAAAAACTACCAACAGAATTCGTTCCTGGCTCCTTCGCCGGTGGAGTTGTGCATGGGGTGTCTGTGGAACATTTTGTCACCGGCCGACTCCAAAATTCAGCGGTTCCCCATCTCAGCCCAGAAAGCAGGAAGAACAACTTTTGTGGTGCCTTTCAAATGCCTACCAAGGTAGTGTAAAAACCACCAGGAGAACTCCTGTCTGGCACCTTCCCCGGTGGAGTTGTGCATGGGGTGTGTTTGGAACATTTTGTCACCGGCCGACTCCAAAATTCAGCGATTCCCCATCTCAGCCCAGAAAGCAGGTAGAACAACTTTTGTGGTGCCTTTCAGCTGCCTACCAAGGTAGTGTAAAAACTACCAGGAGAACTCCTGTCTGGCACCTTCCGTGGTGGAGTTGTGCATGGGGTGTGTTTGGAACATTTTGTCACCGGCCGACTCCAAAATCCAGCGGTTCCCCATCTCAGCCCAGAAAGCAGGTAGAACAACTTTTTTGGTGCCTTTCAGATGCCTACCAAGGTAGTGTAAAAACTACCAAGAGAACTCCTGTCTGGCACCTTCCCCGGTGGAGTTGTGCATGGGGTGTGTTTGGAACATTTTGTCAACGGCCGACTCCAAAATTCAGCGGTTCCCCATCTCAGCCCACAAAGCAGGTACAACAACTTTTCTTGTGCCTTTCAGCTGCCTACCAAGGTAGTGTAAAAACTACCAACAGAATTCGTTCCTGGCACCTTCCCCGGTGGAGTTGTGCATGGGGTGTCTGTGGAACATTTTGTCACCGGCCGAGTCCAAAATTCAGCGGTTCCCCATCTCAGCCCAGAAAGCAGGAAGAACAACTTTTGTGGTGCCTTTCAAATGCCTACCAAGGTAGTGTAAAAACCACCAGGAGAACTCCTGTCTGGCACCTTCCCCGGTGGAGTTGTGCATGGGGTGTCTGTGAAACATTTTGTCACCGGCCGACTCCAAAATTCAGCGGTTCCCCATCTCAGCCCAGAAAGCAGGTAGAACAACTTTTGTGGTGTCTTTCAGATGCCTACCGGAGCAATGTAAAAACTACCAGGAGAACTCCTGTCTGGCACCTTCCCCGGTGGAGTTGTGCAGGGGGTGTGTTTGGAACATTTTGTCACCAGCCGACTCCAAAATTCAGCGGTTCCCCATCTCAGCCCAGAAAGCAGGTAGAACAACTTTTGTGGTGCCTTTCAGCTGCCTACCAAGGTAGTGTAAAAACTACCAAAAGAACTCCTGTCTGGCACCTTCCCCGGTGGAGTTGTGCATGGGGTGTGTTTGGAACATTTTGTCACCGGCCGAGTCCAAAATTCAGCGGTTCCCCATCTCAGCCCAGAAAGCAGGAAGAACAACATTTTCGGTGCCTTTCAAATGCCTACCAAGGTAGTGTAAAAACTACCAGGAGAACTCCTGTCTGGCACCTTCCCCGGTGGAGTTGTGCATGGGGTGTGTTTGGAACATTTTGTCACCAGCCGACTCCAAAATTCAGCGTTTCCCCATCTCAGCCCAGAAAGCAGGTAGAACAACTTTTGTGGTGCCTTTCAGCTGCCTACCAAGGTAGTGTAAAAACTACCAACAGAATTCGTTCCTGGCACCTTCCCCGGTGGAGTTGTGCATGGGGTGTGTTTGGAACATTTTGTCACCGGCCGAGTCCAAAATTCAGCTGTTCCCCATCTCAGCCCAGAAAGCAGGTAGAACAACTTTTGTGGTGTCTTTCAGATGCCTACCAAGGTAGTGTAAAAACTACCAGGAGAACTCCTGTCTGGCACCTTCCCCGGTGGAGTTGTGCATGGGGTGTGTTTGGAACATTTTGTCACCAGCCGAGTCCAAAATTCAGCGGTTCCCCATCTCAGCCCAGAAAGCAGGTAGAACAACTTTTGTGGTGTCTTTCAGATGCCTACCAAGGTAGTGTAAAAACTACTAAGAGAACTCCTGTCTGGCACCTTCCCCGGTGGAGTTGTGCAGGGGGTGTGTTTGGAACATTTTGTCACCAGCCGACTCCAAAATTCAGCGGTTCCCCATCTCAGCCCAGAAAGCAGGTAGAACAACTTTTCTTGTGCCTTTCAGCTGCCTACCAAGGTAGTGTAAAAACTACCAAGAGAATTCGTTCCTGGCACCTTCCCCGGTGGAGTTGTGCATGGGGTGTCTGTGGAACATTTTGTCACCGGCCGAGTCCAAAATTCAGCGGTTCCCCATCTCAGCCCAGAAAGCAGGTAGAACAACTTTTGTGGTGTCTTTCAGATGCCTACCAAGGTAGTGTAAAAACTACCAGGAGAACTCCTGTCTGGCACCTTCCCCGGTGGAGTTGTGCAGGGGGTGTGTTTGGAACATTTTGTCACCAGCCGAGTCCAAAATTCAGCGTTTCCCCCTCTCAGCCCAGAAAGCAGGTAGAACAACTTTTGTGGTGTCTTTCAGATGCCTACCAAGGTAGTGTAAAAACTACCAGGAGAACTCCTGTCTGGCACCTTCCCCGGTGGAGTTGTGCATGGGGTGTGTTTGGAACATTTTGTCACCAGCCGAGTCCAAAATTCAGCGTTTCCCCATCTCAGCCCAGAAAGCAGGTAGAACATCTTTTGTGGTGCCTTTCAGCTGCCTACCGGATCAATGTAAAAACTACCAGGAGAACTCCTGTCTGGCACCTTCCCCGGTGGAGTTGTGCAGGGGGTGTGTTTGGAACATTTTGCCACCAGCCGACTCCAAAATTCAGCGGTTCCCCATCTCAGCCCAGAAAGCAGGTAGAACAACTTTTGTGGTGCCTTTCAAATGCCTACCAAGGTAGTGTAAAAACCACCAGGAGAACTCCTGTCTGGCACCTTCCCCGGTGGAGTTGTGCATGGGGTGTCTGTGAAACATTTTGTCACCGGCCGACTCCAAAAATCAGCGGTTCCCCATCTCAGCCCAGAAAGCAGGTAGAACAACTTTTGTGGTGTCTTTCAGATACCTACCGGAGCAATGTAAAAACTACCAGGAGAACTCCTGTCTGGCACCTTCCCTGGTGGAGTTGTGCAGGGGGTGTGTTTGGAACATTTTATCACCAGCCGAGTCCAAAATTCAGCTGTTCCCCATCTCAGCCCAGAAAGCAGGTAGAACAACTTTTGTGGTGTCTTTCAGATGCCTACCAAGGTAGTGTAAAAAGTACGAAGAGAACTCCTGTCTGGCACCTTCCCCGGTGGAGTTGTGCATGGGGTGTGTTTGGAACATTTTGTCAACGGCCGACTCCAAAATTCAGCGATTCCCCATCTCAGCCCAGAAAGCAGGTAGAACAACTTTTGTGGTGTCTTTCAGATGCCTACCAAGGTAGTGTAAAAACTACCAGGAGAACTCCTGTCTGGCACCTTCCCCGGTGGAGTTGTGCATGGGGTGTGTTTGGAACATTTTGTCACCGGCCGAGTCCAAAATTCAGCGTTTCCCCATCTCAGCCCAGAAAGCAGGTAGAACAACTTTTGTGGTGTCTTTCAGATGCCTACCAAGGTAGTGTAAAAACTACCAGGAGAACTCCTGTCTGGCACCTTCCCCGGTGGAGTTGTGCATGGGGTGTGTTTGGAACATTTTGTCACCAGCCGAGTCCAAAATTCAGCGTTTCCCCATCTCAGCCCAGAAAGCAGGTAGAACAACTTTTGTGGTGTCTTTCAGATGCCTACCGGAGCAATGTAAAAACTACCAGGAGAACTCCTGTCTGGCACCTTCCCCGGTGGAGTTGTGCAGGGGGTGTGTTTGGAACATTTTGTCAACGGCCGACTCCAAAATTCAGCGGTTCCCCATCTCAGCCCAGAAAGCAGGTACAACAACTTTTCTTGTGCCTTTCAGCTGCCTACCAAGGTAGTGTAAAAACTACCAAGAGAACTCCTGTCTGGCACCTTCCCCGGTGGAGTTGTGCATGGGGTGTGTTTGGAACATTTTGTCACCGGCCGAGTCCAAAATTCAGCGGTTCCCCATCTCAGCCCAGAAAGCAGGTAGAACAACTTTTCTTGTGCCTTTCAGCTGCCTACCAAGGTAGTGTAAAAACTACCAACAGAATTCGTTCCTGGCTCCTTCCCCGGTGGAGTTGTGCATGGGGTGTCTGTGGAACATTTTGTCACCGGCCGAGTCCAAAATTCAGCGTTTCCCCATCTCAGCCCAGAAAGCAGGTAGAACAACTTTTGTGGTGCCTTTCAGATGCCTACCAAGGTAGTGTAAAAACTACCAAGAGAACTCCTGTCTGGCACCTTCCCCGGTGGAGTTGTGCATGGGGTGTGTTTGGAACATTTTGTCAACGGCCGACTCCAAAATTCAGCGTTTCCGCATCTCAGCCCACAAAGCAGGTACAACAACTTTTCTTGTGCCTTTCAGCTGCCTACCAAGGTAGTGTAAAAACTACCAACAGAATTCGTTCCTGGCTCCTTCGCCGGTGGAGTTGTGCATGGGGTGTCTGTGGAACATTTTGTCACCGGCCGAGTCCAAAATTCAGCGGTTCCCCATCTCAGCCCAGAAAGCAGGAAGAACAACTTTTGTGGTGCCTTTCAAATGCCTACCAAGGTAGTGTAAAAACCACCAGGAGAACTCCTGTCTGGCACCTTCCCCGGTGGAGTTGTGCATGGGGTGTGTTTGGAACATTTTGTCACCGGCCGAGTCCAAAATTCAGCGTTTCCCCATCTCAGCCCAGAAAGCAGGTAGAACAACTTTTGTGGTGTCTTTCAGATGCCTACCAAGGTAGTGTAAAAACTACCAGGAGAACTCCTGTCTGGCACCTTCCCCGGTGGAGTTGTGCATGGGGTGTGTTTGGAACATTTTGTCACCAGCCGAGTCCAAAATTCAGCGTTTCCCCATCTCAGCCCAGAAAGCAGGTAGAACAACTTTTGTGGTGTCTTTCAGATGCCTACCGGAGCAATGTAAAAACTACCAGGAGAACTCCTGTCTGGCACCTTCCCCGGTGGAGTTGTGCATGGGGTGTGTTTGGAACATTTTGTCACCGGCCGAGTCCAAAATTCAGCGGTTCCCCATCTCAGCCCAGAAAGCAGGTACAACAACTTTTGTGGTGTCTTTTAGATGCCTACCAAGGTAGTGTAAAAACTACCAAGAGAACTCCTGTCTGGCACCTTCCCCGGTGGAGTTGTGCATGGGGTGTGTTTGGAACATTTTGTCACCGGCCGAGTCCAAAATTCAGCGGTTCCCCATCTCAGCCCAGAAAGCAGGTAGAACAACTTTTGTGGTGTCTTTCAGATGCCTACCAAGGTAGTGTAAAAACTACCAGGAGAACTCCTGTCTGGCACCTTCCCCGGTGGAGTTGTGCATGGGGTGTGTTTGGAACATTTTGTCACCGGCCGAGTCCAAAATTCAGCGTTTCCCCATCTCAGCCCAGAAAGCAGGTAGAACAACTTTTGTGGTGCCTTTCAGATGCCTACCAAGGTAGTGTAAAAACTACCAAGAGAACTCCTGTCTGGCACCTTCCCCGGTGGAGTTGTGCATGGGGTGTGTTTGGAACATTTTGTCAACGGCCGACTCCAAAATTCAGCGTTTCCGCATCTCAGCCCACAAAGCAGGTACAACAACTTTTCTTGTGCCTTTCAGCTGCCTACCAAGGTAGTGTAAAAACTACCAACAGAATTCGTTCCTGGCTCCTTCGCCGGTGGAGTTGTGCATGGGGTGTCTGTGGAACATTTTGTCACCGGCCGACTCCAAAATTCAGCGGTTCCCCATCTCAGCCCAGAAAGCAGGAAGAACAACTTTTGTGGTGCCTTTCAAATGCCTACCAAGGTAGTGTAAAAACCACCAGGAGAACTCCTGTCTGGCACCTTCCCCGGTGGAGATGTGCATGGGGTGTCTGTGAAACATTTTGTCACCGGCCGACTCCAAAATTCAGCGGTTCCCCATCTCAGCCCAGAAAGCAGGTAGAACAACTTTTGTGGTGTCTTTCAGATGCCTACCAAGGTAGTGTAAAAACTACCAGGAGAACTCCTGTCTGGCACCTTCCCCGGTGGAGTTGTGCATGGGGTGTGTTTGGAACATTTTGTCACCGGCCGACTCCAAAATTCAGCGATTCCCCATCTCAGCCCAGAAAGCAGGTAGAACAACTTTTGTGGTGCCTTTCAGATGCCTACCAAGGTAGTGTAAAAACTACCAGGAGAACTCCTGTCTGGCACCTTCCGTGGTGGAGTTGTGCATGGGGTGTGTTTGGAACATTTTGTCACCGGCCGACTCCAAAATTCAGCGGTTCCCCATCTCAGCCCAGAAAGCAGGTCGAACAACTTTTTTGGTGCCTTTCAGATGCCTACCAAGGTAGTGTAAAAACTACCAAGAGAACTCCTGTCTGGCACCTTCCCCGGTGGAGTTGTGCATGGGGTGTGTTTGGAACATTTTGTCAACGGCCGACTCCAAAATTCAGCGGTTCCCCATCTCAGCCCACAAAGCAGGTACAACAACTTTTCTTGTGCCTTTCAGCTGCCTACCAAGGTAGTGTAAAAACTACCAACAGAATTCGTTCCTGGCTCCTTCCCCGGTGGAGTTGTGCATGGGGTGTCTGTGGAACATTTTGTCACCGGCCGAGTCCAAAATTCAGAGGTTCCCCATCTCAGCCCAGAAAGCAGGTAGAACAACTTTTGTGGTGCCTTTCAAATGCCTACCAAGGTAGTGTAAAAACCACCAGGAGAACTCCTGTCTGGCACCTTCCCCGGTGGAGTTGTGCATGGGGTGTCTGTGAAACATTTTGTCACCGGCCGAGTCCAAAATTCAGCGATTCCCCATCTCAGCCCAGAAAGCAGGTAGAACAACTTTTGTGGTGTCTTTCAGATGCCTACCGGAGCAATGTAAAAACTACCAGGAGAACTCCTGTCTGGCACCTTCCCCGGTGGAGTTGTGCAGGGGGTGTGTTTGGAACATTTTGTCACCAGCCGAGTCCAAAATTCAGCGGTTCCCCATCTCAGCCCAGAAAGCAGGTAGAACAACTTTTGTGGTGTCTTTCAGCTGCCTACCAAGGTAGTGTAAAAACTACCAAGAGAACTCCTGTCTGGCACCTTCCCCGGTGGAGTTGTGCATGGGGTGTGTTTGGAACATTTTGTCACCGGCCGAGTCCAAAATTCAGCGGTTCCCCATCTCAGCCCAGAAAGCAGGAAGAACAACATTTGTGGTGTCTTTCAGATGCCTACCAAGGTAGTGTAAAAACTACCAGGAGAACTCCTGTCTGGCACCTTCCCCGGTGGAGTTGTGCATGGGGTGTGTTTGGAACATTTTGTCACCAGCCGACTCCAAAATTCAGAGTTTCCCCATCTCAGCCCAGAAAGCAGGTAGAACAACTTTTGTGGTGCCTTTCAGCTGCCTACCAAGGTAGTGTAAAAACTACCAACAGAATTCGTTCCTGGCACCTTCCCCGGTGGAGTTGTGCATGGGGTGTGTTTGGAACATTTTGTCACCGGCCGAGTCCAAAATTCAGCGGTTCCCCATCTCAGCCCACAAAGCAGGTAGAACAACTTTTCTTGTGCCTTTCAGCTGCCTACCAAGGTAGTGTAAAAACTACCAAGAGAATTCGTTCCTGGCACCTTCCCCGGTGGAGTTGTGCATGGGGTGTCTGTGGAACATTTTGTCACCGGCCGAGTCCAAAATTCAGCGGTTCCCCATCTCAGCCCAGAAAGCAGGTAGAACAACTTTTGTGGTGCCTTTCAAATGCCTACCAAGGTAGTGTAAAAACCACCAGGAGAACTCCTGTCTGGCACCTTCCCCGGTGGAGATGTGCATGGGGTGTCTGTGAAACATTTTGTCACCGGCCGACTCCAAAATTCAGCGGTTCCCCATCTCAGCCCAGAAAGCAGGTAGAACAACTTTTGTGGTGTCTTTCAGATGCCTACCAAGGTAGTGTAAAAACTACCAGGAGAACTCCTGTCTGGCACCTTCCCCGGTGGAGTTGTGCATGGGGTGTGTTTGGAACATTTTGTCACCGGCCGAGTCCAAAATTCAGCGGTTCCCCATCTCAGCCCAGAAAGCAGGTAGAACAACTTTTGTGGTGTCTTTCAGATGCCTACCAAGGTAGTGTAAAAACTACCAGGAGAACTCCTGTCTGGCACCTTCCCCGGTGGAGTTGTGCATGGGGTGTGTTTGGAACATTTTGTCACCGGCCGACTCCAAAATCCAGCGGTTCCCCATCTCAGCCCAGAAAGCAGGTAGAACAACTTTTTTGGTGCCTTTCAGATGCCTACCAAGGTAGTGTAAAAACTACCAAGAGAACTCCTGTCTGGCACCTTCCCCGGTGGAGTTGTGCATGGGGTGTGTTTGGAACATTTTGTCAACGGCCGACTCCAAAATTCAGCGTTTCCCCATCTCAGCCCACAAAGCAGGTACAACAACTTTTCTTGTGCCTTTCAGCTGCCTACCAAGGTAGTGTAAAAACTACCAACAGAATTCGTTCCTGGCACCTTCCCCGGTGGAGTTGTGCATGGGGTGTCTGTGAAACATTTTGTCACCGGCCGACTCCAAAATTCAGCGGTTCCCCATCTCAGCCCAGAAAGCAGGTAGAACAACTTTTGTGGTGTCTTTCAGATGCCTACCGGAGCAATGTAAAAACTACCAGGAGAACTCCTGTCTGGCACCTTCCCCGGTGGAGTTGTGCAGGGGGTGTGTTTGGAACATTTTGTCACCAGCCGACTCCAAAATTCAGCGGTTCCCCATCTCAGCCCAGAAAGCAGGTAGAACAACTTTTGTGGTGCCTTTCAGCTGCCTACCAAGGTAGTGTAAAAACTACCAAAAGAACTCCTGTCTGGCACCTTCCCCGGTGGAGTTGTGCATGGGGTGTGTTTGGAACATTTTGTCACCGGCCGAGTCCAAAATTCAGCGGTTCCCCATCTCAGCCCAGAAAGCAGGAAGAACAACATTTTCGGTGCCTTTCAAATGCCTACCAAGGTAGTGTAAAAACTACCAGGAGAACTCCTGTCTGGCACCTTCCCCGGTGGAGTTGTGCATGGGGTGTGTTTGGAACATTTTGTCACCAGCCGACTCCAAAATTCAGCGTTTCCCCATCTCAGCCCAGAAAGCAGGTAGAACAACTTTTGTGGTGCCTTTCAGCTGCCTACCAAGGTAGTGTAAAAACTACCAACAGAATTCGTTCCTGGCACCTTCCCCGGTGGAGTTGTGCATGGGGTGTGTTTGGAACATTTTGTCACCGGCCGAGTCCAAAATTCAGCTGTTCCCCATCTCAGCCCAGAAAGCAGGTAGAACAACTTTTGTGGTGTCTTTCAGATGCCTACCAAGGTAGTGTAAAAACTACCAGGAGAACTCCTGTCTGGCACCTTCCCCGGTGGAGTTGTGCATGGGGTGTGTTTGGAACATTTTGTCACCAGCCGAGTCCAAAATTCAGCGGTTCCCCATCTCAGCCCAGAAAGCAGGTAGAACAACTTTTGTGGTGTCTTTCAGATGCCTACCAAGGTAGTGTAAAAACTACTAAGAGAACTCCTGTCTGGCACCTTCCCCGGTGGAGTTGTGCAGGGGGTGTGTTTGGAACATTTTGTCACCAGCCGACTCCAAAATTCAGCGGTTCCCCATCTCAGCCCAGAAAGCAGGTAGAACAACTTTTCTTGTGCCTTTCAGCTGCCTACCAAGGTAGTGTAAAAACTACCAAGAGAATTCGTTCCTGGCACCTTCCCCGGTGGAGTTGTGCATGGGGTGTCTGTGGAACATTTTGTCACCGGCCGAGTCCAAAATTCAGCGGTTCCCCATCTCAGCCCAGAAAGCAGGTAGAACAACTTTTGTGGTGTCTTTCAGATGCCTACCAAGGTAGTGTAAAAACTACCAGGAGAACTCCTGTCTGGCACCTTCCCCGGTGGAGTTGTGCAGGGGGTGTGTTTGGAACATTTTGTCACCAGCCGAGTCCAAAATTCAGCGTTTCCCCCTCTCAGCCCAGAAAGCAGGTAGAACAACTTTTGTGGTGTCTTTCAGATGCCTACCAAGGTAGTGTAAAAACTACCAGGAGAACTCCTGTCTGGCACCTTCCCCGGTGGAGTTGTGCATGGGGTGTGTTTGGAACATTTTGTCACCAGCCGAGTCCAAAATTCAGCGTTTCCCCATCTCAGCCCAGAAAGCAGGTAGAACATCTTTTGTGGTGCCTTTCAGCTGCCTACCGGATCAATGTAAAAACTACCAGGAGAACTCCTGTCTGGCACCTTCCCCGGTGGAGTTGTGCAGGGGGTGTGTTTGGAACATTTTGCCACCAGCCGACTCCAAAATTCAGCGGTTCCCCATCTCAGCCCAGAAAGCAGGTAGAACAACTTTTGTGGTGCCTTTCAAATGCCTACCAAGGTAGTGTAAAAACCACCAGGAGAACTCCTGTCTGGCACCTTCCCCGGTGGAGTTGTGCATGGGGTGTCTGTGAAACATTTTGTCACCGGCCGACTCCAAAAATCAGCGGTTCCCCATCTCAGCCCAGAAAGCAGGTAGAACAACTTTTGTGGTGTCTTTCAGATACCTACCGGAGCAATGTAAAAACTACCAGGAGAACTCCTGTCTGGCACCTTCCCCGGTGGAGTTGTGCAGGGGGTGTGTTTGGAACATTTTATCACCAGCCGAGTCCAAAATTCAGCTGTTCCCCATCTCAGCCCAGAAAGCAGGTAGAACAACTTTTGTGGTGTCTTTCAGATGCCTACCAAGGTAGTGTAAAAAGTACGAAGAGAACTCCTGTCTGGCACCTTCCCCGGTGGAGTTGTGCATGGGGTGTGTTTGGAACATTTTGTCAACGGCCGACTCCAAAATTCAGCGATTCCCCATCTCAGCCCAGAAAGCAGGTAGAACAACTTTTGTGGTGTCTTTCAGATGCCTACCAAGGTAGTGTAAAAACTACCAGGAGAACTCCTGTCTGGCACCTTCCCCGGTGGAGTTGTGCATGGGGTGTGTTTGGAACATTTTGTCACCGGCCGAGTCCAAAATTCAGCGTTTCCCCATCTCAGCCCAGAAAGCAGGTAGAACAACTTTTGTGGTGTCTTTCAGATGCCTACCAAGGTAGTGTAAAAACTACCAGGAGAACTCCTGTCTGGCACCTTCCCCGGTGGAGTTGTGCATGGGGTGTGTTTGGAACATTTTGTCACCAGCCGAGTCCAAAATTCAGCGTTTCCCCATCTCAGCCCAGAAAGCAGGTAGAACAACTTTTGTGGTGTCTTTCAGATGCCTACCGGAGCAATGTAAAAACTACCAGGAGAACTCCTGTCTGGCACCTTCCCCGGTGGAGTTGTGCATGGGGTGTGTTTGGAACATTTTGTCACCGGCCGAGTCCAAAATTCAGCGGTTCCCCATCTCAGCCCAGAAAGCAGGTAGAACAACTTTTGTGGTGTCTTTTAGATGCCTACCAAGGTAGTGTAAAAACTACCAAGAGAACTCCTGTCTGGCACCTTCCCCGGTGGAGTTGTGCATGGGGTGTGTTTGGAACATTTTGTCACCGGCCGAGTCCAAAATTCAGCGGTTCCCCATCTCAGCCCAGAAAGCAGGTAGAACAACTTTTCTTGTGCCTTTCAGCTGCCTACCAAGGTAGTGTAAAAACTACCAACAGAATTCGTTCCTGGCTCCTTCCCCGGTGGAGTTGTGCATGGGGTGTCTGTGGAACATTTTGTCACCGGCCGAGTCCAAAATTCAGCGTTTCCCCATCTCAGCCCAGAAAGCAGGTAGAACAACTTTTGTGGTGCCTTTCAGATGCCTACCAAGGTAGTGTAAAAACTACCAAGAGAACTCCTGTCTGGCACCTTCCCCGGTGGAGTTGTGCATGGGGTGTGTTTGGAACATTTTGTCAACGGCCGACTCCAAAATTCAGCGTTTCCGCATCTCAGCCCACAAAGCAGGTACAACAACTTTTCTTGTGCCTTTCAGCTGCCTACCAAGGTAGTGTAAAAACTACCAACAGAATTCGTTCCTGGCTCCTTCGCCGGTGGAGTTGTGCATGGGGTGTCTGTGGAACATTTTGTCACCGGCCGAGTCCAAAATTCAGCGGTTCCCCATCTCAGCCCAGAAAGCAGGAAGAACAACTTTTGTGGTGCCTTTCAAATGCCTACCAAGGTAGTGTAAAAACCACCAGGAGAACTCCTGTCTGGCACCTTCCCCGGTGGAGTTGTGCATGGGGTGTGTTTGGAACATTTTGTCACCGGCCGAGTCCAAAATTCAGCGTTTCCCCATCTCAGCCCAGAAAGCAGGTAGAACAACTTTTGTGGTGTCTTTCAGATGCCTACCAAGGTAGTGTAAAAACTACCAGGAGAACTCCTGTCTGGCACCTTCCCCGGTGGAGTTGTGCATGGGGTGTGTTTGGAACATTTTGTCACCAGCCGACTCCAAAATTCAGCGTTTCCCCATCTCAGCCCAGAAAGCAGGTAGAACAACTTTTGTGGTGTCTTTCAGATGCCTACCGGAGCAATGTAAAAACTACCAGGAGAACTCCTGTCTGGCACCTTCCCCGGTGGAGTTGTGCATGGGGTGTGTTTGGAACATTTTGTCACCGGCCGAGTCCAAAATTCAGCGGTTCCCCATCTCAGCCCAGAAAGCAGGTACAACAACTTTTGTGGTGTCTTTTAGATGCCTACCAAGGTAGTGTAAAAACTACCAAGAGAACTCCTGTCTGGCACCTTCCCCGGTGGAGTTGTGCATGGGGTGTGTTTGGAACATTTTGTCACCGGCCGAGTCCAAAATTCAGCGGTTCCCCATCTCAGCCCAGAAAGCAGGTAGAACAACTTTTGTGGTGTCTTTCAGATGCCTACCAAGGTAGTGTAAAAACTACCAGGAGAACTCCTGTCTGGCACCTTCCCCGGTGGAGTTGTGCATGGGGTGTGTTTGGAACATTTTGTCACCGGCCGAGTCCAAAATTCAGCGTTTCCCCATCTCAGCCCAGAAAGCAGGTAGAACAACTTTTGTGGTGCCTTTCAAATGCCTACCAAGGTAGTGTAAAAACTACCAAGAGAACTCCTGTCTGGCACCTTCCCCGGTGGAGTTGTGCATGGGGTGTGTTTGGAACATTTTGTCAACGGCCGACTCCAAAATTCAGCGTTTCCGCATCTCAGCCCACAAAGCAGGTACAACAACTTTTCTTGTGCCTTTCAGCTGCCTACCAAGGTAGTGTAAAAACTACCAACAGAATTCGTTCCTGGCTCCTTCGCCGGTGGAGTTGTGCATGGGGTGTCTGTGGAACATTTTGTCACCGGCCGAGTCCAAAATTCAGCGGTTCCCCATCTCAGCCCAGAAAGCAGGAAGAACAACTTTTGTGGTGCCTTTCAAATGCCTACCAAGGTAGTGTAAAAACCACCAGGAGAACTCCTGTCTGGCACCTTCCCCGGTGGAGATGTGCATGGGGTGTCTGTGAAACATTTTGTCACCGGCCGACTCCAAAATTCAGCGGTTCCCCATCTCAGCCCAGAAAGCAGGTAGAACAACTTTTGTGGTGTCTTTCAGATGCCTACCAAGGTAGTGTAAAAACTACCAGGAGAACTCCTGTCTGGCACCTTCCCCGGTGGAGTTGTGCATGGGGTGTGTTTGGAACATTTTGTCACCGGCCGACTCCAAAATTCAGCGATTCCCCATCTCAGCCCAGAAAGCAGGTAGAACAACTTTTGTGGTGCCTTTCAGATGCCTACCAAGGTAGTGTAAAAACTACCAGGAGAACTCCTGTCTGGCACCTTCCGTGGTGGAGTTGTGCATGGGGTGTGTTTGGAACATTTTGTCACCGGCCGACTCCAAAATTCAGCGGTTCCCCATCTCAGCCCAGAAAGCAGGTCGAACAACTTTTTTGGTGCCTTTCAGATGCCTACCAAGGTAGTGTAAAAACTACCAAGAGAACTCCTGTCTGGCACCTTCCCCGGTGGAGTTGTGCATGGGGTGTGTTTGGAACATTTTGTCAACGGCCGACTCCAAAATTCAGCGGTTCCCCATCTCAGCCCACAAAGCAGGTACAACAACTTTTCTTGTGCCTTTCAGCTGCCTACCAAGGTAGTGTAAAAACTACCAACAGAATTCGTTCCTGGCTCCTTCCCCGGTGGAGTTGTGCATGGGGTGTCTGTGGAACATTTTGTCACCGGCCGAGTCCAAAATTCAGAGGTTCCCCATCTCAGCCCAGAAAGCAGGTAGAACAACTTTTGTGGTGCCTTTCAAATGCCTACCAAGGTAGTGTAAAAACCACCAGGAGAACTCCTGTCTGGCACCTTCCCCGGTGGAGTTGTGCATGGGGTGTCTGTGAAACATTTTGTCACCGGCCGAGTCCAAAATTCAGCGATTCCCCATCTCAGCCCAGAAAGCAGGTAGAACAACTTTTGTGGTGTCTTTCAGATGCCTACCGGAGCAATGTAAAAACTACCAGGAGAACTCCTGTCTGGCACCTTCCCCGGTGGAGTTGTGCAGGGGGTGTGTTTGGAACATTTTGTCACCAGCCGAGTCCAAAATTCAGCGGTTCCCCATCTCAGCCCAGAAAGCAGGTAGAACAACTTTTGTGGTGTCTTTCAGCTGCCTACCAAGGTAGTGTAAAAACTACCAAGAGAACTCCTGTCTGGCACCTTCCCCGGTGGAGTTGTGCATGGGGTGTGTTTGGAACATTTTGTCACCGGCCGAGTCCAAAATTCAGCGGTTCCCCATCTCAGCCCAGAAAGCAGGAAGAACAACATTTGTGGTGTCTTTCAGATGCCTACCAAGGTAGTGTAAAAACTACCAACAGAATTCGTTCCTGGCACCTTCCCCGGTGGAGTTGTGCATGGGGTGTGTTTGGAACATTTTGTCACCGGCCGAGTCCAAAATTCAGCGGTTCCCCATCTCAGCCCACAAAGCAGGTAGAACAACTTTTCTTGTGCCTTTCAGCTGCCTACCAAGGTAGTGTAAAAACTACCAAGAGAATTCGTTCCTGGCACCTTCCCCGGTGGAGTTGTGCATGGGGTGTCTGTGGAACATTTTGTCACCGGCCGAGTCCAAAATTCAGCGGTTCCCCATCTCAGCCCAGAAAGCAGGTAGAACAACTTTTGTGGTGTCTTTCAGATGCCTACCAAGGTAGTGTAAAAACTACCAGGAGAACTCCTGTCTGGCACCTTCCCCGGTGGAGTTGTGCAGGGGGTGTGTTTGGAACATTTTGTCACCGGCCGAGTCCAAAATTCAGCGGTTCCCCATCTCAGCCCACAAAGCAGGTAGAACAACTTTTCTTGTGCCTTTCAGCTGCCTACCAAGGTAGTGTAAAAACTACCAACAGAATTCGTTCCTGGCACCTTCCCCGGTGGAGTTGTGCATGGGGTGTGTTTGGAACATTTTGTCACCGGCCGAGTCCAAAATTCAGCGGTTCCCCATCTCAGCCCACAAAGCAGGTAGAACAACTTTTCTTGTGCCTTTCAGCTGCCTACCAAGGTAGTGTAAAAACTACCAAGAGAATTCGTTCCTGGCACCTTCCCCGGTGGAGTTGTGCATGGGGTGTCTGTGAAACATTTTGTCACCGGCCGAGTCCAAAATTCAGCGGTTCCCCATCTCAGCCCAGAAAGCAGGTAGAACAACTTTTGTGGTGTCTTTCAGATGCCTACCGGAGCAATGTAAAAACTACCAGGAGAACTCCTGTCTGGCACCTTCCCCGGTGGAGTTGTGCAGGGGGTGTCTGTGAAACATTTTGTCACCGGCCGACTCCAAAAATCAGCGGTTCCCCATCTCAGCCCAGAAAGCTGGTAGAACAACTTTTGTGGTGTCTTTCAGATGCCTACCAAGGTAGTGTAAAAACTACTAAGAGAACTCCTGTCTGGCACCTTCCCCGGTGGAGTTGTGCATGGGGTGTGTTTGGAACATTTTGTCACCGGCCGAGTCCAAAATTCAGCTGTTCCCCATCTCAGCCCAGAAAGCAGGTAGAACAACTTTTGTGGTGTCTTTCAGATGCCTACCAAGGTAGTGTAAAAACCACCAGGAGAACTCCTGTCTGGCACCTTCCCCGGTGGAGTTGTGCATGGGGTGTCTGTGAAACATTTTGTCACCGGCCGACTCCAAAAATCAGCGGTTCCCCATCTCAGCCCAGAAAGCAGGTAGAACAACTTTTGTGGTGTCTTTCAGATGCCTACCGGAGCAATGTAAAAACTACCAGGAGAACTCCTGTCTGGCACCTTCCCCGGTGGAGTTGTGCAGGGGGTGTGTTTGGAACATTTTATCACCAGCCGAGTCCAAAATTCAGCTGTTCCCCATCTCAGCCCAGAAAGCAGGTAGAACAACTTTTGTGGTGTCTTTCAGATGCCTACCAAGGTAGTGTAAAAACTACCAGGAGAACTCCTGTCTGGCACCTTCCCCGGTGGAGTTGTGCAGGGGGTGTGTTTGGAACATTTTGTCACCGGCCGACTCCAAAATTCAGCGGTTCCCCATCTCAGCCCACAAAGCAGGTACAACAACTTTTCTTGTGCCTTTCAGCTGCCTACCAAGGTAGTGTAAAAACTACCAACAGAATTCGTTCCTGGCTCCTTCCCCGGTGGAGTTGTGCATGGGGTGTCTGTGGAACATTTTGTCACCGGCCGAGTCCAAAATTCAGAGGTTCCCCATCTCAGCCCAGAAAGCAGGTAGAACAACTTTTGTGGTGCCTTTCAAATGCCTACCAAGGTAGTGTAAAAACCACCAGGAGAACTCCTGTCTGGCACCTTCCCCGGTGGAGTTGTGCATGGGGTGTCTGTGAAACATTTTGTCACCGGCCGAGTCCAAAATTCAGCGATTCCCCATCTCAGCCCAGAAAGCAGGTAGAACAACTTTTGTGGTGTCTTTCAGATGCCTACCGGAGCAATGTAAAAACTACCAGGAGAACTCCTGTCTGGCACCTTCCCCGGTGGAGTTGTGCAGGGGGTGTGTTTGGAACATTTTGTCACCAGCCGAGTCCAAAATTCAGCGGTTCCCCATCTCAGCCCAGAAAGCAGGTAGAACAACTTTTGTGGTGTCTTTCAGCTGCCTACCAAGGTAGTGTAAAAACTACCAAGAGAACTCCTGTCTGGCACCTTCCCCGGTGGAGTTGTGCATGGGGTGTGTTTGGAACATTTTGTCACCAGCCGAGTCCAAAATTCAGAGTTTCCCCATCTCAGCCCAGAAAGCAGGT
Source organism: Falco cherrug (assembly GCF_023634085.1). Classification (NCBI taxonomy): domain Eukaryota; kingdom Metazoa; phylum Chordata; class Aves; order Falconiformes; family Falconidae; genus Falco; species Falco cherrug. The sequence goes on from NW_026599434.1 coordinate 1,895,813, forward strand.
AGAACAACTTTTGTGGTGCCTTTCAGCTGCCTACCAAGGTAGTGTAAAAACTACCAACAGAATTCGTTCCTGGCACCTTCCCCGGTGGAGTTGTGCATGGGGTGTGTTTGGAACATTTTGTCACCGGCCGAGTCCAAAATTCAGCGGTTCCCCATCTCAGCCCACAAAGCAGGTAGAACAACTTTTCTTGTGCCTTTCAGCTGCCTACCAAGGTAGTGTAAAAACTACCAAGAGAATTCGTTCCTGGCACCTTCCCCGGTGGAGTTGTGCATGGGGTGTCTGTGGAACATTTTGTCACCGGCCGAGTCCAAAATTCAGCGGTTCCCCATCTCAGCCCAGAAAGCAGGTAGAACAACTTTTGTGGTGTCTTTCAGATGCCTACCGGAGCAATGTAAAAACTACCAGGAGAACTCCTGTCTGGCACCTTCCCCGGTGGAGTTGTGCATGGGGTGTGTTTGGAACATTTTGTCACCAGCCGACTCCAAAATTCAGCGTTTCCCCATCTCAGCCCAGAAAGCAGGTAGAACAACTTTTGTGGTGTCTTTCAGATGCCTACCAAGGTAGTGTAAAAACTACCAGGAGAACTCCTGTCTGGCACCTTCCCCGGTGGAGTTGTGCAGGGGGTGTGTTTGGAACATTTTGTCACCGGCCGAGTCCAAAATTCAGCGGTTCCCCATCTCAGCCCACAAAGCAGGTAGAACAACTTTTCTTGTGCCTTTCAGCTGCCTACCAAGGTAGTGTAAAAACTACCAACAGAATTCGTTCCTGGCACCTTCCCCGGTGGAGTTGTGCATGGGGTGTGTTTGGAACATTTTGTCACCGGCCGAGTCCAAAATTCAGCGGTTCCCCATCTCAGCCCACAAAGCAGGTAGAACAACTTTTCTTGTGCCTTTCAGCTGCCTACCAAGGTAGTGTAAAAACTACCAAGAGAATTCGTTCCTGGCACCTTCCCCGGTGGAGTTGTGCATGGGGTGTCTGTGAAACATTTTGTCACCGGCCGAGTCCAAAATTCAGCGGTTCCCCATCTCAGCCCAGAAAGCAGGTAGAACAACTTTTGTGGTGTCTTTCAGATGCCTACCGGAGCAATGTAAAAACTACCAGGAGAACTCCTGTCTGGCACCTTCCCCGGTGGAGTTGTGCAGGGGGTGTCTGTGAAACATTTTGTCACCGGCCGACTCCAAAAATCAGCGGTTCCCCATCTCAGCCCAGAAAGCTGGTAGAACAACTTTTGTGGTGTCTTTCAGATGCCTACCAAGGTAGTGTAAAAACTACTAAGAGAACTCCTGTCTGGCACCTTCCCCGGTGGAGTTGTGCATGGGGTGTGTTTGGAACATTTTGTCACCGGCCGAGTCCAAAATTCAGCTGTTCCCCATCTCAGCCCAGAAAGCAGGTAGAACAACTTTTGTGGTGTCTTTCAGATGCCTACCAAGGTAGTGTAAAAACCACCAGGAGAACTCCTGTCTGGCACCTTCCCCGGTGGAGTTGTGCATGGGGTGTCTGTGAAACATTTTGTCACCGGCCGACTCCAAAAATCAGCGGTTCCCCATCTCAGCCCAGAAAGCAGGTAGAACAACTTTTGTGGTGTCTTTCAGATGCCTACCGGAGCAATGTAAAAACTACCAGGAGAACTCCTGTCTGGCACCTTCCCCGGTGGAGTTGTGCAGGGGGTGTGTTTGGAACATTTTATCACCAGCCGAGTCCAAAATTCAGCTGTTCCCCATCTCAGCCCAGAAAGCAGGTAGAACAACTTTTGTGGTGTCTTTCAGATGCCTACCAAGGTAGTGTAAAAACTACCAGGAGAACTCCTGTCTGGCACCTTCCCCGGTGGAGTTGTGCAGGGGGTGTGTTTGGAACATTTTGTCACCGGCCGACTCCAAAATTCAGCGGTTCCCCATCTCAGCCCAGAAAGCAGGTAGAACATCTTTTGTGGTATCTTTCAGATGCCTACCGGAGCAATGTAAAAACTACCAGGAGAACTCCTGTCTGGCACCTTCCCCGGTGGAGTTGTGCATGGGGTGTGTTTGGAACATTTTGTCAACGGCCGACTCCAAAATTCAGCGGTTCCCCATCTCAGCCCAGAAAGCAGGTCGAACAACTTTTGTGGTGCCTTTCAGCTGCCTACCAAGGTAGTGTAAAAACTACCAACAGAATTCGTTCCTGGCACCTTCCCCGGTGGAGTTGTGCATGGGGTGTGTTTGGAACATTTTGTCACCAGCCGAGTCCAAAATTCAGCGGTTCCCCATCTCAGCCCAGAAAGCAGGTAGAACATCTTTTGTGGTGCCTTTCAGCTGCCTACCGGATCAATGTAAAAACTACCAGGAGAACTCCTGTCTGGCACCTTCCCCGGTGGAGTTGTGCAGGGGGTGTGTTTGGAACATTTTGCCACCAGCCGACTCCAAAATTCAGCGTTTCCCCATCTCAGCCCAGAAAGCAGGTAGAACAACTTTTGTGGTGCCTTTCAAATGCCTACCAAGGTAGTGTAAAAACCACCAGGAGAACTCCTGTCTGGCACCTTCCCCGGTGGAGTTGTGCATGGGGTGTGTTTGGAACATTTTGTCAACGGCCGACTCCAAAATTCAGCGTTTCCGCATCTCAGCCCACAAAGCAGGTACAACAACTTTTCTTGTGCCTTTCAGCTGCCTACCAAGGTAGTGTAAAAACTACCAACAGAATTCGTTCCTGGCTCCTTCGCCGGTGGAGTTGTGCATGGGGTGTCTGTGGAACATTTTGTCACCGGCCGACTCCAAAATTCAGCGGTTCCCCATCTCAGCCCAGAAAGCAGGAAGAACAACTTTTGTGGTGCCTTTCAAATGCCTACCAAGGTAGTGTAAAAACCACCAGGAGAACTCCTGTCTGGCACCTTCCCCGGTGGAGATGTGCATGGGGTGTCTGTGAAACATTTTGTCACCGGCCGACTCCAAAATTCAGCGGTTCCCCATCTCAGCCCAGAAAGCAGGAAGAACAACTTTTGTGGTGTCTTTCAGATGCCTACCAAGGTAGTGTAAAAACTACCAGGAGAACTCCTGTCTGGCACCTTCCGTGGTGGAGTTGTGCATGGGGTGTGTTTGGAACATTTTGTCACCGGCCGAGTCCAAAATTCAGCGGTTCCCCATCTCAGCCCAGAAAGCAGGTAGAACAACTTTTGTGGTGCCTTTCAAATGCCTACCAAGGTAGTGTAAAAACCACCAGGAGAACTCCTGTCTGGCACCTTCCCCGGTGGAGTTGTGCATGGGGTGTCTGTGAAACATTTTGTCACCGGCCGACTCCAAAATTCAGCGATTCCCCATCTCAGCCCAGAAAGCAGGTAGAACAACTTTTGTGGTGTCTTTCAGATGCCTACCAAGGTAGTGTAAAAACTACTAAGAGAACTCCTGTCTGGCACCTTCCCCGGTGGAGTTGTGCATGGGGTGTGTTTGGAACATTTTGTCACCGGCCGAGTCCAAAATTCAGCTGTTCCCCATCTCAGCCCAGAAAGCAGGTAGAACAACTTTTGTGGTGTCTTTCAGATGCCTACCAAGGTAGTGTAAAAACCACCAGGAGAACTCCTGTCTGGCACCTTCCCCGGTGGAGTTGTGCATGGGGTGTCTGTGAAACATTTTGTCACCGGCCGACTCCAAAAATCAGCGGTTCCCCATCTCAGCCCAGAAAGCAGGTAGAACAACTTTTGTGGTGTCTTTCAGATGCCTACCGGAGCAATGTAAAAACTACCAGGAGAACTCCTGTCTGGCACCTTCCCCGGTGGAGTTGTGCAGGGGGTGTGTTTGGAACATTTTATCACCAGCCGAGTCCAAAATTCAGCTGTTCCCCATCTCAGCCCAGAAAGCAGGTAGAACAACTTTTGTGGTGTCTTTCAGATGCCTACCAAGGTAGTGTAAAAACTACCAGGAGAACTCCTGTCTGGCACCTTCCCCGGTGGAGTTGTGCAGGGGGTGTGTTTGGAACATTTTGTCACCGGCCGACTCCAAAATTCAGCGGTTCCCCATCTCAGCCCAGAAAGCAGGTAGAACAACTTTTGTGGTGTCTTTCAGATGCCTACCAAGGTAGTGTAAAAACTACCAGGAGAACTCCTGTCTGGCACCTTCCCCGGTGGAGTTGTGCAGGGGGTGTGTTTGGAACATTTTGCCACCAGCCGACTCCAAAATTCAGCGGTTCCCCATCTCAGCCCAGAAAGCAGGTAGAACAACTTTTGTGGTGCCTTTCAGATGCCTACCAAGGTAGTGTAAAAACTACTAAGAGAACTCCTGTCTGGCACCTTCCCCGGTGGAGTTGTGCATGGGGTGTGTTTGGAACATTTTGTCACCAGCCGAGTCCAAAATTCAGCGGTTCCCCATCTCAGCCCAGAAAGCAGGTAGAACATCTTTTGTGGTGCCTTTCAGCTGCCTACCGGATCAATGTAAAAACTACCAGGAGAACTCCTGTCTGGCACCTTCCCCGGTGGAGTTGTGCAGGGGGTGTGTTTGGAACATTTTGCCACCAGCCGACTCCAAAATTCAGCGTTTCCCCATCTCAGCCCAGAAAGCAGGTAGAACAACTTTTGTGGTGCCTTTCAAATGCCTACCAAGGTAGTGTAAAAACCACCAGGAGAACTCCTGTCTGGCACCTTCCCCGGTGGAGTTGTGCATGGGGTGTGTTTGGAACATTTTGTCAACGGCCGACTCCAAAATTCAGCGTTTCCGCATCTCAGCCCAGAAAGCAGGTAGAACAACTTTTGTGGTGCCTTTCAAATGCCTACCAAGGTAGTGTAAAAACTACCAGGAGAACTCCTGTCTGGCACCTTCCCCGGTGGAGTTGTGCATGGGGTGTGTTTGGAACATTTTGTCACCGGCCGACTCCAAAATTCAGCGATTCCCCATCTCAGCCCAGAAAGCAGGTAGAACAACTTTTGTGGTGCCTTTCAGATGCCTACCAAGGTAGTGTAAAAACTACCAGGAGAACTCCTGTCTGGCACCTTCCGTGGTGGAGTTGTGCATGGGGTGTGTTTGGAACATTTTGTCACCGGCCGACTCCAAAATTCAGCGGTTCCCCATCTCAGCCCAGAAAGCAGGAAGAACAACTTTTGTGGTGTCTTTCAGATGCCTACCAAGGTAGTGTAAAAACTACCAGGAGAACTCCTGTCTGGCACCTTCCGTGGTGGAGTTGTGCATGGGGTGTGTTTGGAACATTTTGTCACCGGCCGAGTCCAAAATTCAGCGGTTCCCCATCTCAGCCCAGAAAGCAGGTAGAACAACTTTTGTGGTGCCTTTCAAATGCCTACCAAGGTAGTGTAAAAACCACCAGGAGAACTCCTGTCTGGCACCTTCCCCGGTGGAGTTGTGCATGGGGTGTCTGTGAAACATTTTGTCACCGGCCGACTCCAAAATTCAGCGATTCCCCATCTCAGCCCAGAAAGCAGGTAGAACAACTTTTGTGGTGTCTTTCAGATGCCTACCAAGGTAGTGTAAAAACTACTAAGAGAACTCCTGTCTGGCACCTTCCCCGGTGGAGTTGTGCATGGGGTGTGTTTGGAACATTTTGTCACCGGCCGAGTCCAAAATTCAGCTGTTCCCCATCTCAGCCCAGAAAGCAGGTAGAACAACTTTTGTGGTGTCTTTCAGATGCCTACCAAGGTAGTGTAAAAACCACCAGGAGAACTCCTGTCTGGCACCTTCCCCGGTGGAGTTGTGCATGGGGTGTCTGTGAAACATTTTGTCACCGGCCGACTCCAAAAATCAGCGGTTCCCCATCTCAGCCCAGAAAGCAGGTAGAACAACTTTTGTGGTGTCTTTCAGATGCCTACCGGAGCAATGTAAAAACTACCAGGAGAACTCCTGTCTGGCACCTTCCCCGGTGGAGTTGTGCAGGGGGTGTGTTTGGAACATTTTATCACCAGCCGAGTCCAAAATTCAGCTGTTCCCCATCTCAGCCCAGAAAGCAGGTAGAACAACTTTTGTGGTGTCTTTCAGATGCCTACCAAGGTAGTGTAAAAACTACCAGGAGAACTCCTGTCTGGCACCTTCCCCGGTGGAGTTGTGCAGGGGGTGTGTTTGGAACATTTTGTCACCGGCCGACTCCAAAATTCAGCGGTTCCCCATCTCAGCCCAGAAAGCAGGTAGAACAACTTTTGTGGTGTCTTTCAGATGCCTACCAAGGTAGTGTAAAAACTACCAGGAGAACTCCTGTCTGGCACCTTCCCCGGTGGAGTTGTGCAGGGGGTGTGTTTGGAACATTTTGCCACCAGCCGACTCCAAAATTCAGCGGTTCCCCATCTCAGCCCAGAAAGCAGGTAGAACAACTTTTGTGGTGCCTTTCAGATGCCTACCAAGGTAGTGTAAAAACTACTAAGAGAACTCCTGTCTGGCACCTTCCCCGGTGGAGTTGTGCATGGGGTGTGTTTGGAACATTTTGTCACCAGCCGAGTCCAAAATTCAGCGGTTCCCCATCTCAGCCCAGAAAGCAGGTAGAACATCTTTTGTGGTGCCTTTCAGCTGCCTACCGGATCAATGTAAAAACTACCAGGAGAACTCCTGTCTGGCACCTTCCCCGGTGGAGTTGTGCAGGGGGTGTGTTTGGAACATTTTGCCACCAGCCGACTCCAAAATTCAGCGTTTCCCCATCTCAGCCCAGAAAGCAGGTAGAACAACTTTTGTGGTGCCTTTCAAATGCCTACCAAGGTAGTGTAAAAACCACCAGGAGAACTCCTGTCTGGCACCTTCCCCGGTGGAGTTGTGCATGGGGTGTGTTTGGAACATTTTGTCAACGGCCGACTCCAAAATTCAGCGTTTCCGCATCTCAGCCCACAAAGCAGGTACAACAACTTTTCTTGTGCCTTTCAGCTGCCTACCAAGGTAGTGTAAAAACTACCAACAGAATTCGTTCCTGGCTCCTTCGCCGGTGGAGTTGTGCATGGGGTGTCTGTGGAACATTTTGTCACCGGCCGACTCCAAAATTCAGCGGTTCCCCATCTCAGCCCAGAAAGCAGGAAGAACAACTTTTGTGGTGCCTTTCAAATGCCTACCAAGGTAGTGTAAAAACCACCAGGAGAACTCCTGTCTGGCACCTTCCCCGGTGGAGATGTGCATGGGGTGTCTGTGAAACATTTTGTCACCGGCCGACTCCAAAATTCAGCGGTTCCCCATCTCAGCCCAGAAAGCAGGAAGAACAACTTTTGTGGTGTCTTTCAGATGCCTACCAAGGTAGTGTAAAAACTACCAGGAGAACTCCTGTCTGGCACCTTCCCCGGTGGAGTTGTGCATGGGGTGTGTTTGGAACATTTTGTCACCGGCCGACTCCAAAATTCAGCGATTCCCCATCTCAGCCCAGAAAGCAGGTAGAACAACTTTTGTGGTGTCTTTCAGATGCCTACCAAGGTAGTGTAAAAACTACCAGGAGAACTCCTGTCTGGCACCTTCCCCGGTGGAGTTGTGCAGGGGGTGTGTTTGGAACATTTTGTCACCGGCCGAGTCCAAAATTCAGCGGTTCCCCATCTCAGCCCAGAAAGCAGGTAGAACAACTTTTGTGGTGCCTTTCAAATGCCTACCAAGGTAGTGTAAAAACCACCAGGAGAACTCCTGTCTGGCACCTTCCCCGGTGGAGTTGTGCATGGGGTGTGTTTGGAACATTTTGTCACCGGCCGAGTCCAAAATTCAGCGGTTCCCCATCTCAGCCCAGAAAGCAGGAAGAACAACATTTGTGGTGTCTTTCAGATGCCTACCAAGGTAGTGTAAAAACTACCAGGAGAACTCCTGTCTGGCACCTTCCCCGGTGGAGTTGTGCATGGGGTGTGTTTGGAACATTTTGTCACCAGCCGACTCCAAAATTCAGAGTTTCCCCATCTCAGCCCAGAAAGCAGGTAGAACAACTTTTGTGGTGCCTTTCAGCTGCCTACCAAGGTAGTGTAAAAACTACCAACAGAATTCGTTCCTGGCACCTTCCCCGGTGGAGTTGTGCATGGGGTGTCTGTGGAACATTTTGTCACCGGCCGAGTCCAAAATTCAGCGGTTCCCCATCTCAGCCCAGAAAGCAGGTAGAACAACTTTTGTGGTGTCTTTCAGATGCCTACCGGAGCAATGTAAAAACTACCAGGAGAACTCCTGTCTGGCACCTTCCCCGGTGGAGTTGTGCATGGGGTGTGTTTGGAACATTTTGTCACCAGCCGAGTCCAAAATTCAGCGGTTCCCCATCTCAGCCCAGAAAGCAGGTAGAACAACTTTTGTGGTGCCTTTCAGCTGCCTACCAAGGTAGTGTAAAAACTACCAAGAGAACTCCTGTCTGGCACCTTCCCCGGTGGAGTTGTGCATGGGGTGTGTTTGGAACATTTTGTCACCGGCCGAGTCCAAAATTCAGCGGTTCCCCATCTCAGCCCAGAAAGCAGGAAGAACAACATTTGTGGTGTCTTTCAGATGCCTACCAAGGTAGTGTAAAAACTACCAGGAGAACTCCTGTCTGGCACCTTCCGTGGTGGAGTTGTGCATGGGGTGTGTTTGGAACATTTTGTCACCGGCCGAGTCCAAAATTCAGCGGTTCCCCATCTCAGCCCAGAAAGCAGGTAGAACAACTTTTGTGGTGCCTTTCAAATGCCTACCAAGGTAGTGTAAAAACCACCAGGAGAACTCCTGTCTGGCACCTTCCCCGGTGGAGTTGTGCATGGGGTGTGTTTGGAACATTTTGTCACCGGCCGAGTCCAAAATTCAGCGATTCCCCATCTCAGCCCAGAAAGCAGGAAGAACAACATTTGTGGTGTCTTTCAGATGCCTACCAAGGTAGTGTAAAAACTACCAGGAGAACTCCTGTCTGGCACCTTCCCCGGTGGAGTTGTGCATGGGGTGTGTTTGGAACATTTTGTCACCAGCCGACTCCAAAATTCAGAGTTTCCCCATCTCAGCCCAGAAAGCAGGTAGAACAACTTTTGTGGTGCCTTTCAGCTGCCTACCAAGGTAGTGTAAAAACTACCAACAGAATTCGTTCCTGGCACCTTCCCCGGTGGAGTTGTGCATGGGGTGTGTTTGGAACATTTTGTCACCGGCCGAGTCCAAAATTCAGCGGTTCCCCATCTCAGCCCACAAAGCAGGTAGAACAACTTTTCTTGTGCCTTTCAGCTGCCTACCAAGGTAGTGTAAAAACTACCAAGAGAATTCGTTCCTGGCACCTTCCCCGGTGGAGTTGTGCATGGGGTGTCTGTGGAACATTTTGTCACCGGCCGAGTCCAAAATTCAGCGGTTCCCCATCTCAGCCCAGAAAGCAGGTAGAACAACTTTTGTGGTGTCTTTCAGATGCCTACCGGAGCAATGTAAAAACTACCAGGAGAACTCCTGTCTGGCACCTTCCCCGGTGGAGTTGTGCATGGGGTGTGTTTGGAACATTTTGTCACCAGCCGAGTCCAAAATTCAGCGGTTCCCCATCTCAGCCCAGAAAGCAGGTAGAACAACTTTTGTGGTGCCTTTCAGCTGCCTACCAAGGTAGTGTAAAAACTACCAAGAGAACTCCTGTCTGGCACCTTCCCCGGTGGAGTTGTGCATGGGGTGTGTTTGGAACATTTTGTCACCGGCCGAGTCCAAAATTCAGCGGTTCCCCATCTCAGCCCAGAAAGCAGGAAGAACAACATTTGTGGTGTCTTTCAGATGCCTACCAAGGTAGTGTAAAAACTACCAGGAGAACTCCTGTCTGGCACCTTCCCCGGTGGAGTTGTGCATGGGGTGTGTTTGGAACATTTTGTCAACGGCCGACTCCAAAATTCAGCGGTTCCCCATCTCAGCCCACAAAGCAGGTACAACAACTTTTCTTGTGCCTTTCAGCTGCCTACCAAGGTAGTGTAAAAACTACCAACAGAATTCGTTCCTGGCACCTTCCCCGGTGGAGTTGTGCATGGGGTGTCTGTGGAACATTTTGTCACCGGCCGACTCCAAAATTCAGCCGTTCCCCATCTCAGCCCAGAAAGCAGGTAGAACAACTTTTGTGGTGTCTTTCAGATGCCTACCGGAGCAATGTAAAAACTACCAGGAGAACTCCTGTCTGGCACCTTCCCCGGTGGAGTTGTGCAGGGGGTGTGTTTGGAACATTTTGTCACCAGCCGAGTCCAAAATTCAGCGTTTCCCCATCTCAGCCCAGAAAGCAGGTAGAACAACTTTTGTGGTGTCTTTCAGATGCCTACCAAGGTAGTGTAAAAACTACCAGGAGAACTCCTGTCTGGCACCTTCCCCGGTGGAGTTGTGCAGGGGGTGTGTTTGGAACATTTTGTCACCGGCCGAGTCCAAAATTCAGCGGTTCCCCATCTCAGCCCACAAAGCAGGTAGAACAACTTTTGTGGTGCCTTTCAGCTGCCTACCAAGGTAGTGTAAAAACTACCAACAGAATTCGTTCCTGGCACCTTCCCCGGTGGAGTTGTGCATGGGGTGTGTTTGGAACATTTTGTCACCGGCCGAGTCCAAAATTCAGCGGTTCCCCATCTCAGCCCACAAAGCAGGTAGAACAACTTTTCTTGTGCCTTTCAGCTGCCTACCAAGGTAGTGTAAAAACTACCAAGAGAATTCGTTCCTGGCACCTTCCCCGGTGGAGTTGTGCATGGGGTGTCTGTGGAACATTTTGTCACCGGCCGAGTCCAAAATTCAGCGGTTCCCCATCTCAGCCCAGAAAGCAGGTAGAACAACTTTTGTGGTGTCTTTCAGATGCCTACCGGAGCAATGTAAAAACTACCAGGAGAACTCCTGTCTGGCGCCTTCCCCGGTGGAGTTGTGCAGGGGGTGTCTGTGGAACATTTTGTCACCGGCCGACTCCAAAAATCAGCGGTTCCCCATCTCAGCCCAGAAAGCTGGTAGAACAACTTTTGTGGTGTCTTTCAGATGCCTACCAAGGTAGTGTAAAAACTACTAAGAGAACTCCTGTCTGGCACCTTCCCCGGTGGAGTTGTGCTTGGGGTGTGTTTGGAACATTTTGTCACCGGCCGAGTCCAAAATTCAGCTGTTCCCCATCTCAGCCCAGAAAGCAGGTAGAACAACTTTTGTGGTGTCTTTCAGATGCCTACCAAGGTAGTGTAAAAACCACCAGGAGAACTCCTGTCTGGCACCTTCCCCGGTGGAGTTGTGCATGGGGTGTCTGTGAAACATTTTGTCACCGGCCGACTCCAAAAATCAGCGGTTCCCCATCTCAGCCCAGAAAGCAGGTAGAACAACTTTTGTGGTGTCTTTCAGATGCCTACCGGAGCAATGTAAAAACTACCAGGAGAACTCCTGTCTGGCACCTTCCCCGGTGGAGTTGTGCAGGGGGTGTGTTTGGAACATTTTATCACCAGCCGAGTCCAAAATTCAGCTGTTCCCCATCTCAGCCCAGAAAGCAGGTAGAACAACTTTTGTGGTGTCTTTCAGATGCCTACCAAGGTAGTGTAAAAACTACTAAGAGAACTCCTGTCTGGCACCTTCCCCGGTGGAGTTGTGCATGGGGTGTGTTTGGAACATTTTGTCACCGGCCGAGTCCAAAATTCAGCGATTCCCCATCTCAGCCCAGAAAGCAGGTAGAACAACTTTTGTGGTGTCTTTCAGATGCCTACCAAGGTAGTGTAAAAACTACCAGGAGAACTCCTGTCTGGCACCTTCCCCGGTGGAGTTGTGCAGGGGGTGTGTTTGGAACATTTTGCCACCAGCCGACTCCAAAATTCAGCGGTTCCCCATCTCAGCCCAGAAAGCAGGTAGAACAACTTTTGTGGTGCCTTTCAGATGCCTACCAAGGTAGTGTAAAAACTACTAAGAGAACTCCTGTCTGGCACCTTCCCCGGTGGAGTTGTGCATGGGGTGTGTTTGGAACATTTTGTCACCAGCCGAGTCCAAAATTCAGCGGTTCCCCATCTCAGCCCAGAAAGCAGGTAGAACATCTTTTGTGGTGCCTTTCAGCTGCCTACCGGATCAATGTAAAAACTACCAGGAGAACTCCTGTCTGGCACCTTCCCCGGTGGAGTTGTGCAGGGGGTGTGTTTGGAACATTTTGCCACCAGCCGACTCCAAAATTCAGCGTTTCCCCATCTCAGCCCAGAAAGCAGGTAGAACAACTTTTGTGGTGCCTTTCAAATGCCTACCAAGGTAGTGTAAAAACCACCAGGAGAACTCCTGTCTGGCACCTTCCCCGGTGGAGTTGTGCATGGGGTGTCTGTGAAACATTTTGTCACCGGCCGACTCCAAAAATCAGCGGTTCCCCATCTCAGCCCAGAAAGCAGGTAGAACAACTTTTGTGGTGTCTTTCAGATGCCTACCGGAGCAATGTAAAAACTACCAGGAGAACTCCTGTCTGGCACCTTCCCCGGTGGAGTTTTGCATGGGGTGTGTTTGGAACATTTTGTCACCGGCCGACTCCAAAATTCAGCTGTTCCCCATCTCAGCCCAGAAAGCAGGTAGAACAACTTTTGTGGTGTCTTTCAGATGCCTACCAAGGTAGTGTAAAAACTACGAAGAGAACTCCTGTCTGGCACCTTCCCCGGTGGAGTTGTGCATGGGGTGTGTTTGGAACATTTTGTCACCGGCCGAGTCCAAAATTCAGCGGTTCCCCATCTCAGCCCAGAAAGCAGGTAGAACAACTTTTGTGGTGTCTTTCAGATGCCTACCAAGGTAGTGTAAAAACTACCAGGAGAACTCCTGTCTGGCACCTTCCCCGGTGGAGTTGTGCAGGGGGTGTGTTTGGAACATTTTGTCACCGGCCGAGTCCAAAATTCAGCGTTTCCCCATCTCAGCCCAGAAAGCAGGTAGAACAACTTTTGTGGTGTCTTTCAGATGCCTACCAAGGTAGTGTAAAAACTACCAAGAGAACTCCTGTCTGGCACCTTCCCCGGTGGAGTTGTGCATGGGGTGTGTTTGGAACATTTTTGTCACCAGCCGAGTCCAAAATTCAGCGGTTCCCCATCTCAGCCCAGAAAGCAGGTAGAACAACTTTTGTGGTGTCTTTCAGATGCCTACCGGAGCAATGTAAAAACTACCAGGGAGAACTCCTGTCTGGCACCTTCCCCGGTGGAGTTGTGCAGGGGGTGTGTTTGGAACATTTTGTCACCAGCCGAGTCCAAAATTCAGCGTTTCCCCATCTCAGCCCAGAAAGCAGGTACAACAACTTTTGTGGTGTCTTTTAGATGCCTACCAAGGTAGTGTAAAAACTACCAAGAGAACTCCTGTCTGGCACCTTCCCGGTGGAGTTGTGCATGGGGTGTGTTTGGAACATTTTGTCACCGGCCGAGTCCAAAATTCAGCGGTTCCCCATCTCAGCCCAGAAAGCAGGTAGAACAACTTTTGTGGTGTCTTTCAGATGCCTACCAAGGTAGTGTAAAAACTACCAGGAGAACTCCTGTCTGGCACCTTCCCCGGTGGGAGTTGTGCATGGGGGTGTGTTTGGAACATTTTGTCACCGGCCGACTCCAAAATTCAGCGTTTCCCCCATCTCAGCCCAGAAAGCAGGTAGAACAACTTTTGTGGTGCCTTTCAGATGCCTACCAAGGTAGTGTAAAAAACTACCAAGAGAACTCCTGTCTGGCACCTTCCCCGTTGGAGTTGTGCATGGGGTGTGTTTGGAACATTTTGTCAACGGCCGACTCCAAAATTCAGCGTTTCCCCATCTCAGCCCACAAAGCAGGTTACAACAACTTTTCTTGTGCCTTTCAGCTGCCTACCAAGGTAGTGTAAAAACTACCAACAGAATTCGTTCCTGGCACCTTCCCCGGTGGAGTGTGCATGGGGTGTCTGTGGAACATTTTGTCACCGGCCGACTCCAAAATTCAGCGGTTCCCCATCTCAGCCCAGAAAGCAGGAAGAACAACTTTTGTGGTGCCTTTCAAATGCCTACCAAGGTAGTGTAAAAACCACCAGGAGAACTCCTGTCTGGCACCTTCCCCGGTGGAGATGTGCATGGGGTGTCTGTGAAACATTTTGTCACCGGCCGACTCCAAAATTCAGCGGTTCCCCATCTCAGCCCAGAAAGCAGGTAGAACAACTTTTGTGGTGTCTTTCAGATGCCTACCAAGGTAGTGTAAAAACTACCAGGAGAACTCCTGTCTGGCACCTTCCCCGGTGGAGTTGTGCAGGGGGTGTGTTTGGAACATTTTGTCACCGGCCGACTCCAAAATTCAGCGGTTCCCCATCTCAGCCCAGAAAGCAGGTAGAACAACTTTTGTGGTGTCTTTCAGATGCCTACCAAGGTAGTGTAAAAACTACCAGGAGAACTCCTGTCTGGCACCTTCCGTGGTGGAGTTGTGCATGGGGTGTGTTTGGAACATTTTGTCACCGGCCGACTCCAAAATTCAGCGGTTCCCCATCTCAGCCCAGAAAGCAGGTAGAACAACTTTTTTTGGTGCCTTTCAGATGCCTACCAAGGTAGTGTAAAACTACCAAGAGAACTCTGTCTGGCACCTTCCCCGGTGGAGTTGTGCATGGGGTGTGTTTGGAACATTTTGTCAACGGCCGACTCCAAAATTCAGCGGTTCCCCATCTCAGCCCACAAAGCAGGTACAACAACTTTTCTTGTGCCTTTCAGCTGCCTACCAAGGTAGTGTAAAAACTACCAACAGAATTCGTTCCTGGCTCCTTCCCCGGTGGAGTTGTGCATGGGGTGTCTGTGGAACATTTTGTCACCGGCCGAGTCCAAAATTCAGCTGTTCCCCATCTCAGCCCAGAAAGCAGGTAGAACAACTTTTGTGGTGTCTTTCAAATGCCTACCAAGGTAGTGTAAAAACCACCAGGAGAACTCCTGTCTGCACCTTCCCCGGTGGAGTTGTGCATGGGGTGTCTGTGAAACATTTTGTCACCGGCCGACTCCAAAATTCAGCGATTCCCCATCTCAGCCCAGAAAGCAGGTAGAACAACTTTTGTGGTGTCTTTCAGATGCCTACCGGAGCAATGTAAAAACTACCAGGAGAACTCCTGTCTGGCACCTTCCCCGGTGGAGTTGTGCAGGGGGTGTGTTTGGAACATTTTGTCACCAGCCGAGTCCAAAATTCAGCGGTTCCCCATCTCAGCCCAGAAAGCAGGTAGAACAACTTTTGTGGTGCCTTTCAGCTGCCTACCAAGGTAGTGTAAAAAACTACCAAGAGAACTCCTGTCTGGCACCTTCCCCGGTGGAGTTGTGCATGGGGTGTGTTTGGAACATTTTGTCACCGGCCGAGTCCAAAATTCAGCGGTTCCCCATCTCAGCCCAGAAAGCAGGTAGAACAACTTTTGTGGTGCCTTTCAGATGCCTACCGCAGCAATGTAAAAAACTACCAACAGAATTCGTTCCTGGCACCTTCCCCGGTGGAGTTGTGCATGGGGTGTGTTTGGAACATTTTGTCACCAGCCGACTCCAAAATTCAGAGTTTCCCCATCTCAGCCCAGAAAGCAGGTAGAACAACTTTTGTGGTGCCTTTCAGCTGCCTACCAAGGTAGTGTAAAAAACTACCAACAGAATTCGTTCCTGGCACCTTCCCCGGTGGAGTTGTGCATGGGGTGTGTTTGGAACATTTTGTCACCGGCCGAGTCCAAAATTCAGCGGTTCCCCATCTCAGCCCAGAAAGCAGGTAGAACAACTTTTCTTGTGCCTTTCAGCTGCCTACCAAGGTAGTGTAAAAACTACCAAGAGAATTCGTTCCTGGCACCTTCCCCGGTGGAGTTGTGCATGGGGTGTCTGTGGAACATTTTGTCACCGGCCGAGTCCAAAATTCAGCGGTTCCCCATCTCAGCCCAGAAAGCAGGTAGAACAACTTTTGTGGTGTCTTTCAGATGCCTACCGGAGCAATGTAAATAACTACAGGAGAACTCCTGTCTGGCACCTTCCCCGGTGGAGTTGTGCAGGGGGTGTGTTTGGAACATTTTGTCACCAGCCGAGTCCAAAATTCAGCGGTTCCCCATCTCAGCCCAGAAAGCAGGTAGAACAACTTTTGTGGTGCCTTTCAGCTGCCTACCAAGGTAGTGTAAAAACTACCAAGAGAACTCCTGTCTGGCACCTTCCCCGGTGGAGTTGTGCATGGGGTGTGTTTGGAACATTTTGTCACCGGCCGAGTCCAAAATTCAGCGGTTCCCCATCTCAGCCCAGAAAGCAGGAAGAACAACATTTGTGGTGTTCTTTCAGATGCCTACCAAGGTAGTGTAAAAACTACCAGGAGAACTCCTGTCTGGCACCTTCCCCGGTGGAGTTGTGCATGGGGTGTGTTTGGAACATTTTGTCAACGGCCGACTCCAAAATTCAGCGGTTCCCCATCTCAGCCCACAAAGCAGGTACAACAACTTTTCTTGTGCCTTTCAGCTGCCTACCAAGGTAGTGTAAAAACTACCAACAGAATTCGTTCCTGGCACCTTCCCCGGTGGAGTTGTGCATGGGGTGTCTGTGGAACATTTTGTCACCGGCCGACTCCAAAATTCAGCCGTTCCCCATCTCAGCCCAGAAAGCAGGTAGAACAACTTTTGTGGTGTCTTTCAGATGCCTACCGGAGCAATGTAAAAACTACCAGGAGAACTCCTGTCTGGCACCTTCCCCGGTGGAGTTGTGCAGGGGGTGTGTTTGGAACATTTTGTCACCGGCCGACTCCAAAATTCAGCGGTTCCCCATCTCAGCCCAGAAAGCAGGTAGAACAACTTTTGTGGTGTCTTTCAGATGCCTACCAAGGTAGTGTAAAAACTACCAGGAGAACTCCTGTCTGGCACCTTCCCCGGTGGAGTTGTGCAGGGGGTGTGTTTGGAACATTTTGTCACCGGCCGACTCCAAAAATCAGCGGTTCCCCATCTCAGCCCACAAAGCAGGTAGAACAACTTTTCTTGTGCCTTTCAGCTGCCTACCAAGGTAGTGTTAAAAACTACCAACAGAATTCGTTCCTGGCACCTTCCCGGTGGAGTTGTGCATGGGGTGTGTTTGGAACATTTTGTCACCGGCCGAGTCCAAAATTCAGCGGTTCCCCATCTCAGCCCACAAAGCAGGTAGAACAACTTTTCTTGTGCCTTTCAGCTGCCTACCAAGGTAGTGTAAAAACTACCAAGAGAATTCGTTCCTGGCACCTTCCCCGGTGGAGTTGTGCATGGGGTGTGTTTGGAACATTTTGTCACCGGCCGAGTCCAAAATTCAGCGGTTCCCCATCTCAGCCCAGAAAGCAGGTAGAACAACTTTTGTGGTGTCTTTCAGATGCCTACCGGAGCAATGTAAAAACTACCAGGAGAACTCCTGTCTGGCACCTTCCCCGGTGGAGTTGTGCAGGGGGTGTCTGTGAAACATTTTGTCACCGGCCGACTCCAAAAATCAGCGGTTCCCCATCTCAGCCCAGAAAGCAGGTAGAACAACTTTTGTGGTGTCTTTCAGATGCCTACCAAGGTAGTGTAAAAACTACTAAGAGAACTCCTGTCTGGCACCTTCCCCGGTGGAGTTGTGCATGGGGTGTGTTTGGAACATTTTGTCACCGGCCGAGTCCAAAATTCAGCTGTTCCCCATCTCAGCCCAGAAAGCAGGTAGAACAACTTTTGTGGTGCCTTTCAGCTGCCTACCAAGGTAGTGTAAAAACCACCAGGAGAACTCCTGTCTGGCACCTTCCCCGGTGGAGTTGTGCATGGGGTGTCTGTGAAACATTTTGTCACCGGCCGACTCCAAAAATCAGCGGTTCCCCATCTCAGCCCAGAAAGCAGGTAGAACAACTTTTGTGGTGTCTTTCAGATGCCTACCGGAGCAATGTAAAAACTACCAGGAGAACTCCTGTCTGGCACCTTCCCCGGTGGAGTTGTGCAGGGGGTGTGTTTGGAACATTTTATCACCAGCCGAGTCCAAAATTCAGCTGTTCCCCATCTCAGCCCAGAAAGCAGGTAGAACAACTTTTGTGGTGTCTTTCAGATGCCTACCAAGGTAGTGTAAAAAGTACTAAGAGAACTCCTGTCTGGCACCTTCCCCGGTGGAGTTGTGCATGGGGTGTGTTTGGAACATTTTGTCACCGGCCGACTCCAAAATTCAGCGATTCCCCATCTCAGCCCAGAAAGCAGGTAGAACAACTTTTGTGGTGTCTTTCAGATGCCTACCAAGGTAGTGTAAAAACTACCAGGAGAACTCCTGTCTGGCACCTTCCCCGGTGGAGTTGTGCAGGGGGTGTGTTTGGAACATTTTGCCACCAGCCGACTCCAAAATTCAGCGGTTCCCCATCTCAGCCCAGAAAGCAGGTAGAACAACTTTTGTGGTGCCTTTCAGATGCCTACCAAGGTAGTGTAAAAACTACTAAGAGAACTCCTGTCTGGCACCTTCCCCGGTGGAGTTGTGCATGGGGTGTGTTTGGAACATTTTGTCACCAGCCGAGTCCAAAATTCAGCGGTTCCCCATCTCAGCCCAGAAAGCAGGTAGAACATCTTTTGTGGTGCCTTTCAGCTGCCTACCGGATCAATGTAAAAACTACCAGGAGAACTCCTGTCTGGCACCTTCCCCGGTGGAGTTGTGCAGGGGGTGTGTTTGGAACATTTTGCCACCAGCCGACTCCAAAATTCAGCGTTTCCCCATCTCAGCCCAGAAAGCAGGTAGAACAACTTTTGTGGTGCCTTTCAAATGCCTACCAAGGTAGTGTAAAAACCACCAGGAGAACTCCTGTCTGGCACCTTCCCCGGTGGAGTTGTGCATGGGGTGTCTGTGAAACATTTTGTCACCGGCCGACTCCAAAAATCAGCGGTTCCCCATCTCAGCCCAGAAAGCAGGTAGAACAACTTTTGTGGTGTCTTTCAGATGCCTACCGGAGCAATGTAAAAACTACCAGGAGAACTCCTGTCTGGCACCTTCCCCGGTGGAGTTGTGCAGGGGGTGTGTTTGGAACATTTTGTCACCGGCCGAGTCCAAAATTCAGCGGTTCCCCATCTCAGCCCACAAAGCAGGTAGAACAACTTTTCTTGTGCCTTTCAGCTGCCTACCAAGGTAGTGTAAAAACTACCAAGAGAATTCGTTCCTGGCACCTTCCCCGGTGGAGTTGTGCATGGGGTGTCTGTGGAACATTTTGTCACCAGCCGAGTCCAAAATTCAGCGGTTCCCCATCTCAGCCCAGAAAGCAGGTAGAACAACTTTTGTGGTGTCTTTCAGATGCCTACCGGAGCAATGTAAAAACTACCAGGAGAACTCCTGTCTGGCACCTTCCCCGGTGGAGTTGTGCATGGGGTGTGTTTGGAACATTTTGTCACCGGCCGAGTCCAAAATTCAGCGGTTCCCCATCTCAGCCCAGAAAGCAGGAAGAACAACATTTGTGGTGTCTTTCAGATGCCTACCAAGGTAGTGTAAAAACTACCAGGAGAACTCCTGTCTGGCACCTTCCCCGGTGGAGTTGTGCATGGGGTGTGTTTGGAACATTTTGTCAACGGCCGACTCCAAAATTCAGCGGTTCCCCATCTCAGCCCACAAAGCAGGTACAACAACTTTTCTTGTGCCTTTCAGCTGCCTACCAAGGTAGTGTAAAAACTACCAACAGAATTCGTTCCTGGCACCTTCCCCGGTGGAGTTGTGCATGGGGTGTCTGTGGAACATTTTGTCACCGGCCGACTCCAAAATTCAGCGGTTCCCCATCTCAGCCCAGAAAGCAGGTAGAACAACTTTTGTGGTGTCTTTCAGATGCCTACCGGAGCAATGTAAAAACTACCAGGAGAACTCCTGTCTGGCACCTTCCCCGGTGGAGTTGTGCAGGGGGTGTGTTTGGAACATTTTGTCACCAGCCGAGTCCAAAATTCAGCGTTTCCCCATCTCAGCCCAGAAAGCAGGTAGAACAACTTTTGTGGTGTCTTTCAGATGCCTACCAAGGTAGTGTAAAAACTACCAGGAGAACTCCTGTCTGGCACCTTCCCCGGTGGAGTTGTGCAGGGGGTGTGTTTGGAACATTTTGTCACCGGCCGAGTCCAAAATTCAGCGTTTCCCCATCTCAGCCCACAAAGCAGGTAGAACAACTTTTCTTGTGCCTTTCAGCTGCCTACCAAGGTAGTGTAAAAACTACCAACAGAATTCGTTCCTGGCACCTTCCCCGGTGGAGTTGTGCATGGGGTGTGTTTGGAACATTTTGTCACCGGCCGAGTCCAAAATTCAGCGGTTCCCCATCTCAGCCCACAAAGCAGGTAGAACAACTTTTCTTGTGCCTTTCAGCTGCCTACCAAGGTAGTGTAAAAACTACCAAGAGAATTCGTTCCTGGCACCTTCCCCGGTGGAGTTGTGCATGGGGTGTCTGTGGAACATTTTGTCACCGGCCGACTCCAAAATTCAGCGGTTCCCCATCTCAGCCCAGAAAGCAGGTAGAACAACTTTTGTGGTGTCTTTCAGATGCCTACCGGAGCAATGTAAAAACTACCAGGAGAACTCCTGTCTGGCACCTTCCCCGGTGGAGTTGTGCAGGGGGTGTCTGTGAAACATTTTGTCACCGGCCGACTCCAAAAATCAGCGGTTCCCCATCTCAGCCCAGAAAGCAGGTAGAACAACTTTTGTGGTGTCTTTCAGATGCCTACCAAGGTAGTGTAAAAACTACTAAGAGAACTCCTGTCTGGCACCTTCCCCGGTGGAGTTGTGCATGGGGTGTGTTTGGAACATTTTGTCACCGGCCGAGTCCAAAATTCAGCTGTTCCCCATCTCAGCCCAGAAAGCAGGTAGAACAACTTTTGTGGTGTCTTTCAGATGCCTACCAAGGTAGTGTAAAAACCACCAGGAGAACTCCTGTCTGGCACCTTCCCCGGTGGAGTTGTGCAGGGGGTGTCTGTGAAACATTTTGTCACCGGCCGACTCCAAAAATCAGCGGTTCCCCATCTCAGCCCAGAAAGCAGGTAGAACAACTTTTGTGGTGTCTTTCAGATGCCTACCGGAGCAATGTAAAAACTACCAGGAGAACTCCTGTCTGGCACCTTCCCCGGTGGAGTTGTGCAGGGGGTGTGTTTGGAACATTTTATCACCAGCCGAGTCCAAAATTCAGCTGTTCCCCATCTCAGCCCAGAAAGCAGGTAGAACAACTTTTGTGGTGTCTTTCAGATGCCTACCAAGGTAGTGTAAAAACTACTAAGAGAACTCCTGTCTGGCACCTTCCCCGGTGGAGTTGTGCATGGGGTGTGTTTGGAACATTTTGTCACCGGCCGACTCCAAAATTCAGCGGTTCCCCATCTCAGCCCAGAAAGCAGGTAGAAAAACTTTTGTGGTGTCTTTCAGATGCCTACCAAGGTAGTGTAAAAACTACCAGGAGAACTCCTGTCTGGCACCTTCCCCGGTGGAGTTGTGCAGGGGGGGTGTTTGGAACATTTTGCCACCAGCCGACTCCAAAATTCAGCGGTTCCCCATCTCAGCCCAGAAAGCAGGTAGAACAACTTTTGTGGTGCCTTTCAGATGCCTACCAAGGTAGTGTAAAAACTACTAAGAGAACTCCTGTCTGGCACCTTCCCCGGTGGAGTTGTGCAGGGGGTGTGTTTGGAACATTTTGTCACCGGCCGAGTCCAAAATTCAGCGGTTCCCCATCTCAGCCCACAAAGCAGGTAGAACAACTTTTCTTGTGCCTTTCAGCTGCCTACCAAGGTAGTGTAAAAACTACCAACAGAATTCGTTCCTGGCACCTTCCCCGGTGGAGTTGTGCATGGGGTGTGTTTGGAACATTTTGTCACCGGCCGAGTCCAAAATTCAGCGGTTCCCCATCTCAGCCCACAAAGCAGGTAGAACAACTTTTCTTGTGCCTTTCAGCTGCCTACCAAGGTAGTGTAAAAACTACCAAGAGAATTCGTTCCTGGCACCTTCCCCGGTGGAGTTGTGCATGGGGTGTCTGTGGAACATTTTGTCACCGGCCGACTCCAAAATTCAGCGGTTCCCCATCTCAGCCCAGAAAGCAGGTAGAACAACTTTTGTGGTGTCTTTCAGATGCCTACCGGAGCAATGTAAAAACTACCAGGAGAACTCCTGTCTGGCACCTTCCCCGGTGGAGTTGTGCAGGGGGTGTCTGTGAAACATTTTGTCACCGGCCGACTCCAAAAATCAGCGGTTCCCCATCTCAGCCCAGAAAGCAGGTAGAACAACTTTTGTGGTGTCTTTCAGATGCCTACCAAGGTAGTGTAAAAACTACTAAGAGAACTCCTGTCTGGCACCTTCCCCGGTGGAGTTGTGCATGGGGTGTGTTTGGAACATTTTGTCACCGGCCGAGTCCAAAATTCAGCTGTTCCCCATCTCAGCCCAGAAAGCAGGTAGAACAACTTTTGTGGTGTCTTTCAGATGCCTACCAAGGTAGTGTAAAAACCACCAGGAGAACTCCTGTCTGGCACCTTCCCCGGTGGAGTTGTGCAGGGGGTGTCTGTGAAACATTTTGTCACCGGCCGACTCCAAAAATCAGCGGTTCCCCATCTCAGCCCAGAAAGCAGGTAGAACAACTTTTGTGGTGTCTTTCAGATGCCTACCGGAGCAATGTAAAAACTACCAGGAGAACTCCTGTCTGGCACCTTCCCCGGTGGAGTTGTGCATGGGGTGTGTTTGGAACATTTTGTCACCAGCCGAGTCCAAAATTCAGCGTTTCCCCATCTCAGCCCAGAAAGCAGGTAGAACAACTTTTGTGGTGTCTTTCAAATGCCTACCAAGGTAGTGTAAAAACTACTAAGAGAACTCCTGTATGGCACCTTCCCCGGTGGAGTTGTGCATGGGGTGTGTTTGGAACATTTTGTCACCGGCCGACTCCAAAATTCAGCGATTCCCCATCTCAGCCCAGAAAGCAGGTAGAAAAACTTTTGTGGTGTCTTTCAGATGCCTACCAAGGTAGTGTAAAAACTACCAGGAGAACTCCTGTCTGGCACCTTCCCCGGTGGAGTTGTGCAGGGGGGGTGTTTGGAACATTTTGCCACCAGCCGACTCCAAAATTCAGCGGTTCCCCATCTCAGCCCAGAAAGCAGGTAGAACAACTTTTGTGGTGCCTTTCAGATGCCTACCAAGGTAGTGTAAAAACTACTAAGAGAACTCCTGTCTGGCACCTTCCCCGGTGGAGTTGTGCATGGGGTGTGTTTGGAACATTTTGTCACCAGCCGAGTCCAAAATTCAGCGGTTCCCCATCTCAGCCCAGAAAGCAGGTAGAACATCTTTTGTGGTGCCTTTCAGCTGCCTACCGGATCAATGTAAAAACTACCAGGAGAACTCCTGTCTGGCACCTTCCCCGGTGGAGTTGTGCAGGGGGTGTGTTTGGAACATTTTGCCACCAGCCGACTCCAAAATTCAGCGTTTCCCCATCTCAGCCCAGAAAGCAGGTAGAACAACTTTTGTGGTGCCTTTCAAATGCCTACCAAGGTAGTGTAAAAACCACCAGGAGAACTCCTGTCTGGCACCTTCCCCGGTGGAGTTGTGCATGGGGTGTCTGTGAAACATTTTGTCACCGGCCGACTCCAAAAATCAGCGGTTCCCCATCTCAGCCCAGAAAGCAGGTAGAACAACTTTTGTGGTGTCTTTCAGATGCCTACCGGAGCAATGTAAAAACTACCAGGAGAACTCCTGTCTGGCACCTTCCCCGGTGGAGTTGTGCAGGGGGTGTGTTTGGAACATTTTATCACCAGCCGAGTCCAAAATTCAGCTGTTCCCCATCTCAGCCCAGAAAGCAGGTAGAACAACTTTTGTGGTGTCTTTCAGATGCCTACCAAGGTAGTGTAAAAACTACGAAGAGAACTCCTGTCTGGCACCTTCCCCGGTGGAGTTGTGCATGGGGTGTGTTTGGAACATTTTGTCACCGGCCGAGTCCAAAATTCAGCGATTCCCCATCTCAGCCCAGAAAGCAGGTAGAACAACTTTTGTGGTGTCTTTCAGATGCCTACCAAGGTAGTGTAAAAACTACCAGGAGAACTCCTGTCTGGCACCTTCCCCGGTGGAGTTGTGCATGGGGTGTGTTTGGAACATTTTGTCACCAGCCGAGTCCAAAATTCAGCGTTTCCCCATCTCAGCCCAGAAAGCAGGTAGAACAACTTTTGTGGTGTCTTTCAGATGCCTACCAAGGTAGTGTAAAAACTACCAAGAGAACTCCTGTCTGGCACCTTCCCCGGTGGAGTTGTGCATGGGGTGTGTTTGGAACATTTTGTCACCAGCCGAGTCCAAAATTCAGCGTTTCCCCATCTCAGCCCAGAAAGCAGGTAGAACAACTTTTGTGGTGTCTTTCAGATGCCTACCGGAGCAATGTAAAAACTACCAGGAGAACTCCTGTCTGGCACCTTCCCCGGTGGAGTTGTGCAGGGGGTGTGTTTGGAACATTTTGTCACCAGCCGAGTCCAAAATTCAGCGTTTCCCCATCTCAGCCCAGAAAGCAGGTAGAACAACTTTTGTGGTGTCTTTTAGATGCCTACCAAGGTAGTGTAAAAACTACCAAGAGAACTCCTGTCTGGCACCTTCCCCGGTGGAGTTGTGCATGGGGTGTGTTTGGAACATTTTGTCACCGGCCGACTCCAAAATTCAGCGGTTCCCCATCTCAGCCCAGAAAGCAGGTAGAACAACTTTTGTGGTGTCTTTCAGATGCCTACCAAGGTAGTGTAAAAACTACCAGGAGAACTCCTGTCTGGCACCTTCCCCGGTGGAGTTGTGCATGGGGTGTGTTTGGAACATTTTGTCACCGGCCGACTCCAAAATTCAGCGTTTCCCCATCTCAGCCCAGAAAGCAGGTAGAACAACTTTTGTGGTGCCTTTCAGATGCCTACCAAGGTAGTGTAAAAACTACCAAGAGAACTCCTGTCTGGCACCTTCCCCGGTGGAGTTGTGCATGGGGTGTGTTTGGAACATTTTGTCAACGGCCGACTCCAAAATTCAGCGTTTCCGCATCTCAGCCCACAAAGCAGGTACAACAACTTTTCTTGTGCCTTTCAGCTGCCTACCAAGGTAGTGTAAAAACTACCAACAGAATTCGTTCCTGGCACCTTCCCCGGTGGAGTTGTGCATGGGGTGTCTGTGGAACATTTTGTCACCGGCCGAGTCCATAATTCAGCGGTTCCCCATCTCAGCCCAGAAAGCAGGAAGAACAACTTTTGTGGTGCCTTTCAAATGCCTACCAAGGTAGTGTAAAAACCACCAGGAGAACTCCTGTCTGGCACCTTCCCCGGTGGAGATGTGCATGGGGTGTCTGTGAAACATTTTGTCACCGGCCGACTCCAAAATTCAGCGGTTCCCCATCTCAGCCCAGAAAGCAGGTAGAACAACTTTTGTGGTGTCTTTCAGATGCCTACCAAGGTAGTGTAAAAACTACCAGGAGAACTCCTGTCTGGCACCTTCCCCGGTGGAGTTGTGCAGGGGGTGTGTTTGGAACATTTTGTCACCGGCCGACTCCAAAATTCAGCGATTCCCCATCTCAGCCCAGAAAGCAGGTAGAACAACTTTTGTGGTGTCTTTCAGATGCCTACCAAGGTAGTGTAAAAACTACCAGGAGAACTCCTGTCTGGCACCTTCCCCGGTGGAGTTGTGCATGGGGTGTGTTTGGAACATTTTGTCAACGGCCGACTCCAAAATTCAGCGGTTCCCCATCTCAGCCCACAAAGCAGGTACAACAACTTTTCTTGTGCCTTTCAGCTGCCTACCAAGGTAGTGTAAAAACTACCAACAGAATTCGTTCCTGGCTCCTTCCCCGGTGGAGTTGTGCATGGGGTGTCTGTGGAACATTTTGTCACCGGCCGAGTCCAAAATTCAGCGGTTCCCCATCTCAGCCCAGAAAGCAGGTAGAACAACTTTTGTGGTGCCTTTCAAATGCCTACCAAGGTAGTGTAAAAACCACCAGGAGAACTCCTGTCTGGCACCTTCCCCGGTGGAGTTGTGCATGGGGTGTCTGTGAAACATTTTGTCACCGGCCGACTCCAAAATTCAGCGATTCCCCATCTCAGCCCAGAAAGCAGGTAGAACAACTTTTGTGGTGCCTTTCAGCTGCCTACCAAGGTAGTGTAAAAACTACCAACAGAATTCGTTCCTGGCACCTTCCCCGGTGGAGTTGTGCATGGGGTGTGTTTGGAACATTTTGTCACCGGCCGAGTCCAAAATTCAGCGGTTCCCCATCTCAGCCCACAAAGCAGGTAGAACAACTTTTCTTGTGCCTTTCAGCTGCCTACCAAGGTAGTGTAAAAACTACCAAGAGAATTCGTTCCTGGCACCTTCCCCGGTGGAGTTGTGCATGGGGTGTCTGTGGAACATTTTGTCACCGGCCGACTCCAAAATTCAGCCGTTCCCCATCTCAGCCCAGAAAGCAGGTAGAACAACTTTTGTGGTGTCTTTCAGATGCCTACCGGAGCAATGTAAAAACTACCAGGAGAACTCCTGTCTGGCACCTTCCCCGGTGGAGTTGTGCAGGGGGTGTGTTTGGAACATTTTGTCACCAGCCGAGTCCAAAATTCAGCGTTTCCCCATCTCAGCCCAGAAAGCAGGTAGAACAACTTTTGTGGTGTCTTTCAGATGCCTACCAAGGTAGTGTAAAAACTACCAGGAGAACTCCTGTCTGGCACCTTCCCCGGTGGAGTTGTGCATGGGGTGTGTTTGGAACATTTTGTCACCGGCCGACTCCAAAATTCAGCGGTTCCCCATCTCAGCCCACAAAGCAGGTAGAACAACTTTTCTTGTGCCTTTCAGCTGCCTACCAAGGTAGTGTAAAAACTACCAACAGAATTCGTTCCTGGCACCTTCCCCGGTGGAGTTGTGCATGGGGTGTGTTTGGAACATTTTGTCACCGGCCGACTCCAAAATTCAGCGGTTCCCCATCTCAGCCCACAAAGCAGGTAGAACAACTTTTCTTGTGCCTTTCAGCTGCCTACCAAGGTAGTGTAAAAACTACCAAGAGAATTCGTTCCTGGCACCTTCCCCGGTGGAGTTGTGCAGGGGGTGTCTGTGGAACATTTTGTCACCGGCCGAGTCCAAAATTCAGCGTTTCCCCATCTCAGCCCAGAAAGCAGGTAGAACAACTTTTGTGGTGTCTTTCAGATGCCTACCAAGTTAGTGTAAAAACTACTAAGAGAACTCCTGTCTGGCACCTTCCCCGGTGGAGTTGTGCATGGGGTGTGTTTGGAACATTTTGTCACCGGCCGAGTCCAAAATTCAGCGGTTCCCCATCTCAGCCCAGAAAGCAGGTAGAACAACTTTTGTGGTGTCTTTCAGATGCCTACCAAGGTAGTGTAAAAACTACCAGGAGAACTCCTGTCTGGCACCTTCCCCGGTGGAGTTGTGCATGGGGTGTCTGTGAAACATTTTGTCACCGGCCGACTCCAAAAATCAGCGGTTCCCCATCTCAGCCCAGAAAGCAGGTAGAACAACTTTTGTGGTGTCTTTCAGATGCCTACCGGAGCAATGTAAAAACTACCAGGAGAACTCCTGTCTGGCACCTTCCCCGGTGGAGTTGTGCAGGGGGTGTGTTTGGAACATTTTATCACCAGCCGAGTCCAAAATTCAGCTGTTCCCCATCTCAGCCCAGAAAGCAGGTAGAACAACTTTTGTGGTGTCTTTCAGATGCCTACCAAGGTAGTGTAAAAACTACTAAGAGAACTCCTGTCTGGCACCTTCCCCGGTGGAGTTGTGCATGGGGTGTGTTTGGAACATTTTGTCACCGGCCGAGTCCAAAATTCAGCGATTCCCCATCTCAGCCCAGAAAGCAGGTAGAAAAACTTTTGTGGTGTCTTTCAGATGCCTACCAAGGTAGTGTAAAAACTACCAGGAGAACTCCTGTCTGGCACCTTCCCCGGTGGAGTTGTGCAGGGGGTGTGTTTGGAACATTTTGCCACCAGCCGACTCCAAAATTCAGCGGTTCCCCATCTCAGCCCAGAAAGCAGGTAGAACAACTTTTGTGGTGCCTTTCAGATGCCTACCAAGGTAGTGTAAAAACTACTAAGAGAACTCCTGTCTGGCACCTTCCCCGGTGGAGTTGTGCATGGGGTGTGTTTGGAACATTTTGTCACCAGCCGAGTCCAAAATTCAGCGGTTCCCCATCTCAGCCCACAAAGCAGGTAGAACATCTTTTGTGGTGCCTTTCAGCTGCCTACCGGATCAATGTAAAAACTACCAGGAGAACTCCTGTCTGGCACCTTCCCCGGTGGAGTTGTGCAGGGGGTGTGTTTGGAACATTTTGCCACCAGCCGACTCCAAAATTCAGCGTTTCCCCATCTCAGCCCAGAAAGCAGGTAGAACAACTTTTGTGGTGCCTTTCAAATGCCTACCAAGGTAGTGTAAAAACCACCAGGAGAACTCCTGTCTGGCACCTTCCCCGGTGGAGTTGTGCATGGGGTGTCTGTGAAACATTTTGTCACCGGCCGACTCCAAAAATCAGCGGTTCCCCATCTCAGCCCAGAAAGCAGGTAGAACAACTTTTGTGGTGTCTTTCAGATGCCTACCGGAGCAATGTAAAAACTACCAGGAGAACTCCTGTCTGGCACCTTCCCCGGTGGAGTTGTGCAGGGGGTGTGTTTGGAACATTTTGTCACCGGCCGAGTCCAAAATTCAGCTGTTCCCCATCTCAGCCCACAAAGCAGGTAGAACAACTTTTGTGGTGCCTTTCAGCTGCCTACCAAGGTAGTGTAAAAACTACCAAGAGAATTCGTTCCTGGCACCTTCCCCGGTGGAGTTGTGCATGGGGTGTCTGTGGAACATTTTGTCACCGGCCGACTCCAAAATTCAGCGGTTCCCCATCTCAGCCCAGAAAGCAGGTAGAACAACTTTTGTGGTGTCTTTCAGATGCCTACCGGAGCAATGTAAAAACTACCAGGAGAACTCCTGTCTGGCACCTTCCCCGGTGGAGTTGTGCATGGGGTGTCTGTGGAACATTTTGTCACCGGCCGACTCCAAAATTCAGCCGTTCCCCATCTCAGCCCAGAAAGCAGGTAGAACAACTTTTGTGGTGTCTTTCAGATGCCTACCGGAGCAATGTAAAAACTACCAGGAGAACTCCTGTCTGGCACCTTCCCCGGTGGAGTTGTGCAGGGGGTGTGTTTGGAACATTTTGTCACCAGCCGAGTCCAAAATTCAGCGTTTCCCCATCTCAGCCCAGAAAGCAGGTAGAACAACTTTTGTGGTGTCTTTCAGATGCCTACCAAGGTAGTGTAAAAACTACCATGAGAACTCCTGTCTGGCACCTTCCCCGGTGGAGTTGTGCAGGGGGTGTGATTGGAACATTTTGTCACCGGCCGACTCCAAAAATCAGCGGTTCCCCATCTCAGCCCACAAAGCAGGTAGAACAACTTTTCTTGTGCCTTTCAGCTGCCTACCAAGGTAGTGTAAAAACTACCAACAGAATTCGTTCCTGGCACCTTCCCCGGTGGAGTTGTGCATGGGGTGTGTTTGGAACATTTTGTCACCGGCCGAGTCCAAAATTCAGCGGTTCCCCATCTCAGCCCACAAAGCAGGTAGAACAACTTTTGTGGTGCCTTTCAGCTGCCTACCAAGGTAGTGTAAAAACTACCAAGAGAATTCGTTCCTGGCACCTTCCCCGGTGGAGTTGTGCATGGGGTGTCTGTGGAACATTTTGTCACCGGCCGAGTCCAAAATTCAGCGGTTCCCCATCTCAGCCCAGAAAGCAGGTAGAACAACTTTTGTGGTGTCTTTCAGATGCCTACCGGAGCAATGTAAAAACTACCAGGAGAACTCCTGTCTGGCACCTTCCCCGGTGGAGTTGTGCAGGGGGTGTCTGTGAAACATTTTGTCACCGGCCGACTCCAAAAATCAGCGGTTCCCCATCTCAGCCCAGAAAGCAGGTAGAACAACTTTTGTGGTGCCTTTCAAATGCCTACCAAGGTAGTGTAAAAACCACCAGGAGAACTCCTGTCTGGCACCTTCCCCGGTGGAGTTGTGCATGGGGTGTCTGTGAAACATTTTGTCACCGGCCGACTCCAAAAATCAGCGGTTCCCCATCTCAGCCCAGAAAGCAGGTAGAACAACTTTTGTGGTGTCTTTCAGATGCCTACCGGAGCAATGTAAAAACTACCAGGAGAACTCCTGTCTGGCACCTTCCCCGGTGGAGTTGTGCAGGGGGTGTGTTTGGAACATTTTGTCACCGGCCGAGTCCAAAATTCAGCGGTTCCCCATCTCAGCCCACAAAGCAGGTAGAACAACTTTTGTGGTGCCTTTCAGCTGCCTACCAAGGTAGTGTAAAAACTACCAAGAGAATTCGTTCCTGGCACCTTCCCCGGTGGAGTTGTGCATGGGGTGTCTGTGGAACATTTTGTCACCGGCCGAGTCCAAAATTCAGCGGTTCCCCATCTCAGCCCAGAAAGCAGGTAGAACAACTTTTGTGGTGTCTTTCAGATGCCTACCGGAGCAATGTAAAAACTACCAGGAGAACTCCTGTCTGGCACCTTCCCCGGTGGAGTTGTGCATGGGGTGTCTGTGGAACATTTTGTCACCGGCCGACTCCAAAATTCAGCCGTTCCCCATCTCAGCCCAGAAAGCAGGTAGAACAACTTTTGTGGTGTCTTTCAGATGCCTACCGGAGCAATGTAAAAACTACCAGGAGAACTCCTGTCTGGCACCTTCCCCGGTGGAGTTGTGCAGGGGGTGTGTTTGGAACATTTTGTCACCAGCCGAGTCCAAAATTCAGCGTTTCCCCATCTCAGCCCAGAAAGCAGGTAGAACAACTTTTGTGGTGTCTTTCAGATGCCTACCAAGGTAGTGTAAAAACTACCATGAGAACTCCTGTCTGGCACCTTCCCCGGTGGAGTTGTGCAGGGGGTGTGATTGGAACATTTTGTCACCGGCCGACTCCAAAAATCAGCGGTTCCCCATCTCAGCCCACAAAGCAGGTAGAACAACTTTTCTTGTGCCTTTCAGCTGCCTACCAAGGTAGTGTAAAAACTACCAACAGAATTCGTTCCTGGCACCTTCCCCGGTGGAGTTGTGCATGGGGTGTGTTTGGAACATTTTGTCACCGGCCGAGTCCAAAATTCAGCGGTTCCCCATCTCAGCCCACAAAGCAGGTAGAACAACTTTTGTGGTGCCTTTCAGCTGCCTACCAAGGTAGTGTAAAAACTACCAAGAGAATTCGTTCCTGGCACCTTCCCCGGTGGAGTTGTGCATGGGGTGTCTGTGGAACATTTTGTCACCGGCCGAGTCCAAAATTCAGCGGTTCCCCATCTCAGCCCAGAAAGCAGGTAGAACAACTTTTGTGGTGTCTTTCAGATGCCTACCGGAGCAATGTAAAAACTACCAGGAGAACTCCTGTCTGGCACCTTCCCCGGTGGAGTTGTGCAGGGGGTGTCTGTGAAACATTTTGTCACCGGCCGACTCCAAAAATCAGCGGTTCCCCATCTCAGCCCAGAAAGCTGGTAGAACAACTTTTGTGGTGTCTTTCAGATGCCTACCAAGGTAGTGTAAAAACTACTAAGAGAACTCCTGTCTGGCACCTTCCCCGGTGGAGTTGTGCATGGGGTGTGTTTGGAACATTTTGTCACCGGCCGAGTCCAAAATTCAGCTGTTCCCCATCTCAGCCCAGAAAGCAGGTAGAACAACTTTTGTGGTGTCTTTCAGATGCCTACCAAGGTAGTGTAAAAACTACCAGGAGAACTCCTGTCTGGCACCTTCCGTGGTGGAGTTGTGCATGGGGTGTGTTTGGAACATTTTGTCACCGGCCGAGTCCAAAATTCAGCGGTTCCCCATCTCAGCCCAGAAAGCAGGTACAACAACTTTTGTGGTGTCTTTCAGATGCCTACCAAGGTAGTGTAAAAACCACCAGGAGAACTCCTGTCTGGCACCTTCCCCGGTGGAGTTGTGCATGGGGTGTCTGTGAAACATTTTGTCACCGGCCGACTCCAAAATTCAGCGATTCCCCATCTCAGCCCAGAAAGCAGGTAGAACAACTTTTGTGGTGTCTTTCAGATGCCTACCGGAGCAATGTAAAAACTACCAGGAGAACTCCTGTCTGGCACCTTCCCCGGTGGAGTTGTGCAGGGGGTGTGTTTGGAACATTTTGTCACCAGCCGAGTCCAAAATTCAGCGGTTCCCCATCTCAGCCCAGAAAGCAGGTAGAACAACTTTTGTGGTGCCTTTCAGCTGCCTACCAAGGTAGTGTAAAAACTACCAAGAGAACTCCTGTCTGGCACCTTCCCCGGTGGAGTTGTGCATGGGGTGTGTTTGGAACATTTTGTCACCGGCCGACTCCAAAATTCAGCGGTTCCCCATCTCAGCCCAGAAAGCAGGAAGAACAACATTTGTGGTGTCTTTCAGATGCCTACCAAGGTAGTGTAAAAACTACCAGGAGAACTCCTGTCTGGCACCTTCCCCGGTGGAGTTGTGCATGGGGTGTGTTTGGAACATTTTGTCACCAGCCGACTCCAAAATTCAGAGTTTCCCCATCTCAGCCCAGAAAGCAGGTAGAACAACTTTTGTGGTGCCTTTCAGCTGCCTACCAAGGTAGTGTAAAAACTACCAACAGAATTCGTTCCTGGCACCTTCCCCGGTGGAGTTGTGCATGGGGTGTGTTTGGAACATTTTGTCACCGGCCGAGTCCAAAATTCAGCGGTTCCCCATCTCAGCCCACAAAGCAGGTAGAACAACTTTTCTTGTGCCTTTCAGCTGCCTACCAAGGTAGTGTAAAAACTACCAAGAGAATTCGTTCCTGGCACCTTCCCCGGTGGAGTTGTGCATGGGGTGTCTGTGGAACATTTTGTCACCGGCCGAGTCCAAAATTCAGCGGTTCCCCATCTCAGCCCAGAAAGCAGGTAGAACAACTTTTGTGGTGTCTTTCAGATGCCTACCGGAGCAATGTAAAAACTACCAGGAGAACTCCTGTCTGGCACCTTCCCCGGTGGAGTTGTGCATGGGGTGTGTTTGGAACATTTTGTCACCGGCCGAGTCCAAAATTCAGCGGTTCCCCATCTCAGCCCAGAAAGCAGGAAGAACAACATTTGTGGTGTCTTTCAGATGCCTACCAAGGTAGTGTAAAAACTACCAGGAGAACTCCTGTCTGGCACCTTCCCCGGTGGAGTTGTGCATGGGGTGTGTTTGGAACATTTTGTCAACGGCCGACTCCAAAATTCAGCGGTTCCCCATCTCAGCCCACAAAGCAGGTAGAACAACTTTTGTGGTGCCTTTCAGCTGCCTACCAAGGTAGTGTAAAAACTACCAACAGAATTCGTTCCTGGCACCTTCCCCGGTGGAGTTGTGCATGGGGTGTCTGTGGAACATTTTGTCACCGGCCGACTCCAAAATTCAGCCGTTCCCCATCTCAGCCCAGAAAGCAGGTAGAACAACTTTTGTGGTGTCTTTCAGATGCCTACCGGAGCAATGTAAAAACTACCAGGAGAACTCCTGTCTGGCACCTTCCCCGGTGGAGTTGTGCATGGGGTGTGTTTGGAACATTTTGTCACCAGCCGAGTCCAAAATTCAGCGGTTCCCCATCTCAGCCCAGAAAGCAGGTAGAACAACTTTTGTGGTGTCTTTCAGATGCCTACCAAGGTAGTGTAAAAACTACCAGGAGAACTCCTGTCTGGCACCTTCCCCGGTGGAGTTGTGCAGGGGGTGTGTTTGGAACATTTTGTCACCGGCCGAGTCCAAAATTCAGCGGTTCCCCATCTCAGCCCACAAAGCAGGTAGAACAACTTTTCTTGTGCCTTTCAGCTGCCTACCAAGGTAGTGTAAAAACTACCAACAGAATTCGTTCCTGGCACCTTCCCCGGTGGAGTTGTGCATGGGGTGTGTTTGGAACATTTTGTCACCGGCCGAGTCCAAAATTCAGCGGTTCCCCATCTCAGCCCACAAAGCAGGTAGAACAACTTTTCTTGTGCCTTTCAGCTGCCTACCAAGGTAGTGTAAAAACTACCAAGAGAATTCGTTCCTGGCACCTTCCCCGGTGGAGTTGTGCATGGGGTGTCTGTGGAACATTTTGTCACCGGCCGAGTCCAAAATTCAGCGGTTCCCCATCTCAGCCCAGAAAGCAGGTAGA
The DNA here is from genome assembly GCF_023634085.1 of Falco cherrug. Taxonomy (NCBI): domain Eukaryota; kingdom Metazoa; phylum Chordata; class Aves; order Falconiformes; family Falconidae; genus Falco; species Falco cherrug. The sequence goes on from NW_026599434.1 coordinate 1,929,579, forward strand.
ACAACTTTTGTGGTGTCTTTCAGATGCCTACCAGAGCAATGTAAAAACTACCAGGAGAACTCCTGTCTGGCACCTTCCCCGGTGGAGTTGTGCAGGGGGTGTCTGTGAAACATTTTGTCACCGGCCGACTCCAAAAATCAGCGGTTCCCCATCTCAGCCCAGAAAGCTGGTAGAACAACTTTTGTGGTGTCTTTCAGATGCCTACCAAGGTAGTGTAAAAACTACTAAGAGAACTCCTGTCTGGCACCTTCCCCGGTGGAGTTGTGCATGGGGTGTGTTTGGAACATTTTGTCACCGGCCGAGTCCAAAATTCAGCTGTTCCCCATCTCAGCCCAGAAAGCAGGTAGAACAACTTTTGTGGTGTCTTTCAGATGCCTACCAAGGTAGTGTAAAAACCACCAGGAGAACTCCTGTCTGGCACCTTCCCCGGTGGAGTTGTGCATGGGGTGTCTGTGAAACATTTTGTCACCGGCCGACTCCAAAAATCAGCGGTTCCCCATCTCAGCCCAGAAAGCAGGTAGAACAACTTTTGTGGTGTCTTTCAGATGCCTACCGGAGCAATGTAAAAACTACCAGGAGAACTCCTGTCTGGCACCTTCCCCGGTGGAGTTGTGCAGGGGGTGTCTGTGAAACATTTTGTCACCGGCCGACTCCAAAAATCAGCGGTTCCCCATCTCAGCCCAGAAAGCAGGTAGAACAACTTTTGTGGTGCCTTTCAAATGCCTACCAAGGTAGTGTAAAAACCACCAGGAGAACTCCTGTCTGGCACCTTCCCCGGTGGAGTTGTGCATGGGGTGTCTGTGAAACATTTTGTCACCGGCCGACTCCAAAAATCAGCGGTTCCCCATCTCAGCCCAGAAAGCAGGTAGAACAACTTTTGTGGTGTCTTTCAGATGCCTACCGGAGCAATGTAAAAACTACCAGGAGAACTCCTGTCTGGCACCTTCCCCGGTGGAGTTGTGCAGGGGGTGTGTTTGGAACATTTTGTCACCGGCCGAGTCCAAAATTCAGCGGTTCCCCATCTCAGCCCACAAAGCAGGTAGAACAACTTTTGTGGTGCCTTTCAGCTGCCTACCAAGGTAGTGTAAAAACTACCAAGAGAATTCGTTCCTGGCACCTTCCCCGGTGGAGTTGTGCATGGGGTGTCTGTGGAACATTTTGTCACCGGCCGAGTCCAAAATTCAGCGGTTCCCCATCTCAGCCCAGAAAGCAGGTAGAACAACTTTTGTGGTGTCTTTCAGATGCCTACCGGAGCAATGTAAAAACTACCAGGAGAACTCCTGTCTGGCACCTTCCCCGGTGGAGTTGTGCATGGGGTGTCTGTGGAACATTTTGTCACCGGCCGACTCCAAAATTCAGCCGTTCCCCATCTCAGCCCAGAAAGCAGGTAGAACAACTTTTGTGGTGTCTTTCAGATGCCTACCGGAGCAATGTAAAAACTACCAGGAGAACTCCTGTCTGGCACCTTCCCCGGTGGAGTTGTGCAGGGGGTGTGTTTGGAACATTTTGTCACCAGCCGAGTCCAAAATTCAGCGTTTCCCCATCTCAGCCCAGAAAGCAGGTAGAACAACTTTTGTGGTGTCTTTCAGATGCCTACCAAGGTAGTGTAAAAACTACCATGAGAACTCCTGTCTGGCACCTTCCCCGGTGGAGTTGTGCAGGGGGTGTGATTGGAACATTTTGTCACCGGCCGACTCCAAAAATCAGCGGTTCCCCATCTCAGCCCACAAAGCAGGTAGAACAACTTTTCTTGTGCCTTTCAGCTGCCTACCAAGGTAGTGTAAAAACTACCAACAGAATTCGTTCCTGGCACCTTCCCCGGTGGAGTTGTGCATGGGGTGTGTTTGGAACATTTTGTCACCGGCCGAGTCCAAAATTCAGCGGTTCCCCATCTCAGCCCACAAAGCAGGTAGAACAACTTTTGTGGTGCCTTTCAGCTGCCTACCAAGGTAGTGTAAAAACTACCAAGAGAATTCGTTCCTGGCACCTTCCCCGGTGGAGTTGTGCATGGGGTGTCTGTGGAACATTTTGTCACCGGCCGAGTCCAAAATTCAGCGGTTCCCCATCTCAGCCCAGAAAGCAGGTAGAACAACTTTTGTGGTGTCTTTCAGATGCCTACCGGAGCAATGTAAAAACTACCAGGAGAACTCCTGTCTGGCACCTTCCCCGGTGGAGTTGTGCAGGGGGTGTCTGTGAAACATTTTGTCACCGGCCGACTCCAAAAATCAGCGGTTCCCCATCTCAGCCCAGAAAGCTGGTAGAACAACTTTTGTGGTGTCTTTCAGATGCCTACCAAGGTAGTGTAAAAACTACTAAGAGAACTCCTGTCTGGCACCTTCCCCGGTGGAGTTGTGCATGGGGTGTGTTTGGAACATTTTGTCACCGGCCGAGTCCAAAATTCAGCTGTTCCCCATCTCAGCCCAGAAAGCAGGTAGAACAACTTTTGTGGTGTCTTTCAGATGCCTACCAAGGTAGTGTAAAAACTACCAGGAGAACTCCTGTCTGGCACCTTCCGTGGTGGAGTTGTGCATGGGGTGTATTTGGAACATTTTGTCACCGGCCGAGTCCAAAATTCAGCGGTTCCCCATCTCAGCCCAGAAAGCAGGTACAACAACTTTTGTGGTGTCTTTCAGATGCCTACCAAGGTAGTGTAAAAACCACCAGGAGAACTCCTGTCTGGCACCTTCCCCGGTGGAGTTGTGCATGGGGTGTCTGTGAAACATTTTGTCACCGGCCGACTCCAAAATTCAGCGATTCCCCATCTCAGCCCAGAAAGCAGGTAGAACAACTTTTGTGGTGTCTTTCAGATGCCTACCGGAGCAATGTAAAAACTACCAGGAGAACTCCTGTCTGGCACCTTCCCCGGTGGAGTTGTGCAGGGGGTGTGTTTGGAACATTTTGTCACCAGCCGAGTCCAAAATTCAGCGGTTCCCCATCTCAGCCCAGAAAGCAGGTAGAACAACTTTTGTGGTGCCTTTCAGCTGCCTACCAAGGTAGTGTAAAAACTACCAAGAGAACTCCTGTCTGGCACCTTCCCCGGTGGAGTTGTGCATGGGGTGTGTTTGGAACATTTTGTCACCGGCCGACTCCAAAATTCAGCGGTTCCCCATCTCAGCCCAGAAAGCAGGAAGAACAACATTTGTGGTGTCTTTCAGATGCCTACCAAGGTAGTGTAAAAACTACCAGGAGAACTCCTGTCTGGCACCTTCCCCGGTGGAGTTGTGCATGGGGTGTGTTTGGAACATTTTGTCACCAGCCGACTCCAAAATTCAGAGTTTCCCCATCTCAGCCCAGAAAGCAGGTAGAACAACTTTTGTGGTGCCTTTCAGCTGCCTACCAAGGTAGTGTAAAAACTACCAACAGAATTCGTTCCTGGCACCTTCCCCGGTGGAGTTGTGCATGGGGTGTGTTTGGAACATTTTGTCACCGGCCGAGTCCAAAATTCAGCGGTTCCCCATCTCAGCCCACAAAGCAGGTAGAACAACTTTTCTTGTGCCTTTCAGCTGCCTACCAAGGTAGTGTAAAAACTACCAAGAGAATTCGTTCCTGGCACCTTCCCCGGTGGAGTTGTGCATGGGGTGTCTGTGGAACATTTTGTCACCGGCCGAGTCCAAAATTCAGCGGTTCCCCATCTCAGCCCAGAAAGCAGGTAGAACAACTTTTGTGGTGTCTTTCAGATGCCTACCGGAGCAATGTAAAAACTACCAGGAGAACTCCTGTCTGGCACCTTCCCCGGTGGAGTTGTGCATGGGGTGTGTTTGGAACATTTTGTCACCGGCCGAGTCCAAAATTCAGCGGTTCCCCATCTCAGCCCAGAAAGCAGGAAGAACAACATTTGTGGTGTCTTTCAGATGCCTACCAAGGTAGTGTAAAAACTACCAGGAGAACTCCTGTCTGGCACCTTCCCCGGTGGAGTTGTGCATGGGGTGTGTTTGGAACATTTTGTCAACGGCCGACTCCAAAATTCAGCGGTTCCCCATCTCAGCCCACAAAGCAGGTAGAACAACTTTTGTGGTGCCTTTCAGCTGCCTACCAAGGTAGTGTAAAAACTACCAACAGAATTCGTTCCTGGCACCTTCCCCGGTGGAGTTGTGCATGGGGTGTCTGTGGAACATTTTGTCACCGGCCGACTCCAAAATTCAGCCGTTCCCCATCTCAGCCCAGAAAGCAGGTAGAACAACTTTTGTGGTGTCTTTCAGATGCCTACCGGAGCAATGTAAAAACTACCAGGAGAACTCCTGTCTGGCACCTTCCCCGGTGGAGTTGTGCATGGGGTGTGTTTGGAACATTTTGTCACCAGCCGAGTCCAAAATTCAGCGGTTCCCCATCTCAGCCCAGAAAGCAGGTAGAACAACTTTTGTGGTGTCTTTCAGATGCCTACCAAGGTAGTGTAAAAACTACCAGGAGAACTCCTGTCTGGCACCTTCCCCGGTGGAGTTGTGCAGGGGGTGTGTTTGGAACATTTTGTCACCGGCCGAGTCCAAAATTCAGCGGTTCCCCATCTCAGCCCACAAAGCAGGTAGAACAACTTTTCTTGTGCCTTTCAGCTGCCTACCAAGGTAGTGTAAAAACTACCAACAGAATTCGTTCCTGGCACCTTCCCCGGTGGAGTTGTGCATGGGGTGTGTTTGGAACATTTTGTCACCGGCCGAGTCCAAAATTCAGCGGTTCCCCATCTCAGCCCACAAAGCAGGTAGAACAACTTTTCTTGTGCCTTTCAGCTGCCTACCAAGGTAGTGTAAAAACTACCAAGAGAATTCGTTCCTGGCACCTTCCCCGGTGGAGTTGTGCATGGGGTGTCTGTGGAACATTTTGTCACCGGCCGAGTCCAAAATTCAGCGGTTCCCCATCTCAGCCCAGAAAGCAGGTAGAACAACTTTTGTGGTGTCTTTCAGATGCCTACCAGAGCAATGTAAAAACTACCAGGAGAACTCCTGTCTGGCACCTTCCCCGGTGGAGTTGTGCAGGGGGTGTCTGTGAAACATTTTGTCACCGGCCGACTCCAAAAATCAGCGGTTCCCCATCTCAGCCCAGAAAGCTGGTAGAACAACTTTTGTGGTGTCTTTCAGATGCCTACCAAGGTAGTGTAAAAACTACTAAGAGAACTCCTGTCTGGCACCTTCCCCGGTGGAGTTGTGCATGGGGTGTGTTTGGAACATTTTGTCACCGGCCGAGTCCAAAATTCAGCTGTTCCCCATCTCAGCCCAGAAAGCAGGTAGAACAACTTTTGTGGTGTCTTTCAGATGCCTACCAAGGTAGTGTAAAAACCACCAGGAGAACTCCTGTCTGGCACCTTCCCCGGTGGAGTTGTGCATGGGGTGTCTGTGAAACATTTTGTCACCGGCCGACTCCAAAAATCAGCGGTTCCCCATCTCAGCCCAGAAAGCAGGTAGAACAACTTTTGTGGTGTCTTTCAGATGCCTACCGGAGCAATGTAAAAACTACCAGGAGAACTCCTGTCTGGCACCTTCCCCGGTGGAGTTGTGCAGGGGGTGTGTTTGGAACATTTTATCACCAGCCGAGTCCAAAATTCAGCTGTTCCCCATCTCAGCCCAGAAAGCAGGTAGAACAACTTTTGTGGTGTCTTTCAGATGCCTACCAAGGTAGTGTAAAAACTACTAAGAGAACTCCTGTCTGGCACCTTCCCCGGTGGAGTTGTGCATGGGGTGTGTTTGGAACATTTTGTCACCGGCCGAGTCCAAAATTCAGCGATTCCCCATCTCAGCCCAGAAAGCAGGTAGAAAAACTTTTGTGGTGTCTTTCAGATGCCTACCAAGGTAGTGTAAAAACCACCAGGAGAACTCCTGTCTGGCACCTTCCCCGGTGGAGTTGTGCAGGGGGTGTGTTTGGAACATTTTGCCACCAGCCGACTCCAAAATTCAGCGGTTCCCCATCTCAGCCCAGAAAGCAGGAAGAACAACTTTTGTGGTGCCTTTCAAATGCCTACCAAGGTAGTGTAAAAACCACCAGGAGAACTCCTGTCTGGCACCTTCCCCGGTGGAGTTGTGCATGGGGTGTGTTTGGAACATTTTGTCACCAGCCGACTCCAAAATTCAGCGGTTCCCCATCTCAGCCCAGAAAGCAGGTAGAACATCTTTTGTGGTGCCTTTCAGCTGCCTACCGGATCAATGTAAAAACTACCAGGAGAACTCCTGTCTGGCACCTTCCCCGGTGGAGTTGTGCAGGGGGTGTGTTTGGAACATTTTGCCACCAGCCGACTCCAAAATTCAGCGGTTCCCCATCTCAGCCCAGAAAGCAGGTAGAACAACTTTTGTGGTGCCTTTCAAATGCCTACCAAGGTAGTGTAAAAACCACCAGGGGAACTCCTGTCTGGCACCTTCCCCGGTGGAGTTGTGCATGGGGTGTCTGTGAAACATTTTGTCACCGGCCGACTCCAAAAATCAGCGGTTCCCCATCTCAGCCCAGAAAGCAGGTAGAACAACTTTTGTGGTGTCTTTCAGATGCCTACCGGAGCAATGTAAAAACTACCAGGAGAACTCCTGTCTGGCACCTTCCCCGGTGGAGTTGTGCAGGGGGTGTGTTTGGAACATTTTGTCACCGGCCGAGTCCAAAATTCAGCGGTTCCCCATCTCAGCCCACAAAGCAGGTAGAACAACTTTTGTGGTGCCTTTCAGATGCCTACCAAGGTAGTGTAAAAACTACCAGGAGAACTCCTGTCTGGCACCTTCCCCGGTGGAGTTTTGCATGGGGTGTCTGTGGAACATTTTGTCACCGGCCGAGTCCAAAATTCAGCGGTTCCCCATCTCAGCCCAGAAAGCAGGTAGAACATCTTTTGTGGTGTCTTTCAGATGCCTACCGGAGCAATGTAAAAACTACCAGGAGAACTCCTGTCTGGCACCTTCCCCGGTGGAGTTGTGCATGGGGTGTGTTTGGAACATTTTGTCACCAGCCGAGTCCAAAATTCAGCGGTTCCCCATCTCAGCCCAGAAAGCAGGTAGAACAACTTTTGTGGTGTCTTTCAGCTGCCTACCAAGGTAGTGTAAAAACTACCAAGAGAACTCCTGTCTGGCACCTTCCCCGGTGGAGTTGTGCATGGGGTGTGTTTGGAACATTTTGTCACCGGCCGAGTCCAAAATTCAGCGGTTCCCCATCTCAGCCCAGAAAGCAGGAAGAACAACATTTGTGGTGTCTTTCAGATGCCTACCAAGGTAGTGTAAAAACTACCAGGAGAACTCCTGTCTGGCACCTTCCCCGGTGGAGTTGTGCATGGGGTGTGTTTGGAACATTTTGTCAACGGCCGACTCCAAAATTCAGCGGTTCCCCATCTCAGCCCAGAAAGCAGGTACAACAACTTTTCTTGTGCCTTTCAGCTGCCTACCAAGGTAGTGTAAAAACTACCAACAGAATTCGTTCCTGGCACCTTCCCCGGTGGAGTTGTGCATGGGGTGTCTGTGGAACATTTTGTCACCGGCCGACTCCAAAATTCAGCCGTTCCCCATCTCAGCCCAGAAAGCAGGTAGAACAACTTTTGTGGTGTCTTTCAGATGCCTACCGGAGCAATGTAAAAACTACCAGGAGAACTCCTGTCTGGCACCTTCCCCGGTGGAGTTGTGCAGGGGGTGTGTTTGGAACATTTTGTCACCAGCCGAGTCCAAAATTCAGCGTTTCCCCATCTCAGCCCAGAAAGCAGGTAGAACAACTTTTGTGGTGTCTTTCAGATGCCTACCAAGGTAGTGTAAAAACTACCAGGAGAACTCCTGTCTGGCACCTTCCCCGGTGGAGTTGTGCATGGGGTGTGTTTGGAACATTTTGTCACCGGCCGAGTCCAAAATTCAGCGGTTCCCCATCTCAGCCCACAAAGCAGGTAGAACAACTTTTCTTGTGCCTTTCAGCTGCCTACCAAGGTAGTGTAAAAACTACCAACAGAATTCGTTCCTGGCACCTTCCCCGGTGGAGTTGTGCAGGGGGTGTGTTTGGAACATTTTGTCACCGGCCGAGTCCAAAATTCAGCGGTTCCCCATCTCAGCCCACAAAGCAGGTAGAACAACTTTTCTTGTGCCTTTCAGATGCCTACCAAGGTAGTGTAAAAACTACCAAGAGAATTCGTTCCTGGCACCTTCCCCGGTGGAGTTGTGCATGGGGTGTCTGTGGAACATTTTGTCACCGGCCGACTCCAAAATTCAGCGGTTCCCCATCTCAGCCCAGAAAGCAGGTAGAACAACTTTTGTGGTGTCTTTCAGATGCCTACCGGAGCAATGTAAAAACTACCAGGAGAACTCCTGTCTGGCACCTTCCCCGGTGGAGTTGTGCAGGGGGTGTCTGTGAAACATTTTGTCACCGGCCGACTCCAAAAATCAGCGGTTCCCCATCTCAGCCCAGAAAGCTGGTAGAACAACTTTTGTGGTGTCTTTCAGATGCCTACCAAGGTAGTGTAAAAACTACTAAGAGAACTCCTGTCTGGCACCTTCCCCGGTGGAGTTGTGCATGGGGTGTGTTTGGAACATTTTGTCACCGGCCGAGTCCAAAATTCAGCTGTTCCCCATCTCAGCCCAGAAAGCAGGTAGAACAACTTTTGTGGTGTCTTTCAGATGCCTACCAAGGTAGTGTAAAAACCACCAGGAGAACTCCTGTCTGGCACCTTCCCCGGTGGAGTTGTGCATGGGGTGTCTGTGAAACATTTTGTCACCGGCCGACTCCAAAAATCAGCGGTTCCCCATCTCAGCCCAGAAAGCAGGTAGAACAACTTTTGTTGTGTCTTTCAGATGCCTACCAAGGTAGTGTAAAAACTACCAGGAGAACTCCTGTCTGGCACCTTCCCCGGTGGAGTTGTGCAGGGGGTGTGTTTGGAACATTTTATCACCAGCCGAGTCCAAAATTCAGCTGTTCCCCATCTCAGCCCAGAAAGCAGGTAGAACAACTTTTGTGGTGTCTTTCAGATGCCTACCAAGGTAGTGTAAAAACTACTAAGAGAACTCCTGTCTGGCACCTTCCCCGGTGGAGTTGTGCATGGGGTGTGTTTGGAACATTTTGTCACCGGCCGAGTCCAAAATTCAGCGATTCCCCATCTCAGCCCAGAAAGCAGGTAGAAAAACTTTTGTGGTGTCTTTCAGATGCCTACCAAGGTAGTGTAAAAACTACCAGGAGAACTCCTGTCTGGCACCTTCCCCGGTGGAGTTGTGCAGGGGGTGTGTTTGGAACATTTTGCCACCAGCCGACTCCAAAATTCAGCGGTTCCCCATCTCAGCCCAGAAAGCAGGTAGAACAACTTTTGTGGTGCCTTTCAGATGCCTACCAAGGTAGTGTAAAAACTACTAAGAGAACTCCTGTCTGGCACCTTCCCCGGTGGAGTTGTGCATGGGGTGTGTTTGGAACATTTTGTCACCGGCCGAGTCCAAAATTCAGCGGTTCCCCATCTCAGCCCAGAAAGCAGGTAGAACATCTGTTGTGGTGCCTTTCAGCTGCCTACCGGATCAATGTAAAAACTACCAGGAGAACTCCTGTCTGGCACCTTCCCCGGTGGAGTTGTGCATGGGGTGTGTTTGGAACATTTTGCCACCAGCCGACTCCAAAATTCAGCGTTTCCCCATCTCAGCCCAGAAAGCAGGTAGAACAACTTTTGTGGTGCCTTTCAAATGCCTACCAAGGTAGTGTAAAAACCACCAGGAGAACTCCTGTCTGGCACCTTCCCCGGTGGAGTTGTGCATGGGGTGTCTGTGAAACATTTTGTCACCGGCCGACTCCAAAAATCAGCGGTTCCCCATCTCAGCCCAGAAAGCAGGTAGAACAACTTTTGTGGTGTCTTTCAGATGCCTACCGGAGCAATGTAAAAACTACCAGGAGAACTCCTGTCTGGCACCTTCCCCGGTGGAGTTGTGCAGGGGGTGTGTTTGGAACATTTTATCACCAGCCGAGTCCAAAATTCAGCTGTTCCCCATCTCAGCCCAGAAAGCAGGTAGAACAACTTTTGTGGTGTCTTTCAGATGCCTACCAAGGTAGTGTAAAAACTACGAAGAGAACTCCTGTCTGGCACCTTCCCCGGTGGAGTTGTGCATGGGGTGTGTTTGGAACATTTTGTCACCGGCCGAGTCCAAAATTCAGCAATTCCCCATCTCAGCCCAGAAAGCAGGTAGAACAACTTTTGTGGTGTCTTTCAGATGCCTACCAAGGTAGTGTAAAAAACTACCAGGAGAACTCCTGTCTGGCACCTTCCCCGGTGGAGTTGTGCATGGGGTGTGTTTGGAACATTTTGTCACCAGCCGAGTCCAAAATTCAGCGTTTCCCCATCTCAGCCCAGAAAGCAGGTAGAAAAACTTTTGTGGTGTCTTTCAGATGCCTACCAAGGTAGTGTAAAAACTACCAAGAGAACTCCTGTCTGGCACCTTCCCCGGTGGAGTTGTGCATGGGGTGTGTTTGGAACATTTTGTCACCAGCCGAGTCCAAAATTCAGCGTTTCCCCATCTCAGCCCAGAAAGCAGGTAGAACAACTTTTGTGGTGTCTTTCAGATGCCTACCGGAGCAATGTAAAAACTACCAGGAGAACTCCTGTCTGGCACCTTCCCCGGTGGAGTTGTGCAGGGGGTGTGTTTGGAACATTTTGTCACCAGCCGAGTCCAAAATTCAGCGTTTCCCCATCTCAGCCCAGAAAGCAGGTACAACAACTTTTGTGGTGTCTTTTAGATGCCTACCAAGGTAGTGTAAAAACTACCAAGAGAACTCCTGTCTGGCACCTTCCCCGGTGGAGTTGTGCATGGGGTGTGTTTGGAACATTTTGTCACCGGCCGAGTCCAAAATTCAGTGGTTCCCCATCTCAGCCCAGAAAGCAGGTAGAACAACTTTTGTGGTGTCTTTCAGATGCCTACCAAGGTAGTGTAAAAACTACCAGGAGAACTCCTGTCTGGCACCTTCCCCGGTGGAGTTGTGCATGGGGTGTGTTTGGAACATTTTGTCACCGGCCGAGTCCAAAATTCAGCGTTTCCCCATCTCAGCCCAGAAAGCAGGTAGAACAACTTTTGTGGTGTCTTTCAGATGCCTACCAAGGTAGTGTAAAAACTACCAGGAGAACTCCTGTCTGGCACCTTCCCCGGTGGAGTTGTGCATGGGGTGTGTTTGGAACATTTTGTCACCAGCCGAGTCCAAAATTCAGCGGTTCCCCATCTCAGCCCACAAAGCAGGTACAACAACTTTTCTTGTGCCTTTCAGCTGCCTACCAAGGTAGTGTAAAAACTACCAACAGAATTCGTTCCTGGCACCTTCCCCGGTGGAGTTGTGCATGGGGTGTCTGTGGAACATTTTGTCACCGGCCGACTCCAAAATTCAGCGGTTCCCCATCTCAGCCCAGAAAGCAGGAAGAACAACTTTTGTGGTGCCTTTCAAATGCCTACCAAGGTAGTGTAAAAACTACTAAGAGAACTCCTGTCTGGCACCTTCCCCGGTGGAGTTGTGCATGGGGTGTGTTTGGAACATTTTGTCACCGGCCGAGTCCAAAATTCAGCGGTTCCCCATCTCAGCCCAGAAAGCAGGTAGAACATCTGTTGTGGTGCCTTTCAGCTGCCTACCGGATCAATGTAAAAACTACCAGGAGAACTCCTGTCTGGCACCTTCCCCGGTGGAGTTGTGCATGGGGTGTGTTTGGAACATTTTGCCACCAGCCGACTCCAAAATTCAGCGTTTCCCCATCTCAGCCCAGAAAGCAGGTAGAACAACTTTTGTGGTGCCTTTCAAATGCCTACCAAGGTAGTGTAAAAACCACCAGGAGAACTCCTGTCTGGCACCTTCCCCGGTGGAGTTGTGCATGGGGTGTCTGTGAAACATTTTGTCACCGGCCGACTCCAAAAATCAGCGGTTCCCCATCTCAGCCCAGAAAGCAGGTAGAACAACTTTTGTGGTGTCTTTCAGATGCCTACCGGAGCAATGTAAAAACTACCAGGAGAACTCCTGTCTGGCACCTTCCCCGGTGGAGTTGTGCAGGGGGTGTGTTTGGAACATTTTATCACCAGCCGAGTCCAAAATTCAGCTGTTCCCCATCTCAGCCCAGAAAGCAGGTAGAACAACTTTTGTGGTGTCTTTCAGATGCCTACCAAGGTAGTGTAAAAACTACGAAGAGAACTCCTGTCTGGCACCTTCCCCGGTGGAGTTGTGCATGGGGTGTGTTTGGAACATTTTGTCACCGGCCGAGTCCAAAATTCAGCGATTCCCCATCTCAGCCCAGAAAGCAGGTAGAACAACTTTTGTGGTGTCTTTCAGATGCCTACCAAGGTAGTGTAAAAACTACCAGGAGAACTCCTGTCTGGCACCTTCCCCGGTGGAGTTGTGCATGGGGTGTGTTTGGAACATTTTGTCACCAGCCGAGTCCAAAATTCAGCGTTTCCCCATCTCAGCCCAGAAAGCAGGTAGAAAAACTTTTGTGGTGTCTTTCAGATGCCTACCAAGGTAGTGTAAAAACTACCAAGAGAACTCCTGTCTGGCACCTTCCCCGGTGGAGTTGTGCATGGGGTGTGTTTGGAACATTTTGTCACCAGCCGAGTCCAAAATTCAGCGTTTCCCCATCTCAGCCCAGAAAGCAGGTAGAACAACTTTTGTGGTGTCTTTCAGATGCCTACCGGAGCAATGTAAAAACTACCAGGAGAACTCCTGTCTGGCACCTTCCCCGGTGGAGTTGTGCAGGGGGTGTGTTTGGAACATTTTGTCACCAGCCGAGTCCAAAATTCAGCGTTTCCCCATCTCAGCCCAGAAAGCAGGTACAACAACTTTTGTGGTGTCTTTTAGATGCCTACCAAGGTAGTGTAAAAACTACCAAGAGAACTCCTGTCTGGCACCTTCCCCGGTGGAGTTGTGCATGGGGTGTGTTTGGAACATTTTGTCACCGGCCGAGTCCAAAATTCAGTGGTTCCCCATCTCAGCCCAGAAAGCAGGTAGAACAACTTTTGTGGTGTCTTTCAGATGCCTACCAAGGTAGTGTAAAAACTACCAGGAGAACTCCTGTCTGGCACCTTCCCCGGTGGAGTTGTGCATGGGGTGTGTTTGGAACATTTTGTCACCGGCCGAGTCCAAAATTCAGCGTTTCCCCATCTCAGCCCAGAAAGCAGGTAGAACAACTTTTGTGGTGTCTTTCAGATGCCTACCAAGGTAGTGTAAAAACTACCAAGAGAACTCCTGTCTGGCACCTTCCCCGGTGGAGTTGTGCATGGGGTGTGTTTGGAACATTTTGTCAACGGCCGACTCCAAAATTCAGCGTTTCCGCATCTCAGCCCACAAAGCAGGTACAACAACTTTTCTTGTGCCTTTCAGCTGCCTACCAAGGTAGTGTAAAAACTACCAACAGAATTCGTTCCTGGCACCTTCCCCGGTGGAGTTGTGCATGGGGTGTCTGTGGAACATTTTGTCACCGGCCGACTCCAAAATTCAGCGGTTCCCCATCTCAGCCCAGAAAGCAGGAAGAACAACTTTTGTGGTGCCTTTCAAATGCCTACCAAGGTAGTGTAAAAACCACCAGGAGAACTCCTGTCTGGCACCTTCCCCGGTGGAGATGTGCATGGGGTGTCTGTGAAACATTTTGTCACCGGCCGACTCCAAAATTCAGCGGTTCCCCATCTCAGCCCAGAAAGCAGGTAGAACAACTTTTGTGGTGTCTTTCAGATGCCTACCGGAGCAATGTAAAAACTACCAGGAGAACTCCTGTCTGGCACCTTCCCCGGTGGAGTTGTGCAGGGGGTGTGTTTGGAACATTTTGTCACCGGCCGACTCCAAAATTCAGCGATTCCCCATCTCAGCCCAGAAAGCAGGTAGAACAACTTTTGTGGTGTCTTTCAGATGCCTACCAAGGTAGTGTAAAAACTACCAGGAGAACTCCTGTCTGGCACCTTCCGTGGTGGAGTTGTGCATGGGGTGTGTTTGGAACATTTTGTCACCGGCCGACTCCAAAATTCAGCGGTTCCCCATCTCAGCCCAGAAAGCAGGTAGAACAACTTTTTTGGTGCCTTTCAGATGCCTACCAAGGTAGTGTAAAAACTACCAAGAGAACTCCTGTCTGGCACCTTCCCCGGTGGAGTTGTGCATGGGGTGTGTTTGGAACATTTTGTCAACGGCCGACTCCAAAATTCAGCGGTTCCCCATCTCAGCCCACAAAGCAGGTACAACAACTTTTCTTGTGCCTTTCAGCTGCCTACCAAGGTAGTGTAAAAACTACCAACAGAATTCGTTCCTGGCTCCTTCCCCGGTGGAGTTGTGCATGGGGTGTCTGTGGAACATTTTGTCACCGGCCGAGTCCAAAATTCAGCGGTTCCCCATCTCAGCCCAGAAAGCAGGTAGAACAACTTTTGTGGTGCCTTTCAAATGCCTACCAAGGTAGTGAAAAAACCACCAGGAGAACTCCTGTCTGGCACCTTCCCCGGTGGAGTTGTGCATGGGGTGTCTGTGAAACATTTTGTCACCGGCCGACTCCAAAATTCAGCGATTCCCCATCTCAGCCCAGAAAGCAGGTAGAACAACTTTTGTGGTGTCTTTCAGATGCCTACCAAGGTAGTGTAAAAACTACCAGGAGAACTCCTGTCTGGCACCTTCCCCGGTGGAGTTGTGCAGGGGGTGTGTTTGGAACATTTTGTCACCAGCCGAGTCCAAAATTCAGCGGTTCCCCATCTCAGCCCAGAAAGCAGGTAGAACAACTTTTGTGGTGCCTTTCAGCTGCCTACCAAGGTAGTGTAAAAACTACCAAGAGAACTCCTGTCTGGCACCTTCCCCGGTGGAGTTGTGCAGGGGGTGTGTTTGGAACATTTTGTCACCGGCCGAGTCCAAAATTCAGCGGTTCCCCATCTCAGCCCAGAAAGCAGGAAGAACAACATTTGTGGTGTCTTTCAGATGCCTACCAAGGTAGTGTAAAAACTACCAGGAGAACTCCTGTCTGGCACCTTCCCCGGTGGAGTTGTGCATGGGGTGTGTTTGGAACATTTTGTCACCAGCCGACTCCAAAATTCAGAGTTTCCCCATCTCAGCCCAGAAAGCAGGTAGAACAACTTTTGTGGTGCCTTTCAGCTGCCTACCAAGGTAGTGTAAAAACTACCAACAGAATTCGTTCCTGGCACCTTCCCCGGTGGAGTTGTGCATGGGGTGTGTTTGGAACATTTTGTCACCGGCCGAGTCCAAAATTCAGCGGTTCCCCATCTCAGCCCACAAAGCAGGTAGAACAACTTTTCTTGTGCCTTTCAGCTGCCTACCAAGGTAGTGTAAAAACTACCAGGAGAACTCCTGTCTGGCACCTTCCCCGGTGGAGTTGTGCATGGGGTGTGTTTGGAACATTTTGTCACCGGCCGAGTCCAAAATTCAGCGGTTCCCCATCTCAGCCCACAAAGCAGGTAGAACAACTTTTGTGGTGTCTTTCAGATGCCTACCGGAGCAATGTAAAAACTACCAGGAGAACTCCTGTCTGGCACCTTCCCCGGTGGAGTTGTGCAGGGGGTGTGTTTGGAACATTTTGTCACCAGCCGAGTCCAAAATTCAGCGGTTCCCCATCTCAGCCCAGAAAGCAGGTAGAACAACTTTTGTGGTGCCTTTCAGCTGCCTACCAAGGTAGTGTAAAAACTACCAAGAGAACTCCTGTCTGGCACCTTCCCCGGTGGAGTTGTGCAGGGGGTGTGTTTGGAACATTTTGTCACCGGCCGAGTCCAAAATTCAGCGGTTCCCCATCTCAGCCCAGAAAGCAGGAAGAACAACATTTGTGGTGTCTTTCAGATGCCTACCGGAGCAATGTAAAAACTACCAGGAGAACTCCTGTCTGGCACCTTCCCCGGTGGAGTTGTGCATGGGGTGTGTTTGGAACATTTTATCACCAGCCGAGTCCAAAATTCAGCTGTTCCCCATCTCAGCCCAGAAAGCAGGTAGAACAACTTTTGTGGTGCCTTTCAGCTGCCTACCAAGGTAGTGTAAAAACTACTAAGAGAACTCCTGTCTGGCACCTTCCCCGGTGGAGTTGTGCAGGGGGTGTGTTTGGAACATTTTGTCACCGGCCGAGTCCAAAATTCAGCGGTTCCCCATCTCAGCCCAGAAAGCAGGAAGAACAACATTTGTGGTGTCTTTCAGATGCCTACCAAGGTAGTGTAAAAACTACCAGGAGAACTCCTGTCTGGCACCTTCCCCGGTGGAGTTGTGCATGGGGTGTGTTTGGAACATTTTGTCACCGGCCGACTCCAAAATTCAGAGTTTCCCCATCTCAGCCCAGAAAGCAGGTAGAACAACTTTTGTGGTGCCTTTCAGCTGCCTACCAAGGTAGTGTAAAAACTACCAACAGAATTCGTTCCTGGCACCTTCCCCGGTGGAGTTGTGCATGGGGTGTGTTTGGAACATTTTGTCACCGGCCGAGTCCAAAATTCAGCGGTTCCCCATCTCAGCCCACAAAGCAGGTAGAACAACTTTTCTTGTGCCTTTCAGCTGCCTACCAAGGTAGTGTAAAAACTACCAAGAGAATTCGTTCCTGGCACCTTCCCCGGTGGAGTTGTGCATGGGGTGTCTGTGGAACATTTTGTCACCGGCCGAGTCCAAAATTCAGCGGTTCCCCATCTCAGCCCAGAAAGCAGGTAGAACAACTTTTGTGGTGTCTTTCAGATGCCTACCGGAGCAATGTAAAAACTACCAGGAGAACTCCTGTCTGGCACCTTCCCCGGTGGAGTTGTGCAGGGGGTGTGTTTGGAACATTTTGTCACCAGCCGAGTCCAAAATTCAGCGGTTCCCCATCTCAGCCCAGAAAGCAGGTAGAACAACTTTTGTGGTGCCTTTCAGCTGCCTACCAAGGTAGTGTAAAAACTACCAAGAGAACTCCTGTCTGGCACCTTCCCCGGTGGAGTTGTGCATGGGGTGTGTTTGGAACATTTTGTCACCGGCCGAGTCCAAAATTCAGCGGTTCCCCATCTCAGCCCAGAAAGCAGGAAGAACAACATTTGTGGTGTCTTTCAGATGCCTACCGGAGCAATGTAAAAACTACCAGGAGAACTCCTGTCTGGCACCTTCCCCGGTGGAGTTGTGCATGGGGTGTGTTTGGAACATTTTATCACCAGCCGAGTCCAAAATTCAGCTGTTCCCCATCTCAGCCCAGAAAGCAGGTAGAACAACTTTTGTGGTGCCTTTCAGCTGCCTACCAAGGTAGTGTAAAAACTACTAAGAGAACTCCTGTCTGGCACCTTCCCCGGTGGAGTTGTGCATGGGGTGTGTTTGGAACATTTTGTCACCGGCCGAGTCCAAAATTCAGCGATTCCCCATCTCAGCCCAGAAAGCAGGTAGAAAAACTTTTGTGGTGTCTTTCAGATGCCTACCAAGGTAGTGTAAAAACTACGAGGAGAACTCCTGTCTGGCACCTTCCCCGGTGGAGTTGTGCAGGGGGTGTGTTTGGAACATTTTGCCACCAGCCGACTCCAAAATTCAGCGGTTCCCCATCTCAGCCCAGAAAGCAGGTAGAACAACTTTTGTGGTGCCTTTCAGATGCCTACCAAGGTAGTGTAAAAACTACTAAGAGAACTCCTGTCTGGCACCTTCCCCGGTGGAGTTGTGCATGGGGTGTGTTTGGAACATTTTGTCACCAGCCGAGTCCAAAATTCAGCGGTTCCCCATCTCAGCCCAGAAAGCAGGTAGAACATCTTTTGTGGTGCCTTTCAGCTGCCTACCGGATCAATGTAAAAACTACCAGGAGAACTCCTGTCTGGCACCTTCCCCGGTGGAGTTGTGCAGGGGGTGTGTTTGGAACATTTTGCCACCAGCCGACTCCAAAATTCAGCGTTTCCCCATCTCAGCCCACAAAGCAGGTAGAACAACTTTTGTGGTGCCTTTCAAATGCCTACCAAGGTAGTGTAAAAACCACCAGGAGAACTCCTGTCTGGCACCTTCCCCGGTGGAGTTGTGCATGGGGTGTCTGTGAAACATTTTGTCACCGGCCGACTCCAAAAATCAGCGGTTCCCCATCTCAGCCCAGAAAGCAGGTAGAACAACTTTTGTGGTGTCTTTCAGATGCCTACCGGAGCAATGTAAAAACTACCAGGAGAACTCCTGTCTGGCACCTTCCCCGGTGGAGTTGTGCAGGGGGTGTGTTTGGAACATTTTGTCACCGGCCGAGTCCAAAATTCAGCGGTTCCCCATCTCAGCCCACAAAGCAGGTAGAACAACTTTTCTTGTGCCTTTCAGCTGCCTACCAAGGTAGTGTAAAAACTACCAAGAGAATTCGTTCCTGGCACCTTCCCCGGTGGAGTTGTGCATGGGGTGTCTGTGGAACATTTTGTCACCGGCCGAGTCCAAAATTCAGCGGTTCCCCATCTCAGCCCAGAAAGCAGGTAGAACAACTTTTGTGGTGTCTTTCAGATGCCTACCGGAGCAATGTAAAAACTACCAGGAGAACTCCTGTCTGGCACCTTCCCCGGTGGAGTTGTGCATGGGGTGTGTTTGGAACATTTTGTCACCAGCCGAGTCCAAAATTCAGCGTTTCCCCATCTCAGCCCAGAAAGCAGGTAGAACAACTTTTGTGGTGCCTTTCAGCTGCCTACCAAGGTAGTGTAAAAACTACCAAGAGAACTCCTGTCTGGCACCTTCCCCGGTGGAGTTGTGCATGGGGTGTCTGTGGAACATTTTGTCACCGGCCGAGTCCAAAATTCAGCGGTTCCCCATCTCAGCCCAGAAAGCAGGTAGAACAACTTTTGTGGTGTCTTTCAGATGCCTACCGGAGCAATGTAAAAACTACCAGGAGAACTCCTGTCTGGCACCTTCCCCGGTGGAGTTGTGCATGGGGTGTGTTTGGAACATTTTGTCACCAGCCGAGTCCAAAATTCAGCGGTTCCCCATCTCAGCCCAGAAAGCAGGTAGAACAACTTTTGTGGTGTCTTTCAGCTGCCTACCAAGGTAGTGTAAAAACTACCAAGAGAACTCCTGTCTGGCACCTTCCCCGGTGGAGTTGTGCATGGGGTGTGTTTGGAACATTTTGTCACCGGCCGAGTCCAAAATTCAGCGGTTCCCCATCTCAGCCCAGAAAGCAGGAAGAACAACATTTGTGGTGTCTTTCAGATGCCTACCAAGGTAGTGTAAAAACTACCAGGAGAACTCCTGTCTGGCACCTTCCCCGGTGGAGTTGTGCATGGGGTGTGTTTGGAACATTTTGTCAACGGCCGACTCCAAAATTCAGCGGTTCCCCATCTCAGCCCAGAAAGCAGGTACAACAACTTTTCTTGTGCCTTTCAGCTGCCTACCAAGGTAGTGTAAAAACTACCAACAGAATTCGTTCCTGGCACCTTCCCCGGTGGAGTTGTGCATGGGGTGTCTGTGGAACATTTTGTCACCGGCCGACTCCAAAATTCAGCCGTTCCCCATCTCAGCCCAGAAAGCAGGTAGAACAACTTTTGTGGTGTCTTTCAGATGCCTACCGGAGCAATGTAAAAACTACCAGGAGAACTCCTGTCTGGCACCTTCCCCGGTGGAGTTGTGCAGGGGGTGTGTTTGGAACATTTTGTCACCAGCCGAGTCCAAAATTCAGCGTTTCCCCATCTCAGCCCAGAAAGCAGGTAGAACAACTTTTGTGGTGTCTTTCAGATGCCTACCAAGGTAGTGTAAAAACTACCAACAGAATTCGTTCCTGGCACCTTCCCCGGTGGAGTTGTGCATGGGGTGTGTTTGGAACATTTTGTCACCGGCCGAGTCCAAAATTCAGCGGTTCCCCATCTCAGCCCACAAAGCAGGTAGAACAACTTTTCTTGTGCCTTTCAGCTGCCTACCAAGGTAGTGTAAAAACTACCAAGAGAATTCGTTCCTGGCACCTTCCCCGGTGGAGTTGTGCATGGGGTGTCTGTGGAACATTTTGTCACCGGCCGACTCCAAAATTCAGCGGTTCCCCATCTCAGCCCAGAAAGCAGGTAGAACAACTTTTGTGGTGTCTTTCAGATGCCTACCGGAGCAATGTAAAAACTACCAGGAGAACTCCTGTCTGGCACCTTCCCCGGTGGAGTTGTGCAGGGGGTGTCTGTGAAACATTTTGTCACCGGCCGACTCCAAAAATCAGCGGTTCCCCATCTCAGCCCAGAAAGCTGGTAGAACAACTTTTGTGGTGTCTTTCAGATGCCTACCAAGGTAGTGTAAAAACTACTAAGAGAACTCCTGTCTGGCACCTTCCCCGGTGGAGTTGTGCATGGGGTGTGTTTGGAACATTTTGTCACCGGCCGAGTCCAAAATTCAGCTGTTCCCCATCTCAGCCCAGAAAGCAGGTAGAACAACTTTTGTGGTGTCTTTCAGATGCCTACCAAGGTAGTGTAAAAACCACCAGGAGAACTCCTGTCTGGCACCTTCCCCGGTGGAGTTGTGCATGGGGTGTCTGTGAAACATTTTGTCACCGGCCAACTCCAAAAATCAGCGGTTCCCCATCTCAGCCCAGAAAGCAGGTAGAACAACTTTTGTTGTGTCTTTCAGATGCCTACCAAGGTAGTGTAAAAACTACCAGGAGAACTCCTGTCTGGCACCTTCCCCGGTGGAGTTGTGCAGGGGGTGTGTTTGGAACATTTTATCACCAGCCGAGTCCAAAATTCAGCTGTTCCCCATCTCAGCCCAGAAAGCAGGTAGAACAACTTTTGTGGTGTCTTTCAGATGCCTACCAAGGTAGTGTAAAAACTACTAAGAGAACTCCTGTCTGGCACCTTCCCCGGTGGAGTTGTGCATGGGGTGTGTTTGGAACATTTTGTCACCGGCCGAGTCCAAAATTCAGCGATTCCCCATCTCAGCCCAGAAAGCAGGTAGAAAAACTTTTGTGGTGTCTTTCAGATGCCTACCAAGGTAGTGTAAAAACTACCAGGAGAACTCCTGTCTGGCACCTTCCCCGGTGGAGTTGTGCAGGGGGTGTGTTTGGAACATTTTGCCACCAGCCGACTCCAAAATTCAGCGGTTCCCCATCTCAGCCCAGAAAGCAGGTAGAACAACTTTTGTGGTGCCTTTCAGATGCCTACCAAGGTAGTGTAAAAACTACTAAGAGAACTCCTGTCTGGCACCTTCCCCGGTGGAGTTGTGCATGGGGTGTGTTTGGAACATTTTGTCACCGGCCGAGTCCAAAATTCAGCGGTTCCCCATCTCAGCCCAGAAAGCAGGTAGAACATCTGTTGTGGTGCCTTTCAGCTGCCTACCGGATCAATGTAAAAACTACCAGGAGAACTCCTGTCTGGCACCTTCCCCGGTGGAGTTGTGCATGGGGTGTGTTTGGAACATTTTGCCACCAGCCGACTCCAAAATTCAGCGTTTCCCCATCTCAGCCCAGAAAGCAGGTAGAACAACTTTTGTGGTGCCTTTCAAATGCCTACCAAGGTAGTGTAAAAACCACCAGGAGAACTCCTGTCTGGCACCTTCCCCGGTGGAGTTGTGCATGGGGTGTCTGTGAAACATTTTGTCACCGGCCGACTCCAAAAATCAGCGGTTCCCCATCTCAGCCCAGAAAGCAGGTAGAACAACTTTTGTGGTGTCTTTCAGATGCCTACCGGAGCAATGTAAAAACTACCAGGAGAACTCCTGTCTGGCACCTTCCCCGGTGGAGTTGTGCAGGGGGTGTGTTTGGAACATTTTATCACCAGCCGAGTCCAAAATTCAGCTGTTCCCCATCTCAGCCCAGAAAGCAGGTAGAACAACTTTTGTGGTGTCTTTCAGATGCCTACCAAGGTAGTGTAAAAACTACGAAGAGAACTCCTGTCTGGCACCTTCCCCGGTGGAGTTGTGCATGGGGTGTGTTTGGAACATTTTGTCACCGGCCGAGTCCAAAATTCAGCGATTCCCCATCTCAGCCCAGAAAGCAGGTAGAACAACTTTTGTGGTGTCTTTCAGATGCCTACCAAGGTAGTGTAAAAACTACCAGGAGAACTCCTGTCTGGCACCTTCCCCGGTGGAGTTGTGCATGGGGTGTGTTTGGAACATTTTGTCACCAGCCGAGTCCAAAATTCAGCGTTTCCCCATCTCAGCCCAGAAAGCAGGTAGAAAAACTTTTGTGGTGTCTTTCAGATGCCTACCAAGGTAGTGTAAAAACTACCAAGAGAACTCCTGTCTGGCACCTTCCCCGGTGGAGTTGTGCATGGGGTGTGTTTGGAACATTTTGTCACCAGCCGAGTCCAAAATTCAGCGTTTCCCCATCTCAGCCCAGAAAGCAGGTAGAACAACTTTTGTGGTGTCTTTCAGATGCCTACCGGAGCAATGTAAAAACTACCAGGAGAACTCCTGTCTGGCACCTTCCCCGGTGGAGTTGTGCAGGGGGTGTGTTTGGAACATTTTGTCACCAGCCGAGTCCAAAATTCAGCGTTTCCCCATCTCAGCCCAGAAAGCAGGTACAACAACTTTTGTGGTGTCTTTTAGATGCCTACCAAGGTAGTGTAAAAACTACCAAGAGAACTCCTGTCTGGCACCTTCCCCGGTGGAGTTGTGCATGGGGTGTGTTTGGAACATTTTGTCACCGGCCGAGTCCAAAATTCAGTGGTTCCCCATCTCAGCCCAGAAAGCAGGTAGAACAACTTTTGTGGTGTCTTTCAGATGCCTACCAAGGTAGTGTAAAAACTACCAAGAGAACTCCTGTCTGGCACCTTCCCCGGTGGAGTTGTGCATGGGGTGTGTTTGGAACATTTTGTCACCGGCCGAGTCCAAAATTCAGCGTTTCCCCATCTCAGCCCAGAAAGCAGGTAGAACAACTTTTGTGGTGTCTTTCAGATGCCTACCAAGGTAGTGTAAAAACTACCAAGAGAACTCCTGTCTGGCACCTTCCCCGGTGGAGTTGTGCATGGGGTGTGTTTGGAACATTTTGTCAACGGCCGACTCCAAAATTCAGCGTTTCCGCATCTCAGCCCACAAAGCAGGTACAACAACTTTTCTTGTGCCTTTCAGCTGCCTACCAAGGTAGTGTAAAAACTACCAACAGAATTCGTTCCTGGCACCTTCCCCGGTGGAGTTGTGCATGGGGTGTCTGTGGAACATTTTGTCACCGGCCGACTCCAAAATTCAGCGGTTCCCCATCTCAGCCCAGAAAGCAGGAAGAACAACTTTTGTGGTGCCTTTCAAATGCCTACCAAGGTAGTGTAAAAACCACCAGGAGAACTCCTGTCTGGCACCTTCCCCGGTGGAGATGTGCATGGGGTGTCTGTGAAACATTTTGTCACCGGCCGACTCCAAAATTCAGCGGTTCCCCATCTCAGCCCAGAAAGCAGGTAGAACAACTTTTGTGGTGTCTTTCAGATGCCTACCAAGGTAGTGTAAAAACTACCAGGAGAACTCCTGTCTGGCACCTTCCCCGGTGGAGTTGTGCAGGGGGTGTGTTTGGAACATTTTGTCACCGGCCGACTCCAAAATTCAGCGATTCCCCATCTCAGCCCAGAAAGCAGGTAGAACAACTTTTTTGGTGTCTTTCAGATGCCTACCAAGGTAGTGTAAAAACTACCAAGAGAACTCCTGTCTGGCACCTTCCCCGGTGGAGTTGTGCATGGGGTGTGTTTGGAACATTTTGTCAACGGCCGACTCCAAAATTCAGCGGTTCCCCATCTCAGCCCACAAAGCAGGTACAACAACTTTTCTTGTGCCTTTCAGCTGCCTACCAAGGTAGTGTAAAAACTACCAACAGAATTCGTTCCTGGCTCCTTCCCCGGTGGAGTTGTGCATGGGGTGTCTGTGGAACATTTTGTCACCGGCCGAGTCCAAAATTCAGCGGTTCCCCATCTCAGCCCAGAAAGCAGGTAGAACAACTTTTGTGGTGCCTTTCAAATGCCTACCAAGGTAGTGTAAAAACCACCAGGAGAACTCCTGTCTGGCACCTTCCCCGGTGGAGTTGTGCATGGGGTGTCTGTGAAACATTTTGTCACCGGCCGACTCCAAAATTCAGCGATTCCCCATCTCAGCCCAGAAAGCAGGTAGAACAACTTTTGTGGTGTCTTTCAGATGCCTACCGGAGCAATGTAAAAACTACCAGGAGAACTCCTGTCTGGCACCTTCCCCGGTGGAGTTGTGCAGGGGGTGTGTTTGGAACATTTTGTCACCAGCCGAGTCCAAAATTCAGCGGTTCCCCATCTCAGCCCAGAAAGCAGGTAGAACAACTTTTGTGGTGCCTTTCAGCTGCCTACCAAGGTAGTGTAAAAACTACCAAGAGAACTCCTGTCTGGCACCTTCCCCGGTGGAGTTGTGCAGGGGGTGTGTTTGGAACATTTTGTCACCGGCCGAGTCCAAAATTCAGCGGTTCCCCATCTCAGCCCAGAAAGCAGGAAGAACAACATTTGTGGTGTCTTTCAGATGCCTACCAAGGTAGTGTAAAAACTACCAGGAGAACTCCTGTCTGGCACCTTCCCCGGTGGAGTTGTGCATGGGGTGTGTTTGGAACATTTTGTCACCAGCCGACTCCAAAATTCAGAGTTTCCCCATCTCAGCCCAGAAAGCAGGTAGAACAACTTTTGTGGTGCCTTTCAGCTGCCTACCAAGGTAGTGTAAAAACTACCAACAGAATTCGTTCCTGGCACCTTCCCCGGTGGAGTTGTGCATGGGGTGTGTTTGGAACATTTTGTCACCGGCCGAGTCCAAAATTCAGCGGTTCCCCATCTCAGCCCACAAAGCAGGTAGAACAACTTTTCTTGTGCCTTTCAGCTGCCTACCAAGGTAGTGTAAAAACTACCAAGAGAATTCGTTCCTGGCACCTTCCCCGGTGGAGTTGTGCATGGGGTGTCTGTGGAACATTTTGTCACCGGCCGAGTCCAAAATTCAGCGGTTCCCCATCTCAGCCCAGAAAGCAGGTAGAACAACTTTTGTGGTGTCTTTCAGATGCCTACCGGAGCAATGTAAAAACTACCAGGAGAACTCCTGTCTGGCACCTT
The DNA here is from genome assembly GCF_023634085.1 of Falco cherrug. NCBI lineage: Eukaryota > Metazoa > Chordata > Aves > Falconiformes > Falconidae > Falco > Falco cherrug. The sequence continues at coordinate 1,954,364 of NW_026599434.1, forward strand.
CCCCGGTGGAGTTGTGCAGGGGGTGTGTTTGGAACATTTTGTCACCAGCCGAGTCCAAAATTCAGCGGTTCCCCATCTCAGCCCAGAAAGCAGGTAGAACAACTTTTGTGGTGCCTTTCAGCTGCCTACCAAGGTAGTGTAAAAACTACCAAGAGAACTCCTGTCTGGCACCTTCCCCGGTGGAGTTGTGCAGGGGGTGTGTTTGGAACATTTTGTCACCGGCCGAGTCCAAAATTCAGCGGTTCCCCATCTCAGCCCAGAAAGCAGGAAGAACAACATTTGTGGTGTCTTTCAGATGCCTACCGGAGCAATGTAAAAACTACCAGGAGAACTCCTGTCTGGCACCTTCCCCGGTGGAGTTGTGCATGGGGTGTGTTTGGAACATTTTGTCACCGGCCGAGTCCAAAATTCAGCGGTTCCCCATCTCAGCCCAGAAAGCAGGTAGAACAACTTTTGTGGTGTCTTTCAGATGCCTACCAAGGTAGTGTAAAAACTACCAGGAGAACTCCTGTCTGGCACCTTCCCCGGTGGAGTTGTGCATGGGGTGTGTTTGGAACATTTTGTCACCGGCCGACTCCAAAATTCAGAGTTTCCCCATCTCAGCCCAGAAAGCAGGTAGAACAACTTTTGTGGTGCCTTTCAGCTGCCTACCAAGGTAGTGTAAAAACTACCAACAGAATTCGTTCCTGGCACCTTCCCCGGTGGAGTTGTGCATGGGGTGTGTTTGGAACATTTTGTCACCGGCCGAGTCCAAAATTCAGCGGTTCCCCATCTCAGCCCACAAAGCAGGTAGAACAACTTTTCTTGTGCCTTTCAGCTGCCTACCAAGGTAGTGTAAAAACTACCAAGAGAATTCGTTCCTGGCACCTTCCCCGGTGGAGTTGTGCATGGGGTGTCTGTGGAACATTTTGTCACCGGCCGAGTCCAAAATTCAGCGGTTCCCCATCTCAGCCCAGAAAGCAGGTAGAACAACTTTTGTGGTGTCTTTCAGATGCCTACCGGAGCAATGTAAAAACTACCAGGAGAACTCCTGTCTGGCACCTTCCCCGGTGGAGTTGTGCAGGGGGTGTGTTTGGAACATTTTGTCACCAGCCGAGTCCAAAATTCAGCGGTTCCCCATCTCAGCCCAGAAAGCAGGTAGAACAACTTTTGTGGTGCCTTTCAGCTGCCTACCAAGGTAGTGTAAAAACTACCAAGAGAACTCCTGTCTGGCACCTTCCCCGGTGGAGTTGTGCATGGGGTGTGTTTGGAACATTTTGTCACCGGCCGAGTCCAAAATTCAGCGGTTCCCCATCTCAGCCCAGAAAGCAGGAAGAACAACATTTGTGGTGTCTTTCAGATGCCTACCGGAGCAATGTAAAAACTACCAGGAGAACTCCTGTCTGGCACCTTCCCCGGTGGAGTTGTGCATGGGGTGTGTTTGGAACATTTTATCACCAGCCGAGTCCAAAATTCAGCTGTTCCCCATCTCAGCCCAGAAAGCAGGTAGAACAACTTTTGTGGTGCCTTTCAGCTGCCTACCAAGGTAGTGTAAAAACTACTAAGAGAACTCCTGTCTGGCACCTTCCCCGGTGGAGTTGTGCATGGGGTGTGTTTGGAACATTTTGTCACCGGCCGAGTCCAAAATTCAGCGATTCCCCATCTCAGCCCAGAAAGCAGGTAGAAAAACTTTTGTGGTGTCTTTCAGATGCCTACCAAGGTAGTGTAAAAACTACGAGGAGAACTCCTGTCTGGCACCTTCCCCGGTGGAGTTGTGCAGGGGGTGTGTTTGGAACATTTTGTCACCAGCCGAGTCCAAAATTCAGCGGTTCCCCATCTCAGCCCAGAAAGCAGGTAGAACAACTTTTGTGGTGCCTTTCAGCTGCCTACCAAGGTAGTGTAAAAACTACCAAGAGAACTCCTGTCTGGCACCTTCCCCGGTGGAGTTGTGCAGGGGGTGTGTTTGGAACATTTTGTCACCGGCCGAGTCCAAAATTCAGCGGTTCCCCATCTCAGCCCAGAAAGCAGGAAGAACAACATTTGTGGTGTCTTTCAGATGCCTACCAAGGTAGTGTAAAAACTACCAGGAGAACTCCTGTCTGGCACCTTCCCCGGTGGAGTTGTGCATGGGGTGTGTTTGGAACATTTTGTCACCAGCCGACTCCAAAATTCAGAGTTTCCCCATCTCAGCCCAGAAAGCAGGTAGAACAACTTTTGTGGTGCCTTTCAGCTGCCTACCAAGGTAGTGTAAAAACTACCAACAGAATTCGTTCCTGGCACCTTCCCCGGTGGAGTTGTGCATGGGGTGTGTTTGGAACATTTTGTCACCGGCCGAGTCCAAAATTCAGCGGTTCCCCATCTCAGCCCACAAAGCAGGTAGAACAACTTTTCTTGTGCCTTTCAGCTGCCTACCAAGGTAGTGTAAAAACTACCAAGAGAATTCGTTCCTGGCACCTTCCCCGGTGGAGTTGTGCATGGGGTGTCTGTGGAACATTTTGTCACCGGCCGAGTCCAAAATTCAGCGGTTCCCCATCTCAGCCCAGAAAGCAGGTAGAACAACTTTTGTGGTGTCTTTCAGATGCCTACCGGAGCAATGTAAAAACTACCAGGAGAACTCCTGTCTGGCACCTTCCCCGGTGGAGTTGTGCAGGGGGTGTGTTTGGAACATTTTGTCACCAGCCGAGTCCAAAATTCAGCGGTTCCCCATCTCAGCCCAGAAAGCAGGTAGAACAACTTTTGTGGTGCCTTTCAGCTGCCTACCAAGGTAGTGTAAAAACTACCAAGAGAACTCCTGTCTGGCACCTTCCCCGGTGGAGTTGTGCAGGGGGTGTGTTTGGAACATTTTGTCACCGGCCGAGTCCAAAATTCAGCGGTTCCCCATCTCAGCCCAGAAAGCAGGAAGAACAACATTTGTGGTGTCTTTCAGATGCCTACCGGAGCAATGTAAAAACTACCAGGAGAACTCCTGTCTGGCACCTTCCCCGGTGGAGTTGTGCATGGGGTGTGTTTGGAACATTTTATCACCAGCCGAGTCCAAAATTCAGCTGTTCCCCATCTCAGCCCAGAAAGCAGGTAGAACAACTTTTGTGGTGCCTTTCAGCTGCCTACCAAGGTAGTGTAAAAACTACTAAGAGAACTCCTGTCTGGCACCTTCCCCGGTGGAGTTGTGCAGGGGGTGTGTTTGGAACATTTTGTCACCGGCCGAGTCCAAAATTCAGCGGTTCCCCATCTCAGCCCAGAAAGCAGGTAGAACAACTTTTGTGGTGTCTTTCAGATGCCTACCAAGGTAGTGTAAAAACTACCAGGAGAACTCCTGTCTGGCACCTTCCCCGGTGGAGTTGTGCATGGGGTGTGTTTGGAACATTTTGTCACCGGCCGACTCCAAAATTCAGAGTTTCCCCATCTCAGCCCAGAAAGCAGGTAGAACAACTTTTGTGGTGCCTTTCAGCTGCCTACCAAGGTAGTGTAAAAACTACCAACAGAATTCGTTCCTGGCACCTTCCCCGGTGGAGTTGTGCATGGGGTGTGTTTGGAACATTTTGTCACCGGCCGAGTCCAAAATTCAGCGGTTCCCCATCTCAGCCCACAAAGCAGGTAGAACAACTTTTCTTGTGCCTTTCAGCTGCCTACCAAGGTAGTGTAAAAACTACCAAGAGAATTCGTTCCTGGCACCTTCCCCGGTGGAGTTGTGCATGGGGTGTCTGTGGAACATTTTGTCACCGGCCGAGTCCAAAATTCAGCGGTTCCCCATCTCAGCCCAGAAAGCAGGTAGAACAACTTTTGTGGTGTCTTTCAGATGCCTACCGGAGCAATGTAAAAACTACCAGGAGAACTCCTGTCTGGCACCTTCCCCGGTGGAGTTGTGCAGGGGGTGTGTTTGGAACATTTTGTCACCAGCCGAGTCCAAAATTCAGCGGTTCCCCATCTCAGCCCAGAAAGCAGGTAGAACAACTTTTGTGGTGCCTTTCAGCTGCCTACCAAGGTAGTGTAAAAACTACCAAGAGAACTCCTGTCTGGCACCTTCCCCGGTGGAGTTGTGCATGGGGTGTGTTTGGAACATTTTGTCACCGGCCGAGTCCAAAATTCAGCGGTTCCCCATCTCAGCCCAGAAAGCAGGAAGAACAACATTTGTGGTGTCTTTCAGATGCCTACCGGAGCAATGTAAAAACTACCAGGAGAACTCCTGTCTGGCACCTTCCCCGGTGGAGTTGTGCATGGGGTGTGTTTGGAACATTTTATCACCAGCCGAGTCCAAAATTCAGCTGTTCCCCATCTCAGCCCAGAAAGCAGGTAGAACAACTTTTGTGGTGCCTTTCAGCTGCCTACCAAGGTAGTGTAAAAACTACTAAGAGAACTCCTGTCTGGCACCTTCCCCGGTGGAGTTGTGCATGGGGTGTGTTTGGAACATTTTGTCACCGGCCGAGTCCAAAATTCAGCGATTCCCCATCTCAGCCCAGAAAGCAGGTAGAAAAACTTTTGTGGTGTCTTTCAGATGCCTACCAAGGTAGTGTAAAAACTACGAGGAGAACTCCTGTCTGGCACCTTCCCCGGTGGAGTTGTGCAGGGGGTGTGTTTGGAACATTTTGCCACCAGCCGACTCCAAAATTCAGCGGTTCCCCATCTCAGCCCAGAAAGCAGGTAGAACAACTTTTGTGGTGCCTTTCAGATGCCTACCAAGGTAGTGTAAAAACTACTAAGAGAACTCCTGTCTGGCACCTTCCCCGGTGGAGTTGTGCATGGGGTGTGTTTGGAACATTTTGTCACCAGCCGAGTCCAAAATTCAGCGGTTCCCCATCTCAGCCCAGAAAGCAGGTAGAACATCTTTTGTGGTGCCTTTCAGCTGCCTACCGGATCAATGTAAAAACTACCAGGAGAACTCCTGTCTGGCACCTTCCCCGGTGGAGTTGTGCAGGGGGTGTGTTTGGAACATTTTGCCACCAGCCGACTCCAAAATTCAGCGTTTCCCCATCTCAGCCCACAAAGCAGGTAGAACAACTTTTGTGGTGCCTTTCAAATGCCTACCAAGGTAGTGTAAAAACCACCAGGAGAACTCCTGTCTGGCACCTTCCCCGGTGGAGTTGTGCATGGGGTGTCTGTGAAACATTTTGTCACCGGCCGACTCCAAAAATCAGCGGTTCCCCATCTCAGCCCAGAAAGCAGGTAGAACAACTTTTGTGGTGTCTTTCAGATGCCTACCGGAGCAATGTAAAAACTACCAGGAGAACTCCTGTCTGGCACCTTCCCCGGTGGAGTTGTGCAGGGGGTGTGTTTGGAACATTTTGTCACCGGCCGAGTCCAAAATTCAGCGGTTCCCCATCTCAGCCCACAAAGCAGGTAGAACAACTTTTCTTGTGCCTTTCAGCTGCCTACCAAGGTAGTGTAAAAACTACCAAGAGAATTCGTTCCTGGCACCTTCCCCGGTGGAGTTGTGCATGGGGTGTCTGTGGAACATTTTGTCACCGGCCGAGTCCAAAATTCAGCGGTTCCCCATCTCAGCCCAGAAAGCAGGTAGAACAACTTTTGTGGTGTCTTTCAGATGCCTACCGGAGCAATGTAAAAACTACCAGGAGAACTCCTGTCTGGCACCTTCCCCGGTGGAGTTGTGCATGGGGTGTGTTTGGAACATTTTGTCACCAGCCGAGTCCAAAATTCAGCGGTTCCCCATCTCAGCCCAGAAAGCAGGTAGAACAACTTTTGTGGTGCCTTTCAGCTGCCTACCAAGGTAGTGTAAAAACTACCAAGAGAACTCCTGTCTGGCACCTTCCCCGGTGGAGTTGTGCATGGGGTGTCTGTGGAACATTTTGTCACCGGCCGAGTCCAAAATTCAGCGGTTCCCCATCTCAGCCCAGAAAGCAGGAAGAACAACATTTGTGGTGTCTTTCAGATGCCTACCAAGGTAGTGTAAAAACTACTAAGAGAACTCCTGTCTGGCACCTTCCCCGGTGGAGTTGTGCATGGGGTGTGTTTGGAACATTTTGTCAACGGCCGACTCCAAAATTCAGCGGTTCCCCATCTCAGCCCACAAAGCAGGTACAACAACTTTTCTTGTGCCTTTCAGCTGCCTACCAAGGTAGTGTAAAAACTACCAACAGAATTCGTTCCTGGCACCTTCCCCGGTGGAGTTGTGCATGGGGTGTCTGTGGAACATTTTGTCACCGGCCGACTCCAAAATTCAGCCGTTCCCCATCTCAGCCCAGAAAGCAGGTAGAACAACTTTTGTGGTGTCTTTCAGATGCCTACCGGAGCAATGTAAAAACTACCAGGAGAACTCCTGTCTGGCACCTTCCCCGGTGGAGTTGTGCAGGGGGTGTGTTTGGAACATTTTGTCACCAGCCGAGTCCAAAATTCAGCGTTTCCCCATCTCAGCCCAGAAAGCAGGTAGAACAACTTTTGTGGTGTCTTTCAGATGCCTACCAAGGTAGTGTAAAAACTACCAGGAGAACTCCTGTCTGGCACCTTCCCCGGTGGAGTTGTGCATGGGGTGTGTTTGGAACATTTTGTCACCGGCCGAGTCCAAAATTCAGCGGTTCCCCATCTCAGCCCACAAAGCAGGTAGAACAACTTTTCTTGTGCCTTTCAGCTGCCTACCAAGGTAGTGTAAAAACTACCAACAGAATTCGTTCCTGGCACCTTCCCCGGTGGAGTTGTGCATGGGGTGTGTTTGGAACATTTTGTCACCGGCCGAGTCCAAAATTCAGCGGTTCCCCATCTCAGCCCACAAAGCAGGTAGAACAACTTTTCTTGTGCCTTTCAGCTGCCTACCAAGGTAGTGTAAAAACTACCAAGAGAATTCGTTCCTGGCACCTTCCCCGGTGGAGTTGTGCATGGGGTGTCTGTGGAACATTTTGTCACCGGCCGACTCCAAAATTCAGCGGTTCCCCATCTCAGCCCAGAAAGCAGGTAGAACAACTTTTGTGGTGTCTTTCAGATGCCTACCGGAGCAATGTAAAAACTACCAGGAGAACTCCTGTCTGGCACCTTCCCCGGTGGAGTTGTGCATGGGGTGTCTTTGGAACATTTTGTCACCGGCCGAGTCCAAAATTCAGCGATTCCCCATCTCAGCCCAGAAAGCAGGTAGAACAACTTTTGTGGTGCCTTTCAGCTGCCTACCAAGGTAGTGTAAAAACTACCAAGAGAACTCCTGTCTGGCACCTTCCCCGGTGGAGTTGTGCATGGGGTGTCTGTGGAACATTTTGTCACCGGCCGAGTCCAAAATTCAGCGGTTCCCCATCTCAGCCCAGAAAGCAGGAAGAACAACATTTGTGGTGTCTTTCAGATGCCTACCAAGGTAGTGTAAAAACTACTAAGAGAACTCCTGTCTGGCACCTTCCCCGGTGGAGTTGTGCATGGGGTGTGTTTGGAACATTTTGTCAACGGCCGACTCCAAAATTCAGCGGTTCCCCATCTCAGCCCACAAAGCAGGTACAACAACTTTTCTTGTGCCTTTCAGCTGCCTACCAAGGTAGTGTAAAAACTACCAACAGAATTCGTTCCTGGCACCTTCCCCGGTGGAGTTGTGCATGGGGTGTCTGTGGAACATTTTGTCACCGGCCGACTCCAAAATTCAGCCGTTCCCCATCTCAGCCCAGAAAGCAGGTAGAACAACTTTTGTGGTGTCTTTCAGATGCCTACCGGAGCAATGTAAAAACTACCAGGAGAACTCCTGTCTGGCACCTTCCCCGGTGGAGTTGTGCAGGGGGTGTGTTTGGAACATTTTGTCACCAGCCGAGTCCAAAATTCAGCGTTTCCCCATCTCAGCCCAGAAAGCAGGTAGAACAACTTTTGTGGTGTCTTTCAGATGCCTACCAAGGTAGTGTAAAAACTACCAGGAGAACTCCTGTCTGGCACCTTCCCCGGTGGAGTTGTGCATGGGGTGTGTTTGGAACATTTTGTCACCGGCCGAGTCCAAAATTCAGCGGTTCCCCATCTCAGCCCACAAAGCAGGTAGAACAACTTTTCTTGTGCCTTTCAGCTGCCTACCAAGGTAGTGTAAAAACTACCAACAGAATTCGTTCCTGGCACCTTCCCCGGTGGAGTTGTGCATGGGGTGTGTTTGGAACATTTTGTCACCGGCCGAGTCCAAAATTCAGCGGTTCCCCATCTCAGCCCACAAAGCAGGTAGAACAACTTTTCTTGTGCCTTTCAGCTGCCTACCAAGGTAGTGTAAAAACTACCAAGAGAATTCGTTCCTGGCACCTTCCCCGGTGGAGTTGTGCATGGGGTGTCTGTGGAACATTTTGTCACCGGCCGACTCCAAAATTCAGCGGTTCCCCATCTCAGCCCAGAAAGCAGGTAGAACAACTTTTGTGGTGTCTTTCAGATGCCTACCGGAGCAATGTAAAAACTACCAGGAGAACTCCTGTCTGGCACCTTCCCCGGTGGAGTTGTGCAGGGGGTGTCTGTGAAACATTTTGTCACCGGCCGACTCCAAAAATCAGCGGTTCCCCATCTCAGCCCAGAAAGCTGGTAGAACAACTTTTGTGGTGTCTTTCAGATGCCTACCAAGGTAGTGTAAAAACTACTAAGAGAACTCCTGTCTGGCACCTTCCCCGGTGGAGTTGTGCATGGGGTGTGTTTGGAACATTTTGTCACCGGCCGAGTCCAAAATTCAGCTGTTCCCCATCTCAGCCCAGAAAGCAGGTAGAACAACTTTTGTGGTGTCTTTCAGATGCCTACCAAGGTAGTGTAAAAACCACCAGGAGAACTCCTGTCTGGCACCTTCCCCGGTGGAGTTGTGCATGGGGTGTCTGTGAAACATTTTGTCACCGGCCGACTCCAAAAATCAGCGGTTCCCCATCTCAGCCCAGAAAGCAGGTAGAACAACTTTTGTGGTGTCTTTCAGATGCCTACCAAGGCAGTGTAAAAACTACCAGGAGAACTCCTGTCTGGCACCTTCCCCGGTGGAGTTGTGCAGGGGGTGTGTTTGGAACATTTTATCACCAGCCGAGTCCAAAATTCAGCTGTTCCCCATCTCAGCCCAGAAAGCAGGTAGAACAACTTTTGTGGTGTCTTTCAGATGCCTACCAAGGTAGTGTAAAAACTACTAAGAGAACTCCTGTCTGGCACCTTCCCCGGTGGAGTTGTGCATGGGGTGTGTTTGGAACATTTTGTCACCGGCCGAGTCCAAAATTCAGCGATTCCCCATCTCAGCCCAGAAAGCAGGTAGAAAAACTTTTGTGGTGTCTTTCAGATGCCTACCAAGGTAGTGTAAAAACTACCAGGAGAACTCCTGTCTGGCACCTTCCCCGGTGGAGTTGTGCAGGGGGTGTGTTTGGAACATTTTGCCACCAGCCGAGTCCAAAATTCAGCGTTTCCCCATCTCAGCCCAGAAAGCAGGTAGAACAACTTTTGTGGTGTCTTTCAGATGCCTACCAAGGTAGTGTAAAAACTACCAAGAGAACTCCTGTCTGGCACCTTCCCCGGTGGAGTTGTGCATGGGGTGTGTTTGGAACATTTTGTCACCAGCCGAGTCCAAAATTCAGCGTTTCCCCATCTCAGCCCAGAAAGCAGGTAGAACAACTTTTTTGGTGCCTTTCAGATGCCTACCGGAGCAATGTAAAAACTACCAGGAGAACTCCTGTCTGGCACCTTCCCCGGTGGAGTTGTGCATGGGGTGTGTTTGGAACATTTTGTCACCAGCCGAGTCCAAAATTCAGCGTTTCCCCATCTCAGCCCAGAAAGCAGGTACAACAACTTTTGTGGTGTCTTTTAGATGCCTACCAAGGTAGTGTAAAAACTACCAAGAGAACTCCTGTCTGGCACCTTCCCCGGTGGAGTTGTGCATGGTGTGTGTTTGGAACATTTTGTCACCGGCCGAGTCCAAAATTCAGCGGTTCCCCATCTCAGCCCAGAAAGCAGGTAGAACAACTTTTGTGGTGTCTTTCAGATGCCTACCAAGGTAGTGTAAAAACTACCAGGAGAACTCCTGTCTGGCACCTTCCCCGGTGGAGTTGTGCATGGGGTGTGTTTGGAACATTTTGTCACCGGCCGACTCCAAAATTCAGCGTTTCCCCATCTCAGCCCAGAAAGCAGGTAGAACAACTTTTGTGGTGCCTTTCAAATGCCTACCAAGGTAGTGTAAAAACTACCAAGAGAACTCCTGTCTGGCACCTTCCCCGGTGGAGTTGTGCATGGGGTGTGTTTGGAACATTTTGTCAACGGCCGACTCCAAAATTCAGCGTTTCCGCATCTCAGCCCACAAAGCAGGTACAACAACTTTTCTTGTGCCTTTCAGCTGCCTACCAAGGTAGTGTAAAAACTACCAACAGAATTCGTTCCTGGCACCTTCCCCGGTGGAGTTGTGCATGGGGTGTCTGTGGAACATTTTGTCACCGGCCGACTCCAAAATTCAGCGGTTCCCCATCTCAGCCCAGAAAGCAGGAAGAACAACTTTTGTGGTGCCTTTCAAATGCCTACCAAGGTAGTGTAAAAACCACCAGGAGAACTCCTGTCTGGCACCTTCCCCGGTGGAGATGTGCATGGGGTGTCTGTGAAACATTTTGTCACCGGCCGACTCCAAAATTCAGCGGTTCCCCATCTCAGCCCAGAAAGCAGGTAGAACAACTTTTGTGGTGTCTTTCAGATGCCTACCAAGGTAGTGTAAAAACTACCAGGAGAACTCCTGTCTGGCACCTTCCCCGGTGGAGTTGTGCAGGGGGTGTGTTTGGAACATTTTGTCACCGGCCGACTCCAAAATTCAGCGATTCCCCATCTCAGCCCAGAAAGCAGGTAGAACAACTTTTGTGGTGTCTTTCAGATGCCTACCAAGGTAGTGTAAAAACTACCAGGAGAACTCCTGTCTGGCACCTTCCATGGTGGAGTTGTGCATGGGGTGTGTTTGGAACATTTTGTCACCGGCCGACTCCAAAATTCAGCGGTTCCCCATCTCAGCCCAGAAAGCAGGTAGAACAACTTTTTTGGTGCCTTTCAGATGCCTACCAAGGTAGTGTAAAAACTACCAAGAGAACTCCTGTCTGGCACCTTCCCCGGTGGAGTTGTGCATGGGGTGTGTTTGGAACATTTTGTCAACGGCCGACTCCAAAATTCAGCGGTTCCCCATCTCAGCCCACAAAGCAGGTACAACAACTTTTCTTGTGCCTTTCAGCTGCCTACCAAGGTAGTGTAAAAACTACCAACAGAATTCGTTCCTGGCTCCTTCCCCGGTGGAGTTGTGCATGGGGTGTCTGTGGAACATTTTGTCACCGGCCGAGTCCAAAATTCAGCGGTTCCCCATCTCAGCCCAGAAAGCAGGTAGAACAACTTTTGTGGTGCCTTTCAAATGCCTACCAAGGTAGTGTAAAAACCACCAGGAGAACTCCTGTCTGGCACCTTCCCCGGTGGAGTTGTGCATGGGGTGTGTTTGGAACATTTTGTCACCGGCCGAGTCCAAAATTCAGCGGTTCCCCATCTCAGCCCACAAAGCAGGTAGAACAACTTTTCTTGTGCCTTTCAGCTGCCTACCAAGGTAGTGTAAAAACTACCAAGAGAATTCGTTCCTGGCACCTTCCCCGGTGGAGTTGTGCATGGGGTGTCTGTGGAACATTTTGTCACCGGCCGAGTCCAAAATTCAGCGGTTCCCCATCTCAGCCCAGAAAGCAGGTAGAACAACTTTTGTGGTGTCTTTCAGATGCCTACCGGAGCAATGTAAAAACTACCAGGAGAACTCCTGTCTGGCACCTTCCCCGGTGGAGTTGTGCAGGGGGTGTGTTTGGAACATTTTGTCACCAGCCGAGTCCAAAATTCAGCGGTTCCCCATCTCAGCCCAGAAAGCAGGTAGAACAACTTTTGTGGTGCCTTTCAGCTGCCTACCAAGGTAGTGTAAAAACTACCAAGAGAACTCCTGTCTGGCACCTTCCCCGGTGGAGTTGTGCATGGGGTGTGTTTGGAACATTTTGTCACCGGCCGACTCCAAAATTCAGCGGTTCCCCATCTCAGCCCAGAAAGCAGGAAGAACAACATTTGTGGTGTCTTTCAGATGCCTACCAAGGTAGTGTAAAAACTACCAGGAGAACTCCTGTCTGGCACCTTCCCCGGTGGAGTTGTGCATGGGGTGTGTTTGGAACATTTTGTCAACGGCCGACTCCAAAATTCAGCGGTTCCCCATCTCAGCCCACAAAGCAGGTACAACAACTTTTCTTGTGCCTTTCAGCTGCCTACCAAGGTAGTGTAAAAACTACCAACAGAATTCGTTCCTGGCACCTTCCCCGGTGGAGTTGTGCATGGGGTGTCTGTGGAACATTTTGTCACCGGCCGACTCCAAAATTCAGCCGTTCCCCATCTCAGCCCAGAAAGCAGGTAGAACAACTTTTGTGGTGTCTTTCAGATGCCTACCGGAGCAATGTAAAAACTACCAGGAGAACTCCTGTCTGGCACCTTCCCCGGTGGAGTTGTGCAGGGGGTGTGTTTGGAACATTTTGTCACCAGCCGAGTCCAAAATTCAGCGTTTCCCCATCTCAGCCCAGAAAGCAGGTAGAACAACTTTTGTGGTGTCTTTCAGATGCCTACCAAGGTAGTGTAAAAACTACCAGGAGAACTCCTGTCTGGCACCTTCCCCGGTGGAGTTGTGCAGGGGGTGTGTTTGGAACATTTTGTCACCGGCCGACTCCAAAAATCAGCGGTTCCCCATCTCAGCCCAGAAAGCAGGTAGAACAACTTTTCTTGTGCCTTTCAGCTGCCTACCAAGGTAGTGTAAAAACTACCAACAGAATTCGTTCCTGGCACCTTCCCCGGTGGAGTTGTGCAGGGGGTGTGTTTGGAACATTTTATCACCAGCCGAGTCCAAAATTCAGCGGTTCCCCATCTCAGCCCAGAAAGCAGGTAGAACAACTTTTGTGGTGTCTTTCAGATGCCTACCAAGGTAGTGTAAAAACTACCAGGAGAACTCCTGTCTGGCACCTTCCCCGGTGGAGTTGTGCAGGGGGTGTGTTTGGAACATTTTGTCACCGGCCGACTCCAAAAATCAGCGGTTCCCCATCTCAGCCCAGAAAGCAGGTAGAACAACTTTTCTTGTGCCTTTCAGCTGCCTACCAAGGTAGTGTAAAAACTACCAACAGAATTCGTTCCTGGCACCTTCCCCGGTGGAGTTGTGCAGGGGGTGTGTTTGGAACATTTTATCACCAGCCGAGTCCAAAATTCAGCGGTTCCCCATCTCAGCCCAGAAAGCAGGTAGAACAACTTTTGTGGTGTCTTTCAGATGCCTACCAAGGTAGTGTAAAAACTACTAAGAGAACTCCTGTCTGGCACCTTCCCCGGTGGAGTTGTGCATGGGGTGTGTTTGGAACATTTTGTCACCGGCCGACTCCAAAATTCAGCGTTTCCCCATCTCAGCCCAGAAAGCAGGTAGAACAACTTTTGTGGTGCCTTTCAAATGCCTACCAAGGTAGTGTAAAAACTACCAAGAGAACTCCTGTCTGGCACCTTCCCCGGTGGAGTTGTGCATGGGGTGTGTTTGGAACATTTTGTCAACGGCCGACTCCAAAATTCAGCGTTTCCGCATCTCAGCCCACAAAGCAGGTACAACAACTTTTCTTGTGCCTTTCAGCTGCCTACCAAGGTAGTGTAAAAACTACCAACAGAATTCGTTCCTGGCACCTTCCCCGGTGGAGTTGTGCATGGGGTGTCTGTGGAACATTTTGTCACCGGCCGACTCCAAAATTCAGCGGTTCCCCATCTCAGCCCAGAAAGCAGGAAGAACAACTTTTGTGGTGCCTTTCAAATGCCTACCAAGGTAGTGTAAAAACCACCAGGAGAACTCCTGTCTGGCACCTTCCCCGGTGGAGATGTGCATGGGGTGTCTGTGAAACATTTTGTCACCGGCCGACTCCAAAATTCAGCGGTTCCCCATCTCAGCCCAGAAAGCAGGTAGAACAACTTTTGTGGTGTCTTTCAGATGCCTACCAAGGTAGTGTAAAAACTACCAGGAGAACTCCTGTCTGGCACCTTCCCCGGTGGAGTTGTGCAGGGGGTGTGTTTGGAACATTTTGTCACCGGCCGACTCCAAAATTCAGCGATTCCCCATCTCAGCCCAGAAAGCAGGTAGAACAACTTTTGTGGTGTCTTTCAGATGCCTACCAAGGTAGTGTAAAAACTACCAGGAGAACTCCTGTCTGGCACCTTCCATGGTGGAGTTGTGCATGGGGTGTGTTTGGAACATTTTGTCACCGGCCGACTCCAAAATTCAGCGGTTCCCCATCTCAGCCCAGAAAGCAGGTAGAACAACTTTTTTGGTGCCTTTCAGATGCCTACCAAGGTAGTGTAAAAACTACCAAGAGAACTCCTGTCTGGCACCTTCCCCGGTGGAGTTGTGCATGGGGTGTGTTTGGAACATTTTGTCAACGGCCGACTCCAAAATTCAGCGGTTCCCCATCTCAGCCCACAAAGCAGGTACAACAACTTTTCTTGTGCCTTTCAGCTGCCTACCAAGGTAGTGTAAAAACTACCAACAGAATTCGTTCCTGGCTCCTTCCCCGGTGGAGTTGTGCATGGGGTGTCTGTGGAACATTTTGTCACCGGCCGAGTCCAAAATTCAGCGGTTCCCCATCTCAGCCCAGAAAGCAGGTAGAACAACTTTTGTGGTGCCTTTCAAATGCCTACCAAGGTAGTGTAAAAACCACCAGGAGAACTCCTGTCTGGCACCTTCCCCGGTGGAGTTGTGCATGGGGTGTGTTTGGAACATTTTGTCACCGGCCGAGTCCAAAATTCAGCGGTTCCCCATCTCAGCCCACAAAGCAGGTAGAACAACTTTTCTTGTGCCTTTCAGCTGCCTACCAAGGTAGTGTAAAAACTACCAAGAGAATTCGTTCCTGGCACCTTCCCCGGTGGAGTTGTGCATGGGGTGTCTGTGGAACATTTTGTCACCGGCCGAGTCCAAAATTCAGCGGTTCCCCATCTCAGCCCAGAAAGCAGGTAGAACAACTTTTGTGGTGTCTTTCAGATGCCTACCGGAGCAATGTAAAAACTACCAGGAGAACTCCTGTCTGGCACCTTCCCCGGTGGAGTTGTGCAGGGGGTGTGTTTGGAACATTTTGTCACCAGCCGAGTCCAAAATTCAGCGGTTCCCCATCTCAGCCCAGAAAGCAGGTAGAACAACTTTTGTGGTGCCTTTCAGCTGCCTACCAAGGTAGTGTAAAAACTACCAAGAGAACTCCTGTCTGGCACCTTCCCCGGTGGAGTTGTGCATGGGGTGTGTTTGGAACATTTTGTCACCGGCCGACTCCAAAATTCAGCGGTTCCCCATCTCAGCCCAGAAAGCAGGAAGAACAACATTTGTGGTGTCTTTCAGATGCCTACCAAGGTAGTGTAAAAACTACCAGGAGAACTCCTGTCTGGCACCTTCCCCGGTGGAGTTGTGCATGGGGTGTGTTTGGAACATTTTGTCAACGGCCGACTCCAAAATTCAGCGGTTCCCCATCTCAGCCCACAAAGCAGGTACAACAACTTTTCTTGTGCCTTTCAGCTGCCTACCAAGGTAGTGTAAAAACTACCAACAGAATTCGTTCCTGGCACCTTCCCCGGTGGAGTTGTGCATGGGGTGTCTGTGGAACATTTTGTCACCGGCCGACTCCAAAATTCAGCCGTTCCCCATCTCAGCCCAGAAAGCAGGTAGAACAACTTTTGTGGTGTCTTTCAGATGCCTACCGGAGCAATGTAAAAACTACCAGGAGAACTCCTGTCTGGCACCTTCCCCGGTGGAGTTGTGCAGGGGGTGTGTTTGGAACATTTTGTCACCAGCCGAGTCCAAAATTCAGCGTTTCCCCATCTCAGCCCAGAAAGCAGGTAGAACAACTTTTGTGGTGTCTTTCAGATGCCTACCAAGGTAGTGTAAAAACTACCAGGAGAACTCCTGTCTGGCACCTTCCCCGGTGGAGTTGTGCAGGGGGTGTGTTTGGAACATTTTGTCACCGGCCGACTCCAAAAATCAGCGGTTCCCCATCTCAGCCCAGAAAGCAGGTAGAACAACTTTTCTTGTGCCTTTCAGCTGCCTACCAAGGTAGTGTAAAAACTACCAACAGAATTCGTTCCTGGCACCTTCCCCGGTGGAGTTGTGCAGGGGGTGTGTTTGGAACATTTTATCACCAGCCGAGTCCAAAATTCAGCGGTTCCCCATCTCAGCCCAGAAAGCAGGTAGAACAACTTTTGTGGTGTCTTTCAGATGCCTACCAAGGTAGTGTAAAAACTACTAAGAGAACTCCTGTCTGGCACCTTCCCCGGTGGAGTTGTGCATGGGGTGTGTTTGGAACATTTTGTCACCGGCCGAGTCCAAAATTCAGCGATTCCCCATCTCAGCCCAGAAAGCAGGTAGAAAAACTTTTGTGGTGTCTTTCAGATGCCTACCAAGGTAGTGTAAAAACTACCAGGAGAACTCCTGTCTGGCACCTTCCCCGGTGGAGTTGTGCAGGGGGTGTGTTTGGAACATTTTGCCACCAGCCGACTCCAAAATTCAGCGTTTCCCCATCTCAGCCCAGAAAGCAGGTAGAACAACTTTTGTGGTGCCTTTCAAATGCCTACCAAGGTAGTGTAAAAACCACCAGGAGAACTCCTGTCTGGCACCTTCCCCGGTGGAGTTGTGCATGGGGTGTCTGTGAAACATTTTGTCACCGGCCGACTCCAAAAATCAGCGGTTCCCCATCTCAGCCCAGAAAGCAGGTAGAACAACTTTTGTGGTGTCTTTCAGATGCCTACCGGAGCAATGTAAAAACTACCAGGAGAACTCCTGTCTGGCACCTTCCCCGGTGGAGTTGTGCAGGGGGTGTGTTTGGAACATTTTATCACCAGCCGAGTCCAAAATTCAGCGATTCCCCATCTCAGCCCAGAAAGCAGGTAGAACAACTTTTGTGGTGTCTTTCAGATGCCTACCAAGGTAGTGTAAAAACTACGAAGAGAACTCCTGTCTGGCACCTTCCCCGGTGGAGTTGTGCATGGGGTGTGTTTGGAACATTTTGTCACCGGCCGACTCCAAAATTCAGCGATTCCCCATCTCAGCCCAGAAAGCAGGTAGAACAACTTTTGTGGTGTCTTTCAGATGCCTACCAAGGTAGTGTAAAAACTACCAGGAGAACTCCTGTCTGGCACCTTCCCCGGTGGAGTTGTGCATGGGGTGTGTTTGGAACATTTTGTCACCAGCCGAGTCCAAAATTCAGCGTTTCCCCATCTCAGCCCAGAAAGCAGGTAGAACAACTTTTGTGGTGTCTTTCAGATGCCTACCAAGGTAGTGTAAAAACTACCAAGAGAACTCCTGTCTGGCACCTTCCCCGGTGGAGTTGTGCATGGGGTGTGTTTGGAACATTTTGTCACCAGCCGAGTCCAAAATTCAGCGTTTCCCCATCTCAGCCCAGAAAGCAGGTAGAACAACTTTTGTGGTGTCTTTCAGATGCCTACCGGAGCAATGTAAAAACTACCAGGAGAACTCCTGTCTGGCACCTTCCCCGGTGGAGTTGTGCATGGGGTGTGTTTGGAACATTTTGTCACCAGCCGAGTCCAAAATTCAGCGGTTCCCCATCTCAGCCCAGAAAGCAGGTAGAAGAACTTTTGTGGTGTCTTTTAGATGCCTACCAAGGTAGTGTAAAAACTACCAAGAGAACTCCTGTCTGGCACCTTCCCCGGTGGAGTTGTGCATGGGGTGTGTTTGGAACATTTTGTCACCGGCCGAGTCCAAAATTCAGCGGTTCCCCATCTCAGCCCAGAAAGCAGGTAGAACAACTTTTGTGGTGTCTTTCAGATGCCTACCAAGGTAGTGTAAAAAACTACCAGGAGAACTCCTGTCTGGCACCTTCCCCGGTGGAGTTGTGCATGGGGTGTGTTTGGAACATTTTGTCACCGGCCGACTCCAAAATTCAGCGTTTCCCCATCTCAGCCCAGAAAGCAGGTAGAACAACTTTTGTGGTGTCTTTCAGATGCCTACCAAGGTAGTGTAAAAACTACCAAGAGAACTCCTGTCTGGCACCTTCCCCGGTGGAGTTGTGCATGGGGTGTGTTTGGAACATTTTGTCACCAGCCGAGTCCAAAATTCAGCGTTTCCCCATCTCAGCCCAGAAAGCAGGTAGAACAACTTTTGTGGTGTCTTTCAGATGCCTACCGGAGCAATGTAAAAACTACCAGGAGAACTCCTGTCTGGCACCTTCCCCGGTGGAGTTGTGCATGGGGTGTGTTTGGAACATTTTGTCACCAGCCGAGTCCAAAATTCAGCGGTTCCCCATCTCAGCCCAGAAAGCAGGTAGAAGAACTTTTGTGGTGTCTTTTAGATGCCTACCAAGGTAGTGTAAAAACTACCAAGAGAACTCCTGTCTGGCACCTTCCCCGGTGGAGTTGTGCATGGGGTGTGTTTGGAACATTTTGTCACCGGCCGAGTCCAAAATTCAGTGGTTCCCCATCTCAGCCCAGAAAGCAGGTAGAACAACTTTTGTGGTGTCTTTCAGATGCCTACCAAGGTAGTGTAAAAACTACCAGGAGAACTCCTGTCTGGCACCTTCCCCGGTGGAGTTGTGCATGGGGTGTGTTTGGAACATTTTGTCACCGGCCGACTCCAAAATTCAGCGTTTCCCCATCTCAGCCCAGAAAGCAGGTAGAACAACTTTTGTGGTGCCTTTCAGATGCCTACCAAGGTAGTGTAAAAACTACCAAGAGAACTCCTGTCTGGCACCTTCCCCGGTGGAGTTGTGCATGGGGTGTGTTTGGAACATTTTGTCAACGGCCGACTCCAAAATTCAGCGTTTCCGCATCTCAGCCCACAAAGCAGGTACAACAACTTTTCTTGTGCCTTTCAGCTGCCTACCAAGGTAGTGTAAAAACTACCAACAGAATTCGTTCCTGGCACCTTCCCCGGTGGAGTTGTGCATGGGGTGTCTGTGGAACATTTTGTCACCGGCCGACTCCAAAATTCAGCGGTTCCCCATCTCAGCCCAGAAAGCAGGAAGAACAACTTTTGTGGTGCCTTTCAAATGCCTACCAAGGTAGTGTAAAAACTACCAGGAGAACTCCTGTCTGGCACCTTCCCCGGTGGAGTTGTGCATGGGGTGTGTTTGGAACATTTTGTCAACGGCCGACTCCAAAATTCAGCGGTTCCCCATCTCAGCCCACAAAGCAGGTACAACAACTTTTCTTGTGCCTTTCAGCTGCCTACCAAGGTAGTGTAAAAACTACCAACAGAATTCGTTCCTGGCACCTTCCCCGGTGGAGTTGTGCATGGGGTGTCTGTGGAACATTTTGTCACCGGCCGACTCCAAAATTCAGCCGTTCCCCATCTCAGCCCAGAAAGCAGGTAGAACAACTTTTGTGGTGTCTTTCAGATGCCTACCGGAGCAATGTAAAAACTACCAGGAGAACTCCTGTCTGGCACCTTCCCCGGTGGAGTTGTGCAGGGGGTGTGTTTGGAACATTTTGTCACCAGCCGAGTCCAAAATTCAGCGTTTCCCCATCTCAGCCCAGAAAGCAGGTAGAACAACTTTTGTGGTGTCTTTCAGATGCCTACCAAGGTAGTGTAAAAACTACCAGGAGAACTCCTGTCTGGCACCTTCCCCGGTGGAGTTGTGCAGGGGGTGTGTTTGGAACATTTTGTCACCGGCCGACTCCAAAAATCAGCGGTTCCCCATCTCAGCCCACAAAGCAGGTAGAACAACTTTTCTTGTGCCTTTCAGCTGCCTACCAAGGTAGTGTAAAAACTACCAACAGAATTCGTTCCTGGCACCTTCCCCGGTGGAGTTGTGCAGGGGGTGTGTTTGGAACATTTTATCACCAGCCGAGTCCAAAATTCAGCGGTTCCCCATCTCAGCCCAGAAAGCAGGTAGAACAACTTTTGTGGTGTCTTTCAGATGCCTACCAAGGTAGTGTAAAAACTACTAAGAGAACTCCTGTCTGGCACCTTCCCCGGTGGAGTTGTGCATGGGGTGTGTTTGGAACATTTTGTCACCGGCCGAGTCCAAAATTCAGCGATTCCCCATCTCAGCCCAGAAAGCAGGTAGAAAAACTTTTGTGGTGTCTTTCAGATGCCTACCAAGGTAGTGTAAAAACTACCAGGAGAACTCCTGTCTGGCACCTTCCCCGGTGGAGTTGTGCAGGGGGTGTGTTTGGAACATTTTGCCACCAGCCGACTCCAAAATTCAGCGGTTCCCCATCTCGGCCCAGAAAGCAGGTAGAACAACTTTTGTGGTGCCTTTCAGATGCCTACCAAGGTAGTGTAAAAACTACTAAGAGAACTCCTGTCTGGCACCTTCCCCGGTGGAGTTGTGCATGGGGTGTGTTTGGAACATTTTGTCACCAGCCGAGTCCAAAATTCAGCGTTTCCCCATCTCAGCCCAGAAAGCAGGTAGAACATCTTTTGTGGTGCCTTTCAGCTGCCTACCGGATCAATGTAAAAACTACCAGGAGAACTCCTGTCTGGCACCTTCCCCGGTGGAGTTGTGCAGGGGGTGTGTTTGGAACATTTTGCCACCAGCCGACTCCAAAATTCAGCGTTTCCCCATCTCAGCCCAGAAAGCAGGTAGAACAACTTTTGTGGTGCCTTTCAAATGCCTACCAAGGTAGTGTAAAAACCACCAGGAGAACTCCTGTCTGGCACCTTCCCCGGTGGAGTTGTGCATGGGGTGTCTGTGAAACATTTTGTCACCGGCCGACTCCAAAAATCAGCGGTTCCCCATCTCAGCCCAGAAAGCAGGTAGAACAACTTTTGTGGTGTCTTTCAGATGCCTACCGGAGCAATGTAAAAACTACCAGGAGAACTCCTGTCTGGCACCTTCCCCGGTGGAGTTGTGCAGGGGGTGTGTTTGGAACATTTTATCACCAGCCGAGTCCAAAATTCAGCGATTCCCCATCTCAGCCCAGAAAGCAGGTAGAACAACTTTTGTGGTGTCTTTCAGATGCCTACCAAGGTAGTGTAAAAACTACGAAGAGAACTCCTGTCTGGCACCTTCCCCGGTGGAGTTGTGCATGGGGTGTGTTTGGAACATTTTGTCACCGGCCGACTCCAAAATTCAGCGATTCCCCATCTCAGCCCAGAAAGCAGGTAGAACAACTTTTGTGGTGTCTTTCAGATGCCTACCAAGGTAGTGTAAAAACTACCAGGAGAACTCCTGTCTGGCACCTTCCCCGGTGGAGTTGTGCATGGGGTGTGTTTGGAACATTTTGTCACCAGCCGAGTCCAAAATTCAGCGTTTCCCCATCTCAGCCCAGAAAGCAGGTAGAACAACTTTTGTGGTGTCTTTCAGATGCCTACCAAGGTAGTGTAAAAACTACCAAGAGAACTCCTGTCTGGCACCTTCCCCGGTGGAGTTGTGCATGGGGTGTGTTTGGAAAATTTTGTCACCAGCCGAGTCCAAAATTCAGCGTTTCCCCATCTCAGCCCAGAAAGCAGGTAGAACAACTTTTGTGGTGTCTTTCAGATGCCTACCGGAGCAATGTAAAAACTACCAGGAGAACTCCTGTCTGGCACCTTCCCCGGTGGAGTTGTGCATGGGGTGTGTTTGGAACATTTTGTCACCAGCCGAGTCCAAAATTCAGCGGTTCCCCATCTCAGCCCAGAAAGCAGGTAGAACAACTTTTGTGGTGTCTTTCAGATGCCTACCAAGGTAGTGTAAAAACTACCAGGAGAACTCCTGTCTGGCACCTTCCCCGGTGGAGTGGTGCATGGGGTGTGTTTGGAACATTTTGTCACCGGCCGAGTCCAAAATTCAGCGATTCCCCATCTCAGCCCAGAAAGCAGGTAGAACAACTTTTGTGGTGTCTTTCAGATGCCTACCAAGGTAGTGTAAAAACTATCAAGAGAACTCCTGTCTGGCGCCTTCCCCGGTGGAGTTGTGCATGGGGTGTGTTTGGAACATTTTGTCACCGGCCGACTCCAAAATTCAGCGGTTCCCCATCTCAGCCCAGAAAGCAGGTAGAACAACTTTTGTGGTGTCTTTCAGATGCCTACCGGAGCAATGTAAAAACTACCAGGAGAACTCCTGTCTGGCACCTTCCCCGGTGGAGTTGTGCATGGGGTGTGTTTGGAACATTTTTCACCAGCCGAGTCCAAAATTCAGCGTTTCCCCATCTCAGCCCAGAAAGCAGGTAGAACAACTTTTGTGGTGCCTTTCAGCTGCCTACCAAGGTAGTGTAAAAACTATCAAGAGAACTCCTGTCTGGCACCTTCCCCGGTGGAGTTGTGCATGGGGTGTGTTTGGAACATTTTGTCACCGGCCGACTCCAAAATTCAGCGGTTCCCCATCTCAGCCCAGAAAGCAGGTAGAACAACTTTTCTTGTGCCTTTCAGCTGCCTACCAAGGTAGTGTGAAAACTACGAGGAGAACTCCTGTCTGGCACCTTCCCCGGTGGAGTTGTGCATGGGCTGTGTTTGGAACATTTTGTCACCGGCCGACTCCAAAATTCAGCGTTTCCCCATCTCAGCCCAGAAAGCAGGTAGAACAACTTTTGTGGTGTCTTTTAGATGCCTACCAAGGTAGTGTAAAAACTACCAAGAGAACTCCTTTCTGGCACCTTCCCCGGTGGAGTTGTGCATGGGGTGTGTTTGGAACATTTTGTCACCGGCCGACTCCAAAATTCAGCGTTTCCCCATCTCAGCCCAGAAAGCAGGTAGAACAACTTTTGTGGTGCCTTTCAGCTGCCTACCAAGGTAGTGTAAAAACTACCAGGAGAACTCCTGTCTGGCACCTTCCCCGGTGGAGTTGTGCATGGGGTGTGTTTGGAACATTTTGTCACCAGCCGAGTCCAAAATTCAGCGTTTCCCCATCTCAGCCCAGAAAGCAGGTAGAACAACTTTTGTGGTGCCTTTCAGCTGCCTACCAAGGAAGTGTAAAAACTACCAAGAGAACTCTTGTCTGGCACCTTCCCCGGTGGAGTTGTGCATGGGGTGTGTTTGGAACATTTTGTCACCGGCCGACTCCAAAATTCAGCGTTTCCCCATCTCAGCCCAGAAAGCAGGTAAAACAACTTTTGTGGTGTCGTTCAGATGCCTACCAAGGTAGTGTAAAAACTACCAAGAGAACTCCTGTCTGGCACCTTCCCCGGTGGAGTTGTGCATGGGGTGTGTTTGGAACATTTTGTCACCGGCCGAGTCCAAAATTCAGCGATTCCCCATCTCAGCCCAGAAAGCAGGTAGAACAACTTTTCTTGTGCCTTTCAGCTGCCTACCAAGGTAGTGTAAAAACTACCAAGAGAACTCCTGTCTGGCACCTTCCCCGGTGGAGTTGTGCATGGGGTGTCTGTGGAACATTTTGTCACCAGCCGAGTCCAAAATTCAGCGTTTCCCCATCTCAGCCCAGAAAGCAGGTAGAACAACTTTTGTGGTGCCTTTCAGATGCCTACCAAGGTAGTGTAAAAACTACCAGGAGAACTCCTGTCTGGCACCTTCCCCGGTGGAGTTGTGCATGGGGTGTGTTTGGAACATTTTGTCACCAGCCGACTCCAAAATTCAGCGGTTCCCCATCTCAGCCCAGAAAGCAGGAAGAACAACTTTTGTGGTGTCTTTCAGATGCCTACCAAGGTAGTGTAAAAACTACCAGGAGAACTCCTGTCTGGCACCTTCCCCGGTGGAGTTGTGCATGGGGTGTGTTTGGAACATTTTGTCACCAGCCGAGTCCAAAATTCAGCGTTTCCCCATCTCAGCCCAGAAAGCAGGTAGAACAACTTTTGTGGTGCCTTTCAGCTGCCTACCAAGGTAGTGTAAAAACTACCAAGAGAACTCCTGTCTGGCACCTTCCCCGGTGGAGTTGTGCATGGGGTGTGTTTGGAACATTTTGTCACCAGCCGAGTCCAAAATTCAGCGTTTCCCCATCTGAGCCCAGAAAGCAGGTAGAACAACTTTTGTGGTGTCTTTCAGATGCCTACCAAGGTAGTGTAAAAACTACCAGGGGAACTCCTGTCTGGCACCTTCCCCGGTGGAGTTGTGCATGGGGTGTGTTTGGAACATTTTGTCACCAGCCGAGTCCAAAATTCAGCGATTCCCCATCTCAGCCCAGAAAGCAGGTAGAACAACTTTTGTGGTGCCTTTCAGATGCCTACCAAGGTAGTGTAAAAACTACCAGGAGAACTCCTGTCTGGCACCTTCCCCGGTGGAGTTGTGCATGGGGTGTGTTTGGAACATTTTGTCACCAGCCGACTCCAAAATTCAGCTGTTCCCCATCTCAGCCCAGAAAGCAGGTAGAAGAACTTTTGTGGTGCCTTTCAAATGCCTACCAAGGTAGTGTAAAATCTACCAACAGAACTCCTGTCTGGCACCTTCCCCGGTGGAGTTGTGCATGGGGTGTGTTTGGAACATTTTGTCACCGGCCGACTCCAAAATTCAGCGGTTCCCCATCTCAGCCCAGAAAGCAGGAAGAACAACTTTTGTGGTGCCTTTCAAATGCCTACCAAGGTAGTGTAAAAACTACCAAGAGAACTCCTGTCTGGCACCTTCCCCGGTGGAGTTGTGCATGGGGTGTGTTTGGAACATTTTGTCACCAGCCGACTCCAAAATTCAGCGTTTCCCCATCTCAGCCCAGAAAGCAGGTAGAACAACTTTTGTGGTGCCTTTCAGCTGCCTACCAAGGTAGTGTAAAAACTATCAAGAGAACTCCTGTCTGGCACCTTCCCCGGTGGAGTTGTGCATGGGGTGTGTTTGGAACATTTTGTCACCAGCCGACTCCAAAATTCAGCGGTTCCCCATCTCAGCCCAGAAAGCAGGTAGAACAACTTTTGTGGTGTCTTTCAGATGCCTACCGGAGCAATGTAAAAACTACCAGGAGAACTCCTGTCTGGCACCTTCCCCGGTGGAGTTGTGCAGGGGGTGTGTTTGGAACATTTTGTCACCAGCCGACTCCAAAATTCAGCGGTTCCCCATCTCAGCCCAGAAAGCAGGTAGAACAACTTTTGTGGTGTCTTTGAGGTGCCTACCAAGGTAGTGTAAAAACTACCAGGAGAACTCCTGTCTGGCACCTTCCCCGGTGGAGTTGTGCATGGGGTGTGTTTGGAACATTTTGTCACCGGCCGACTCCAAAATTCAGCGGTTCCCCATCTCAGCCCAGAAAGCAGGTAGAACAACTTTTGTGGTGCCTTTCAGCTGCCTACCAAGGTAGTGTAAAAACTACAAGGAGAACTCTTCTCTGGCACCTTCCCCGGTGGAGTTGTGCATGGGGTGTGTTTGGAACATTTTGTCACCGGCCGACTCCAAAATTCAGCGGTTCCCCATCTCAGCCCAGAAAGCAGGTAGAACAACTTCTGTGGTGTCTTTCAGATGCCTACCAAGGTAGTGTAAAAACTACCAAGAGAACTCCTGTCTGGCACCTTCCCCGGTGGAGTTTTGCATGGGGTGTGTTTGGAACATTTTGTCACCAGCCGAGTCCAAAATTCAGCGATTCCCCATCTCAGCCCAGAAAGCAGGTAGAACAACTTCTGTGGTGTCTTTCAGATGCCTACCGGAGCAATGTAAAAACTACCAGGAGAACTCCTGTCTGGCACCTTCCCCGGTGGAGTTGTGCATGGGGTGTGTTTGGAACATTTTGTCACCAGCCGAGTCCAAAATTCAGCGGTTCCCCATCTCAGCCCAGAAAGCAGGTAGAACAACTTTTGTGGTGTCTTTCAGATGCCTACCAAGGTAGTGTAAAAACTACCAGGAGAACTCCTGTCTGGCACCTTCCCCGGTGGAGTTGTGCATGGGGTGTGTTTGGAACATTTTGTCACCGGCCGAGTCCAAAATTCAGCGTTTACCCATCTCAGCCCAGAAAGCAGGTAGAACAACTTTTGTGGTGTCTTTCAGATGCCTACCAAGGTAGTGTAAAAACTATCAAGAGAACTCCTGTCTGGCACCTTCCCCGGTGGAGTTGTGCATGGGGTGTGTTTGGAACATTTTGTCACCGGCCGACTCCAAAATTCAGCGTTTCCCCATCTCAGCCCAGAAAGCAGGTAGAACAACTTTTGTGGTGTCTTTCAGATGCCTACCAAGGTAGTGTAAAATCTACCAGGAGAACTCCTGTCTGGCACCTTCCCCGGTGGAGTTGTGCATGGGGTGTGTTTGGAACATTTTGTCACCGGCCGACTCCAAAATTCAGCGTTTCCCCATCTCAGCCCAGAAAGCAGGTAGAACAACTTTTGTGGTGCCTTTCAGCTGCCTACCAAGGTAGTGTAAAAACTACCAGGAGAACTCTTGTCTGGCACCTTCCCCGGTGGAGTTGTGCATGGGGTGTGTTTGGAACATTTTGTCACCGGCCGACTCCAAAATTCAGCGGTTCCCCATCTCAGCCCAGAAAGCAGGTAGAACAACTTTTGTGGTGTCTTTCAGATGCCTACCGGAGCAATGTAAAAACTACCAGGAGAACTCCTGTCTGGCACCTTCCCCGGTGGAGTTGTGCAGGGGGTGTGTTTGGAACATTTTGTCACCAGCCGACTCCAAAATTCAGCGGTTCCCCATCTCAGCCCAGAAAGCAGGTAGAACAACTTTTGTGGTGTCTTTGAGGTGCCTACCAAGGTAGTGTAAAAACTACCAGGAGAACTCCTGTCTGGCACCTTCCGTGGTGGAGTTGTGCATGGGGTGTGTTTGGAACATTTTGTCACCGGCCGACTCCAAAATTCAGCGGTTCCCCATCTCAGCCCAGAAAGCAGGTAGAACAACTTTTGTGGTGCCTTTCAGATGCCTACCAAGGTAGTGTAAAAACTACGAGGAGAACTCCTGTCTGGCACCTTCCCCGGTGGAGTTGTGCATGGGGTGTGTTTGGAACATTTTGTCACCAGCCGACTCCAAAATTCAGCGTTTCCCCATCTCAGCCCAGAAAGCAGGTAGAACAACTTTTGTGGTGTCTTTCAGATGCCTACCAAGGTAGTGTAAAAACTACCAGGAGAACTCCTGTCTGGCACCTTCCCCGGTGGAGTTGTGCATGGGGTGTGTTTGGAACATTTTGTCACCGGCCGAGTCCAAAATTCAGCGGTTCCCCATCTCAGCCCAGAAAGCAGGTAGAACAACTTTTGTGGTGTCTTTCAGATGCCTACCAAGGTAGTGTAAAAACTACCAGGAGAACTCCTGTCTGGCACCTTCCCCGGTGGAGTTGTGCATGGGGTGTGTTTGGAACATTTTGTCACCGGCCGAGTCCAAAATTCAGCGTTTCCCCATCTCAGCCCAGAAAGCAGGTAGAACAACTTTTGTGGTGCCTTTCAGATGCCTACCAAGGTAGTGTAAAAACTACCAGGAGAACTCCTGTCTGGCACCTTCCCCGGTGGAGTTGTGCATGGGGTGTGTTTGGAACATTTTGTCACCAGCCGAGTCCAAAATTCAGCGTTTCCCCATCTGAGCCCAGAAAGCAGGTAGAACAACTTTTGTGGTGTCTTTCAGATGCCTACCAAGGTAGTGTAAAAACTACCAGGGGAACTCCTGTCTGGCACCTTCCCCGGTGGAGTTGTGCATGGGGTGTGTTTGGAACATTTTGTCACCAGCCGACTCCAAAATTCAGCGGTTCCCCATCTCAGCCCAGAAAGCAGGTAGAACAACTTTTGAGGTGTCTTTCAGATGCCTACCGGAGCAATGTAAAATCTACCAGGAGAACTCCTGTCTGGCACCTTCCCCGGTGGAGTTGTGCATGGGGTGTGTTTGGAACATTTTGTCACCGGCCGACTCCAAAATTCAGCGGTTCCCCATCTCAGCCCAGAAAGCAGGTAGAACAACTTTTGTGGTGTCTTTTAGATGCCTACCAAGGTAGTGTAAAAACTACCAAGAGAACTCCTGTCTGGCACCTTCCCCGGTGGAGTTGTGCATGGGGTGTGTTTGGAACATTTTGTCACCAGCCGACTCCAAAATTCAGCGGTTCCCCATCTCAGCCCAGAAAGCAGGTAAAACAACTTTTGTGGTGTCTTTTAGATGCCTACCAAGGTAGTGTAAAAACTACCAAGAGAACTCCTGTCTGGCACCTTCCCCGGTGGAGTTGTGCATGGGGTGTGTTTGGAACATTTTGTCACCGGCCGAGTCCAAAATTCAGCCGTTCCCCATCTCAGCCCAGAAAGCAGGAAGAACAACTTTTGTGGTGCCTTTCAGCTGCCTACCAAGGTAGTGTAAAAACTACCAAGAGAACTCCTGTCTGGCACCTTCCCCGGTGGAGTTGTGCATGGGGTGTGTTTGGAACATTTTGTCACCAGCCGACTCCAAAATTCAGCGGTTCCCCATCTCAGCCCAGAAAGCAGGTAAAACAACTTTTGTGGTGTCTTTTAGATGCCTACCAAGGTAGTGTAAAAACTACCAAGAGAACTCCTGTCTGGCACCTTCCCCGGTGGAGTTGTGCATGGGGTGTGTTTGGAACATTTTGTCACCGGCCGACTCCAAAATTCAGCGGTTCCCCATCTCAGCCCAGAAAGCAGGAAGATCAACTTTTGTGGTGCCTTTCAGCTGCCTACCAAGGTAGTGTAAAAACTACCAAGAGAACTCCTGTCTGGCACCTTCCCCGGTGGAGTTGTGCATGGGGTGTGTTTGGAACATTTTGTCACCGGCCGACTCCAAAATTCAGCCGTTCCCCATCTCAGCCCAGAAAGCAGGAAGAACAACTTTTGTGGTGCCTTTCAAATGCCTACCAAGGTAGTGTAAAAACTACCAAGAGAACTCCTGTCTGGCACCTTCCCCGGTGGAGTTGTGCATGGGGTGTGTTTGGAACATTTTGTCACCAGCCGACTCCAAAATTCAGCGGTTCCCCATCTCAGCCCAGAAAGCAGGTAAAACAACTTTTGTGGTGTCTTTTAGATGCCTACCAAGGTAGTGTAAAAACTACCAGGAGAACTCCTGTCTGGCACCTTCCCCGGTGGAGTTGTGCATGGGGTGTGTTTGGAACATTTTGTCACCGGCCGACTCCAAAATTCAGCCGTTCCCCATCTCAGCCCAGAAAGCAGGAAGAACAACTTTTGTGGTGCCTTTCAGCTGCCTACCAAGGTAGTGTAAAAACTACCAAGAGAACTCCTGTCTGGCACCTTCCCCGGTGGAGTTGTGCATGGGGTGTGTTTGGAACATTTTGTCACCAGCCGACTCCAAAATTCAGCGTTTCCCCATCTCAGCCCAGAAAGCAGGTAGAACATCTTTTCTGGTATCTTTCAGATGCCTACCAGAGCAATGTAAAAACTACCAAGAGAACTCCTGTCTGGCACCTTCCGTGGTGGAGTTGTGCATGGGGTGTGTTTGGAACATTTTGTCACCGGCCGACTCCAAAATTCAGCCGTTCCCCATCTCAGCCCAGAAAGCAGGAAGAACAACTTTTGTGGTGCCTTTCAGCTGCCTACCAAGGTACTGTAAAAACTACCAAGAGAACTCCTGTCTGGCACCTTCCCCGGTGGAGTTGTGCATGGGGTGTGTTTGGAACATTTTGTCACCAGCCGACTCCAAAATTCAGCAGTTCCCCATCTCAGCCCAGAAAGCAGGTAGAACAACTTTTGTGGTGTCTTTCAGATGCCTACCAAGGTAGTGTAAAAACTACCAGGAGAACTCCTGTCTGGCACCTTCCCCGGTGGAGTTGTGCATGGGGTGTGTTTGGAACATTTTGTCACCGGCCGACTCCAAAATTCAGCGTTTCCCCATCTCAGCCCAGAAAGCAGGTAGAACAACTTTTGTGGTGCCTTTCAGCTGCCTACCAAGGTAGTGTAAAAACTACCAAGAGAAATCCTGTCTGGCACCTTCCCCGGTGGAGTTGTGCATGGGGTGTGTTTGGAACATTTTGTCACCAGCCGACTCCAAAATTCAGCGGTTCCCCATCTCAGCCCAGAAAGCAGGTAGAACAACTTTTGTGGTGCCTTTCAAATGCCTACCAAGGTAGTGTAAAAACTACCAAGAGAACTCCTGTCTGGCACCTTCCCCGGTGGAGTTGTGCATGGGGTGTGTTTGGAACATTTTGTCACCGGCCGAGTCCAAAATTCAGCGGTTCCCCATCTCAGCCCAGAAAGCAGGTAAAACATCTTTTGTGGTATCTTTCAGATGCCTACCGGAGCAATGTAAAAACTACCAGGAGAACTCCTGTCTGGCACCTTCCCCGGTGGAGTTGTGCATGGGGTGTGTTTGGAACATTTTGTCACCAGCCGAGTCCAAAATTCAGCGTTTCCCCATCTCAGCCCACAAAGCAGGTAGAACAACTTTTGTGGTGTCTTTCAGATGCCTACCAAGGTAGTGTAAAAATTACCAACAGAATTCGTTCCTGGCACCTTCCCCGGTGGAGTTGTGCATGGGGTGTCTGTGGAACATTTTGTCACCGGCCGACTCCAAAATTCAGCGGTTCCCCATCTCAGCCCAGAAAGCAGGTAGAACAACTTTTGTGGTGTCTTTCAGATGCCTACCGGAGCAATGTAAAAACTACCAGGAGAACTCCTGTCTGGCACCTTCCCCGGTGGAGTTGTGCATGGGGTGTGTTTGGAACATTTTGTCACCAGCCGACTCCAAAATTCAGCGGTTCCCCATCTCAGCCCAGAAAGCAGGTAGAACAACTTTTGTGGTGTCTTTCAGATGCCTACCAAGGTAGTGTAAAAACTACCAGGAGAACTCCTGTCTGGCACCTTCCCCGGTGGAGTTGTGCATGGGGTGTGTTTGGAACATTTTGTCACCGGCCGATTCCAAAATTCAGCGTTTCCCCATCTCAGCCCAGAAAGCAGGTAGAACAACTTTTGTGGTGCCTTTCAGATGCCTACCAAGGTAGTGTAAAAACTACCAGGAGAACTCCTGTCTGGCACCTTCCCCGGTGGAGTTGTGCATGGGGTGTGTTTGGAACATTTTGTCACCGGCCGAGTCCAAAATTCAGCGGTTCCCCATCTCAGCCCAGAAAGCAGGTAGAACAACTTTTGTGGTGTCTTTCAGATGCCTACCAAGGTAGTGTAAAAACTACCAGGAGAACTCCTGTCTGGCACCTTCCCCGGTGGAGTTGTGCATGGGGTGTGTTTGGAACATTTTGTCACCGGCCGAGTCCAAAATTCAGCGGTTCCCCATCTCAGCCCAGAAAGCAGGTAGAACAACTTTTGTGGTGTCTTTCAGATGCCTACCAAGGTAGTGTAAAAACTACCAGGAGAACTCCTGTCTGGCACCTTCCCCGGTGGAGTTGTGCATGGGGTGTGTTTGGAACATTTTGTCACCGGCCGAGTCCAAAATTCAGCGTTTCCCCATCTCAGCCCAGAAAGCAGGTAGAACAACTTTTGTGGTGCCTTTCAGATGCCTACCAAGGTAGTGTAAAAACTACCAGGAGAACTCCTGTCTGGCACCTTCCCCGGTGGAGTTGTGCATGGGGTGTGTTTGGAACATTTTGTCACCAGCCGAGTCCAAAATTCAGCGTTTCCCCATCTGAGCCCAGAAAGCAGGTAGAACAACTTTTGTGGTGTCTTTCAGATGCCTACCAAGGTAGTGTAAAAACTACCAGGGGAACTCCTGTCTGGCACCTTCCCCGGTGGAGTTGTGCATGGGGTGTGTTTGGAACATTTTGTCACCAGCCGACTCCAAAATTCAGCGGTTCCCCATCTCAGCCCAGAAAGCAGGTAGAACAACTTTTGAGGTGTCTTTCAGATGCCTACCGGAGCAATGTAAAATCTACCAGGAGAACTCCTGTCTGGCACCTTCCCCGGTGGAGTTGTGCATGGGGTGTGTTTGGAACATTTTGTCACCGGCCGACTCCAAAATTCAGCGGTTCCCCATCTCAGCCCAGAAAGCAGGTAGAACAACTTTTGTGGTGTCTTTTAGATGCCTACCAAGGTAGTGTAAAAACTACCAAGAGAACTCCTGTCTGGCACCTTCCCCGGTGGAGTTGTGCATGGGGTGTGTTTGGAACATTTTGTCACCAGCCGACTCCAAAATTCAGCGGTTCCCCATCTCAGCCCAGAAAGCAGGTAAAACAACTTTTGTGGTGTCTTTTAGATGCCTACCAAGGTAGTGTAAAAACTACCAAGAGAACTCCTGTCTGGCACCTTCCCCGGTGGAGTTGTGCATGGGGTGTGTTTGGAACATTTTGTCACCGGCCGAGTCCAAAATTCAGCCGTTCCCCATCTCAGCCCAGAAAGCAGGAAGAACAACTTTTGTGGTGCCTTTCAGCTGCCTACCAAGGTAGTGTAAAAACTACCAAGAGAACTCCTGTCTGGCACCTTCCCCGGTGGAGTTGTGCATGGGGTGTGTTTGGAACATTTTGTCACCAGCCGACTCCAAAATTCAGCGGTTCCCCATCTCAGCCCAGAAAGCAGGTAAAACAACTTTTGTGGTGTCTTTTAGATGCCTACCAAGGTAGTGTAAAAACTACCAAGAGAACTCCTGTCTGGCACCTTCCCCGGTGGAGTTGTGCATGGGGTGTGTTTGGAACATTTTGTCACCAGCCGAGTCCAAAATTCAGCGTTTCCCCATCTCAGCCCAGAAAGCAGGTAGAACAACTTTTGTGGTGCCTTTCAGCTGCCTACCAAGGTAGTGTAAAAACTACCAAGAGAAATCCTGTCTGGCACCTTCCCCGGTGGAGTTGTGCATGGGGTGTGTTTGGAACATTTTGTCACCAGCCGACTCCAAAATTCAGCGGTTCCCCATCTCAGCCCAGAAAGCAGGTAGAACAACTTTTGTGGTGCCTTTCAAATGCCTACCAAGGTAGTGTAAAAACTACCAAGAGAACTCCTGTCTGGCACCTTCCCCGGTGGAGTTGTGCATGGGGTGTGTTTGGAACATTTTGTCACCGGCCGAGTCCAAAATTCAGCGGTTCCCCATCTCAGCCCAGAAAGCAGGTAAAACATCTTTTGTGGTATCTTTCAGATGCCTACCGGAGCAATGTAAAAACTACCAGGAGAACTCCTGTCTGGCACCTTCCCCGGTGGAGTTGTGCATGGGGTGTGTTTGGAACATTTTGTCACCAGCCGAGTCCAAAATTCAGCGTTTCCCCATCTCAGCCCACAAAGCAGGTAGAACAACTTTTGTGGTGTCTTTCAGATGCCTACCAAGGTAGTGTAAAAATTACCAACAGAATTCGTTCCTGGCACCTTCCCCGGTGGAGTTGTGCATGGGGTGTCTGTGGAACATTTTGTCACCGGCCGACTCCAAAATTCAGCGGTTCCCCATCTCAGCCCAGAAAGCAGGTAGAACAACTTTTGTGGTGTCTTTCAGATGCCTACCGGAGCAATGTAAAAACTACCAGGAGAACTCCTGTCTGGCACCTTCCCCGGTGGAGTTGTGCATGGGGTGTGTTTGGAACATTTTGTCACCAGCCGACTCCAAAATTCAGCGGTTCCCCATCTCAGCCCAGAAAGCAGGTAGAACAACTTTTGTGGTGTCTTTCAGATGCCTACCAAGGTAGTGTAAAAACTACCAGGAGAACTCCTGTCTGGCACCTTCCCCGGTGGAGTTGTGCATGGGGTGTGTTTGGAACATTTTGTCACCGGCCGATTCCAAAATTCAGCGTTTCCCCATCTCAGCCCAGAAAGCAGGTAGAACAACTTTTGTGGTGCCTTTCAGATGCCTACCAAGGTAGTGTAAAAACTACCAGGAGAACTCCTGTCTGGCACCTTCCCCGGTGGAGTTGTGCATGGGGTGTGTTTGGAACATTTTGTCACCAGCCGAGTCCAAAATTCAGCGTTTCCCCATCTGAGCCCAGAAAGCAGGTAGAACAACTTTTGTGGTGTCTTTCAGATGCCTACCAAGGTAGTGTAAAAACTACCAGGGGAACTCCTGTCTGGCACCTTCCCCGGTGGAGTTGTGCATGGGGTGTGTTTGGAACATTTTGTCACCAGCCGACTCCAAAATTCAGCGGTTCCCCATCTCAGCCCAGAAAGCAGGTAGAACAACTTTTGAGGTGTCTTTCAGATGCCTACCGGAGCAATGTAAAATCTACCAGGAGAACTCCTGTCTGGCACCTTCCCCCGGTGGAGTTGTGCATGGGGTGTGTTTGGAACATTTTGTCACCGGCCCGACTCCAAAATTCAGCGGTTCCCCATCTCAGCCCAGAAAGCAGGTAAAACAACTTTTGTGGTGTCTTTTAGATGCCTACCAAGGTAGTGTAAAAACTACCAAGAGAACTCCTGTCTGGCACCTTCCCCGGTGGAGTTGTGCATGGGGTGTGTTTGGAACATTTTGTCACCAGCCGACTCCAAAATTCAGCGGTTCCCCCATCTCAGCCCAGAAAGCAGGTAAAACAACTTTTGTGGTGTCTTTTAGATGCCTACCAAGGTAGTGTAAAAACTACCAAGAGAACTCCTGTCTGGCACCTTCCCCGGTGGAGTTGTGCATGGGGTGTGTTTGGAACATTTTGTCACCGGCCGAGTCCAAAATTCAGCGGTTCCCCATCTCAGCCCAGAAAGCAGGAAGAACAACTTTTGTGGTGCCTTTCAGCTGCCTACCAAGGTAGTGTAAAAAACTACCAAGAGAACTCCTGTCTGGCACCTTCCCCGGTGGAGTTGTGCATGGGGTGTGTTTGGAACATTTTGTCACCAGCCGACTCCAAAATTCAGCGGTTCCCCATCTCAGCCCAGAAAGCAGGTAAAACAACTTTTGTGGTGTCTTTTAGATGCCTACCAAGGTAGTGTAAAAACTACCAAGAGAACTCCTGTCTGGCACCTTCCCCGGTGGAGTTGTGCATGGGGTGTGTTTGGAACATTTTGTCACCGGCCGACTCCAAAATTCAGCCGTTCCCCATCTCAGCCCAGAAAGCAGGAAGAACAACTTTTGTGGTGCCTTTCAGCTGCCTACCAAGGTAGTGTAAAAACTACCAAGAGAACTCCTGTCTGGCACCTTCCCCGGTGGAGTTGTGCATGGGGTGTGTTTGGAACATTTTGTCACCGGCCGACTCCAAAATTCAGCCGTTCCCCATCTCAGCCCAGAAAGCAGGAAGAACAACTTTTGTGGTGCCTTTCAAATGCCTACCAAGGTAGTGTAAAAACTACCAAGAGAACTCCTGTCTGGCACCTTCCCCGGTGGAGTTGTGCATGGGGTGTGTTTGGAACATTTTGTCACCAGCCGACTCCAAAATTCAGCGGTTCCCCATCTCAGCCCAGAAAGCAGGTAAAACAACTTTTGTGGTGTCTTTTAGATGCCTACCAAGGTAGTGTAAAAACTACCAAGAGAACTCCTGTCTGGCACCTTCCCCGGTGGAGTTGTGCATGGGGTGTGTTTGGAACATTTTGTCACCGGCCGACTCCAAAATTCAGCCGTTCCCCATCTCAGCCCAGAAAGCAGGAAGAACAACTTTTGTGGTGCCTTTCAGCTGCCTACCAAGGTAGTGTAAAAACTACCAAGAGAACTCCTGTCTGGCACCTTCCCCGGTGGAGTTGTGCATGGGGTGTGTTTGGAACATTTTGTCACCAGCCGACTCCAAAATTCAGCGTTTCCCCATCTCAGCCCAGAAAGCAGGTAGAACATCTTTTCTGGTATCTTTCAGATGCCTACCAGAGCAATGTAAAAACTACCAAGAGAACTCCTGTCTGGCACCTTCCGTGGTGGAGTTGTGCATGGGGTGTGTTTGGAACATTTTGTCACCGGCCGACTCCAAAATTCAGCCGTTCCCCATCTCAGCCCAGAAAGCAGGAAGAACAACTTTTGTGGTGCCTTTCAGCTGCCTACCAAGGTACTGTAAAAACTACCAAGAGAACTCCTGTCTGGCACCTTCCCCGGTGGAGTTGTGCATGGGGTGTGTTTGGAACATTTTGTCACCAGCCGAGTCCAAAATTCAGCAGTTCCCCATCTCAGCCCAGAAAGCAGGTAGAACAACTTTTGTGGTGTCTTTCAGATGCCTACCAAGGTAGTGTAAAAACTACCAGGAGAACTCCTGTCTGGCACCTTCCCCGGTGGAGTTGTGCATGGGGTGTGTTTGGAACATTTTGTCACCGGCCGACTCCAAAATTCAGCCGTTCCCCATCTCAGCCCAGAAAGCAGGAAGAACAACTTTTGTGGTGCCTTTCAAATGCCTACCAAGGTAGTGTAAAAACTACCAAGAGAACTCCTGTCTGGCACCTTCCCCGGTGGAGTTGTGCATGGGGTGTGTTTGGAACATTTTGTCACCAGCCGACTCCAAAATTCAGCGGTTCCCCATCTCAGCCCAGAAAGCAGGTAAAACAACTTTTGTGGTGTCTTTTAGATGCCTACCAAGGTAGTGTAAAAACTACCAAGAGAACTCCTGTCTGGCACCTTCCCCGGTGGAGTTGTGCATGGGGTGTGTTTGGAACATTTTGTCACCGGCCGACTCCAAAATTCAGCCGTTCCCCATCTCAGCCCAGAAAGCAGGAAGAACAACTTTTGTGGTGCCTTTCAGCTGCCTACCAAGGTAGTGTAAAAACTACCAAGAGAACTCCTGTCTGGCACCTTCCCCGGTGGAGTTGTGCATGGGGTGTGTTTGGAACATTTTGTCACCAGCCGACTCCAAAATTCAGCGTTTCCCCATCTCAGCCCAGAAAGCAGGTAGAACATCTTTTCTGGTATCTTTCAGATGCCTACCAGAGCAATGTAAAAACTACCAAGAGAACTCCTGTCTGGCACCTTCCGTGGTGGAGTTGTGCATGGGGTGTGTTTGGAACATTTTGTCACCGGCCGACTCCAAAATTCAGCCGTTCCCCATCTCAGCCCAGAAAGCAGGAAGAACAACTTTTGTGGTGCCTTTCAGCTGCCTACCAAGGTACTGTAAAAACTACCAAGAGAACTCCTGTCTGGCACCTTCCCCGGTGGAGTTGTGCATGGGGTGTGTTTGGAACATTTTGTCACCAGCCGACTCCAAAATTCAGCAGTTCCCCATCTCAGCCCAGAAAGCAGGTAGAACAACTTTTGTGGTGTCTTTCAGATGCCTACCAAGGTAGTGTAAAAACTACCAGGAGAACTCCTGTCTGGCACCTTCCCCGGTGGAGTTGTGCATGGGGTGTGTTTGGAACATTTTGTCACCGGCCGACTCCAAAATTCAGCGTTTCCCCATCTCAGCCCAGAAAGCAGGTAGAACAACTTTTGTGGTGCCTTTCAGCTGCCTACCAAGGTAGTGTAAAAACTACCAAGAGAACTCCTGTCTGGCACCTTCCCCGGTGGAGTTGTGCATGGGGTGTGTTTGGAACATTTTGTCACCAGCCGACTCCAAAATTCAGCGGTTCCCCATCTCAGCCCAGAAAGCAGGTAGAACAACTTTTGTGGTGCCTTTCAAATGCCTACCAAGGTAGTGTAAAAACTACCAAGAGAACTCCTGTCTGGCACCTTCCCCGGTGGAGTTGTGCATGGGGTGTGTTTGGAACATTTTGTCACCAGCCGACTCCAAAATTCAGCGGTTCCCCATCTCAGCCCAGAAAGCAGGTAAAACATCTTTTGTGGTATCTTTAAGATGCCTACCGGAGCAATGTAAAAACTACCAGGAGAACTCCTGTCTGGCACCTTCCCCGGTGGAGTTGTGCATGGGGTGTGTTTGGAACATTTTGTCACCAGCCGAGTCCAAAATTCAGCGGTTCCCCATCTCAGCCCACAAAGCAGGTAGAACAACTTTTGTGGTGTCTTTCAGATGCCTACCAAGGTAGTGTAAAAATTACCAACAGAATTCGTTCCTGGCACCTTCCCCGGTGGAGTTGTGCATGGGGTGTCTGTGGAACATTTTGTCACCGGCCGACTCCAAAATTCAGCGGTTCCCCATCTCAGCCCAGAAAGCAGGTAGAACAACTTTTGTGGTGTCTTTTAGATGCCTACCAAGGTAGTGTAAAAACTACCAGGAGAACTCCTGTCTGGCACCTTCCCCGGTGGAGTTGTGCAGGGGGGGTGTTTGGAACATTTTGTCACCAGCCGACTCCAAAATTCAGCGGTTCCCCATCTCAGCCCAGAAAGCAGGAAGAACAACTTTTGTGGTGTCTTTCAGCTGCCTACCAAGGTAGTGTAAAAACTACCAGGAGAACTCCTGTCTGGCACCTTCCCCGGTGGAGTTGTGCATGGGGTGTGTTTGGAACATTTTGTCACCAGCCGACTCCAAAATTCAGCAGTTCCCCATCTCAGCCCAGAAAGCAGGTAGAACAACTTTTGTGGTGTCTTTCAGATGCCTACCAAGGTAGTGTAAAAACTACCAGGAGAACTCCTGTCTGGCACCTTCCCCGGTGGAGTTGTGCATGGGGTGTGTTTGGAACATTTTGTCACCAGCCGACTCCAAAATCCAGCGTTTCCCCATCTCAGCCCAGAAAGCAGGAAGAACAACTTTTGTGGTGCCTTTCAAATGCCTACCAAGGTAGTGTAAAAACTACCAGGAGAACTCCTGTCTGGCACCTTCCCCGGTGGAG
The DNA here is from genome assembly GCF_023634085.1 of Falco cherrug. Lineage (NCBI taxonomy): Eukaryota > Metazoa > Chordata > Aves > Falconiformes > Falconidae > Falco > Falco cherrug. Next base: position 1,992,485 of record NW_026599434.1, read on the forward strand.
TTGTGCATGGGGTGTGTTTGGAACATTTTGTCACCGGCCGACTCCAAAATTCAGCCGTTCCCCATCTCAGCCCAGAAAGCAGGAAGAACAACTTTTGTGGTGCCTTTCAGCTGCCTACCAAGGTAGTGTAAAAACTACCAGGAGAACTCCTGTCTGGCACCTTCCCCGGTGGAGTTGTGCATGGGGTGTGTTTGGAACATTTTGTCACCAGCCGACTCCAAAATTCAGCGTTTCCCCATCTCAGCCCAGAAAGCAGGTAGAACAACTTTTGTGGTGCCTTTCAGATGCCTACCAAGGTAGTGTAAAAACTACTAAGAGAACTCCTGTCTGGCACCTTCCCCGGTGGAGTTGTGCATGGGGTGTGTTTGGAACATTTTGTCACCAGCCGAGTCCAAAATTCAGCGTTTCCCCATCTCAGCCCAGAAAGCAGGTAGAACAACTTTTGTGGTGTCTTTCAGATGCCTACCAAGGTAGTGTAAAAACTACTAAGAGAACTCCTGTCTGGCACCTTCCCCGGTGGAGTTGTGCATGGGGTGTGTTTGGAACATTTTGTCACCAGCCGAGTCCAAAATTCAGCGGTTCCCCATCTCAGCCCAGAAAGCAGGAAGAACAACTTTTGTGGTGTCTTTCAGATGCCTACCAAGGTAGTGTAAAAACTACCAGGAGAACTCCTGTCTGGCACCTTCCCCGGTGGAGTTGTGCATGGGGTGTGTTTGGAACATTTTGTCACCAGCCGACTCCAAAATTCAGCGGTTCCCCATCTCAGCCCAGAAAGCAGGTAAAACAACTTTTGTGGTGTCTTTTAGATGCCTACCAAGGTAGTGTAAAAACTACCAAGAGAACTCCTGTCTGGCACCTTCCCCGGTGGAGTTGTGCATGGGGTGTGTTTGGAACATTTTGTCACCGGCCGAGTCCAAAATTCAGCCGTTCCCCATCTCAGCCCAGAAAGCAGGAAGAACAACTTTTGTGGTGCCTTTCAGCTGCCTACCAAGGTAGTGTAAAAACTACCAAGAGAACTCCTGTCTGGCACCTTCCCCGGTGGAGTTGTGCATGGGGTGTGTTTGGAACATTTTGTCACCAGCCGACTCCAAAATTCAGCGGTTCCCCATCTCAGCCCAGAAAGCAGGTAAAACAACTTTTGTGGTGTCTTTTAGATGCCTACCAAGGTAGTGTAAAAACTACCAAGAGAACTCCTGTCTGGCACCTTCCCCGGTGGAGTTGTGCATGGGGTGTGTTTGGAACATTTTGTCACCGGCCGACTCCAAAATTCAGCCGTTCCCCATCTCAGCCCAGAAAGCAGGAAGAACAACTTTTGTGGTGCCTTTCAGCTGCCTACCAAGGTAGTGTAAAAACTACCAAGAGAACTCCTGTCTGGCACCTTCCCCGGTGGAGTTGTGCATGGGGTGTGTTTGGAACATTTTGTCACCAGCCGACTCCAAAATTCAGCGTTTCCCCATCTCAGCCCAGAAAGCAGGTAGAACATCTTTTCTGGTATCTTTCAGATGCCTACCAGAGCAATGTAAAAACTACCAAGAGAACTCCTGTCTGGCACCTTCCGTGGTGGAGTTGTGCATGGGGTGTGTTTGGAACATTTTGTCACCGGCCGACTCCAAAATTCAGCGATTCCCCATCTCAGCCCAGAAAGCAGGAAGAACAACTTTTGTGGTGCCTTTCAGCTGCCTACCAAGGTAGTGTAAAAACTGCCAAGAGAACTCCTGTCTGGCACCTTCCCCGGTGGAGTTGTGCATGGGGTGTGTTTGGAACATTTTGTCACCAGCCGACTCCAAAATTCAGCGTTTCACCATCTCAGCCCAGAAAGCAGGTAGAACAACTTTTGTGGTGTCTTTCAGATGCCTACCAAGGTAGTGTAAAAACTACCAGGAGAACTCCTGTCTGGCACCTTCCCCGGTGGAGTTGTGCATGGGGTGTGTTTGGAACATTTTGTCACCAGCCGAGTCCAAAATTCAGCGTTTCCCCATCTCAGCCCACAAAGCAGGAAGAACAACTTTTGTGGTGCCTTTCAAATGCCTACCAAGGTAGTGTAAAAACTACCAGGAGAACTCCTGTCTGGCACCTTCCCCGGTGGAGTTGTGCATGGGGTGTGTTTGGAACATTTTGTCACCGGCCGACTCCAAAATTCAGCCGTTCCCCATCTCAGCCCAGAAAGCAGGAAGAACAACTTTTGTGGTGCCTTTCAGCTGCCTACCAAGGTAGTGTAAAAACTACTAAGAGAACTCCTGTCTGGCACCTTCCCCGGTGGAGTTGTGCATGGGGTGTGTTTGGAACATTTTGTCACCAGCCGAGTCCAAAATTCAGCGTTTCCCCATCTCAGCCCAGAAAGCAGGAAGAACAACTTTTGTGGTGTCTTTCAGATGCCTACCAAGGTAGTGTAAAAACTACCAGGAGAACTCCTGTCTGGCACCTTCCCCGGTGGAGTTGTGCATGGGGTGTGTTTGGAACATTTTGTCACCAGCCGACTCCAAAATTCAGCGGTTCCCCATCTCAGCCCAGAAAGCAGGTAAAACAACTTTTGTGGTGTCTTTTAGATGCCTACCAAGGTAGTGTAAAAACTACCAAGAGAACTCCTGTCTGGCACCTTCCCTGGTGGAGTTGTGCATGGGGTGTGTTTGGAACATTTTGTCACCGGCCGACTCCAAAATTCAGCCGTTCCCCATCTCAGCCCAGAAAGCAGGAAGAACAACTTTTGTGGTGCCTTTCAGCTGCCTACCAAGGTAGTGTAAAAACTACCAGGAGAACTCCTGTCTGGCACCTTCCCCGGTGGAGTTGTGCATGGGGTGTGTTTGGAACATTTTGTCACCAGCCGAGTCCAAAATTCAGCGTTTCCCCATCTCAGCCCAGAAAGCAGGTAGAACAACTTTTGTGGTGCCTTTCAGATGCCTACCAAGGTAGTGTAAAAACTACTAAGAGAACTCCTGTCTGGCACCTTCCCCGGTGGAGTTGTGCATGGGGTGTGTTTGGAACATTTTGTCACCAGCCGAGTCCAAAATTCAGCGTTTCCCCATCTCAGCCCAGAAAGCAGGTAGAACAACTTTTGTGGTGTCTTTCAGATGCCTACCAAGGTAGTGTAAAAACTACTAAGAGAACTCCTGTCTGGCACCTTCCCCGGTGGAGTTGTGCATGGGGTGTGTTTGGAACATTTTGTCACCAGCCGAGTCCAAAATTCAGCGGTTCCCCATCTCAGCCCAGAAAGCAGGAAGAACAACTTTTGTGGTGTCTTTCAGATGCCTACCAAGGTAGTGTAAAAACTACCAGGAGAACTCCTGTCTGGCACCTTCCCCGGTGGAGTTGTGCATGGGGTGTGTTTGGAACATTTTGTCACCAGCCGACTCCAAAATTCAGCGGTTCCCCATCTCAGCCCAGAAAGCAGGTAAAACAACTTTTGTGGTGTCTTTTAGATGCCTACCAAGGTAGTGTAAAAACTACCAAGAGAACTCCTGTCTGGCACCTTCCCCGGTGGAGTTGTGCATGGGGTGTGTTTGGAACATTTTGTCACCGGCCGAGTCCAAAATTCAGCCGTTCCCCATCTCAGCCCAGAAAGCAGGAAGAACAACTTTTGTGGTGCCTTTCAGCTGCCTACCAAGGTAGTGTAAAAACTACCAAGAGAACTCCTGTCTGGCACCTTCCCCGGTGGAGTTGTGCATGGGGTGTGTTTGGAACATTTTGTCACCAGCCGACTCCAAAATTCAGCGGTTCCCCATCTCAGCCCAGAAAGCAGGTAAAACAACTTTTGTGGTGTCTTTTAGATGCCTACCAAGGTAGTGTAAAAACTACCAAGAGAACTCCTGTCTGGCACCTTCCCCGGTGGAGTTGTGCATGGGGTGTGTTTGGAACATTTTGTCACCGGCCGACTCCAAAATTCAGCCGTTCCCCATCTCAGCCCAGAAAGCAGGAAGAACAACTTTTGTGGTGCCTTTCAGCTGCCTACCAAGGTAGTGTAAAAACTACCAAGAGAACTCCTGTCTGGCACCTTCCCCGGTGGAGTTGTGCATGGGGTGTGTTTGGAACATTTTGTCACCAGCCGACTCCAAAATTCAGCGTTTCCCCATCTCAGCCCAGAAAGCAGGAAGAACAACTTTTGTGGTGTCTTTCAGATGCCTACCAAGGTAGTGTAAAAACTACCAGGAGAACTCCTGTCTGGCACCTTCCCCGGTGGAGTTGTGCATGGGGTGTGTTTGGAACATTTTGTCACCAGCCGACTCCAAAATTCAGCGGTTCCCCATCTCAGCCCAGAAAGCAGGTAAAACAACTTTTGTGGTGTCTTTTAGATGCCTACCAAGGTAGTGTAAAAACTACCAAGAGAACTCCTGTCTGGCACCTTCCCTGGTGGAGTTGTGCATGGGGTGTGTTTGGAACATTTTGTCACCGGCCGACTCCAAAATTCAGCCGTTCCCCATCTCAGCCCAGAAAGCAGGAAGAACAACTTTTGTGGTGCCTTTCAGCTGCCTACCAAGGTAGTGTAAAAACTACCAGGAGAACTCCTGTCTGGCACCTTCCCCGGTGGAGTTGTGCATGGGGTGTGTTTGGAACATTTTGTCACCAGCCGACTCCAAAATTCAGCAGTTACCCATCTCAGCCCAGAAAGCAGGTAGAACAACTTTTGTGGTGTCTTTCAGATGCCTACCAAGGTAGTGTAAAAACTACCAGGAGAACTCCTGTCTGGCACCTTCCCCGGTGGAGTTGTGCATGGGGTGTGTTTGGAACATTTTGTCACCAGCCGACTCCAAAATTCAGCGTTTCCCCATCTCAGCCCAGAAAGCAGGTAGAACAACTTTTGTGGTGCCTTTCAGCTGCCTACCAAGGTAGTGTAAAAACTACCAAGAGAACTCCTGTCTGGCACCTTCCCCGGTGGAGTTGTGCATGGGGTGTGTTTGGAACATTTTGTCACCAGCCGACTCCAAAATTCAGCGGTTCCCCATCTCAGCCCAGAAAGGAGGTAGAACAACTTTTGTGGTGTCTTTCAGATGCCTACCGGAGCAATGTAAAAACTACCAGGAGAACTCCTGTCTGGCACCTTCCCCGGTGGAGTTGTGCATGGGGTGTGTTTGGAACATTTTGTCACCGGCCAACTCCAAAATTCAGCGTTTCCCCATCTCAGCCCAGAAAGCAGGTAGAACAACTTTTGTGGTGCCTTTCAGATGCCTACCAAGGTAGTGTAAAAACTACCAGGAGAACTCCTGTCTGGCACCTTCCCCGGTGGAGTTGTGCATGGGGTGTGTTTGGAACATTTTGTCACCAGCCGACTCCAAAATTCAGCGGTTCCCCATCTCAGCCCACAAAGCAGGTACAACAACTTTTCTTGTGCCTTTCAGCTGCCTACCAAGGTAGCGTAAAAACTACCAACAGAATTCGTTCCTGGCACCTTCCCCGGTGGAGTTGTGCATGGGGTGTCTGTGGAACATTTTGTCACCGGCCGACTCCAAAATTCAGCGGTTCCCCATCTCAGCCCAGAAAGCAGGTAGAACAACTTTTGTGGTGTCTTTCAGATGCCTACCGGAGCAATGTAAAAACTACCAAGAGAACTCCTGTCTGGCACCTTCCCCGGTGGAGTTGTGCATGGGGTGTGTTTGGAACATTTTGTCACCAGCCGACTCCAAAATTCAGCGGTTCCCCATCTCAGCCCAGAAAGCAGGAAGAACATCTTTTGTGGTATCTTTCAGATGCCTACCGGAGCAATGTAAAAACTACCAGGAGAACTCCTGTCTGGCACCTTCCCCGGTGGAGTTGTGCATGGGGTGTGTTTGGAACATTTTGTCACCAGCCGAGTCCAAAATTCAGCGGTTCCCCATCTCAGCCCACAAAGCAGGTAGAACAACTTTTGTGGTGTCTTTCAGATGCCTACCAAGGTAGTGTAAAAATTACCAACAGAATTCGTTCCTGGCACCTTCCCCGGTGGAGTTGTGCATGGGGTGTCTGTGGAACATTTTGTCACCGGCCGACTCCAAAATTCAGCGGTTCCCCATCTCAGCCCAGAAAGCAGGTAGAACAACTTTTTTGGTGTCTTTTAGATGCCTACCAAGGTAGTGTAAAAACTACCAGGAGAACTCCTGTCTGGCACCTTCCCCGGTGGAGTTGTGCATGGGGTGTGTTTGGAACATTTTGTCACCAGCCGAGTCCAAAATTCAGCGATTCCCCATCTCAGCCCAGAAAGCAGGTAGAACAACTTTTGTGGTGCCTTTCAGCTGCCTACCAAGGTAGTGTAAAAACTACCAAGAGAACTCCTGTCTGGCACCTTCCCCGGTGGAGTTGTGCAGGGGGTGTGTTTGGAACATTTTGTCACCAGCCGACTCCAAAATTCAGCGGTTCCCCATCTCAGCCCAGAAAGCAGGAAGAACAACTTTTGTGGTGCCTTTCAGCTGCCTACCAAGGTAGTGTAAAATCTACCAGGAGAACTCCTGTCTGGCACCTTCCCCGGTGGAGTTGTGCATAGGGTGTGTTTGGAACATTTTGTCACCGGCCGACTCCAAAATTCAGCGGTTCCCCATCTCAGCCCAGAAAGCAGGAAGAACAACATTTGTGGTGTCTTTCAGATGCCTACCAAGGTAGTGTAAAAACTATTAAGAGAACTCCTGTCTGGCACCTTCCCCGGTGGAGTTGTGCATGGGGTGTGTTTGGAACATTTTGTCACCGGCCGACTCCAAAATTCAGCGTTTCCCCATCTCAGCCCAGAAAGCAGGAAGAACAACTTTTGTGGTGCCTTTCAAATGCCTACCAAGGTAGTGTAAAAACTACCAGGAGAACTCCTGTCTGGCACCTTCCCCGGTGGAGTTGTGCATGGGGTGTGTTTGGAACATTTTGTCACCGGCCGACTCCAAAATTCAGCCGTTCCCCATCTCAGCCCAGAAAGCAGGAAGAACAACTTTTGTGGTGCCTTTCAGCTGCCTACCAAGGTAGTGTAAAAACTACTAAGAGAACTCCTGTCTGGCACCTTCCCCGGTGGAGTTGTGCATGGGGTGTGTTTGGAACATTTTGTCACCAGCCGAGTCCAAAATTCAGCGGTTCCCCATCTCAGCCCAGAAAGCAGGAAGAACAACTTTTGTGGTGTCTTTCAGATGCCTACCAAGGTAGTGTAAAAACTACCAGGAGAACTCCTGTCTGGCACCTTCCCCGGTGGAGTTGTGCATGGGGTGTGTTTGGAACATTTTGTCACCGGCCGAGTCCAAAATTCAGCGTTTCCCCATCTCAGCCCAGAAAGCAGGTAGAACAACTTTTGTGGTGCCTTTCAGATGCCTACCAAGGTAGTGTAAAAACTACCAGGAGAACTCCTGTCTGGCACCTTCCCCGGTGGAGTTGTGCATGGGGTGTGTTTGGAACATTTTGTCACCAGCCGAGTCCAAAATTCAGCGGTTCCCCATCTCAGCCCAGAAAGGAGGTAGAACAACTTTTGTGGTGTCTTTCAGATGCCTACCGGAGCAATGTAAAAACTACCAGGAGAACTCCTGTCTGGCACCTTCCCCGGTGGAGTTGTGCATGGGGTGTGTTTGGAACATTTTGTCACCGGCCAACTCCAAAATTCAGCGTTTCCCCATCTCAGCCCAGAAAGCAGGTAGAACAACTTTTGTGGTGCCTTTCAGATGCCTACCAAGGTAGTGTAAAAACTACCAGGAGAACTCCTGTCTGGCACCTTCCCCGGTGGAGTTGTGCATGGGGTGTGTTTGGAACATTTTGTCACCAGCCGACTCCAAAATTCAGCGTTTCCCCATCTCAGCCCACAAAGCAGGTACAACAACTTTTCTTGTGCCTTTCAGCTGCCTACCAAGGTAGCGTAAAAACTACCAACAGAATTCGTTCCTGGCACCTTCCCCGGTGGAGTTGTGCATGGGGTGTCTGTGGAACATTTTGTCACCGGCCGACTCCAAAATTCAGCGGTTCCCCATCTCAGCCCAGAAAGCAGGTAGAACAACTTTTGTGGTGTCTTTCAGATGCCTACCGGAGCAATGTAAAAACTACCAAGAGAACTCCTGTCTGGCACCTTCCCCGGTGGAGTTGTGCATGGGGTGTGTTTGGAACATTTTGTCACCAGCCGACTCCAAAATTCAGCGGTTCCCCATCTCAGCCCAGAAAGCAGGAAGAACAACTTTTGTGGTATCTTTCAGATGCCTACCGGAGCAATGTAAAAACTACCAGGAGAACTCCTGTCTGGCACCTTCCCCGGTGGAGTTGTGCATGGGGTGTGTTTGGAACATTTTGTCACCAGCCGAGTCCAAAATTCAGCGGTTCCCCATCTCAGCCCACAAAGCAGGAAGAACAACTTTTGTGGTGTCTTTCAGATGCCTACCAAGGTAGTGTAAAAATTACCAACAGAATTCGTTCCTGGCACCTTCCCCGGTGGAGTTGTGCATGGGGTGTCTGTGAACATTTTGTCACCGGCCGACTCCAAAATTCAGCGGTTCCCCATCTCAGCCCAGAAAGCAGGTAGAACAACTTTTTTGGTGTCTTTTAGATGCCTACCAAGGTAGTGTAAAAACTACCAGGAGAACTCCTGTCTGGCACCTTCCCCGGTGGAGTTGTGCATGGGGTGTGTTTGGAACATTTTGTCACCAGCCGAGTCCAAAATTCAGCGTTTCCCCATCTCAGCCCAGAAAGCAGGTAGAACAACTTTTGTGGTGCCTTTCAGCTGCCTACCAAGGTAGTGTAAAAACTACCAAGAGAACTCCTGTCTGGCACCTTCCCCGGTGGAGTTGTGCAGGGGGTGTGTTTGGAACATTTTGTCACCAGCCGACTCCAAAATTCAGCGGTTCCCCATCTCAGCCCAGAAAGCAGGAAGAACAACTTTTGTGGTGCCTTTCAGCTGCCTACCAAGGTAGTGTAAAATCTACCAGGAGAACTCCTGTCTGGCACCTTCCCCGGTGGAGTTGTGCATAGGGTGTGTTTGGAACATTTTGTCACCGGCCGACTCCAAAATTCAGCGGTTCCCCATCTCAGCCCAGAAAGCAGGTAGAACAACTTTTGTGGTGTCTTTCAGATGCCTACCAAGGTAGTGTAAAAACTATTAAGAGAACTCCTGTCTGGCACCTTCCCCGGTGGAGTTGTGCATGGCGTGTGTTTGGAACATTTTGTCACCGGCCGACTCCAAAATTCAGCCGTTCCCCATCTCAGCCCAGAAAGCAGGAAGAACAACTTTTGTGGTGCCTTTCAAATGCCTACCAAGGTAGTGTAAAAACTACCAGGAGAACTCCTGTCTGGCACCTTCCCCGGTGGAGTTGTGCATGGGGTGTGTTTGGAACATTTTGTCACCAGCCGACTCCAAAATTCAGCGGTTCCCCATCTCAGCCCACAAAGCAGGTACAACAACTTTTCTTGTGCCTTTCAGCTGCCTACCAAGGTAGTGTAAAAACTACCAACAGAATTCGTTCCTGGCACCTTCCCCGGTGGAGTTGTGCATGGGGTGTCTGTGGAACATTTTGTCACCGGCCGAGTCCATAATTCAGCGGTTCCCCATCTCAGCCCAGAAAGCAGGTAGAACAACTTCTGTGGTGTCTTTCAGATGCCTACCAAGGTAGTGTAAAAACTACCAAGAGAACTCCTGTCTGGCACCTTCCCCGGTGGAGTTGTGCATGGGGTGTGTTTGGAACATTTTGTCACCGGCCGAGTCCAAAATTCAGCGGTTCCCCATCTCAGCCCAGAAAGCAGGTAGAACAACTTTTGTGGTATCTTTCAGATGCCTACCAAGGTAGTGTAAAAACTACCAACAGAATTCGTTCCTGGCACCTTCCCCGGTGGAGTTGTGCATGGGGTGTGTTTGGAACATTTTGTCACCAGCCGAGTCCAAAATTCAGCGTTTCCCCATCTCAGCCCAGAAAGCAGGTAGAACAACTTCTGTGGTGTCTTTCAGATGCCTACCAAGGTAGTGTAAAAACTACCAGGAGAACTCCTGTCTGGCACCTTCCCCGGTGGAGTTGTGCATGGGGTGTGTTTGGAACATTTTGTCAACGGCCGACTCCAAAATTCAGCGGTTCCCCATCTCAGCCCACAAAGCAGGTACAACAACTTTTGTGGTGCCTTTCAGCTGCCTACCAAGGTAGTGTAAAAACTACCAACAGAATTCGTTCCTGGCACCTTCCCCGGTGGAGTTGTGCATGGGGTGTGTTTGGAACATTTTGTCACCAGCCGAGTCCAAAATTCAGCGTTTCCCCATCTCAGCCCAGAAAGCAGGTAGAACAACTTCTGTGGTGTCTTTCAGATGCCTACCAAGGTAGTGTAAAAACTACCAGGAGAACTCCTGTCTGGCACCTTCCCCGGTGGAGTTGTGCATGGGGTGTGTTTGGAACATTTTGTCAACGGCCGAGTCCAAAATTCAGCGGTTCCCCATCTCAGCCCAGAAAGCAGGTAGAACAACTTTTGTGGTGTCTTTCAGATGCCTACCGGAGCAATGTAAAAACTACCAGGAGAACTCCTGTCTGGCACCTTCCGTGGTGGAGTTGTGCAGGGGGTGTGTTTGGAACATTTTGTCACCAGCCGAGTCCAAAATTCAGCGGTTCCCCATCTCAGCCCAGAAAGCAGGTAGAACATCTTTTGTGGTATCTTTCAGATGCCTACCGGAGCAATGTAAAAACTACCAGGAGAACTCCTGTCTGGCACCTTCCCCGGTGGAGTTGTGCATGGGGTGTGTTTGGAACATTTTGTCAATGGCCGACTCCAAAATTCAGCGGTTCCCCATCTCAGCCCAGAAAGCAGGTAGAACAACTTTTGTGGTGCCTTTCAGCTGCCTACCAAGGTAGTGTAAAAACTATCAAGAGAACTCCTGTCTGGCACCTTCCCCGGTGGAGTTGTGCATGGGGTGTGTTTGGAACATTTTGTCACCGGCCGAGTCCAAAATTCAGCGTTTCCCCATCTCAGCCCAGAAAGCAGGTAGAACAACTTTTGTGGTGTCTTTCAGATGCCTACCAAGGTAGTGTAAAAACTACTAAGAGAACTCCTGTCTGGCACCTTCCCCGGTGGAGTTGTGCATGGGGTGTGTTTGGAACATTTTGTCACCGGCCGAGTCCAAAATTCAGCGGTTCCCCATCTCAGCCCAGAAAGCAGGTACAACAACTTTTGTGGTGTCTTTCAGATGCCTACCAAGGTAGTGTAAAAACTACCAAGAGAACTCCTGTCTGGCACCTTCCCCGGTGGAGTTGTGCAGGGGGTGTGTTTGGAACATTTTGTCACCAGCCGACTCCAAAATTCAGCGGTTCCCCATCTCAGCCCAGAAAGCAGGTACAACAACTTTTCTTGTGCCTTTCAGCTGCCTACCAAGGTAGTGTAAAAACTACCAACAGAATTCGTTCCTGGCACCTTCCCCGGTGGAGTTGTGCATGGGGTGTCTGTGGAACATTTTGTCACCGGCCGAGTCCAAAATTCAGCGGTTCCCCATCTCAGCCCAGAAAGCAGGAAGAACAACTTTTGTGGTGCCTTTCAGCTGCCTACCAAGGTAGTGTAAAAACTACCAAGAGAACTCCTGTCTGGCACCTTCCCCGGTGGAGTTGTGCATGGGGTGTGTTTGGAACATTTTGTCACCAGCCGAGTCCAAAATTCAGCGGTTCCCCATCTGAGCCCAGAAAGCAGGTAGAACAACTTCTGTGGTGTCTTTCAGATGCCTACCGGAGCAATGTAAAAACTACCAGGAGAACTCCTGTCTGGCACCTTCCCCGGTGGAGTTGTGCAGGGGGTGTGTTTGGAACATTTTGTCACCGGCCGAGTCCAAAATTCAGCGGTTCCCCATCTCAGCCCAGAAAGCAGGTAGAACATCTTTTGTGGTATCTTTCAGATGCCTACCGGAGCAATGTAAAAACTACCAGGAGAACTCCTGTCTGGCACCTTCCCCGGTGGAGTTGTGCATGGGGTGTGTTTGGAACATTTTGTCAACGGCCGACTCCAAAATTCAGCGGTTCCCCATCTCAGCCCAGAAAGCAGGTAGAACAACTTTTGTGGTGCCTTTCAGCTGCCTACCAAGGTAGTGTAAAAACTACCAACAGAATTCGTTCCTGGCACCTTCCCCGGTGGAGTTGTGCATGGGGTGTGTTTGGAACATTTTGTCACCAGCCGACTCCAAAATTCAGCGGTTCCCCATCTCAGCCCAGAAAGCAGGTAGAACAACTTTTGTGGTGTCTTTCAAATGCCTACCAAGGTAGTGTAAAAACTACCACGAGAACTCCTGTCTGGCACCTTCCCCGGTGGAGTTGTGCATGGGGTGTGTTTGGAACATTTTGTCACCAGCCGACTCCAAAATTCAGCGGTTCCCCATCTCAGCCCAGAAAGCAGGTAGAACAACTTTTGTGGTGTCTTTCAGCTGCCTACCAAGGTAGTGTAAAAACTACCAAGAGAACTCCTGTCTGGCACCTTCCGTGGTGGAGTTGTGCATGGGGTGTGTTTGGAACATTTTGTCAATGGCCGACTCCAAAATTCAGCGGTTCCCCATCTCAGCCCACAAAGCAGGTACAACAACTTTTCTTGTGCCTTTCAGCTGCCTACCAAGGTAGTGTAAAAACTACCAGGAGAACTCCTGTCTGGCACCTTCCCCGGTGGAGTTGTGCATGGGGTGTGTTTGGAACATTTTGTCACCAGCCGAGTCCAAAATTCAGCGTTTCCCCATCTCAGCCCAGAAAGCAGGTAGAACAACTTTTGTGGTTTCTTTCAGATGCCTACCAAGGTAGTGTAAAAACTACTAAGAGAACTCCTGTCTGGCACCTTCCCCGGTGGAGTTGTGCAGGGGGTGTGTTTGGAACATTTTGTCACCGGCCGAGTCCAAAATTCAGCGATTCCCCATCTCAGCCCAGAAAGCAGGTAGAACAACTTTTTTGGTGTCTTTCAGATGCCTACCAAGGTAGTGTAAAAACTACCAAGAGAACTCCTGTCTGGCACCTTCCCCGGTGGAGTTGTGCATGGGGTGTGTTTGGAACATTTTGTCAACGGCCGACTCCAAAATTCAGCGTTTCCCCATCTCAGCCCAGAAAGCAGGTAGAACAACTTTTGTGGTGTCTTTCAGATGCCTACCGGAGCAATGTAAAAACTACCAGGAGAACTCCTGTCTGGCACCTTCCCCGGTGGAGTTGTGCATGGGGTGTGTTTGGAACATTTTGTCAACGGCCGACTCCAAAATTCAGCGGTTCCCCATCTCAGCCCAGAAAGCAGGTACAACAACTTTTCTTGTGCCTTTCAGCTGCCTACCAAGGTAGTGTAAAAACTACCAACAGAATTCGTTCCTGGCACCTTCCCCGGTGGAGTTGTGCATGGGGTGTGTTTGGAACATTTTGTCACCGGCCGAGTCCAAAATTCAGCGATTCCCCATCTCAGCCCAGAAAGCAGGTAGAACAACTTTTGTGGTGTCTTTCAGATGCCTACCAAGGTAGTGTAAAAACTACCAGGAGAACTCCTGTCTGGCACCTTCCCCGGTGGAGTTGTGCATGGGGTGTGTTTGGAACATTTTGTCACCAGCCGAGTCCAAAATTCAGCGGTTCCCCATCTCAGCCCACAAAGCAGGTACAACAACTTTTCTTGTGCCTTTCAGCTGCCTACCAAGGTAGTGTAAAAACTACCAACAGAATTCGTTCCTGGCACCTTCCCCGGTGGAGTTGTGCATGGGGTGTGTTTGGAACATTTTGTCACCAGCCGAGTCCAAAATTCAGCGTTTCCCCATCTCAGCCCAGAAAGCAGGTAGAACAACTTTTGTGGTGTCTTTCAGATGCCTACCAAGGTAGTGTAAAAACTACTAAGAGAACTCCTGTCTGGCACCTTCCCCGGTGGAGTTGTGCAGGGGGTGTGTTTGGAACATTTTGTCACCGGCCGAGTCCAAAATTCAGCGGTTCCCCATCTCAGCCCACAAAGCAGGTACAACAACTTTTCTTGTGCCTTTCAGCTGCCTACCAAGGTAGTGTAAAAACTACCAAGAGAACTCCTGTCTGGCACCTTCCCCGGTGGAGTTGTGCATGGGGTGTGTTTGGAACATTTTGTCAACGGCCGACTCCAAAATTCAGCGGTTCCCCATCTCAGCCCAGAAAGCAGGTAGAACAACTTTTGTGGTGTCTTTCAGATGCCTACCGGAGCAATGTAAAAACTACCAGGAGAACTCCTGTCTGGCACCTTCCCCGGTGGAGTTGTGCATGGGGTGTGTTTGGAACATTTTGTCACCAGCCGACTCCAAAATTCAGCGGTTCCCCATCTCAGCCCAGAAAGCAGGTAGAACAACTTTTCTTGTGCCTTTCAGCTGCCTACCAAGGTAGTGTAAAAACTAACAACAGAATTCGTTCCTGGCACCTTCCCCGGTGGAGTTGTGCATGGGGTGTCTGTGGAACATTTTGTCACCGGCCGAGTCCAAAATTCAGCGGTTCCCCATCTCAGCCCAGAAAGCAGGAAGAACAACTTTTGTGGTGCCTTTCAGCTGCCTACCAAGGTAGTGTAAAAACTACCAAGAGAACTCCTGTCTGGCACCTTCCCCGGTGGAGTTGTGCATGGGGTGTGTTTGGAACATTTTGTCACCGGCCGAGTCCAAAATTCAGCGGTTCCCCATCTCAGCCCAGAAAGCAGGTAGAACAACTTCTGTGGTGTCTTTCAGATGCCTACCAAGGTAGTGTAAAAACTACCAGGAGAACTCCTGTCTGGCACCTTCCCCGGTGGAGTTGTGCATGGGGTGTGTTTGGAACATTTTGTCAACGGCCGAGTCCAAAATTCAGCGATTCCCCATCTCAGCCCAGAAAGCAGGTAGAACAACTTTTGTGGTGTCTTTCAGATGCCTACCAAGGTAGTGTAAAAACTACCAGGAGAACTCCTGTCTGGCACCTTCCCCGGTGGAGTTGTGCATGGGGTGTGTTTGGAACATTTTGTCACCAGCCGAGTCCAAAATTCAGCGGTTCCCCATCTCAGCCCACAAAGCAGGTACAACAACTTTTCTTGTGCCTTTCAGCTGCCTACCAAGGTAGTGTAAAAACTACCAACAGAATTCGTTCCTGGCACCTTCCCCGGTGGAGTTGTGCATGGGGTGTGTTTGGAACATTTTGTCACCAGCCGAGTCCAAAATTCAGCGTTTCCCCATCTCAGCCCAGAAAGCAGGTAGAACAACTTTTGTGGTGTCTTTCAGATGCCTACCAAGGTAGTGTAAAAACTACTAAGAGAACTCCTGTCTGGCACCTTCCCCGGTGGAGTTGTGCATGGGGTGTGTTTGGAACATTTTGTCACCGGCCGAGTCCAAAATTCAGCGGTTCCCCATCTCAGCCCACAAAGCAGGTACAACAACTTTTCTTGTGCCTTTCAGCTGCCTACCAAGGTAGTGTAAAAACTACCAAGAGAACTCCTGTCTGGCACCTTCCCCGGTGGAGTTGTGCATGGGGTGTGTTTGGAACATTTTGTCAACGGCCGACTCCAAAATTCAGCGGTTCCCCATCTCAGCCCAGAAAGCAGGTAGAACAACTTTTGTGGTGTCTTTCAGATGCCTACCGGAGCAATGTAAAAACTACCAGGAGAACTCCTGTCTGGCACCTTCCCCGGTGGAGTTGTGCATGGGGTGTGTTTGGAACATTTTGTCACCAGCCGACTCCAAAATTCAGCGGTTCCCCATCTCAGCCCAGAAAGCAGGTAGAACAACTTTTCTTGTGCCTTTCAGCTGCCTACCAAGGTAGTGTAAAAACTAACAACAGAATTCGTTCCTGGCACCTTCCCCGGTGGAGTTGTGCATGGGGTGTCTGTGGAACATTTTGTCACCGGCCGAGTCCAAAATTCAGCGGTTCCCCATCTCAGCCCAGAAAGCAGGAAGAACAACTTTTGTGGTGCCTTTCAGCTGCCTACCAAGGTAGTGTAAAAACTACCAAGAGAACTCCTGTCTGGCACCTTCCCCGGTGGAGTTGTGCATGGGGTGTGTTTGGAACATTTTGTCACCGGCCGAGTCCAAAATTCAGCGGTTCCCCATCTCAGCCCAGAAAGCAGGTAGAACAACTTCTGTGGTGTCTTTCAGATGCCTACCAAGGTAGTGTAAAAACTACCAGGAGAACTCCTGTCTGGCACCTTCCCCGGTGGAGTTGTGCATGGGGTGTGTTTGGAACATTTTGTCAACGGCCGAGTCCAAAATTCAGCGGTTCCCCATCTCAGCCCAGAAAGCAGGTAGAACAACTTTTGTGGTGTCTTTCAGATGCCTACCGGAGCAATGTAAAAACTACCAGGAGAACTCCTGTCTGGCACCTTCCCCGGTGGAGTTGTGCAGGGGGTGTGTTTGGAACATTTTGTCACCGGCCGAGTCCAAAATTCAGCGATTCCCCATCTCAGCCCAGAAAGCAGGTAGAACAACTTTTGTGGTGCCTTTCAGATGCCTACCAAGGTAGTGTAAAAACTACTAAGAGAACTCCTGTCTGGCACCTTCCCCGGTGGAGTTTTGCATGGGGTGTGTTTGGAACATTTTGTCACCAGCCGAGTCCATAATTCAGCGATTCCCCATCTCAGCCCAGAAAGCAGGTAGAACAACTTCTGTGGTGTCTTTCAGATGCCTACCAAGGTAGTGTAAAAACTACCAAGAGAACTCCTGTCTGGCACCTTCCCCGGTGGAGTTGTGCATGGGGTGTGTTTGGAACATTTTGTCACCGGCCGAGTCCAAAATTCAGCGGTTCCCCATCTCAGCCCAGAAAGCAGGTAGAACAACTTTTGTGGTGTCTTTCAGATGCCTACCGGAGCAATGTAAAAACTACCAGGAGAACTCCTGTCTGGCACCTTCCCCGGTGGAGTTGTGCAGGGGGTGTGTTTGGAACATTTTGTCACCGGCCGAGTCCAAAATTCAGCGGTTCCCCATCTCAGCCCACAAAGCAGGTAGAACAACTTTTGTGGTATCTTTCAGATGCCTACCGGAGCAATGTAAAAACTACCAGGAGAACTCCTGTCTGGCACCTTCCCCGGTGGAGTTGTGCATGGGGTGTGTTTGGAACATTTTGTCAACGGCCGACTCCAAAATTCAGCGGTTCCCCATCTCAGCCCACAAACCAGGTACAACAACTTTTCTTGTGCCTTTCAGCTGCCTACCAAGGTAGTGTAAAAACTACCAACAGAATTCGTTCCTGGCCCCTTCCCCGGTGGAGTTGTGCATGGGGTGTGTTTGGAACATTTTGTCACCAGCCGAGTCCAAAATTCAGCGTTTCCCCATCTCAGCCCAGAAAGCAGGTAGAACAACTTCTGTGGTGTCTTTCAGATGCCTACCAAGGTAGTGTAAAAACTACCAGGAGAACTCCTGTCTGGCACCTTCCCCGGTGGAGTTTTGCATGGGGTGTGTTTGGAACATTTTGTCAACGGCCGAGTCCAAAATTCAGCGGTTCCCCATCTCAGCCCAGAAAGCAGGTAGAACAACTTTTGTGGTGTCTTTCAGATGCCTACCGGAGCAATGTAAAAACTACCAGGAGAACTCCTGTCTGGCACCTTCCCCGGTGGAGTTGTGCAGGGGGTGTGTTTGGAACATTTTGTCACCGGCCGAGTCCAAAATTCAGCGGTTCCCCATCTCAGCCCAGAAAGCAGGTAGAACATCTTTTGTGGTATCTTTCAGATGCCTACCGGAGCAATGTAAAAACTACCAGGAGAACTCCTGTCTGGCACCTTCCCCGGTGGAGTTGTGCATGGGGTGTGTTTGGAACATTTTGTCAACGGCCGACTCCAAAATTCAGCGGTTCCCCATCTCAGCCCACAAAGCAGGTACAACAACTTTTCTTGTGCCTTTCAGCTGCCTACCAAGGTAGTGTAAAAACTACCAACAGAATTCGTTCCTGGCACCTTCCCCGGTGGAGTTGTGCATGGGGTGTGTTTGGAACATTTTGTCACCGGCCGAGTCCAAAATTCAGCGATTCCCCATCTCAGCCCAGAAAGCAGGTAGAACAACTTTTGTGGTGTCTTTCAGATGCCTACCAAGGTAGTGTAAAAACTACCAGGAGAACTCCTGTCTGGCACCTTCCCCGGTGGAGTTGTGCAGGGGGTGTGTTTGGAACATTTTGTCAACGGCCGACTCCAAAATTCAGCGTTTCCCCATCTCAGCCCAGAAAGCAGGTAGAACAACTTTTGTGGTGCCTTTCAGATGCCTACCAAGGTAGTGTAAAAACTACCAGGAGAACTCCTGTCTGGCACCTTCCCCGGTGGAGTTGTGCATGGGGTGTGTTTGGAACATTTTGTCACCGGCCGAGTCCAAAATTCAGCGTTTCCCCATCTCAGCCCAGAAAGCAGGTAGAACAACTTTTGTGGTGTCTTTCAGATGCCTACCAAGGTAGTGTAAAAACTACTAAGAGAACTCCTGTCTGGCACCTTCCCCGGTGGAGTTGTGCAGGGGGTGTGTTTGGAACATTTTGTCACCGGCCGAGTCCAAAATTCAGCGGTTTCCCATCTCAGCCCACAAAGCAGGTACAACAACTTTTCTTGTGCCTTTCAGCTGCCTACCAAGGTAGTGTAAAAACTACTAAGAGAACTCCTGTCTGGCACCTTCCCCGGTGGAGTTGTGCATGGGGTGTGTTTGGAACATTTTGTCAACGGCCGACTCCAAAATTCAGCGGTTCCCCATCTCAGCCCAGAAAGCAGGTAGAACAACTTTTGTGGTGTCTTTCAGATGCCTACCGGAGCAATGTAAAAACTACCAGGAGAACTCCTGTCTGGCACCTTCCCCGGTGGAGTTGTGCATGGGGTGTGTTTGGAACATTTTGTCACCAGCCGACTCCAAAATTCAGCGGTTCCCCATCTCAGCCCAGAAAGCAGGTACAACAACTTTTCTTGTGCCTTTCAGCTGCCTACCAAGGTAGTGTAAAAACTAACAACAGAATTCGTTCCTGGCACCTTCCCCGGTGGAGTTGTGCATGGGGTGTCTGTGGAACATTTTGTCACCGGCCGAGTCCAAAATTCAGCGGTTCCCCATCTCAGCCCAGAAAGCAGGAAGAACAACTTTTGTGGTGCCTTTCAGCTGCCTACCAAGGTAGTGTAAAAACTACCAAGAGAACTCCTGTCTGGCACCTTCCCCGGTGGAGTTGTGCATGGGGTGTGTTTGGAACATTTTGTCACCAGCCGAGTCCAAAATTCAGCGGTTCCCCATCTCAGCCCAGAAAGCAGGTAGAACAACTTCTGTGGTGTCTTTCAGATGCCTACCAAGGTAGTGTAAAAACTACCAGGAGAACTCCTGTCTGGCACCTTCCCCGGTGGAGTTGTGCATGGGGTGTGTTTGGAACATTTTGTCAACGGCCGAGTCCAAAATTCAGCGGTTCCCCATCTCAGCCCAGAAAGCAGGTAGAACAACTTTTGTGGTGTCTTTCAGATGCCTACCGGAGCAATGTAAAAACTACCAGGAGAACTCCTGTCTGGCACCTTCCCCGGTGGAGTTGTGCAGGGGGTGTGTTTGGAACATTTTGTCACCGGCCGACTCCAAAATTCAGCGGTTCCCCATCTCAGCCCAGAAAGCAGGTAGAACAACTTTTGTGGTGCCTTTCAGATGCCTACCAAGGTAGTGTAAAAACTACTAAGAGAACTCCTGTCTGGCACCTTCCCCGGTGGAGTTTTGCATGGGGTGTGTTTGGAACATTTTGTCACCGGCCGAGTCCATAATTCAGCGATTCCCCATCTCAGCCCAGAAAGCAGGTAGAACAACTTCTGTGGTGTCTTTCAGATGCCTACCAAGGTAGTGTAAAAACTACCAAGAGAACTCCTGTCTGGCACCTTCCCCGGTGGAGTTGTGCATGGGGTGTGTTTGGAACATTTTGTCACCGGCCGAGTCCAAAATTCAGCGGTTCCCCATCTCAGCCCAGAAAGCAGGTAGAACAACTTTTGTGGTGTCTTTCAGATGCCTACCGGAGCAATGTAAAAACTACCAGGAGAACTCCTGTCTGGCACCTTCCCCGGTGGAGTTGTGCAGGGGGTGTGTTTGGAACATTTTGTCACCGGCCGAGTCCAAAATTCAGCGGTTCCCCATCTCAGCCCACAAAGCAGGTAGAACAACTTTTGTGGTATCTTTCAGATGCCTACCGGAGCAATGTAAAAACTACCAGGAGAACTCCTGTCTGGCACCTTCCCCGGTGGAGTTGTGCATGGGGTGTGTTTGGAACATTTTGTCAACGGCCGACTCCAAAATTCAGCGGTTCCCCATCTCAGCCCACAAAGCAGGTACAACAACTTTTCTTGTGCCTTTCAGCTGCCTACCAAGGTAGTGTAAAAACTACCAACAGAATTCGTTCCTGGCCCCTTCCCCGGTGGAGTTGTGCATGGGGTGTGTTTGGAACATTTTGTCACCAGCCGAGTCCAAAATTCAGCGTTTCCCCATCTCAGCCCAGAAAGCAGGTAGAACAACTTCTGTGGTGTCTTTCAGATGCCTACCAAGGTAGTGTAAAAACTACCAGGAGAACTCCTGTCTGGCACCTTCCCCGGTGGAGTTTTGCATGGGGTGTGTTTGGAACATTTTGTCAACGGCCGAGTCCAAAATTCAGCGGTTCCCCATCTCAGCCCAGAAAGCAGGTAGAACAACTTTTGTGGTGTCTTTCAGATGCCTACCGGAGCAATGTAAAAACTACCAGGAGAACTCCTGTCTGGCACCTTCCCCGGTGGAGTTGTGCAGGGGGTGTGTTTGGAACATTTTGTCACCGGCCGACTCCAAAATTCAGCGGTTCCCCATCTCAGCCCAGAAAGCAGGTAGAACATCTTTTGTGGTATCTTTCAGATGCCTACCGGAGCAATGTAAAAACTACCAGGAGAACTCCTGTCTGGCACCTTCCCCGGTGGAGTTGTGCATGGGGTGTGTTTGGAACATTTTGTCAACGGCCGACTCCAAAATTCAGCGGTTCCCCATCTCAGCCCACAAAGCAGGTACAACAACTTTTCTTGTGCCTTTCAGCTGCCTACCAAGGTAGTGTAAAAACTACCAACAGAATTCGTTCCTGGCACCTTCCCCGGTGGAGTTGTGCATGGGGTGTGTTTGGAACATTTTGTCACCGGCCGAGTCCAAAATTCAGCGATTCCCCATCTCAGCCCAGAAAGCAGGTAGAACAACTTTTGTGGTGTCTTTCAGATGCCTACCAAGGTAGTGTAAAAACTACCAGGAGAACTCCTGTCTGGCACCTTCCCCGGTGGAGTTGTGCATGGGGTGTGTTTGGAACATTTTGTCAACGGCCGACTCCAAAATTCAGCGTTTCCCCATCTCAGCCCAGAAAGCAGGTAGAACAACTTTTGTGGTGCCTTTCAGATGCCTACCAAGGTAGTGTAAAAACTACCAGGAGAACTCCTGTCTGGCACCTTCCCCGGTGGAGTTGTGCATGGGGTGTGTTTGGAACATTTTGTCACCGGCCGAGTCCAAAATTCAGCGTTTCCCCATCTCAGCCCAGAAAGCAGGTAGAACAACTTCTGTGGTGTCTTTCAGATGCCTACCAAGGTAGTGTAAAAACTACTAAGAGAACTCCTGTCTGGCACCTTCCCCGGTGGAGTTGTGCATGGGGTGTGTTTGGAACATTTTGTCACCGGCCGAGTCCAAAATTCAGCGATTCCCCATCTCAGCCCAGAAAGCAGGTACAACAACTTTTGTGGTGTCTTTCAGATGCCTACCAAGGTAGTGTAAAAACTACCAAGAGAACTCCTGTCTGGCACCTTCCCCGGTGGAGTTGTGCATGGGGTGTGTTTGGAACATTTTGTCACCAGCCGACTCCAAAATTCAGCGGTTCCCCATCTCAGCCCAGAAAGCAGGTACAACAACTTTTCTTGTGCCTTTCAGCTGCCTACCAAGGTAGTGTAAAAACTAACAACAGAATTCGTTCCTGGCACCTTCCCCGGTGGAGTTGTGCATGGGGTGTCTGTGGAACATTTTGTCACCGGCCGAGTCCAAAATTCAGCGGTTCCCCATCTCAGCCCACAAAGCAGGAAGAACAACTTTTGTGGTGCCTTTCAGCTGCCTACCAAGGTAGTGTAAAAACTACCAAGAGAACTCCTGTCTGGCACCTTCCACGGTGGAGTTGTGCATGGGGTGTGTTTGGAACATTTTGTCACCAGCCGAGTCCAAAATTCAGCGGTTCCCCATCTCAGCCCAGAAAGCAGGTAGAACAACTTCTGTGGTGTCTTTCAGATGCCTACCGGAGCAATGTAAAAACTACCAGGAGAACTCCTGTCTGGCACCTTCCCCGGTGGAGTTGTGCAGGGGGTGTGTTTGGAACATTTTGTCACCGGCCGACTCCAAAATTCAGCGGTTCCCCATCTCAGCCCACAAAGCAGGTAGAACATCTTTTGTGGTATCTTTCAGATGCCTACCGGAGCAATGTAAAAACTACCAGGAGAACTCCTGTCTGGCACCTTCCCCGGTGGAGTTGTGCATGGGGTGTGTTTGGAACATTTTGTCAACGGCCGACTCCAAAATTCAGCGGTTCCCCATCTCAGCCCAGAAAGCAGGTCGAACAACTTTTGTGGTGCCTTTCAGCTGCCTACCAAGGTAGTGTAAAAACTACCAACAGAATTCGTTCCTGGCACCTTCCCCGGTGGAGTTGTGCATGGGGTGTGTTTGGAACATTTTGTCACCAGCCGAGTCCAAAATTCAGCGGTTCCCCATCTCAGCCCAGAAAGCAGGTAGAACAACTTTTGTGGTGTCTTTCAGATGCCTACCAAGGTAGTGTAAAAACTACCAAGAGAACTCCTGTCTGGCACCTTCCCCGGTGGAGTTGTGCATGGGGTGTGTTTGGAACATTTTGTCACCGGCCGACTCCAAAATTCAGCGGTTCCCCATCTCAGCCCAGAAAGCAGGTAGAACAACTTTTGTGGTGTCTTTCAGATGCCTACCAAGGTAGTGTAAAAACTACCAAGAGAACTCCTGTCTGGCACCTTCCCCGGTGGAGTTGTGCATGGGGTGTGTTTGGAACATTTTGTCACCAGCCGAGTCCAAAATTCAGCGTTTCCCCATCTCAGCCCAGAAAGCAGGTAGAACAACTTTTGTGGTGTCTTTCAAATGCCTACCAAGGTAGTGTAAAAACTACCAGGAGAACTCCTGTCTGGCACCTTCCGTGGTGGAGTTGTGCATGGGGTGTGTTTGGAACATTTTGTCTCCGGCCGAGTCCAAAATTCAGCGGTTCCCCATCTCAGCCCAGAAAGCAGGTAGAACAAGTTTTGTGGTGCCTTTCAGATGCCTACCAAGGTAGTGTAAAAACTACTAAGAGAACTCCTGTCTGGCACCTTCCCCGGTGGAGTTGTGCAGGGGGTGTGTTTGGAACATTTTGTCACCGGCCGACTCCAAAATTCAGCGGTTCCCCATCTCAGCCCAGAAAGCAGGAAGAACAACTTTTGTGGTGCCTTTCAAATGCTTACCAAGGTAGTGTAAAAACTACCAGGAGAACTCCTGTCTGGCACCTTCCGTGGTGGAGTTGTGCATGGGGTGTGTTTGGAACATTTTGTCACCAGCCGACTCCAAAATTCAGCGGTTCCCCATCTCAGCCCAGAAAGCAGGTAGAACAACTTTTCTTGTGCCTTTCAGCTGCCTACCAAGGTAGTGTAAAAACTAACAACAGAATTCGTTCCTGGCACCTTCCCCGGTGGAGTTGTGCATGGGGTGTCTGTGGAACATTTTGTCACCGGCCGAGTCCAAAATTCAGCGGTTCCCCATCTCAGCCCAGAAAGCAGGAAGAACAACTTCTGTGGTGTCTTTCAGATGCCTACCAAGGTAGTGTAAAAACTACCAGGAGAACTCCTGTCTGGCACCTTCCCCGGTGGAGTTGTGCATGGGGTGTGTTTGGAACATTTTGTCAATGGCCGACTCCAAAATTCAGCGGTTCCCCATCTCAGCCCACAAAGCAGGTACAACAACTTTTCTTGTGCCTTTCAGCTGCCTACCAAGGTAGTGTAAAAACTACCAGGAGAACTCCTGTCTGGCACCTTCCCCGGTGGAGTTGTGCATGGGGTGTGTTTGGAACATTTTGTCACCAGCCGAGTCCAAAATTCAGCGTTTCCCCATCTCAGCCCAGAAAGCAGGTAGAACAACTTTTGTGGTTTCTTTCAGATGCCTACCAAGGTAGTGTAAAAACTACTAAGAGAACTCCTGTCTGGCACCTTCCCCGGTGGAGTTGTGCAGGGGGTGTGTTTGGAACATTTTGTCACCGGCCGAGTCCAAAATTCAGCGATTCCCCATCTCAGCCCAGAAAGCAGGTAGAACAACTTTTTTGGTGTCTTTCAGATGCCTACCAAGGTAGTGTAAAAACTACCAAGAGAACTCCTGTCTGGCACCTTCCCCGGTGGAGTTGTGCATGGGGTGTGTTTGGAACATTTTGTCAACGGCCGACTCCAAAATTCAGCGTTTCCCCATCTCAGCCCAGAAAGCAGGTAGAACAACTTTTGTGGTGTCTTTCAGATGCCTACCGGAGCAATGTAAAAACTACCAGGAGAACTCCTGTCTGGCACCTTCCCCGGTGGAGTTGTGCATGGGGTGTGTTTGGAACATTTTGTCAACGGCCGACTCCAAAATTCAGCGGTTCCCCATCTCAGCCCACAAAGCAGGTACAACAACTTTTCTTGTGCCTTTCAGCTGCCTACCAAGGTAGTGTAAAAACTACCAACAGAATTCGTTCCTGGCACCTTCCCCGGTGGAGTTGTGCATGGGGTGTGTTTGGAACATTTTGTCACCGGCCGACTCCAAAATTCAGCGATTCCCCATCTCAGCCCAGAAAGCAGGTAGAACAACTTTTGTGGTGTCTTTCAGATGCCTACCAAGGTAGTGTAAAAACTACCAGGAGAACTCCTGTCTGGCACCTTCCCCGGTGGAGTTGTGCATGGGGTGTGTTTGGAACATTTTGTCACCAGCCGAGTCCAAAATTCAGCGGTTCCCCATCTCAGCCCACAAAGCAGGTACAACAACTTTTCTTGTGCCTTTCAGCTGCCTACCAAGGTAGTGTAAAAACTACCAACAGAATTCGTTCCTGGCACCTTCCCCGGTGGAGTTGTGCATGGGGTGTGTTTGGAACATTTTGTCACCAGCCGAGTCCAAAATTCAGCGTTTCCCCATCTCAGCCCAGAAAGCAGGTAGAACAACTTTTGTGGTGTCTTTCAGATGCCTACCAAGGTAGTGTAAAAACTACTAAGAGAACTCCTGTCTGGCACCTTCCCCGGTGGAGTTGTGCATGGGGTGTGTTTGGAACATTTTGTCACCGGCCGAGTCCAAAATTCAGCGGTTCCCCATCTCAGCCCACAAAGCAGGTACAACAACTTTTCTTGTGCCTTTCAGCTGCCTACCAAGGTAGTGTAAAAACTACCAAGAGAACTCCTGTCTGGCACCTTCCCCGGTGGAGTTGTGCATGGGGTGTGTTTGGAACATTTTGTCAACGGCCGACTCCAAAATTCAGCGGTTCCCCATCTCAGCCCAGAAAGCAGGTAGAACAACTTTTGTGGTGTCTTTCAGATGCCTACCGGAGCAATGTAAAAACTACCAGGAGAACTCCTGTCTGGCACCTTCCCCGGTGGAGTTGTGCATGGGGTGTGTTTGGAACATTTTGTCACCAGCCGACTCCAAAATTCAGCGGTTCCCCATCTCAGCCCAGAAAGCAGGTAGAACAACTTTTCTTGTGCCTTTCAGCTGCCTACCAAGGTAGTGTAAAAACTAACAACAGAATTCGTTCCTGGCACCTTCCCCGGTGGAGTTGTGCATGGGGTGTCTGTGGAACATTTTGTCACCGGCCGAGTCCAAAATTCAGCGGTTCCCCATCTCAGCCCAGAAAGCAGGAAGAACAACTTCTGTGGTGTCTTTCAGATGCCTACCAAGGTAGTGTAAAAACTACCAGGAGAACTCCTGTCTGGCACCTTCCCCGGTGGAGTTGTGCATGGGGTGTGTTTGGAACATTTTGTCAATGGCCGACTCCAAAATTCAGCGGTTCCCCATCTCAGCCCACAAAGCAGGTACAACAACTTTTCTTGTGCCTTTCAGCTGCCTACCAAGGTAGTGTAAAAACTACCAGGAGAACTCCTGTCTGGCACCTTCCCCGGTGGAGTTGTGCATGGGGTGTGTTTGGAACATTTTGTCACCAGCCGAGTCCAAAATTCAGCGTTTCCCCATCTCAGCCCAGAAAGCAGGTAGAACAACTTTTGTGGTTTCTTTCAGATGCCTACCAAGGTAGTGTAAAAACTACTAAGAGAACTCCTGTCTGGCACCTTCCCCGGTGGAGTTGTGCAGGGGGTGTGTTTGGAACATTTTGTCACCGGCCGAGTCCAAAATTCAGCGATTCCCCATCTCAGCCCAGAAAGCAGGTAGAACAACTTTTTTGGTGTCTTTCAGATGCCTACCAAGGTAGTGTAAAAACTACCAAGAGAACTCCTGTCTGGCACCTTCCCCGGTGGAGTTGTGCATGGGGTGTGTTTGGAACATTTTGTCACCAGCCGAGTCCAAAATTCAGCGTTTCCCCATCTCAGCCCAGAAAGCAGGTAGAACAACTTTTGTGGTTTCTTTCAGATGCCTACCGGAGCAATGTAAAAACTACCAGGAGAACTCCTGTCTGGCACCTTCCCCGGTGGAGTTGTGCAGGGGGTGTGTTTGGAACATTTTGTCACCGGCCGAGTCCAAAATTCAGCGATTCCCCATCTCAGCCCAGAAAGCAGGTAGAACAACTTTTTTGGTGTCTTTCAGATGCCTACCAAGGTAGTGTAAAAACTACCAAGAGAACTCCTGTCTGGCACCTTCCCCGGTGGAGTTGTGCATGGGGTGTGTTTGGAACATTTTGTCAACGGCCGACTCCAAAATTCAGCGTTTCCCCATCTCAGCCCAGAAAGCAGGTAGAACAACTTTTGTGGTGTCTTTCAGATGCCTACCGGAGCAATGTAAAAACTACCAGGAGAACTCCTGTCTGGCACCTTCCCCGGTGGAGTTGTGCATGGGGTGTGTTTGGAACATTTTGTCAACGGCCGACTCCAAAATTCAGCGGTTCCCCATCTCAGCCCACAAAGCAGGTACAACAACTTTTCTTGTGCCTTTCAGCTGCCTACCAAGGTAGTGTAAAAACTACCAACAGAATTCGTTCCTGGCACCTTCCCCGGTGGAGTTGTGCATGGGGTGTGTTTGGAACATTTTGTCACCGGCCGACTCCAAAATTCAGCGATTCCCCATCTCAGCCCAGAAAGCAGGTAGAACAACTTTTGTGGTGTCTTTCAGATGCCTACCAAGGTAGTGTAAAAACTACCAGGAGAACTCCTGTCTGGCACCTTCCCCGGTGGAGTTGTGCATGGGGTGTGTTTGGAACATTTTGTCACCAGCCGAGTCCAAAATTCAGCGGTTCCCCATCTCAGCCCACAAAGCAGGTACAACAACTTTTCTTGTGCCTTTCAGCTGCCTACCAAGGTAGTGTAAAAACTACCAACAGAATTCGTTCCTGGCACCTTCCCCGGTGGAGTTGTGCATGGGGTGTGTTTGGAACATTTTGTCACCAGCCGAGTCCAAAATTCAGCGTTTCCCCATCTCAGCCCAGAAAGCAGGTAGAACAACTTTTGTGGTGTCTTTCAGATGCCTACCAAGGTAGTGTAAAAACTACTAAGAGAACTCCTGTCTGGCACCTTCCCCGGTGGAGTTGTGCATGGGGTGTGTTTGGAACATTTTGTCACCGGCCGAGTCCAAAATTCAGCGGTTCCCCATCTCAGCCCACAAAGCAGGTACAACAACTTTTCTTGTGCCTTTCAGCTGCCTACCAAGGTAGTGTAAAAACTACCAAGAGAACTCCTGTCTGGCACCTTCCCCGGTGGAGTTGTGCATGGGGTGTGTTTGGAACATTTTGTCAACGGCCGACTCCAAAATTCAGCGGTTCCCCATCTCAGCCCAGAAAGCAGGTAGAACAACTTTTGTGGTGTCTTTCAGATGCCTACCGGAGCAATGTAAAAACTACCAGGAGAACTCCTGTCTGGCACCTTCCCCGGTGGAGTTGTGCATGGGGTGTGTTTGGAACATTTTGTCACCAGCCGACTCCAAAATTCAGCGGTTCCCCATCTCAGCCCAGAAAGCAGGTAGAACAACTTTTCTTGTGCCTTTCAGCTGCCTACCAAGGTAGTGTAAAAACTAACAACAGAATTCGTTCCTGGCACCTTCCCCGGTGGAGTTGTGCATGGGGTGTCTGTGGAACATTTTGTCACCGGCCGAGTCCAAAATTCAGCGGTTCCCCATCTCAGCCCAGAAAGCAGGAAGAACAACTTCTGTGGTGTCTTTCAGATGCCTACCAAGGTAGTGTAAAAACTACCAGGAGAACTCCTGTCTGGCACCTTCCCCGGTGGAGTTGTGCATGGGGTGTGTTTGGAACATTTTGTCAATGGCCGACTCCAAAATTCAGCGGTTCCCCATCTCAGCCCACAAAGCAGGTACAACAACTTTTCTTGTGCCTTTCAGCTGCCTACCAAGGTAGTGTAAAAACTACCAGGAGAACTCCTGTCTGGCACCTTCCCCGGTGGAGTTGTGCATGGGGTGTGTTTGGAACATTTTGTCACCAGCCGAGTCCAAAATTCAGCGTTTCCCCATCTCAGCCCAGAAAGCAGGTAGAACAACTTTTGTGGTTTCTTTCAGATGCCTACCAAGGTAGTGTAAAAACTACTAAGAGAACTCCTGTCTGGCACCTTCCCCGGTGGAGTTGTGCAGGGGGTGTGTTTGGAACATTTTGTCACCGGCCGAGTCCAAAATTCAGCGATTCCCCATCTCAGCCCAGAAAGCAGGTAGAACAACTTTTTTGGTGTCTTTCAGATGCCTACCAAGGTAGTGTAAAAACTACCAAGAGAACTCCTGTCTGGCACCTTCCCCGGTGGAGTTGTGCATGGGGTGTGTTTGGAACATTTTGTCAACGGCCGACTCCAAAATTCAGCGTTTCCCCATCTCAGCCCAGAAAGCAGGTAGAACAACTTTTGTGGTGTCTTTCAGATGCCTACCGGAGCAATGTAAAAACTACCAGGAGAACTCCTGTCTGGCACCTTCCCCGGTGGAGTTGTGCATGGGGTGTGTTTGGAACATTTTGTCAACGGCCGACTCCAAAATTCAGCGGTTCCCCATCTCAGCCCAGAAAGCAGGTACAACAACTTTTCTTGTGCCTTTCAGCTGCCTACCAAGGTAGTGTAAAAACTACCAACATAATTCGTTCCTGGCACCTTCCCCGGTGGAGTTGTGCATGGGGTGTGTTTGGAACATTTTGTCACCGGCCGAGTCCAAAATTCAGCGATTCCCCATCTCAGCCCAGAAAGCAGGTAGAACAACTTTTGTGGTGTCTTTCAGATGCCTACCAAGGTAGTGTAAAAACTACCAGGAGAACTCCTGTCTGGCACCTTCCCCGGTGGAGTTGTGCATGGGGTGTGTTTGGAACATTTTGTCACCAGCCGACTCCAAAATTCAGCGGTTCCCCATCTCAGCCCACAAAGCAGGTACAACAACTTTTCTTGTGCCTTTCAGCTGCCTACCAAGGTAGTGTAAAAACTACCAACAGAATTCGTTCCTGGCACCTTCCCCGGTGGAGTTGTGCATGGGGTGTGTTTGGAACATTTTGTCACCAGCCGACTCCAAAATTCAGCGTTTCCCCATCTCAGCCCAGAAAGCAGGTAGAACAACTTTTGTGGTGTCTTTCAGATGCCTACCAAGGTAGTGTAAAAACTACTAAGAGAACTCCTGTCTGGCACCTTCCCCGGTGGAGTTGTGCATGGGGTGTGTTTGGAACATTTTGTCACCGGCCGAGTCCAAAATTCAGCGGTTCCCCATCTCAGCCCACAAAGCAGGTACAACAACTTTTCTTGTGCCTTTCAGCTGCCTACCAAGGTAGTGTAAAAACTACCAAGAGAACTCCTGTCTGGCACCTTCCCCGGTGGAGTTGTGCATGGGGTGTGTTTGGAACATTTTGTCAACGGCCGACTCCAAAATTCAGCGGTTCCCCATCTCAGCCCAGAAAGCAGGTAGAACAACTTTTGTGGTGTCTTTCAGATGCCTACCGGAGCAATGTAAAAACTACCAGGAGAACTCCTGTCTGGCACCTTCCCCGGTGGAGTTGTGCATGGGGTGTGTTTGGAACATTTTGTCACCAGCCGACTCCAAAATTCAGCGGTTCCCCATCTCAGCCCAGAAAGCAGGTAGAACAACTTTTCTTGTGCCTTTCAGCTGCCTACCAAGGTAGTGTAAAAACTAACAACAGAATTCGTTCCTGGCACCTTCCCCGGTGGAGTTGTGCATGGGGTGTCTGTGGAACATTTTGTCACCGGCCGAGTCCAAAATTCAGCGGTTCCCCATCTCAGCCCAGAAAGCAGGAAGAACAACTTTTGTGGTGCCTTTCAGCTGCCTACCAAGGTAGTGTAAAAACTACCAAGAGAACTCCTGTCTGGCACCTTCCCCGGTGGAGTTGTGCATGGGGTGTGTTTGGAACATTTTGTCACCAGCCGAGTCCAAAATTCAGCGGTTCCCCATCTCAGCCCAGAAAGCAGGTAGAACAACTTCTGTGGTGTCTTTCAGATGCCTACCAAGGTAGTGTAAAAACTACCAGGAGAACTCCTGTCTGGCACCTTCCCCGGTGGAGTTGTGCATGGGGTGTGTTTGGAACATTTTGTCACCGGCCGAGTCCAAAATTCAGCGGTTCCCCATCTCAGCCCAGAAAGCAGGTAGAACAACTTTTGTGGTGTCTTTCAGATGCCTACCGGAGCAATGTAAAAACTACCAGGAGAACTCCTGTCTGGCACCTTCCCCGGTGGAGTTGTGCAGGGGGTGTGTTTGGAACATTTTGTCACCGGCCGAGTCCAAAATTCAGCGGTTCCCCATCTCAGCCCACAAAGCAGGTAGAACAACTTTTGTGGTATCTTTCAGATGCCTACCGGAGCAATGTAAAAACTACCAGGAGAACTCCTGTCTGGCACCTTCCCCGGTGGAGTTGTGCATGGGGTGTGTTTGGAACATTTTGTCAACGGCCGACTCCAAAATTCAGCGGTTCCCCATCTCAGCCCACAAAGCAGGTACAACAACTTTTCTTGTGCCTTTCAGCTGCCTACCAAGGTAGTGTAAAAACTACCAACAGAATTCGTTCCTGGCCCCTTCCCCGGTGGAGTTGTGCATGGGGTGTGTTTGGAACATTTTGTCACCAGCCGAGTCCAAAATTCAGCGTTTCCCCATCTCAGCCCAGAAAGCAGGTAGAACAACTTCTGTGGTGTCTTTCAGATGCCTACCAAGGTAGTGTAAAAACTACCAGGAGAACTCCTGTCTGGCACCTTCCCCGGTGGAGTTTTGCATGGGGTGTGTTTGGAACATTTTGTCAACGGCCGAGTCCAAAATTCAGCGGTTCCCCATCTCAGCCCAGAAAGCAGGTAGAACAACTTTTGTGGTGTCTTTCAGATGCCTACCGGAGCAATGTAAAAACTACCAGGAGAACTCCTGTCTGGCACCTTCCCCGGTGGAGTTGTGCAGGGGGTGTGTTTGGAACATTTTGTCACCGGCCGAGTCCAAAATTCAGCGGTTCCCCATCTCAGCCCAGAAAGCAGGTAGAACATCTTTTGTGGTATCTTTCAGATGCCTACCGGAGCAATGTAAAAACTACCAGGAGAACTCCTGTCTGGCACCTTCCCCGGTGGAGTTGTGCATGGGGTGTGTTTGGAACATTTTGTCAACGGCCGACTCCAAAATTCAGCGGTTCCCCATCTCAGCCCACAAAGCAGGTACAACAACTTTTCTTGTGCCTTTCAGCTGCCTACCAAGGTAGTGTAAAAACTACCAACAGAATTCGTTCCTGGCACCTTCCCCGGTGGAGTTGTGCATGGGGTGTGTTTGGAACATTTTGTCACCGGCCGAGTCCAAAATTCAGCGATTCCCCATCTCAGCCCAGAAAGCAGGTAGAACAACTTTTGTGGTGTCTTTCAGATGCCTACCAAGGTAGTGTAAAAACTACCAGGAGAACTCCTGTCTGGCACCTTCCCCGGTGGAGTTGTGCAGGGGGTGTGTTTGGAACATTTTGTCAACGGCCGACTCCAAAATTCAGTGTTTCCCCATCTCAGCCCAGAAAGCAGGTAGAACAACTTTTGTGGTGCCTTTCAGATGCCTACCAAGGTAGTGTAAAAACTACCAGGAGAACTCCTGTCTGGCACCTTCCCCGGTGGAGTTGTGCATGGGGTGTGTTTGGAACATTTTGCCACCAGCCGAGTCCAAAATTCAGCGTTTCCCCATCTCAGCCCAGAAAGCAGGTAGAACAACTTTTGTGGTGTCTTTCAGATGCCTACCAAGGTAGTGTAAAAACTACTAAGAGAACTCCTGTCTGGCACCTTCCCCGGTGGAGTTGTGCATGGGGTGTGTTTGGAACATTTTGTCACCGGCCGAGTCCAAAATTCAGCGGTTCCCCATCTCAGCCCACAAAGCAGGTACAACAACTTTTCTTGTGCCTTTCAGCTGCCTACCAAGGTAGTGTAAAAACTACCAAGAGAACTCCTGTCTGGCACCTTCCCCGGTGGAGTTGTGCATGGGGTGTGTTTGGAACATTTTGTCAACGGCCGACTCCAAAATTCAGCGGTTCCCCATCTCAGCCCAGAAAGCAGGTAGAACAACTTTTGTGGTGTCTTTCAGATGCCTACCGGAGCAATGTAAAAACTACCAGGAGAACTCCTGTCTGGCACCTTCCCCGGTGGAGTTGTGCATGGGGTGTGTTTGGAACATTTTGTCACCAGCCGACTCCAAAATTCAGCGGTTCCCCATCTCAGCCCAGAAAGCAGGTACAACAACTTTTCTTGTGCCTTTCAGCTGCCTACCAAGGTAGTGTAAAAACTAACAACAGAATTCGTTCCTGGCACCTTCCCCGGTGGAGTTGTGCATGGGGTGTCTGTGGAACATTTTGTCACCGGCCGAGTCCAAAATTCAGCGGTTCCCCATCTCAGCCCAGAAAGCAGGAAGAACAACTTTTGTGGTGCCTTTCAGCTGCCTACCAAGGTAGTGTAAAAACTACCAAGAGAACTCCTGTCTGGCACCTTCCCCGGTGGAGTTGT
The DNA here is from genome assembly GCF_023634085.1 of Falco cherrug. NCBI lineage: Eukaryota > Metazoa > Chordata > Aves > Falconiformes > Falconidae > Falco > Falco cherrug. The sequence goes on from NW_026599434.1 coordinate 2,025,374, forward strand.
GCATGGGGTGTGTTTGGAACATTTTGTCACCAGCCGAGTCCAAAATTCAGCGGTTCCCCATCTCAGCCCAGAAAGCAGGTAGAACAACTTCTGTGGTGTCTTTCAGATGCCTACCAAGGTAGTGTAAAAACTACCAGGAGAACTCCTGTCTGGCACCTTCCCCGGTGGAGTTGTGCATGGGGTGTGTTTGGAACATTTTGTCAACGGCCGAGTCCAAAATTCAGCGGTTCCCCATCTCAGCCCAGAAAGCAGGAAGAACAACTTTTGTGGTGTCTTTCAGATGCCTACCGGAGCAATGTAAAAACTACCAGGAGAACTCCTGTCTGGCACCTTCCCCGGTGGAGTTGTGCAGGGGGTGTGTTTGGAACATTTTGTCACCGGCCGACTCCAAAATTCAGCGGTTCCCCATCTCAGCCCAGAAAGCAGGTAGAACAACTTTTGTGGTGCCTTTCAGATGCCTACCAAGGTAGTGTAAAAACTACTAAGAGAACTCCTGTCTGGCACCTTCCCCGGTGGAGTTTTGCATGGGGTGTGTTTGGAACATTTTGTCACCGGCCGAGTCCATAATTCAGCGATTCCCCATCTCAGCCCAGAAAGCAGGTAGAACAACTTCTGTGGTGTCTTTCAGATGCCTACCAAGGTAGTGTAAAAACTACCAAGAGAACTCCTGTCTGGCACCTTCCCCGGTGGAGTTGTGCATGGGGTGTGTTTGGAACATTTTGTCACCGGCCGAGTCCAAAATTCAGCGGTTCCCCATCTCAGCCCAGAAAGCAGGTAGAACAACTTTTGTGGTGTCTTTCAGATGCCTACCGGAGCAATGTAAAAACTACCAGGAGAACTCCTGTCTGGCACCTTCCCCGGTGGAGTTGTGCAGGGGGTGTGTTTGGAACATTTTGTCACCGGCCGAGTCCAAAATTCAGCGGTTCCCCATCTCAGCCCACAAAGCAGGTAGAACAACTTTTGTGGTATCTTTCAGATGCCTACCGGAGCAATGTAAAAACTACCAGGAGAACTCCTGTCTGGCACCTTCCCCGGTGGAGTTGTGCATGGGGTGTGTTTGGAACATTTTGTCAACGGCCGACTCCAAAATTCAGCGGTTCCCCATCTCAGCCCACAAAGCAGGTACAACAACTTTTCTTGTGCCTTTCAGCTGCCTACCAAGGTAGTGTAAAAACTACCAGCAGAATTCGTTCCTGGCCCCTTCCCCGGTGGAGTTGTGCATGGGGTGTGTTTGGAACATTTTGTCACCGGCCGAGTCCAAAATTCAGCGGTTCCCCATCTCAGCCCAGAAAGCAGGTAGAACATCTTTTCTGGTATCTTTCAGATGCCTACCGGAGCAATGTAAAAACTACCAGGAGAACTCCTGTCTGGCACCTTCCCCGGTGGAGTTGTGCATGGGGTGTGTTTGGAACATTTTGTCAACGGCCGACTCCAAAATTCAGCGGTTCCCCATCTCAGCCCACAAAGCAGGTACAACAACTTTTCTTGTGCCTTTCAGCTGCCTACCAAGGTAGTGTAAAAACTACCAACAGAATTCGTTCCTGGCACCTTCCCCGGTGGAGTTGTGCATGGGGTGTGTTTGGAACATTTTGTCACCGGCCGAGTCCAAAATTCAGCGATTCCCCATCTCAGCCCAGAAAGCAGGTAGAACAACTTTTGTGGTGTCTTTCAGATGCCTACCAAGGTAGTGTAAAAACTACCAGGAGAACTCCTGTCTGGCACCTTCCCCGGTGGAGTTGTGCATGGGGTGTGTTTGGAACATTTTGTCAACGGCCGACTCCAAAATTCAGCGTTTCCCCATCTCAGCCCAGAAAGCAGGTAGAACAACTTTTGTGGTGCCTTTCAGATGCCTACCAAGGTAGTGTAAAAACTACCAGGAGAACTCCTGTCTGGCACCTTCCCCGGTGGAGTTGTGCAGGGGGTGTGTTTGGAACATTTTGTCACCGGCCGACTCCAAAATTCAGCGGTTCCCCATCTCAGCCCAGAAAGCAGGTAGAACATCTTTTGTGGTATCTTTCAGATGCCTACCGGAGCAATGTAAAAACTACCAGGAGAACTCCTGTCTGGCACCTTCCCCGGTGGAGTTGTGCATGGGGTGTGTTTGGAACATTTTGTCACCAGCCGACTCCAAAATTCAGCGGTTCCCCATCTCAGCCCAGAAAGCAGGTCGAACAACTTTTGTGGTGCCTTTCAGCTGCCTACCAAGGTAGTGTAAAAACTACCAACAGAATTCGTTCCTGGCACCTTCCCCGGTGGAGTTGTGCATGGGGTGTGTTTGGAACATTTTGTCACCAGCCGAGTCCAAAATTCAGCGGTTCCCCATCTCAGCCCAGAAAGCAGGTAGAACAACTTTTGTGGTGTCTTTCAGATGCCTACCAAGGTAGTGTAAAAACTACCAAGAGAACTCCTGTCTGGCACCTTCCCCGGTGGAGTTGTGCATGGGGTGTGTTTGGAACATTTTGTCACCGGCCGACTCCAAAATTCAGCGGTTCCCCATCTCAGCCCAGAAAGCAGGTAGAACAACTTTTGTGGTGTCTTTCAGATGCCTACCAAGGTAGTGTAAAAACTACCAAGAGAACTCCTGTCTGGCACCTTCCCCGGTGGAGTTGTGCATGGGGTGTGTTTGGAACATTTTGTCACCAGCCGAGTCCAAAATTCAGCGTTTCCCCATCTCAGCCCAGAAAGCAGGTAGAACAACTTTTGTGGTGTCTTTCAAATGCCTACCAAGGTAGTGTAAAAACTACCAGGAGAACTCCTGTCTGGCACCTTCCGTGGTGGAGTTGTGCATGGGGTGTGTTTGGAACATTTTGTCTCCGGCCGAGTCCAAAATTCAGCGGTTCCCCATCTCAGCCCAGAAAGCAGGTAGAACAACTTTTGTGGTGCCTTTCAGATGCCTACCAAGGTAGTGTAAAAACTACCAGGAGAACTCCTGTCTGGCACCTTCCCCGGTGGAGTTTTGCATGGGGTGTGTTTGGAACATTTTGTCAACGGCCGAGTCCAAAATTCAGCGGTTCCCCATCTCAGCCCAGAAAGCAGGTAGAACAACTTTTGTGGTGTCTTTCAGATGCCTACCGGAGCAATGTAAAAACTACCAGGAGAACTCCTGTCTGGCACCTTCCCCGGTGGAGTTGTGCAGGGGGTGTGTTTGGAACATTTTGTCACCGGCCGAGTCCAAAATTCAGCGGTTCCCCATCTCAGCCCAGAAAGCAGGTAGAACATCTTTTGTGGTATCTTTCAGATGCCTACCGGAGCAATGTAAAAACTACCAGGAGAACTCCTGTCTGGCACCTTCCCCGGTGGAGTTGTGCATGGGGTGTGTTTGGAACATTTTGTCAACGGCCGACTCCAAAATTCAGCGGTTCCCCATCTCAGCCCACAAAGCAGGTACAACAACTTTTCTTGTGCCTTTCAGCTGCCTACCAAGGTAGTGTAAAAACTACCAACAGAATTCGTTCCTGGCACCTTCCCCGGTGGAGTTGTGCATGGGGTGTGTTTGGAACATTTTGTCACCGGCCGAGTCCAAAATTCAGCGATTCCCCATCTCAGCCCAGAAAGCAGGTAGAACAACTTTTGTGGTGTCTTTCAGATGCCTACCAAGGTAGTGTAAAAACTACCAGGAGAACTCCTGTCTGGCACCTTCCCCGGTGGAGTTGTGCAGGGGGTGTGTTTGGAACATTTTGTCAACGGCCGACTCCAAAATTCAGTGTTTCCCCATCTCAGCCCAGAAAGCAGGTAGAACAACTTTTGTGGTGCCTTTCAGATGCCTACCAAGGTAGTGTAAAAACTACCAGGAGAACTCCTGTCTGGCACCTTCCCCGGTGGAGTTGTGCATGGGGTGTGTTTGGAACATTTTGCCACCAGCCGAGTCCAAAATTCAGCGTTTCCCCATCTCAGCCCAGAAAGCAGGTAGAACAACTTTTGTGGTGTCTTTCAGATGCCTACCAAGGTAGTGTAAAAACTACTAAGAGAACTCCTGTCTGGCACCTTCCCCGGTGGAGTTGTGCATGGGGTGTGTTTGGAACATTTTGTCACCGGCCGAGTCCAAAATTCAGCGGTTCCCCATCTCAGCCCACAAAGCAGGTACAACAACTTTTCTTGTGCCTTTCAGCTGCCTACCAAGGTAGTGTAAAAACTACCAAGAGAACTCCTGTCTGGCACCTTCCCCGGTGGAGTTGTGCATGGGGTGTGTTTGGAACATTTTGTCAACGGCCGACTCCAAAATTCAGCGGTTCCCCATCTCAGCCCAGAAAGCAGGTAGAACAACTTTTGTGGTGTCTTTCAGATGCCTACCGGAGCAATGTAAAAACTACCAGGAGAACTCCTGTCTGGCACCTTCCCCGGTGGAGTTGTGCATGGGGTGTGTTTGGAACATTTTGTCACCAGCCGACTCCAAAATTCAGCGGTTCCCCATCTCAGCCCAGAAAGCAGGTACAACAACTTTTCTTGTGCCTTTCAGCTGCCTACCAAGGTAGTGTAAAAACTAACAACAGAATTCGTTCCTGGCACCTTCCCCGGTGGAGTTGTGCATGGGGTGTCTGTGGAACATTTTGTCACCGGCCGAGTCCAAAATTCAGCGGTTCCCCATCTCAGCCCAGAAAGCAGGAAGAACAACTTTTGTGGTGCCTTTCAGCTGCCTACCAAGGTAGTGTAAAAACTACCAAGAGAACTCCTGTCTGGCACCTTCCCCGGTGGAGTTGTGCATGGGGTGTGTTTGGAACATTTTGTCACCAGCCGAGTCCAAAATTCAGCGGTTCCCCATCTCAGCCCAGAAAGCAGGTAGAACAACTTCTGTGGTGTCTTTCAGATGCCTACCAAGGTAGTGTAAAAACTACCAGGAGAACTCCTGTCTGGCACCTTCCCCGGTGGAGTTGTGCATGGGGTGTGTTTGGAACATTTTGTCAACGGCCGAGTCCAAAATTCAGCGGTTCCCCATCTCAGCCCAGAAAGCAGGAAGAACAACTTTTGTGGTGTCTTTCAGATGCCTACCGGAGCAATGTAAAAACTACCAGGAGAACTCCTGTCTGGCACCTTCCCCGGTGGAGTTGTGCAGGGGGTGTGTTTGGAACATTTTGTCACCGGCCGACTCCAAAATTCAGCGGTTCCCCATCTCAGCCCAGAAAGCAGGTAGAACAACTTTTGTGGTGCCTTTCAGATGCCTACCAAGGTAGTGTAAAAACTACTAAGAGAACTCCTGTCTGGCACCTTCCCCGGTGGAGTTTTGCATGGGGTGTGTTTGGAACATTTTGTCACCGGCCGAGTCCATAATTCAGCGATTCCCCATCTCAGCCCAGAAAGCAGGTAGAACAACTTCTGTGGTGTCTTTCAGATGCCTACCAAGGTAGTGTAAAAACTACCAAGAGAACTCCTGTCTGGCACCTTCCCCGGTGGAGTTGTGCATGGGGTGTGTTTGGAACATTTTGTCACCGGCCGAGTCCAAAATTCAGCGGTTCCCCATCTCAGCCCAGAAAGCAGGTAGAACAACTTTTGTGGTGTCTTTCAGATGCCTACCGGAGCAATGTAAAAACTACCAGGAGAACTCCTGTCTGGCACCTTCCCCGGTGGAGTTGTGCAGGGGGTGTGTTTGGAACATTTTGTCACCGGCCGAGTCCAAAATTCAGCGGTTCCCCATCTCAGCCCACAAAGCAGGTAGAACAACTTTTGTGGTATCTTTCAGATGCCTACCGGAGCAATGTAAAAACTACCAGGAGAACTCCTGTCTGGCACCTTCCCCGGTGGAGTTGTGCATGGGGTGTGTTTGGAACATTTTGTCAACGGCCGACTCCAAAATTCAGCGGTTCCCCATCTCAGCCCACAAAGCAGGTACAACAACTTTTCTTGTGCCTTTCAGCTGCCTACCAAGGTAGTGTAAAAACTACCAGCAGAATTCGTTCCTGGCCCCTTCCCCGGTGGAGTTGTGCATGGGGTGTGTTTGGAACATTTTGTCACCGGCCGAGTCCAAAATTCAGCGGTTCCCCATCTCAGCCCAGAAAGCAGGTAGAACATCTTTTCTGGTATCTTTCAGATGCCTACCGGAGCAATGTAAAAACTACCAGGAGAACTCCTGTCTGGCACCTTCCCCGGTGGAGTTGTGCATGGGGTGTGTTTGGAACATTTTGTCAACGGCCGACTCCAAAATTCAGCGGTTCCCCATCTCAGCCCACAAAGCAGGTACAACAACTTTTCTTGTGCCTTTCAGCTGCCTACCAAGGTAGTGTAAAAACTACCAACAGAATTCGTTCCTGGCACCTTCCCCGGTGGAGTTGTGCATGGGGTGTGTTTGGAACATTTTGTCACCGGCCGAGTCCAAAATTCAGCGATTCCCCATCTCAGCCCAGAAAGCAGGTAGAACAACTTTTGTGGTGTCTTTCAGATGCCTACCAAGGTAGTGTAAAAACTACCAGGAGAACTCCTGTCTGGCACCTTCCCCGGTGGAGTTGTGCATGGGGTGTGTTTGGAACATTTTGTCAACGGCCGACTCCAAAATTCAGCGTTTCCCCATCTCAGCCCAGAAAGCAGGTAGAACAACTTTTGTGGTGCCTTTCAGATGCCTACCAAGGTAGTGTAAAAACTACCAGGAGAACTCCTGTCTGGCACCTTCCCCGGTGGAGTTGTGCAGGGGGTGTGTTTGGAACATTTTGTCACCGGCCGACTCCAAAATTCAGCGGTTCCCCATCTCAGCCCAGAAAGCAGGTAGAACATCTTTTGTGGTATCTTTCAGATGCCTACCGGAGCAATGTAAAAACTACCAGGAGAACTCCTGTCTGGCACCTTCCCCGGTGGAGTTGTGCATGGGGTGTGTTTGGAACATTTTGTCACCAGCCGACTCCAAAATTCAGCGGTTCCCCATCTCAGCCCAGAAAGCAGGTCGAACAACTTTTGTGGTGCCTTTCAGCTGCCTACCAAGGTAGTGTAAAAACTACCAACAGAATTCGTTCCTGGCACCTTCCCCGGTGGAGTTGTGCATGGGGTGTGTTTGGAACATTTTGTCACCAGCCGAGTCCAAAATTCAGCGGTTCCCCATCTCAGCCCAGAAAGCAGGTAGAACAACTTTTGTGGTGTCTTTCAGATGCCTACCAAGGTAGTGTAAAAACTACCAAGAGAACTCCTGTCTGGCACCTTCCCCGGTGGAGTTGTGCATGGGGTGTGTTTGGAACATTTTGTCACCGGCCGACTCCAAAATTCAGCGGTTCCCCATCTCAGCCCAGAAAGCAGGTAGAACAACTTTTGTGGTGTCTTTCAGATGCCTACCAAGGTAGTGTAAAAACTACCAAGAGAACTCCTGTCTGGCACCTTCCCCGGTGGAGTTGTGCATGGGGTGTGTTTGGAACATTTTGTCACCAGCCGAGTCCAAAATTCAGCGTTTCCCCATCTCAGCCCAGAAAGCAGGTAGAACAACTTTTGTGGTGTCTTTCAAATGCCTACCAAGGTAGTGTAAAAACTACCAGGAGAACTCCTGTCTGGCACCTTCCGTGGTGGAGTTGTGCATGGGGTGTGTTTGGAACATTTTGTCTCCGGCCGAGTCCAAAATTCAGCGGTTCCCCATCTCAGCCCAGAAAGCAGGTAGAACAACTTTTGTGGTGCCTTTCAGATGCCTACCAAGGTAGTGTAAAAACTACTAAGAGAACTCCTGTCTGGCACCTTCCCCGGTGGAGTTGTGCAGGGGGTGTGTTTGGAACATTTTGTCACCGGCCGACTCCAAAATTCAGCGGTTCCCCATCTCAGCCCACAAAGCAGGAAGAACAACTTTTGTGGTGCCTTTCAAATGCTTACCAAGGTAGTGTAAAAACTACCAGGAGAACTCCTGTCTGGCACCTTCCGTGGTGGAGTTGTGCATGGGGTGTGTTTGGAACATTTTGTCACCAGCCGACTCCAAAATTCAGCGGTTCCCCATCTCAGCCCAGAAAGCAGGTAGAACAACTTTTCTTGTGCCTTTCAGCTGCCTACCAAGGTAGTGTAAAAACTAACAACAGAATTCGTTCCTGGCCCCTTCCCCGGTGGAGTTGTGCATGGGGTGTGTTTGGAACATTTTGTCACCAGCCGAGTCCAAAATTCAGCGTTTCCCCATCTCAGCCCAGAAAGCAGGTAGAACAACTTCTGTGGTGTCTTTCAGATGCCTACCAAGGTAGTGTAAAAACTACCAGGAGAACTCCTGTCTGGCACCTTCCCCGGTGGAGTTTTGCATGGGGTGTGTTTGGAACATTTTGTCAACGGCCGAGTCCAAAATTCAGCGGTTCCCCATCTCAGCCCAGAAAGCAGGTAGAACAACTTTTGTGGTGTCTTTCAGATGCCTACCGGAGCAATGTAAAAACTACCAGGAGAACTCCTGTCTGGCACCTTCCCCGGTGGAGTTGTGCAGGGGGTGTGTTTGGAACATTTTGTCACCGGCCGAGTCCAAAATTCAGCGGTTCCCCATCTCAGCCCAGAAAGCAGGTAGAACATCTTTTGTGGTATCTTTCAGATGCCTACCGGAGCAATGTAAAAACTACCAGGAGAACTCCTGTCTGGCACCTTCCCCGGTGGAGTTGTGCATGGGGTGTGTTTGGAACATTTTGTCAACGGCCGACTCCAAAATTCAGCGTTTCCCCATCTCAGCCCACAAAGCAGGTAGAACAACTTTTGTGGTGTCTTTCAAATGCCTACCAAGGTAGTGTAAAAACTACCAGGAGAACTCCTGTCTGGCACCTTCCGTGGTGGAGTTGTGCATGGGGTGTGTTTGGAACATTTTGTCACCGGCCGACTCCAAAATTCAGCGTTTCCCCATCTCAGCCCAGAAAGCAGGTAGAACAACTTTTGTGGTGCCTTTCAGATGCCTACCAAGGTAGTGTAAAAACTACCAGGAGAACTCCTGTCTGGCACCTTCCGTGGTGGAGTTGTGCAGGGGGTGTGTTTGGAACATTTTGTCAACGGCCGACTCCAAAATTCAGCGGTTCCCCATCTCAGCCCAGAAAGCAGGTAGAACAACTTTTGTGGTGTCTTTCAGATGCCTACCAAGGTAGTGTAAAAACTACCAGGAGAACTCCTGTCTGGCACCTTCCCCGGTGGAGTTGTGCATGGGGTGTGTTTGGAACATTTTGTCACCGGCCGAGTCCAAAATTCAGCGTTTCCCCATCTCAGCCCAGAAAGCAGGTAGAACAACTTCTGTGGTGTCTTTCAGATGCCTACCAAGGTAGTGTAAAAACTACTAAGAGAACTCCTGTCTGGCACCTTCCCCGGTGGAGTTGTGCATGGGGTGTGTTTGGAACATTTTGTCACCAGCCGAGTCCAAAATTCAGCGATTCCCCATCTCAGCCCAGAAAGCAGGTACAACAACTTTTGTGGTGTCTTTCAGATGCCTACCAAGGTAGTGTAAAAACTACCAAGAGAACTCCTGTCTGGCACCTTCCCCGGTGGAGTTGTGCATGGGGTGTGTTTGGAACATTTTGTCACCAGCCGACTCCAAAATTCAGCGGTTCCCCATCTCAGCCCAGAAAGCAGGTACAACAACTTTTCTTGTGCCTTTCAGCTGCCTACCAAGGTAGTGTAAAAACTAACAACAGAATTCGTTCCTGGCACCTTCCCCGGTGGAGTTGTGCATGGGGTGTCTGTGGAACATTTTGTCACCGGCCGAGTCCAAAATTCAGCGGTTCCCCATCTCAGCCCACAAAGCAGGTAGAACAACTTTTGTGGTGCCTTTCAGCTGCCTACCAAGGTAGTGTAAAAACTACCAGGAGAACTCCTGTCTGGCACCTTCCCCGGTGGAGTTGTGCATGGGGTGTGTTTGGAACATTTTGTCACCAGCCGAGTCCAAAATTCAGCGGTTCCCCATCTCAGCCCAGAAAGCAGGTAGAACAACTTCTGTGGTGTCTTTCAGATGCCTACCGGAGCAATGTAAAAACTACCAGGAGAACTCCTGTCTGGCACCTTCCCCGGTGGAGTTGTGCAGGGGGTGTGTTTGGAACATTTTGTCACCGGCCGACTCCAAAATTCAGCGGTTCCCCATCTCAGCCCAGAAAGCAGGTAGAACATCTTTTGTGGTATCTTTCAGATGCCTACCGGAGCAATGTAAAAACTACCAGGAGAACTCCTGTCTGGCACCTTCCCCGGTGGAGTTGTGCATGGGGTGTGTTTGGAACATTTTGTCAACGGCCGACTCCAAAATTCAGCGGTTCCCCATCTCAGCCCAGAAAGCAGGTAGAACAACTTTTGTGGTGCCTTTCAGCTGCCTACCAAGGTAGTGTAAAAACTACCAACAGAATTCGTTCCTGGCACCTTCCCCGGTGGAGTTGTGCATGGGGTGTGTTTGGAACATTTTGTCACCAGCCGAGTCCAAAATTCAGCGGTTCCCCATCTCAGCCCAGAAAGCAGGTAGAACAACTTTTGTGGTGTCTTTCAGATGCCTACCAAGGTAGTGTAAAAACTACCAAGAGAACTCCTGTCTGGCACCTTCCCCGGTGGAGTTGTGCATGGGGTGTGTTTGGAACATTTTGTCACCGGCCGACTCCAAAATTCAGCGGTTCCCCATCTCAGCCCAGAAAGCAGGTAGAACAACTTTTGTGGTGTCTTTCAGATGCCTACCAAGGTAGTGTAAAAACTACCAAGAGAACTCCTGTCTGGCACCTTCCCCGGTGGAGTTGTGCATGGGGTGTGTTTGGAACATTTTGTCACCAGCCGAGTCCAAAATTCAGCGTTTCCCCATCTCAGCCCAGAAAGCAGGTAGAACAACTTTTGTGGTGTCTTTCAAATGCCTACCAAGGTAGTGTAAAAACTACCAGGAGAACTCCTGTCTGGCACCTTCCGTGGTGGAGTTGTGCATGGGGTGTGTTTGGAACATTTTGTCACCGGCCGAGTCCAAAATTCAGCGGTTCCCCATCTCAGCCCAGAAAGCAGGTAGAACAACTTTTGTGGTGCCTTTCAGATGCCTACCAAGGTAGTGTAAAAACTACCAGGAGAACTCCTGTCTGGCACCTTCCGTGGTGGAGTTGTGCATGGGGTGTGTTTGGAACATTTTGTCACCAGCCGACTCCAAAATTCAGCGGTTCCCCATCTCAGCCCAGAAAGCAGGAAGAACAACTTTTGTGGTGCCTTTCAGCTGCCTACCAAGGTAGTGTAAAAACTACCAAGAGAACTCCTGTCTGGCACCTTCCCCGGTGGAGTTGTGCATGGGGTGTGTTTGGAACATTTTGTCACCGGCCGAGTCCAAAATTCAGCGATTCCCCATCTCAGCCCAGAAAGCAGGTAGAACAACTTTTGTGGTGTCTTTCAGATGCCTACCAAGGTAGTGTAAAAACTACCAAGAGAACTCCTGTCTGGCACCTTCCCCGGTGGAGTTGTGCATGGGGTGTTTTTGGAACATTTTGTCACCGGCCGAGTCCAAAATTCAGCTGTTCCCCATCTCAGCCCAGAAAGCAGGTAGAACAACTTTTGTGGTGTCTTTCAGATGCCTACCGGAGCAATGTAAAAACTACCAGGAGAACTCCTGTCTGGCACCTTCCCCGGTGGAGTTGTGCATGGGGTGTGTTTGGAACATTTTGTCACCAGCCGACTCCAAAATTCAGCGGTTCCCCATCTCAGCCCACAAAGCAGGTACAACAACTTTTCTTGTGCCTTTCAGCTGCCTACCAAGGTAGTGTAAAAACTAACAACAGAATTCGTTCCTGGCACCTTCCCCGGTGGAGTTGTGCATGGGGTGTCTGTGGAACATTTTGTCACCGGCCGAGTCCAAAATTCAGCGGTTCCCCATCTCAGCCCAGAAAGCAGGAAGAACAACTTTTGTGGTGCCTTTCAGCTGCCTACCAAGGTAGTGTAAAAACTACCAAGAGAACTCCTGTCTGGCACCTTCCCCGGTGGAGTTGTGCATGGGGTGTGTTTGGAACATTTTGTCACCAGCCGAGTCCAAAATTCAGCGGTTCCCCATCTCAGCCCAGAAAGCAGGTAGAACAACTTCTGTGGTGTCTTTCAGATGCCTACCAAGGTAGTGTAAAAACTACCAGGAGAACTCCTGTCTGGCACCTTCCCCGGTGGAGTTGTGCATGGGGTGTGTTTGGAACATTTTGTCAACGGCCGAGTCCAAAATTCAGCGGTTCCCCATCTCAGCCCAGAAAGCAGGTAGAACAACTTTTGTGGTGTCTTTCAGATGCCTACCAAGGTAGTGTAAAAACTACCAAGAGAACTCCTGTCTGGCACCTTCCCCGGTGGAGTTGTGCATGGGGTGTTTTTGGAACATTTTGTCAACGGCCGACTCCAAAATTCAGCGGTTCCCCATCTCAGCCCAGAAAGCAGGTAGAACAACTTTTGTGGTGTCTTTCAGATGCCTACCGGAGCAATGTAAAAACTACCAGGAGAACTCCTGTCTGGCACCTTCCCCGGTGGAGTTGTGCATGGGGTGTGTTTGGAACATTTTGTCACCAGCCGACTCCAAAATTCAGCGGTTCCCCATCTCAGCCCAGAAAGCAGGTACAACAACTTTTCTTGTGCCTTTCAGCTGCCTACCAAGGTAGTGTAAAAACTAACAACAGAATTCGTTCCTGGCACCTTCCCCGGTGGAGTTGTGCATGGGGTGTCTGTGGAACATTTTGTCACCGGCCGAGTCCAAAATTCAGCGGTTCCCCATCTCAGCCCACAAAGCAGGAAGAACAACTTTTGTGGTGCCTTTCAGCTGCCTACCAAGGTAGTGTAAAAACTACCAGGAGAACTCCTGTCTGGCACCTTCCCCGGTGGAGTTGTGCATGGGGTGTGTTTGGAACATTTTGTCACCAGCCGAGTCCAAAATTCAGCGGTTCCCCATCTCAGCCCAGAAAGCAGGTAGAACAACTTCTGTGGTGTCTTTCAGATGCCTACCGGAGCAATGTAAAAACTACCAGGAGAACTCCTGTCTGGCACCTTCCCCGGTGGAGTTGTGCAGGGGGTGTGTTTGGAACATTTTGTCACCGGCCGACTCCAAAATTCAGCGGTTCCCCATCTCAGCCCAGAAAGCAGGTAGAACATCTTTTGTGGTATCTTTCAGATGCCTACCGGAGCAATGTAAAAACTACCAGGAGAACTCCTGTCTGGCACCTTCCCCGGTGGAGTTGTGCATGGGGTGTGTTTGGAACATTTTGTCAACGGCCGACTCCAAAATTCAGCGGTTCCCCATCTCAGCCCAGAAAGCAGGTAGAACAACTTTTGTGGTGCCTTTCAGCTGCCTACCAAGGTAGTGTAAAAACTACCAACAGAATTCGTTCCTGGCACCTTCCCCGGTGGAGTTGTGCATGGGGTGTGTTTGGAACATTTTGTCACCAGCCGAGTCCAAAATTCAGCGGTTCCCCATCTCAGCCCAGAAAGCAGGTAGAACAACTTTTGTGGTGTCTTTCAGATGCCTACCAAGGTAGTGTAAAAACTACCAAGAGAACTCCTGTCTGGCACCTTCCCCGGTGGAGTTGTGCATGGGGTGTGTTTGGAACATTTTGTCACCGGCCGACTCCAAAATTCAGCGGTTCCCCATCTCAGCCCAGAAAGCAGGTAGAACAACTTTTGTGGTGTCTTTCAGATGCCTACCAAGGTAGTGTAAAAACTACCAAGAGAACTCCTGTCTGGCACCTTCCCCGGTGGAGTTGTGCATGGGGTGTGTTTGGAACATTTTGTCACCAGCCGAGTCCAAAATTCAGCGTTTCCCCATCTCAGCCCAGAAAGCAGGTAGAACAACTTTTGTGGTGTCTTTCAAATGCCTACCAAGGTAGTGTAAAAACTACCAGGAGAACTCCTGTCTGGCACCTTCCGTGGTGGAGTTGTGCATGGGGTGTGTTTGGAACATTTTGTCACCGGCCGAGTCCAAAATTCAGCGGTTCCCCATCTCAGCCCAGAAAGCAGGTAGAACAACTTTTGTGGTGCCTTTCAGATGCCTACCAAGGTAGTGTAAAAACTACCAGGAGAACTCCTGTCTGGCACCTTCCGTGGTGGAGTTGTGCATGGGGTGTGTTTGGAACATTTTGTCACCAGCCGACTCCAAAATTCAGCGGTTCCCCATCTCAGCCCAGAAAGCAGGAAGAACAACTTTTGTGGTGCCTTTCAGCTGCCTACCAAGGTAGTGTAAAAACTACCAAGAGAACTCCTGTCTGGCACCTTCCCCGGTGGAGTTGTGCATGGGGTGTGTTTGGAACATTTTGTCACCGGCCGAGTCCAAAATTCAGCGATTCCCCATCTCAGCCCAGAAAGCAGGTAGAACAACTTTTGTGGTGTCTTTCAGATGCCTACCAAGGTAGTGTAAAAACTACCAAGAGAACTCCTGTCTGGCACCTTCCCCGGTGGAGTTGTGCATGGGGTGTTTTTGGAACATTTTGTCACCGGCCGAGTCCAAAATTCAGCTGTTCCCCATCTCAGCCCAGAAAGCAGGTAGAACAACTTTTGTGGTGTCTTTCAGATGCCTACCGGAGCAATGTAAAAACTACCAGGAGAACTCCTGTCTGGCACCTTCCCCGGTGGAGTTGTGCATGGGGTGTGTTTGGAACATTTTGTCACCAGCCGACTCCAAAATTCAGCGGTTCCCCATCTCAGCCCACAAAGCAGGTACAACAACTTTTCTTGTGCCTTTCAGCTGCCTACCAAGGTAGTGTAAAAACTAACAACAGAATTCGTTCCTGGCACCTTCCCCGGTGGAGTTGTGCATGGGGTGTCTGTGGAACATTTTGTCACCGGCCGAGTCCAAAATTCAGCGGTTCCCCATCTCAGCCCAGAAAGCAGGAAGAACAACTTTTGTGGTGCCTTTCAGCTGCCTACCAAGGTAGTGTAAAAACTACCAAGAGAACTCCTGTCTGGCACCTTCCCCGGTGGAGTTGTGCATGGGGTGTGTTTGGAACATTTTGTCACCAGCCGAGTCCAAAATTCAGCGGTTCCCCATCTCAGCCCAGAAAGCAGGTAGAACAACTTCTGTGGTGTCTTTCAGATGCCTACCAAGGTAGTGTAAAAACTACCAGGAGAACTCCTGTCTGGCACCTTCCCCGGTGGAGTTGTGCATGGGGTGTGTTTGGAACATTTTGTCAACGGCCGAGTCCAAAATTCAGCGGTTCCCCATCTCAGCCCAGAAAGCAGGTAGAACAACTTTTGTGGTGTCTTTCAGATGCCTACCAAGGTAGTGTAAAAACTACCAAGAGAACTCCTGTCTGGCACCTTCCCCGGTGGAGTTGTGCATGGGGTGTTTTTGGAACATTTTGTCAACGGCCGACTCCAAAATTCAGCGGTTCCCCATCTCAGCCCAGAAAGCAGGTAGAACAACTTTTGTGGTGTCTTTCAGATGCCTACCGGAGCAATGTAAAAACTACCAGGAGAACTCCTGTCTGGCACCTTCCCCGGTGGAGTTGTGCATGGGGTGTGTTTGGAACATTTTGTCACCAGCCGACTCCAAAATTCAGCGGTTCCCCATCTCAGCCCACAAAGCAGGTACAACAACTTTTCTTGTGCCTTTCAGCTGCCTACCAAGGTAGTGTAAAAACTAACAACAGAATTCGTTCCTGGCACCTTCCCCGGTGGAGTTGTGCATGGGGTGTCTGTGGAACATTTTGTCACCGGCCGAGTCCAAAATTCAGCGGTTCCCCATCTCAGCCCAGAAAGCAGGAAGAACAACTTTTGTGGTGCCTTTCAGCTGCCTACCAAGGTAGTGTAAAAACTACCAAGAGAACTCCTGTCTGGCACCTTCCCCGGTGGAGTTGTGCATGGGGTGTGTTTGGAACATTTTGTCACCGGCCGAGTCCAAAATTCAGCGGTTCCCCATCTCAGCCCAGAAAGCAGGTAGAACAACTTCTGTGGTGTCTTTCAGATGCCTACCAAGGTAGTGTAAAAACTACCAGGAGAACTCCTGTCTGGCACCTTCCCCGGTGGAGTTGTGCATGGGGTGTGTTTGGAACATTTTGTCAACGGCCGAGTCCAAAATTCAGCGGTTCCCCATCTCAGCCCAGAAAGCAGGTAGAACAACTTTTGTGGTGTCTTTCAGATGCCTACCGAAGCAATGTAAAAACTACCAGGAGAACTCCTGTCTGGCACCTTCCCCGGTGGAGTTGTGCAGGGGGTGTGTTTGGAACATTTTGTCAGCAGCCGAGTCCAAAATTCAGCGGTTCCCCATCTCAGCCCAGAAAGCAGGTAGAACATCTTTTGTGGTATCTTTCAGATGCCTACCGGAGCAATGTAAAAACTACCAGGAGAACTCCTGTCTGGCACCTTCCCCGGTGGAGTTGTGCAGAGGGTGTGTTTGGAACATTTTGTCACCAGCCGACTCCAAAATTCAGCGTTTCCCCATCTCAGCCCAGAAAGCAGGTACAACAACTTTTGTGGTGCCTTTCAGCTGCCTACCAAGGTAGTGTAAAAACTACCAAGAGAACTCCTGTCTGGCAGCTTCCCCGGTGGAGTTGTGCATGGGGTGTGTTTGGAACATTTTGTCACCAGCCGACTCCAAAATTCAGCGGTTCCCCATCTCAGCCCAGAAAGCAGGTAGAACAACTTTTGTGGTGCCTTTCAGATGCCTACCAAGGTAGTGTAAAAACTACTAAGAGAACTCCTGTCTGGCACCTTCCCCGGTGGAGTTTTGCATGGGGTGTGTTTGGAACATTTTGTCACCGGCCGACTCCAAAATTCAGCGGTTCCCCATCTCAGCCCACAAAGCAGGAAGAACAACTTTTGTGGTGCCTTTCAAATGCCTACCAAGGTAGTGTAAAAACTACCAGGAGAACTCCTGTCTGGCACCTTCCCCGGTGGAGTTGTGCATGGGGTGTGTTTGGAACATTTTGTCACCAGCCGACTCCAAAATTCAGCGTTTCCCCATCTCAGCCCAGAAAGCAGGAAGAACAACTTTTGTGGTGCCTTTCAGCTGCCTACCAAGGTAGTGTAAAAACTACCAAGAGAACTCCTGTCTGGCACCTTCCCCGGTGGAGTTGTGCATGGGGTGTGTTTGGAACATTTTGTCACCGGCCGAGTCCAAAATTCAGCGATTCCCCATCTCAGCCCAGAAAGCAGGTAGAACAACTTTTGTGGTGTCTTTCAGATGCCTACCAAGGTAGTGTAAAAACTACCAGGAGAACTCCTGTCTGGCACCTTCCCCGGTGGAGTTGTGCATGGGGTGTGTTTGGAACATTTTGTCACCGGCCGAGTCCAAAATTCAGCGGTTCCCCATCTCAGCCCAGAAAGCAGGTAGAACAACTTCTGTGGTGTCTTTCAGATGCCTACCAAGGTAGTGTAAAAACTACCAGGAGAACTCCTGTCTGGCACCTTCCGTGGTGGAGTTGTGCATGGGGTGTGTTTGGAACATTTTGTCACCGGCCGAGTCCAAAATTCAGCGGTTCCCCATCTCAGCCCAGAAAGCAGGTAGAACAACTTTTGTGGTGTCTTTCAGATGCCTACCGGAGCAATGTAAAAACTACCAGGAGAACTCCTGTCTGGCACCTTCCCCGGTGGAGTTGTGCAGGGGGTGTGTTTGGAACATTTTGTCAGCAGCCGAGTCCAAAATTCAGCGGTTCCCCATCTCAGCCCAGAAAGCAGGTAGAACATCTTTTGTGGTATCTTTCAGATGCCTACCGGAGCAATGTAAAAACTACCAGGAGAACTCCTGTCTGGCACCTTCCCCGGTGGAGTTGTGCAGAGGGTGTGTTTGGAACATTTTGTCACCAGCCGACTCCAAAATTCAGCGGTTCCCCATCTCAGCCCAGAAAGCAGGTACAACAACTTTTGTGGTGCCTTTCAGCTGCCTACCAAGGTAGTGTAAAAACTACCAAGAGAACTCCTGTCTGGCAGCTTCCCCGGTGGAGTTGTGCATGGGGTGTGTTTGGAACATTTTGTCACCAGCCGACTCCAAAATTCAGCGGTTCCCCATCTCAGCCCACAAAGCAGGTAGAACAACTTTTGTGGTGTCTTTCAAATGCCTACCAAGGTAGTGTAAAAACTACCAGGAGAACTCCTGTCTGGCACCTTCCGTGGTGGAGTTGTGCAGGGGGTGTGTTTTGAACATTTTGTCACCAGCCGAGTCCAAAATTCAGCGGTTCCCCATCTCAGCCCACAAAGCAGGTAGAACAACTTTTGTGGTGCCTTTCAGATGCCTACCAAGGTAGTGTAAAAACTACCAGGAGAACTCCTGTCTGGCACCTTCCCCGGTGGAGTTTTGCATGGGGTGTGTTTGGAACATTTTGTCACCGGCCGAGTCCAAAATTCAGCGGTTCCCCATCTCAGCCCAGAAAGCAGGTAGAACAACTTTTGTGGTGTCTCTCAAATGCCTACCAAGGTAGTGTAAAAACTACCAGGAGAACTCCTGTCTGGCACCTTCCGTGGTGGAGTTGTGCATGGGGTGTCTTTGGAACATTTTGTCACCGGCCGACTCCAAAATTCAGCGGTTCCCCATCTCAGCCCAGAAAGCAGGTAGAACAACTTTTGTGGTGTCTTTCAAATGCCTACCAAGGTAGTGTAAAAACTACCAGGAGAACTCCTGTCTGGCACCTTCCGTGGTGGAGTTGTGCATGGGGTGTGTTTTGAACATTTTGTCACCGGCCGACTCCAAAATTCAGCGGTTCCCCATCTCAGCCCACAAAGCAGGTAGAACAACTTTTGTGGTGCCTTTCAGCTGCCTACCAAGGTAGTGTAAAAACTACTAAGAGAACTCCTGTCTGGCACCTTCCCCGGTGGAGTTTTGCATGGGGTGTGTTTGGAACATTTTGTCACCGGCCGAGTCCAAAATTCAGCGATTCCCCATCTCAGCCCAGAAAGCAGGTAGAACAACTTCTGTGGTGTCTTTCAGATGCCTACCAAGGTAGTGTAAAAACTACCAGGAGAACTCCTGTCTGGCACCTTCCCCGGTGGAGTTGTGCATGGGGTGTGTTTGGAACATTTTGTCAACGGCCGACTCCAAAATTCAGCGATTCCCCATCTCAGCCCAGAAAGC
This sequence comes from Falco cherrug, assembly GCF_023634085.1. NCBI lineage: Eukaryota > Metazoa > Chordata > Aves > Falconiformes > Falconidae > Falco > Falco cherrug. Next base: position 2,044,242 of record NW_026599434.1, read on the forward strand.
AGGTAGAACAACTTTTCTGGTGTCTTTCAGATGCCTACCGGAGCAATGTAAAAACTACCAGGAGAACTCCTGTCTGGCACCTTCCCCGGTGGAGTTGTGCATGGGGTGTGTTTGGAACATTTTGTCACCGGCCGAGTCCAAAATTCAGCGGTTCCCCATCTCAGCCCAGAAAGCAGGTAGAACATCTTTTGTGGTATCTTTCAGATGCCTACCGGAGCAATGTAAAAACTACCAGGAGAACTCCTGTCTGGCACCTTCCCCGGTGGAGTTGTGCATGGGGTGTGTTTGGAACATTTTGTCAACGGCCGACTCCAAAATTCAGTGTTTCCCCATCTCAGCCCACAAAGCAGGTACAACAACTTTTCTTGTGCCTTTCAGCTGCCTACCAAGGTAGTGTAAAAACTACCAACAGAATTCGTTCCTGGCACCTTCCCCGGTGGAGTTGTGCATGGGGTGTGTTTGGAACATTTTGTCACCAGCCGAGTCCAAAATTCAGCGTTTCCCCATCTCAGCCCAGAAAGCAGGTAGAACAACTTTTGTGGTGTCTTTCAGATGCCTACCAAGGTAGTGTAAAAACTACTAAGAGAACTCCTGTCTGGCACCTTCCCCGGTGGAGTTGTGCATGGGGTGTGTTTGGAACATTTTGTCACCGGCCGAGTCCAAAATTCAGCGATTCCCCATCTCAGCCCAGAAAGCAGGTAGAACAACTTTTGTGGTGTCTTTCAGATGCCTACCAAGGTAGTGTAAAAACTACCAGGAGAACTCCTGTCTGGCACCTTCCCCGGTGGAGTTGTGCATGGGGTGTGTTTGGAACATTTTGTCACCAGCCGAGTCCAAAATTCAGCGGTTCCCCATCTCAGCCCAGAAAGCAGGTAGAACAACTTTTGTGGTGTCTTTCAAATGCCTACCAAGGTAGTGTAAAAACTACCAGGAGAACTCCTGTCTGGCACCTTCCCCGGTGGAGTTGTGCATGGGGTGTGTTTGGAACATTTTGTCAACGGCCGACTCCAAAATTCAGCTGTTCCCCATCTCAGCCCAGAAAGCAGGTAGAACAACTTTTGTGGTGTCTTCAGATGCCTACCGGAGCAATGTAAAAACTACCAGGAGAACTCCTGTCTGGCACCTTCCCCGGTGGAGTTGTGCATGGGGTGTGTTTGGAACATTTTGTCACCAGCCGAGTCCAAAATTCAGCGTTTCCCCATCTCAGCCCAGAAAGCAGGTAGAACAACTTTTGTGGTGCCTTTCAGCTGCCTACCAAGGTAGTGTAAAAACTACCAAGAGAACTCCTGTCTGGCACCTTCCCCGGTGGAGTTGTGCATGGGGTGTGTTTGGAACATTTTGTCAACGGCCGAGTCCAAAATTCAGCGTTTCCCCATCTCAGCCCAGAAAGCAGGTAGAACAACTTTTGTGGTGTCTTTCAAATGCCTACCAAGGTAGTGTAAAATCTACCAACAGAACTCCTGTCTGGCACCTTCCCCGGTGGAGTTGTGCATGGGGTGTGTTTGGAACATTTTGTCACCGGCCGAGTCCAAAATTCAGCGATTCCCCATCTCAGCCCAGAAAGCAGGTAGAACAACTTTTGTGGTGTCTTTCAGATGCCTACCAAGGTAGTGTAAAAACTACGAAGAGAACTCCTGTCTGGCACCTTCCCCGGTGGAGTTGTGCATGGGGTGTGTTTGGAACATTTTGTCACCGGCCGAGTCCAAAATTCAGCGATTCCCCATCTCAGCCCAGAAAGCAGGTAGAACAACTTTTGTGGTGTCTTTCAGATGCCTACCGGAGCAATGTAAAAACTACCAGGAGAACTCCTGTATGGCACCTTCCGTGGTGGAGTTGTGCATGGGGTGTGTTTGGAACATTTTGTCACCGGCCGACTCCAAAATTCAGCGGTTCCCCATCTCAGCCCAGAAAGCAGGAAGAACAACTTTTGTGGTGCCTTTCAAATGCTTACCAAGGTAGTGTAAAAACTACCAGGAGAACTCCTGTCTGGCACCTTCCGTGGTGGAGTTGTGCATGGGGTGTGTTTGGAACATTTTGTCACCGGCCGACTCCAAAATTCAGCGTTTCCCCATCTCAGCCCAGAAAGCAGGTAGAACAACTTTTGTGGTGTCTTTCAGATGCCTACCAAGGTAGTGTAAAAACTATCAAGAGAACTCCTGTCTGGCACCTTCCCCGGTGGAGTTGTGCATGGGGTGTGTTTGGAACATTTTGTCACCGGCCGAGTCCAAAATTCAGCGATTCCCCATCTCAGCCCAGAAAGCAGGTAGAACAACTTTTGTGGTGTCTTTCAGATGCCTACCAAGGTAGTGTAAAAACTACCAGGAGAACTCCTGTCTGGCACCTTCCCCGGTGGAGTTGTGCATGGGGTGTGTTTGGAACATTTTGTCACCGGCCGAGTCCAAAATTCAGCTGTTCCCCATCTCAGCCCAGAAAGCAGGTAGAACAACTTTTGTGGTGTCTTCAGATGCCTACCGGAGCAATGTAAAAAATACCAGGAGAACTCCTTTCTGGCACCTTCCCCGGTGGAGTTGTGCATGGGGTGTGTTTGGAACATTTTGTCACCAGCCGACTCCAAAATTCAGCGTTTCCCCATCTCAGCCCAGAAAGCAGGTACAACAACTTTTGTGGTGCCTTTCAGCTGCCTACCAAGGTAGTGTAAAAACTACCAAGAGAACTCCTGTCTGGCACCTTCCGTGGTGGAGTTGTGCATGGGGTGTGTTTGGAACATTTTGTCACCGGCCGAGTCCAAAATTCAGCGATTCCCCATCTCAGCCCAGAAAGCAGGTAGAACAACTTTTGTGGTGTCTTTCAGATGCCTACCGGAGCAATGTAAAAACTACCAGGAGAACTCCTGTATGGCACCTTCCGTGGTGGAGTTGTGCATGGGGTGTGTTTGGAACATTTTGTCACCGGCCGAGTCCAAAATTCAGCGGTTCCCCATCTCAGCCCAGAAAGCAGGTAGAACAACTTCTGTGGTGTCTTTCAGATGCCTACCAAGGTAGTGTAAAAACTACCAGGAGAACTCCTGTCTGGCACCTTCCGTGGTGGAGTTGTGCATGGGGTGTGTTTGGAACATTTTGTCACCGGCCGAGTCCAAAATTCAGCGGTTCCCCATCTCAGCCCAGAAAGCAGGTAGAACAACTTTTGTGGTGTCTTTCAGATGCCTACCAAGGTAGTGTAAAAACTATCAAGAGAACTCCTGTCTGGCACCTTCCCCGGTGGAGTTGTGCATGGGGTGTGTTTGGAACATTTTGTCAGCAGCCGAGTCCAAAATTCAGCGGTTCCCCATCTCAGCCCAGAAAGCAGGTAGAACAACTTTTGTGGTGTCTTTCAGATGCCTACCAAGGTAGTGTAAAAACTACCAGGAGAACTCCTGTCTGGCACCTTCCCCGGTGGAGTTGTGCATGGGGTGTGTTTGGAACATTTTGTCACCGGCCGAGTCCAAAATTCAGCTGTTCCCCATCTCAGCCCAGAAAGCAGGTAGAACAACTTTTGTGGTGTCTTCAGATGCCTACCGGAGCAATGTAAAAAATACCAGGAGAACTCCTTTCTGGCACCTTCCCCGGTGGAGTTGTGCATGGGGTGTGTTTGGAACATTTTGTCACCAGCCGACTCCAAAATTCAGCGTTTCCCCATCTCAGCCCAGAAAGCAGGTACAACAACTTTTGTGGTGCCTTTCAGCTGCCTACCAAGGTAGTGTAAAAACTACCAAGAGAACTCCTGTCTGGCACCTTCCGTGGTGGAGTTGTGCATGGGGTGTGTTTGGAACATTTTGTCACCGGCCGACTCCAAAATTCAGCGGTTCCCCATCTCAGCCCAGAAAGCAGGTAGAACAAGTTTTGTGGTGTCTTTCAAATGCCTACCAAGGTAGTGTAAAAACTACCAGGAGAACTCCTGTCTGGCACCTTCCCCGGTGGAGTTGTGCATGGGGTGTGTTTGGAACATTTTGTCACCGGCCGAGTCCAAAATTCAGCGATTCCCCATCTCAGCCCAGAAAGCAGGTAGAACAACTTTTGTGGTGTCTTTCAGATGCCTACCAAGGTAGTGTAAAAACTACGAAGAGAACTCCTGTCTGGCACCTTCCCCGGTGGAGTTGTGCATGGGGTGTGTTTGGAACATTTTGTCACCGGCCGAGTCCAAAATTCAGCGGTTCCCCATCTCAGCCCAGAAAGCAGGTAGAACAACTTTTGTGGTGTCTTTAAGATGCCTACCAAGGTAGTGTAAAAACTACCAGGAGAACTCCTGTCTGGCACCTTCCCCGGTGGAGTTGTGCATGGGGTGTGTTTGGAACATTTTGTCACCGGCCGACTCCAAAATTCAGCGGTTCCCCATCTCAGCCCAGAAAGCAGGAAGAACAACTTTTGTGGTGCCTTTCAAATGCTTACCAAGGTAGTGTAAAAACTACCAGGAGAACTCCTGTCTGGCACCTTCCGTGGTGGAGTTGTGCATGGGGTGTGTTTGGTACATTTTGTCACCGGCCGACTCCAAAATTCAGCGGTTCCCCATCTCAGCCCAGAAAGCAGGTAGAACAACTTTTGTGGTGCCTTTTAGATGCCTACCAAGGTAGTGTAAAAACTACCAAGAGAACTCCTGTCTGGCACCTTCCCCGGTGGAGTTGTGCATGGGGTGTGTTTGGAACATTTTGTCACCGGCCGACTCCAAAATTCAGCAGTTCCCCATCTCAGCCCACAAAGCAGGTACAACAACTTTTCTTGTGCCTTTCAAATGCCTACCAAGGTAGTGTAAAAACTATCAAGAGAACTCCTGTCTGGCACCTTCCCCGGTGGAGTTGTGCATGGGGTGTGTTTGGAACATTTTGTCACCAGCCGAGTCCAAAATTCAGCGGTTCCCCATCTCAGCCCAGAAAGCAGGTAGAACAACTTTTGTGGTGTCTTTCAGATGCCTACCAAGGTAGTGTAAAAACTACCAGGAGAACTCCTGTCTGGCACCTTCCCCGGTGGAGTTGTGCATGGGGTGTGTTTGGAACATTTTGTCACCGGCCGAGTCCAAAATTCAGCGATTCCCCATCTCAGCCCAGAAAGCAGGTAGAACAACTTTTGTGGTGTCTTTCAGATGCCTACCGGAGCAATGTAAAAACTACCAGGAGAACTCCTGTCTGGCACCTTCCCCGGTGGAGTTGTGCAAAGGTGTGTTTGGAACATTTTGTCACCAGCCGAGTCCAAAATTCAGCGTTTCCCCATCTCAGCCCACAAAGCAGGTAGAACAACTTTTGTGGTGCCTTTCAGCTGCCTACCAAGGTAGTGTAAAAACTACCAAGAGAACTCCTGTCTGGCACCTTCCCCGGTGGAGTTGTGCATGGGGTGTGTTTGGAACATTTTGTCAACGGCCGAGTCCAAAATTCAGCGGTTCCCCATCTCAGCCCAGAAAGCAGGTAGAACAACTTTTCTTGTGCCTTTCAGCTGCCTACCAAGGTAGTGTAAAAACTATCAAGAGAACTCCTGTCTGGCACCTTCCCCGGTGGAGTTGTGCATGGGGTGTGTTTGGAACATTTTGTCACCGGCCGAGTCCAAAATTCAGCGATTCCCCATCTCAGCCCAGAAAGAAGGTAGAACAACTTTTGTGGTGTCTTTCAGATGCCTACCAAGGTAGTGTAAAAACTACCAAGAGAACTCCTGTCTGGCACCTTCCCCGGTGGAGTTGTGCATGGGGTGTGTTTGGAACATTTTGTCACCGGCCGACTCCAAAATTCAGCGGTTCCCCATCTCAGCCCAGAAAGCAGGTAGAACAACTTTTTTGGTGTCTTTAAGATGCCTACCGGAGCAATGTAAAAACTACCAGGAGAACTCCTGTCTGGCACCTTCCCCGGTGGAGTTGTGCATGGGGTGTGTTTGGAACATTTTGTCACCAGCCGACTCCAAAATTCAGCGGTTCCCCATCTCAGCCCAGAAAGCAGGTACAACAACTTTTGTGGTGCCTTTCAGATGCCTACCAAGGTAGTGTAAAAACTACCAAGAGAACTCCTGTCTGGCACCTTCCGTGGTGGAGTTGTGCATGGGGTGTGTTTGGTACATTTTGTCACCGGCCGAGTCCAAAATTCAGCGGTTCCCCATCTCAGCCCAGAAAGCAGGTAGAACAACTTTTGTGGTGTCTTTCAAATGCCTACCAAGGTAGTGTAAAAACTACCAGGAGAACTCCTGTCTGGCACCTTCCGTGGTGGAGTTGTGCATGGGGTGTGTTTGGAACATTTTGTCACCGGCCGACTCCAAAATTCAGCGGTTCCCCATCTCAGCCCAGAAAGCAGGTAGAACAACTTTTGTGGTGTCTTTCAAATGCCTACCAAGGTAGTGTAAAAACTACCAGGAGAACTCCTGTCTGGCACCTTCCGTGGTGGAGTTGTGCATGGGGTGTGTTTTGAACATTTTGTCACCGGCCGACTCCAAAATTCAGCGGTTCCCCATCTCAGCCCAGAAAGCAGGTAGAACAACTTTTGTGGTGCCTTTCAGATGCCTACCAAGGTAGTGTAAAAACTACTAAGAGAACTCCTGTCTGGCACCTTCCCCGGTGGAGTTTTGCATGGGGTGTGTTTGGAACATTTTGTCACCGGCCGAGTCCAAAACTCAGCGGTTCCCCATCTCAGCCCAGAAAGCAGGTAGAACAACTTTTGTGGTGCCTTTCAGCTGCCTACCAAGGTAGTGTAAAAACTACTAAGAGAACTCCTGTCTGGCACCTTCCCCGGTGGAGTTGTGCATGGGGTGTGTTTGGAACATTTTGTCACCGGCCGAGTCCAAAATTCAGCGGTTCCCCATCTCAGCCCAGAAAGCAGGTAGAACATCTTTTGTGGTATCTTTCAGATGCCTACCGGAGCAATGTAAAAACTACCAGGAGAACTCCTGTCTGGCACCTTCCGTGGTGGAGTTGTGCAGGGGGTGTGTTTGGAACATTTTGTCACCAGCCGAGTCCAAAATTCAGCGTTTCCCCATCTCAGCCCAGAAAGCAGGTAGAACAACTTTTGTGGTGTCTTTCAGATGCCTACCAAGGTAGTGTAAAAACTACTAAGAGAACTCCTGTCTGGCACCTTCCCCGGTGGAGTTGTGCATGGGGTGTGTTTGGAACATTTTGTCACCGGCCGAGTCCAAAATTCAGCGATTCCCCATCTCAGCCCAGAAAGCAGGTAGAACAACTTTTGTGGTGCCTTTCAGATGCCTACCAAGGTAGTGTAAAAACTACCAGGAGAACTCCTGTCTGGCACCTTCCCCGGTGGAGTTGTGCAGGGGGTGTTTTTGGAACATTTTGTCACCAGCCGACTCCAAAATTCAGCGGTTCCCCATCTCAGCCCAGAAAGCAGGTAGAACAACTTTTGTGGTGCCTTTCAGCTGCCTACCAAGGTAGTGTAAAAACTATCAAGAGAACTCCTGTCTGGCACCTTCCCCGGTGGAGTTGTGCATGGGGTGTGTTTGGAACATTTTGTCACCGGCCGAGTCCAAAATTCAGCGATTCCCCATCTCAGCCCAGAAAGCAGGTAGAACAACTTCTGTGGTGTCTTTCAGATGCCTACCAAGGTAGTGTAAAAACTACCAGGAGAACTCCTGTCTGGCACCTTCCCCGGTGGAGTTGTGCATGGGGTGTGTTTGGAACATTTTGTCAACGGCCGACTCCAAAATTCAGCGTTTCCCCATCTCAGCCCAGAAAGCAGGTAGAACAACATTTGTGGTGTCTTTCAGATGCCTACCGGAGCAATGTAAAAACTACCAGGAGAACTCCTGTCTGGCACCTTCCCCGGTGGAGTTGTGCAGGGGGTGTGTTTGGAACATTTTGTCAACGGCCGACTCCAAAATTCAGCGGTTCCCCATCTCAGCCCAGAAAGCAGGTAGAACATCTTTTGTGGTATCTTTCAGATGCCTACCGGAGCAATGTAAAAACTACCAGGAGAACTCCTGTCTGGCACCTTCCCCGGTGGAGTTGTGCATGGGGTGTGTTTGGAACATTTTGTCAACGGCCGACTCCAAAATTCAGCGGTTCCCCATCTCAGCCCACAAAGCAGGTACAACAACTTTTGTGGTGCCTTTCAGCTGCCTACCAAGGTAGTGTAAAAACTACCAACAGAATTCGTTCCTGGCACCTTCCCCGGTGGAGTTGTGCATGGGGTGTGTTTGGAACATTTTGTCACCAGCCGACTCCAAAATTCAGCGTTTCCCCATCTCAGCCCAGAAAGCAGGTAGAACAACTTTTGTGGTGTCTTTCAAATGCCTACCAAGGTAGTGTAAAAACTACTAAGAGAACTCCTGTCTGGCACCTTCCCCGGTGGAGTTGTGCATGGGGTGTGTTTGGAACATTTTGTCACCGGCCGACTCCAAAATTCAGCGGTTCCCCATCTCAGCCCAGAAAGCAGGTAGAACAACTTTTGTGGTGTCTTTCAGCTGCCTACCAAGGTAGTGTAAAAACTACCAAGAGAACTCCTGTCTGGCACCTTCCCCGGTGGAGTTGTGCAGGGGGTGTGTTTGGAACATTTTGTCACCGGCCGAGTCCAAAATTCAGCGGTTCCCCATCTCAGCCCAGAAAGCAGGTAGAACAACTTTTGTGGTGCCTTTCAGCTGCCTACCAAGGCAGTGTAAAAACTACCAGGAGAACTCCTGTCTGGCACCTTCCGTGGTGGAGTTGTGCATGGGGTGTGTTTGGTACATTTTGTCACCAGCCGACTCCAAAATTCAGCGGTTCCCCATCTCAGCCCAGAAAGCAGGAAGAACAACTTTTGTGGTGCCTTTCAAATGCCTACCAAGGTAGTGTAAAAACTACCAAGAGAACTCCTGTCTGGCACCTTCCGTGGTGGAGTTGCGCATGGGGTGTGTTTGGAACATTTTGTCACCGGCCGAGTCCAAAATTCAGCGGTTCCCCATCTCAGCCCAGAAAGCAGGAAGAACAACTTTTGTGGTGTCTTTCAGATGCCTACCAAGGTAGTGTAAAAACTACCAGGAGAACTCCTGTCTGGCACCTTCCCCGGTGGAGTTGTGCATGGGGTGTGTTTGGAACATTTTGTCACCAGCCGAGTCCAAAATTCAGCGGTTCCCCATCTCAGCCCAGAAAGCAGGTAGAACAACTTTTGTGGTGTCTTTCAAATGCCTACCAAGGTAGTGTAAAAACTACCAGGAGAACTCCTGTCTGGCACCTTCCCCGGTGGAGTTGTGCATGGGGTGTGTTTGGAACATTTTGTCAACGGCCGACTCCAAAATTCAGCTGTTCCCCATCTCAGCCCAGAAAGCAGGAAGAACAACTTTTGTGGTGTCTTCAGATGCCTACCGGAGCAATGTAAAAACTACCAGGAGAACTCCTGTCTGGCACCTTCCCCGGTGGAGTTGTGCATGGGGTGTGTTTGGAACATTTTGTCACCAGCCGAGTCCAAAATTCAGCGTTTCCCCATCTCAGCCCAGAAAGCAGGTAGAACAACTTTTGTGGTGCCTTTCAGCTGCCTACCAAGGTAGTGTAAAAACTACCAAGAGAACTCCTGTCTGGCACCTTCCCCGGTGGAGTTGTGCATGGGGTGTGTTTGGAACATTTTGTCAACGGCCGAGTCCAAAATTCAGCGTTTCCCCATCTCAGCCCAGAAAGCAGGTAGAACAACTTTTGTGGTGTCTTTCAAATGCCTACCAAGGTAGTGTAAAATCTACCAACAGAACTCCTGTCTGGCACCTTCCCCGGTGGAGTTGTGCATGGGGTGTGTTTGGAACATTTTGTCACCGGCCGAGTCCAAAATTCAGCGATTCCCCATCTCAGCCCAGAAAGCAGGTAGAACAACTTTTGTGGTGTCTTTCAGATGCCTACCAAGGTAGTGTAAAAACTACGAAGAGAACTCCTGTCTGGCACCTTCCCCGGTGGAGTTGTGCATGGGGTGTGTTTGGAACATTTTGTCACCGGCCGAGTCCAAAATTCAGCGATTCCCCATCTCAGCCCAGAAAGCAGGTAGAACAACTTTTGTGGTGTCTTTCAGATGCCTACCGGAGCAATGTAAAAACTACCAGGAGAACTCCTGTATGGCACCTTCCGTGGTGGAGTTGTGCATGGGGTGTGTTTGGAACATTTTGTCACCGGCCGACTCCAAAATTCAGCGGTTCCCCATCTCAGCCCAGAAAGCAGGAAGAACAACTTTTGTGGTGCCTTTCAAATGCTTACCAAGGTAGTGTAAAAACTACCAGGAGAAGTCCTGTCTGGCACCTTCCCCGGTGGAGTTGTGCATGGGGTGTGTTTGGAACATTTTGTCACCAGCCGAGTCCAAAATTCAGCGTTTCCCCATCTCAGCCCAGAAAGCAGGTAGAACAACTTTTGTGGTGTCTTTCAGATGCCTACCAAGGTAGTGTAAAAACTATCAAGAGAACTCCTGTCTGGCACCTTCCCCGGTGGAGTTGTGCATGGGGTGTGTTTGGAACATTTTGTCACCGGCCGAGTCCAAAATTCAGCGATTCCCCATCTCAGCCCAGAAAGCAGGTAGAACAACTTTTGTGGTGTCTTTCAGATGCCTACCAAGGTAGTGTAAAAACTACCAGGAGAACTCCTGTCTGGCACCTTCCCCGGTGGAGTTGTGCATGGGGTGTGTTTGGAACATTTTGTCACCGGCCGAGTCCAAAATTCAGCTGTTCCCCATCTCAGCCCAGAAAGCAGGTAGAACAACTTTTGTGGTGTCTTCAGATGCCTACCGGAGCAATGTAAAAAATACCAGGAGAACTCCTTTCTGGCACCTTCCCCGGTGGAGTTGTGCATGGGGTGTGTTTGGAACATTTTGTCACCAGCCGAGTCCAAAATTCAGCGTTTCCCCATCTCAGCCCAGAAAGCAGGTACAACAACTTTTGTGGTGCCTTTCAAATGCCTACCAAGGTAGTGTAAAAACTACCAAGAGAACTCCTGTCTGGCACCTTCCGTGGTGGAGTTGTGCATGGGGTGTGTTTGGAACATTTTGTCACCGGCCGACTCCAAAATTCAGCGGTTCCCCATCTCAGCCCAGAAAGCAGGTAGAACAAGTTTTGTGGTGTCTTTCAAATGCCTACCAAGGTAGTGTAAAAACTACCAGGAGAACTCCTGTCTGGCACCTTCCCCGGTGGAGTTGTGCATGGGGTGTGTTTGGAACATTTTGTCACCGGCCGAGTCCAAAATTCAGCGATTCCCCATCTCAGCCCAGAAAGCAGGTAGAACAACTTTTGTGGTGTCTTTCAGATGCCTACCAAGGTAGTGTAAAAACTACGAAGAGAACTCCTGTCTGGCACCTTCCCCGGTGGAGTTGTGCATGGGGTGTGTTTGGAACATTTTGTCACCGGCCGAGTCCAAAATTCAGCGGTTCCCCATCTCAGCCCAGAAAGCAGGTAGAACAACTTTTGTGGTGTCTTTAAGATGCCTACCGGAGCAATGTAAAAACTACCAGGAGAACTCCTGTATGGCACCTTCCGTGGTGGAGTTGTGCATGGGGTGTGTTTGGAACATTTTGTCACCGGCCGACTCCAAAATTCAGCGGTTCCCCATCTCAGCCCAGAAAGCAGGAAGAACAACTTTTGTGGTGCCTTTCAAATGCTTACCAAGGTAGTGTAAAAACTACCAGGAGAACTCCTGTCTGGCACCTTCCGTGGTGGAGTTGTGCATGGGGTGTGTTTGGTACATTTTGTCACCGGCCGACTCCAAAATTCAGCGGTTCCCCATCTCAGCCCAGAAAGCAGGTAGAACAACTTTTGTGGTGCCTTTTAGATGCCTACCAAGGTAGTGTAAAAACTACCAAGAGAACTCCTGTCTGGCACCTTCCCCGGTGGAGTTGTGCATGGGGTGTGTTTGGAACATTTTGTCACCGGCCGACTCCAAAATTCAGCAGTTCCCCATCTCAGCCCACAAAGCAGGTACAACAACTTTTCTTGTGCCTTTCAAATGCCTACCAAGGTAGTGTAAAAATTACCAACAGAATTCGTTCCTGGCACCTTCCCCGGTGGAGTTGTGCATGGGGTGTGTTTGGAACATTTTGTCACCAGCCGAGTCCAAAATTCAGCGGTTCCCCATCTCAGCCCAGAAAGCAGGTAGAACAACTTTTGTGGTGTCTTTCAGATGCCTACCAAGGTAGTGTAAAAACTACCAGGAGAACTCCTGTCTGGCACCTTCCCCGGTGGAGTTGTGCAGGGGGTGTGTTTGGAACATTTTGTCACCGGCCGAGTCCAAAATTCAGCGATTCCCCATCTCAGCCCAGAAAGCAGGTAGAACAACTTTTGTGGTGTCTTTCAGATGCCTACCAAGGTAGTGTAAAAACTACCAGGAGAACTCCTGTCTGGCACCTTCCCCGGTGGAGTTGTGCATGGGGTGTGTTTGGAACATTTTGTCACCGGCCGAGTCCAAAATTCAGCGGTTCCCCATCTCAGCCCAGAAAGCAGGTAGAACAACTTTTGTGGTGTCTTTCAGATGCCTACCGGAGCAATGTAAAAACTACCAGGAGAACTCCTGTCTGGCACCTTCCCCGGTGGAGTTGTGCAAAGGTGTGTTTGGAACATTTTGTCACCAGCCGAGTCCAAAATTCAGCGTTTCCCCATCTCAGCCCACAAAGCAGGTAGAACAACTTTTGTGGTGCCTTTCAGCTGCCTACCAAGGTAGTGTAAAAACTACCAAGAGAACTCCTGTCTGGCACCTTCCCCGGTGGAGTTGTGCATGGGGTGTGTTTGGAACATTTTGTCAACGGCCGAGTCCAAAATTCAGCGGTTCCCCATCTCAGCCCAGAAAGCAGGTAGAACAACTTTTCTTGTGCCTTTCAGCTGCCTACCAAGGTAGTGTAAAAACTACGAAGAGAACTCCTGTCTGGCACCTTCCCCGGTGGAGTTGTGCATGGGGTGTGTTTGGAACATTTTGTCACCGGCCGAGTCCAAAATTCAGCGATTCCCCATCTCAGCCCAGAAAGAAGGTAGAACAACTTTTGTGGTGTCTTTCAGATGCCTACCAAGGTAGTGTAAAAACTACCAAGAGAACTCCTGTCTGGCACCTTCCCCGGTGGAGTTGTGCATGGGGTGTGTTTGGAACATTTTGTCACCGGCCGACTCCAAAATTCAGCGGTTCCCCATCTCAGCCCAGAAAGCAGGTAGGACAACTTTTTTGGTGTCTTTAAGATGCCTACCGGAGCAATGTAAAAACTACCAGGAGAACTCCTGTCTGGCACCTTCCCCGGTGGAGTTGTGCATGGGGTGTGTTTGGAACATTTTGTCACCAGCCGACTCCAAAATTCAGCGTTTCCCCATCTCAGCCCAGAAAGCAGGTACAACAACTTTTGTGGTGCCTTTCAGATGCCTACCAAGGTAGTGTAAAAACTACCAAGAGAACTCCTGTCTGGCACCTTCCGTGGTGGAGTTGTGCATGGGGTGTGTTTGGAACATTTTGTCACCGGCCGAGTCCAAAATTCAGCGGTTCCCCATCTCAGCCCAGAAAGCAGGTAGAACAACTTTTGTGGTGTCTTTCAAATGCCTACCAAGGTAGTGTAAAAACTACCAGGAGAACTCCTGTCTGGCACCTTCCGTGGTGGAGTTGTGCATGGGGTGTGTTTGGAACATTTTGTCACCGGCCGACTCCAAAATTCAGCGGTTCCCCATCTCAGCCCAGAAAGCAGGTAGAACAACTTTTGTGGTGTCTTTCAAATGCCTACCAAGGTAGTGTAAAAACTACCAGGAGAACTCCTGTCTGGCACCTTCCGTGGTGGAGTTGTGCATGGGGTGTGTTTTGAACATTTTGTCACCGGCCGACTCCAAAATTCAGCGGTTCCCCATCTCAGCCCAGAAAGCAGGTAGAACAACTTTTGTGGTGCCTTTCAGATGCCTACCAAGGTAGTGTAAAAACTACTAAGAGAACTCCTGTCTGGCACCTTCCCCGGTGGAGTTTTGCATGGGGTGTGTTTGGAACATTTTGTCACCGGCCGAGTCCAAAATTCAGCGGTTCCCCATCTCAGCCCAGAAAGCAGGTAGAACAACTTTTGTGGTGCCTTTCAGCTGCCTACCAAGGTAGTGTAAAAACTACTAAGAGAACTCCTGTCTGGCACCTTCCCCGGTGGAGTTGTGCATGGGGTGTGTTTGGAACATTTTGTCACCGGCCGAGTCCAAAATTCAGCGGTTCCCCATCTCAGCCCAGAAAGCAGGTAGAACATCTTTTGTGGTATCTTTCAGATGCCTACCGGAGCAATGTAAAAACTACCAGGAGAACTCCTGTCTGGCACCTTCCGTGGTGGAGTTGTGCAGGGGGTGTGTTTGGAACATTTTGTCACCAGCCGAGTTCAAAATTCAGCGGTTCCCCATCTCAGCCCACAAAGCAGGTACAACAACTTTTGTGGTGCCTTTCAGCTGCCTACCAAGGTAGTGTAAAAACTACCAACAGAATTCGTTCCTGGCACCTTCCGTGGTGGAGTTGTGCATGGGGTGTGTTTGGAACATTTTGTCACCAGCCGAGTCCAAAATTCAGCGTTTCCCCATCTCAGCCCAGAAAGCAGGTAGAACAACTTTTGTGGTGTCTTTCAGATGCCTACCAAGGTAGTGTAAAAACTACTAAGAGAACTCCTGTCTGGCACCTTCCCCGGTGGAGTTGTGCATGGGGTGTGTTTGGAACATTTTGTCACCGGCCGAGTCCAAAATTCAGCGATTCCCCATCTCAGCCCAGAAAGCAGGTAGAACAACTTTTGTGGTGCCTTTCAGATGCCTACCAAGGTAGTGTAAAAACTACCAGGAGAACTCCTGTCTGGCACCTTCCCCGGTGGAGTTGTGCAGGGGGTGTTTTTGGAACATTTTGTCACCAGCCGACTCCAAAATTCAGCGGTTCCCCATCTCAGCCCAGAAAGCAGGTAGAACAACTTTTGTGGTGCCTTTCAGCTGCCTACCAAGGTAGTGTAAAAACTATCAAGAGAACTCCTGTCTGGCACCTTCCCCGGTGGAGTTGTGCATGGGGTGTGTTTGGAACATTTTGTCACCGGCCGAGTCCAAAATTCAGCGATTCCCCATCTCAGCCCAGAAAGCAGGTAGAACAACTTCTGTGGTGTCTTTCAGATGCCTACCAAGGTAGTGTAAAAACTACCAGGAGAACTCCTGTCTGGCACCTTCCCCGGTGGAGTTGTGCATGGGGTGTGTTTGGAACATTTTGTCAACGGCCGACTCCAAAATTCAGCGTTTCCCCATCTCAGCCCAGAAAGCAGGTAGAACAACATTTGTGGTGTCTTTCAGATGCCTACCGGAGCAATGTAAAAACTACCAGGAGAACTCCTGTCTGGCACCTTCCCCGGTGGAGTTGTGCAGGGGGTGTGTTTGGAACATTTTGTCAACGGCCGAGTCCAAAATTCAGCGGTTCCCCATCTCAGCCCAGAAAGCAGGTAGAACATCTTTTGTGGTATCTTTCAGATGCCTACCGGAGCAATGTAAAAACTACCAGGAGAACTCCTGTCTGGCACCTTCCCCGGTGGAGTTGTGCAGGGGGTGTGTTTGGAACATTTTGTCACCGGCCGAGTCCAAAATTCAGCGGTTCCCCATCTCAGCCCAGAAAGCAGGTAGAACAACATTTGTGGTGTCTTTCAGATGCCTACCGGAGCAATGTAAAAACTACCAGGAGAACTCCTGTCTGGCACCTTCCCCGGTGGAGTTGTGCAGGGGGTGTGTTTGGAACATTTTGTCACCGGCCGAGTCCAAAATTCAGCGGTTCCCCATCTCAGCCCAGAAAGCAGGTAGAACAACTTTTGTGGTGCCTTTCAGCTGCCTACCAAGGCAGTGTAAAAACTACCAGGAGAACTCCTGTCTGGCACCTTCCGTGGTGGAGTTGTGCATGGGGTGTGTTTGGTACATTTTGTCACCAGCCGACTCCAAAATTCAGCGGTTCCCCATCTCAGCCCAGAAAGCAGGAAGAACAACTTTTGTGGTGCCTTTCAAATGCCTACCAAGGTAGTGTAAAAACTACCAAGAGAACTCCTGTCTGGCACCTTCCGTGGTGGAGTTGCGCATGGGGTGTGTTTGGAACATTTTGTCACCGGCCGAGTCCAAAATTCAGCGGTTCCCCATCTCAGCCCAGAAAGCAGGAAGAACAACTTTTGTGGTGTCTTTCAGATGCCTACCAAGGTAGTGTAAAAACTACCAGGAGAACTCCTGTCTGGCACCTTCCCCGGTGGAGTTGTGCATGGGGTGTGTTTGGAACATTTTGTCACCAGCCGAGTCCAAAATTCAGCGGTTCCCCATCTCAGCCCAGAAAGCAGGTAGAACAACTTTTGTGGTGTCTTTCAAATGCCTACCAAGGTAGTGTAAAAACTACCAGGAGAACTCCTGTCTGGCACCTTCCCCGGTGGAGTTGTGCATGGGGTGTGTTTGGAACATTTTGTCAACGGCCGACTCCAAAATTCAGCTGTTCCCCATCTCAGCCCAGAAAGCAGGAAGAACAACTTTTGTGGTGTCTTCAGATGCCTACCGGAGCAATGTAAAAACTACCAGGAGAACTCCTGTCTGGCACCTTCCCCGGTGGAGTTGTGCATGGGGTGTGTTTGGAACATTTTGTCACCAGCCGAGTCCAAAATTCAGCGTTTCCCCATCTCAGCCCAGAAAGCAGGTAGAACAACTTTTGTGGTGCCTTTCAGCTGCCTACCAAGGTAGTGTAAAAACTACCAAGAGAACTCCTGTCTGGCACCTTCCCCGGTGGAGTTGTGCATGGGGTGTGTTTGGAACATTTTGTCAACGGCCGAGTCCAAAATTCAGCGTTTCCCCATCTCAGCCCAGAAAGCAGGTAGAACAACTTTTGTGGTGTCTTTCAAATGCCTACCAAGGTAGTGTAAAATCTACCAACAGAACTCCTGTCTGGCACCTTCCCCGGTGGAGTTGTGCATGGGGTGTGTTTGGAACATTTTGTCACCGGCCGAGTCCAAAATTCAGCGATTCCCCATCTCAGCCCAGAAAGCAGGTAGAACAACTTTTGTGGTGTCTTTCAGATGCCTACCAAGGTAGTGTAAAAACTACGAAGAGAACTCCTGTCTGGCACCTTCCCCGGTGGAGTTGTGCATGGGGTGTGTTTGGAACATTTTGTCACCGGCCGAGTCCAAAATTCAGCGATTCCCCATCTCAGCCCAGAAAGCAGGTAGAACAACTTTTGTGGTGTCTTTCAGATGCCTACCGGAGCAATGTAAAAACTACCAGGAGAACTCCTGTATGGCACCTTCCGTGGTGGAGTTGTGCATGGGGTGTGTTTGGAACATTTTGTCACCGGCCGACTCCAAAATTCAGCGGTTCCCCATCTCAGCCCAGAAAGCAGGAAGAACAACTTTTGTGGTGCCTTTCAAATGCTTACCAAGGTAGTGTAAAAACTACCAGGAGAAGTCCTGTCTGGCACCTTCCCCGGTGGAGTTGTGCATGGGGTGTGTTTGGAACATTTTGTCACCAGCCGAGTCCAAAATTCAGCGTTTCCCCATCTCAGCCCAGAAAGCAGGTAGAACAACTTTTGTGGTGTCTTTCAGATGCCTACCAAGGTAGTGTAAAAACTATCAAGAGAACTCCTGTCTGGCACCTTCCCCGGTGGAGTTGTGCATGGGGTGTGTTTGGAACATTTTGTCACCGGCCGAGTCCAAAATTCAGCGATTCCCCATCTCAGCCCAGAAAGCAGGTAGAACAACTTTTGTGGTGTCTTTCAGATGCCTACCAAGGTAGTGTAAAAACTACCAGGAGAACTCCTGTCTGGCACCTTCCCCGGTGGAGTTGTGCATGGGGTGTGTTTGGAACATTTTGTCACCGGCCGAGTCCAAAATTCAGCTGTTCCCCATCTCAGCCCAGAAAGCAGGTAGAACAACTTTTGTGGTGTCTTCAGATGCCTACCGGAGCAATGTAAAAAATACCAGGAGAACTCCTTTCTGGCACCTTCCCCGGTGGAGTTGTGCATGGGGTGTGTTTGGAACATTTTGTCACCAGCCGAGTCCAAAATTCAGCGTTTCCCCATCTCAGCCCAGAAAGCAGGTACAACAACTTTTGTGGTGCCTTTCAAATGCCTACCAAGGTAGTGTAAAAACTACCAAGAGAACTCCTGTCTGGCACCTTCCGTGGTGGAGTTGTGCATGGGGTGTGTTTGGAACATTTTGTCACCGGCCGACTCCAAAATTCAGCGGTTCCCCATCTCAGCCCAGAAAGCAGGTAGAACAAGTTTTGTGGTGTCTTTCAAATGCCTACCAAGGTAGTGTAAAAACTACCAGGAGAACTCCTGTCTGGCACCTTCCCCGGTGGAGTTGTGCATGGGGTGTGTTTGGAACATTTTGTCACCGGCCGAGTCCAAAATTCAGCGATTCCCCATCTCAGCCCAGAAAGCAGGTAGAACAACTTTTGTGGTGTCTTTCAGATGCCTACCAAGGTAGTGTAAAAACTACGAAGAGAACTCCTGTCTGGCACCTTCCCCGGTGGAGTTGTGCATGGGGTGTGTTTGGAACATTTTGTCACCGGCCGAGTCCAAAATTCAGCGGTTCCCCATCTCAGCCCAGAAAGCAGGTAGAACAACTTTTGTGGTGTCTTTAAGATGCCTACCGGAGCAATGTAAAAACTACCAGGAGAACTCCTGTATGGCACCTTCCGTGGTGGAGTTGTGCATGGGGTGTGTTTGGAACATTTTGTCACCGGCCGACTCCAAAATTCAGCGGTTCCCCATCTCAGCCCAGAAAGCAGGAAGAACAACTTTTGTGGTGCCTTTCAAATGCTTACCAAGGTAGTGTAAAAACTACCAGGAGAACTCCTGTCTGGCACCTTCCGTGGTGGAGTTGTGCATGGGGTGTGTTTGGTACATTTTGTCACCGGCCGACTCCAAAATTCAGCGGTTCCCCATCTCAGCCCAGAAAGCAGGTAGAACAACTTTTGTGGTGCCTTTTAGATGCCTACCAAGGTAGTGTAAAAACTACCAAGAGAACTCCTGTCTGGCACCTTCCCCGGTGGAGTTGTGCATGGGGTGTGTTTGGAACATTTTGTCACCGGCCGACTCCAAAATTCAGCAGTTCCCCATCTCAGCCCACAAAGCAGGTACAACAACTTTTCTTGTGCCTTTCAAATGCCTACCAAGGTAGTGTAAAAATTACCAACAGAATTCGTTCCTGGCACCTTCCCCGGTGGAGTTGTGCATGGGGTGTGTTTGGAACATTTTGTCACCAGCCGAGTCCAAAATTCAGCGGTTCCCCATCTCAGCCCAGAAAGCAGGTAGAACAACTTTTGTGGTGTCTTTCAGATGCCTACCAAGGTAGTGTAAAAACTACCAGGAGAACTCCTGTCTGGCACCTTCCCCGGTGGAGTTGTGCAGGGGGTGTGTTTGGAACATTTTGTCACCGGCCGAGTCCAAAATTCAGCGATTCCCCATCTCAGCCCAGAAAGCAGGTAGAACAACTTTTGTGGTGTCTTTCAGATGCCTACCAAGGTAGTGTAAAAACTACCAGGAGAACTCCTGTCTGGCACCTTCCCCGGTGGAGTTGTGCATGGGGTGTGTTTGGAACATTTTGTCACCGGCCGAGTCCAAAATTCAGCGGTTCCCCATCTCAGCCCAGAAAGCAGGTAGAACAACTTTTGTGGTGTCTTTCAGATGCCTACCGGAGCAATGTAAAAACTACCAGGAGAACTCCTGTCTGGCACCTTCCCCGGTGGAGTTGTGCAAAGGTGTGTTTGGAACATTTTGTCACCAGCCGAGTCCAAAATTCAGCGTTTCCCCATCTCAGCCCACAAAGCAGGTAGAACAACTTTTGTGGTGCCTTTCAGCTGCCTACCAAGGTAGTGTAAAAACTACCAAGAGAACTCCTGTCTGGCACCTTCCCCGGTGGAGTTGTGCATGGGGTGTGTTTGGAACATTTTGTCAACGGCCGAGTCCAAAATTCAGCGGTTCCCCATCTCAGCCCAGAAAGCAGGTAGAACAACTTTTCTTGTGCCTTTCAGCTGCCTACCAAGGTAGTGTAAAAACTATCAAGAGAACTCCTGTCTGGCACCTTCCCCGGTGGAGTTGTGCATGGGGTGTGTTTGGAACATTTTGTCACCGGCCGAGTCCAAAATTCAGCGATTCCCCATCTCAGCCCAGAAAGAAGGTAGAACAACTTTTGTGGTGTCTTTCAGATGCCTACCAAGGTAGTGTAAAAACTACCAAGAGAACTCCTGTCTGGCACCTTCCCCGGTGGAGTTGTGCATGGGGTGTGTTTGGAACATTTTGTCACCGGCCGACTCCAAAATTCAGCGGTTCCCCATCTCAGCCCAGAAAGCAGGTAGGACAACTTTTTTGGTGTCTTTAAGATGCCTACCGGAGCAATGTAAAAACTACCAGGAGAACTCCTGTCTGGCACCTTCCCCGGTGGAGTTGTGCATGGGGTGTGTTTGGAACATTTTGTCACCAGCCGACTCCAAAATTCAGCGTTTCCCCATCTCAGCCCAGAAAGCAGGTACAACAACTTTTGTGGTGCCTTTCAGATGCCTACCAAGGTAGTGTAAAAACTACCAAGAGAACTCCTGTCTGGCACCTTCCGTGGTGGAGTTGTGCATGGGGTGTGTTTGGAACATTTTGTCACCGGCCGAGTCCAAAATTCAGCGGTTCCCCATCTCAGCCCAGAAAGCAGGTAGAACAACTTTTGTGGTGTCTTTCAAATGCCTACCAAGGTAGTGTAAAAACTACCAGGAGAACTCCTGTCTGGCACCTTCCGTGGTGGAGTTGTGCATGGGGTGTGTTTGGAACATTTTGTCACCGGCCGACTCCAAAATTCAGCGGTTCCCCATCTCAGCCCAGAAAGCAGGTAGAACAACTTTTGTGGTGTCTTTCAAATGCCTACCAAGGTAGTGTAAAAACTACCAGGAGAACTCCTGTCTGGCACCTTCCGTGGTGGAGTTGTGCATGGGGTGTGTTTTGAACATTTTGTCACCGGCCGACTCCAAAATTCAGCGGTTCCCCATCTCAGCCCAGAAAGCAGGTAGAACAACTTTTGTGGTGCCTTTCAGATGCCTACCAAGGTAGTGTAAAAACTACTAAGAGAACTCCTGTCTGGCACCTTCCCCGGTGGAGTTTTGCATGGGGTGTGTTTGGAACATTTTGTCACCGGCCGAGTCCAAAATTCAGCGGTTCCCCATCTCAGCCCAGAAAGCAGGTAGAACAACTTTTGTGGTGCCTTTCAGCTGCCTACCAAGGTAGTGTAAAAACTACTAAGAGAACTCCTGTCTGGCACCTTCCCCGGTGGAGTTGTGCATGGGGTGTGTTTGGAACATTTTGTCACCGGCCGAGTCCAAAATTCAGCGGTTCCCCATCTCAGCCCAGAAAGCAGGTAGAACATCTTTTGTGGTATCTTTCAGATGCCTACCGGAGCAATGTAAAAACTACCAGGAGAACTCCTGTCTGGCACCTTCCGTGGTGGAGTTGTGCAGGGGGTGTGTTTGGAACATTTTGTCACCAGCCGAGTTCAAAATTCAGCGGTTCCCCATCTCAGCCCACAAAGCAGGTACAACAACTTTTGTGGTGCCTTTCAGCTGCCTACCAAGGTAGTGTAAAAACTACCAACAGAATTCGTTCCTGGCACCTTCCGTGGTGGAGTTGTGCATGGGGTGTGTTTGGAACATTTTGTCACCAGCCGAGTCCAAAATTCAGCGTTTCCCCATCTCAGCCCAGAAAGCAGGTAGAACAACTTTTGTGGTGTCTTTCAGATGCCTACCAAGGTAGTGTAAAAACTACTAAGAGAACTCCTGTCTGGCACCTTCCCCGGTGGAGTTGTGCATGGGGTGTGTTTGGAACATTTTGTCACCGGCCGAGTCCAAAATTCAGCGATTCCCCATCTCAGCCCAGAAAGCAGGTAGAACAACTTTTGTGGTGCCTTTCAGATGCCTACCAAGGTAGTGTAAAAACTACCAGGAGAACTCCTGTCTGGCACCTTCCCCGGTGGAGTTGTGCAGGGGGTGTTTTTGGAACATTTTGTCACCAGCCGACTCCAAAATTCAGCGGTTCCCCATCTCAGCCCAGAAAGCAGGTAGAACAACTTTTGTGGTGCCTTTCAGCTGCCTACCAAGGTAGTGTAAAAACTATCAAGAGAACTCCTGTCTGGCACCTTCCCCGGTGGAGTTGTGCATGGGGTGTGTTTGGAACATTTTGTCACCGGCCGAGTCCAAAATTCAGCGATTCCCCATCTCAGCCCAGAAAGCAGGTAGAACAACTTCTGTGGTGTCTTTCAGATGCCTACCAAGGTAGTGTAAAAACTACCAGGAGAACTCCTGTCTGGCACCTTCCCCGGTGGAGTTGTGCATGGGGTGTGTTTGGAACATTTTGTCAACGGCCGACTCCAAAATTCAGCGTTTCCCCATCTCAGCCCAGAAAGCAGGTAGAACAACATTTGTGGTGTCTTTCAGATGCCTACCGGAGCAATGTAAAAACTACCAGGAGAACTCCTGTCTGGCACCTTCCCCGGTGGAGTTGTGCAGGGGGTGTGTTTGGAACATTTTGTCAACGGCCGACTCCAAAATTCAGCGGTTCCCCATCTCAGCCCAGAAAGCAGGTAGAACATCTTTTGTGGTATCTTTCAGATGCCTACCGGAGCAATGTAAAAACTACCAGGAGAACTCCTGTCTGGCACCTTCCCCGGTGGAGTTGTGCATGGGGTGTGTTTGGAACATTTTGTCAACGGCCGACTCCAAAATTCAGCGGTTCCCCATCTCAGCCCACAAAGCAGGTACAACAACTTTTGTGGTGCCTTTCAGCTGCCTACCAAGGTAGTGTAAAAACTACCAACAGAATTCGTTCCTGGCACCTTCCCCGGTGGAGTTGTGCATGGGGTGTGTTTGGAACATTTTGTCACCAGCCGACTCCAAAATTCAGCGTTTCCCCATCTCAGCCCAGAAAGCAGGTAGAACAACTTTTGTGGTGTCTTTCAAATGCCTACCAAGGTAGTGTAAAAACTACTAAGAGAACTCCTGTCTGGCACCTTCCCCGGTGGAGTTGTGCATGGGGTGTGTTTGGAACATTTTGTCACCGGCCGACTCCAAAATTCAGCGGTTCCCCATCTCAGCCCAGAAAGCAGGTAGAACAACTTTTGTGGTGTCTTTCAGCTGCCTACCAAGGTAGTGTAAAAACTACCAGGAGAACTCCTGTCTGGCACCTTCCCCGGTGGAGTTGTGCATGGGGTGTGTTTGGAACATTTTGTCACCGGCCGAGTCCAAAATTCAGCGGTTCCCCATCTCAGCCCAGAAAGCAGGTAGAACAACTTTTGTGGTGCCTTTCAGCTGCCTACCAAGGCAGTGTAAAAACTACCAGGAGAACTCCTGTCTGGCACCTTCCGTGGTGGAGTTGTGCATGGGGTGTGTTTGGTACATTTTGTCACCAGCCGACTCCAAAATTCAGCGGTTCCCCATCTCAGCCCAGAAAGCAGGAAGAACAACTTTTGTGGTGCCTTTCAAATGCCTACCAAGGTAGTGTAAAAACTACCAAGAGAACTCCTGTCTGGCACCTTCCGTGGTGGAGTTGCGCATGGGGTGTGTTTGGAACATTTTGTCACCGGCCGAGTCCAAAATTCAGCGGTTCCCCATCTCAGCCCAGAAAGCAGGAAGAACAACTTTTGTGGTGTCTTTCAGATGCCTACCAAGGTAGTGTAAAAACTACCAAGAGAACTCCTGTCTGGCACCTTCCCCGGTGGAGTTGTGCATGGGGTGTGTTTGGAACATTTTGTCACCAGCCGAGTCCAAAATTCAGCGGTTCCCCATCTCAGCCCAGAAAGCAGGTAGAACAACTTTTGTGGTGTCTTTCAGATGCCTACCAAGGTAGTGTAAAAACTACTAAGAGAACTCCTGTCTGGCACCTTCCCCGGTGGAGTTGTGCATGGGGTGTGTTTGGAACATTTTGTCACCGGCCGAGTCCAAAATTCAGCGATTCCCCATCTCAGCCCAGAAAGCAGGTAGAACAACTTTTGTGGTGTCTTTCAGATGCCTACCAAGGTAGTGTAAAAACTACCAGGAGAACTACTGTCTAGCACCTTCCCCGGTGGAGTTGTGCATGGGGTGTGTTTGGAACATTTTGTCACCAGCCGAGTCCAAAATTCAGCGGTTCCCCATCTCAGCCCAGAAAGCAGGTAGAACAACTTTTGTGGTGCCTTTCAAATGCTTACCAAGGTAGTGTAAAAACTACCAGGAGAACTCCTGTCTGGCACCTTCCGTGGTGGAGTTGTGCATGGGGTGTGTTTGGTACATTTTGTCACCGGCCGACTCCAAAATTCAGCGGTTCCCCATCTCAGCCCAGAAAGCAGGTAGAACAACTTTTGTGGTGTCTTTCAGATGCCTACCGGAGCAATGTAAAAACTACCAGGAGAACTCCTGTCTGGCACCTTCCCCGGTGGAGTTGTGCAAAGGTGTGTTTGGAACATTTTGTCACCCGCCGAGTCCAAAATTCAGCGTTTCCCCATCTCAGCCCAGAAAGCAGGTAGAACAACTTTTGTGGTGCCTTTCAGCTGCCTACCAAGGTAGTGTAAAAACTACCAGGAGAACTCCTGTCTGGCACCTTCCCCGGTGGAGTTGTGCATGGGGTGTGTTTGGAACATTTTGTCAACGGCCGAGTCCAAAATTCAGCGGTTCCCCATCTCAGCCCAGAAAGCAGGTAGAACAACTTTTGTGGTGTCTTTCAAATGCCTACCAAGGTAGTGTAAAAACTACCAGGAGAACTCCTGTCTGGCACCTTCCGTGGTGGAGTTGTGCATGGGGTGTGTTTGGAACATTTTGTCACCGGCCGACTCCAAAATTCAGCGGTTCCCCATCTCAGCCCACAAAGCAGGTAGAACAACTTTTGTGGTGTCTTTCAAATGCCTACCAAGGTAGTGTAAAAACTACCAAGAGAACTCCTGTCTGGCACCTTCCCCGGTGGAGTTTTGCATGGGGTGTGTTTGGAACATTTTGTCACCGGCCGAGTCCAAAATTCAGCGATTCCCCATCTCAGCCCAGAAAGCAGGTAGAACAACTTCTGTGGTGTCTTTCAGATGCCTACCAAGGTAGTGTAAAAACTACCAGGAGAACTCCTGTCTGGCACCTTCCCCGGTGGAGTTGTGCATGGGGTGTGTTTGGAACATTTTGTCAACGGCCGACTCCAAAATTCAGCGGTTCCCCATCTCAGCCCAGAAAGCAGGTAGAACAACTTTTGTGGTGTCTTTCAGATGCCTACCGGAGCAATGTAAAAACTACCAGGAGAACTCCTGTCTGGCACCTTCCCGGTGGAGTTGTGCATGGGGTGTGTTTGGAACATTTTGTCACCGGCCGAGTCCAAAATTCAGCGGTTCCCCATCTCAGCCCAGAAAGCAGGTAGAACATCTTTTGTGGTATCTTTCAGATGCCTACCGGAGCAATGTAAAAACTACCAGGAGAACTCCTGTCTGGCACCTTCCCCGGTGGAGTTGTGCATGGGGTGTGTTTGGAACATTTTGTCAACGGCCGACTCCAAAATTCAGCGTTTCCCCATCTCAGCCCACAAAGCAGGTACAACAACTTTTCTTGTGCCTTTCAGCTGCCTACCAAGGTAGTGTAAAAACTACCAAGAGAACTCCTGTCTGGCACCTTCCCCGGTGGAGTTGTGCATGGGGTGTGTTTGGAACATTTTGTCACCAGCCGAGTCCAAAATTCAGCGTTTCCCCATCTCAGCCCAGAAAGCAGGTAGAACAACTTTTGTGGTGTCTTTCAGATGCCTACCAAGGTAGTGTAAAAACTATCAAGAGAACTCCTGTCTGGCACCTTCCCCGGTGGAGTTGTGCATGGGGTGTGTTTGGAACATTTTGTCACCGGCCGAGTCCAAAATTCAGCGATTCCCCATCTCAGCCCAGAAAGCAGGTAGAACAACTTTTGTGGTGTCTTTCAGATGCCTACCAAGGTAGTGTAAAAACTACCAGGAGAACTCCTGTCTGGCACCTTCCCCGGTGGAGTTGTGCATGGGGTGTGTTTGGAACATTTTGTCACCGGCCGACTCCAAAATTCAGCTGTTCCCCATCTCAGCCCAGAAAGCAGGTAGAACAACTTTTGTGGTGTCTTCAGATGCCTACCGGAGCAATGTAAAAACTACCAGGAGAAGTCCTGTCTGGCACCTTCCCCGGTGGAGTTGTGCATGGGGTGTGTTTGGAACATTTTGTCACCAGCCGAGTCCAAAATTCAGCGTTTCCCCATCTCAGCCCAGAAAGCAGGTAGAACAACTTTTGTGGTGCCTTTCAGCTGCCTACCAAGGTAGTGTAAAAACTACCAAGAGAACTCCTGTCTGGCACCTTCCCCGGTGGAGTTGTGCATGGGGTGTGTTTGGAACATTTTGTCAACGGCCGAGTCCAAAATTCAGCGGTTCCCCATCTCAGCCCAGAAAGCAGGTAGAACAACTTTTGTGGTGTCTTTCAAATGCCTACCAAGGTAGTGTAAAATCTACCAACAGAACTCCTGTCTGGCACCTTCCCCGGTGGAGTTGTGCATGGGGTGTGTTTGGAACATTTTGTCACCGGCCGAGTCCAAAATTCAGCGATTCCCCATCTCAGCCCAGAAAGCAGGTAGAACAACTTTTGTGGTGTCTTTCAGATGCCTACCAAGGTAGTGTAAAAACTACGAAGAGAACTCCTGTCTGGCACCTTCCCCGGTGGAGTTGTGCATGGGGTGTGTTTGGAACATTTTGTCAACGGCCGACTCCAAAATTCAGCGGTTCCCCATCTCAGCCCAGAAAGCAGGTAGAACAACTTTTGTGGTGTCTTTAAGATGCCTACCGGAGCAATGTAAAAACTACCAGGAGAACTCCTGTATGGCACCTTCCGTGGTGGAGTTGTGCATGGGGTGTGTTTGGAACATTTTGTCACCGGCCGACTCCAAAATTCAGCGGTTTCCCATCTCAGCCCAGAAAGCAGGAAGAACAACTTTTGTGGTGCCTTTCAAATGCTTACCAAGGTAGTGTAAAAACTACCAGGAGAACTCCTGTCTGGCACCTTCCGTGGTGGAGTTGTGCATGGGGTGTGTTTGGTACATTTTGTCACCGGCCGACTCCAAAATTCAGCGGTTCCCCATCTCAGCCCAGAAAGCAGGTAGAACAACTTTTGTGGTGCCTTTTAGATGCCTACCAAGGTAGTGTAAAAACTACCAAGAGAACTCCTGTCTGGCACCTTCCCCGGTGGAGTTGTGCATGGGGTGTGTTTGGAACATTTTGTCACCGGCCGACTCCAAAATTCAGCAGTTCCCCATCTCAGCCCACAAAGCAGGTACAACAACTTTTCTTGTGCCTTTCAAATGCCTACCAAGGTAGTGTAAAAACTACCAACAGAATTCGTTCCTGGCACCTTCCCCGGTGGAGTTGTGCATGGGGTGTGTTTGGAACATTTTGTCACCAGCCGAGTCCAAAATTCAGCGTTTCCCCATCTCAGCCCAGAAAGCAGGTAGAACAACTTTTGTGGTGTCTTTCAGATGCCTACCAAGGTAGTGTAAAAACTACTAAGAGAACTCCTGTCTGGCACCTTCCCCGGTGGAGTTGTGCATGGGGTGTGTTTGGAACATTTTGTCACCGGCCGAGTCCAAAATTCAGCGATTCCCCATCTCAGCCCAGAAAGCAGGTAGAACAACTTTTGTGGTGTCTTTCAGATGCCTACCAAGGTAGTGTAAAAACTACCAGGAGAACTCCTGTCTGGCACCTTCCCCGGTGGAGTTGTGCATGGGGTGTGTTTGGAACATTTTGTCACCGGCCGAGTCCAAAATTCAGCGGTTCCCCATCTCAGCCCAGAAAGCAGGTAGAACAACTTTTGTGGTGTCTTTCAGATGCCTACCGGAGCAATGTAAAAACTACCAGGAGAACTCCTGTCTGGCACCTTCCCCGGTGGAGTTGTGCATGGGGTGTGTTTGGAACATTTTGTCACCAGCCGAGTCCAAAATTCAGCGTTTCCCCATCTCAGCCCACAAAGCAGGTAGAACAACTTTTGTGGTGCCTTTCAGCTGCCTACCAAGGTAGTGTAAAAACTACCAGGAGAACTCCTGTCTGGCACCTTCCCCGGTGGAGTTGTGCATGGGGTGTGTTTGGAACATTTTGTCAACGGCCGAGTCCAAAATTCAGCGGTTCCCCATCTCAGCCCAGAAAGCAGGTAGAACAACTTTTCTTGTGCCTTTCAGCTGCCTACCAAGGTAGTGTAAAAACTACCAGGAGAACTCCTGTCTGGCACCTTCCCCGGTGGAGTTGTGCATGGGGTGTGTTTGGAACATTTTGTCACCGGCCGAGTCCAAAATTCAGCGATTCCCCATCTCAGCCCAGAAAGAAGGTAGAACAACTTTTGTGGTGTCTTTCAGATGCCTACCAAGGTAGTGTAAAAACTACCAAGAGAACTCCTGTCTGGCACCTTCCCCGGTGGAGTTGTGCATGGGGTGTGTTTGGAACATTTTGTCACCGGCCGACTCCAAAATTCAGCGGTTCCCCATCTCAGCCCAGAAAGCAGGTAGAACAACTTTTTTGGTGTCTTTAAGATGCCTACCGGAGCAATGTAAAAACTACCAGGAGAACTCCTGTCTGGCACCTTCCCCGGTGGAGTTGTGCATGGGGTGTGTTTGGAACATTTTGTCACCAGCCGACTCCAAAATTCAGCGGTTCCCCATCTCAGCCCAGAAAGCAGGTACAACAACTTTTGTGGTGCCTTTCAGATGCCTACCAAGGTAGTGTAAAAACTACCAAGAGAACTCCTGTCTGGCACCTTCCGTGGTGGAGTTGTGCATGGGGTGTGTTTGGAACATTTTGTCACCGGCCGAGTCCAAAATTCAGCGGTTCCCCATCTCAGCCCAGAAAGCAGGTAGAACAACTTTTGTGGTGTCTTTCAAATGCCTACCAAGGTAGTGTAAAAACTACCAGGAGAACTCCTGTCTGGCACCTTCCGTGGTGGAGTTGTGCATGGGGTTTGTTTGGAACATTTTGTCACCGGCCGACTCCAAAATTCAGCGGTTCCCCATCTCAGCCCAGAAAGCAGGTAGAACAACTTTTGTGGTGTCTTTCAAATGCCTACCAAGGTAGTGTAAAAACTACCAGGAGAACTCCTGTCTGGCACCTTCCGTGGTGGAGTTGTGCATGGGGTGTGTTTTGAACATTTTGTCACCGGCCGACTCCAAAATTCAGCGGTTCCCCATCTCAGCCCAGAAAGCAGGTAGAACAACTTTTGTGGTGCCTTTCAGCTGCCTACCAAGGTAGTGTAAAAACTACTAAGAGAACTCCTGTCTGGCACCTTCCCCGGTGGAGTTTTGCATGGGGTGTGTTTGGAACATTTTGTCACCGGCCGAGTCCAAAATTCAGCGGTTCCCCATCTCAGCCCAGAAAGCAGGTAGAACAACTTTTGTGGTGCCTTTCAGCTGCCTACCAAGGTAGTGTAAAAACTACTAAGAGAACTCCTGTCTGGCACCTTCCCCGGTGGAGTTGTGCATGGGGTGTGTTTGGAACATTTTGTCACCGGCCGAGTCCAAAATTCAGCGATTCCCCATCTCAGCCCAGAAAGCAGGTAGAACAACTTCTGTGGTGTCTTTCAGATGCCTACCAAGGTAGTGTAAAAACTACCAGGAGAACTCCTGTCTGGCACCTTCCCCGGTGGAGTTGTGCATGGGGTGTGTTTGGAACATTTTGTCACCGGCCGAGTCCAAAATTCAGCGGTTCCCCATCTCAGCCCAGAAAGCAGGTAGAACAACTTTTGTGGTGTCTTTCAGATGCCTACCGGAGCAATGTAAAAACTACCAGGAGAACTCCTGTCTGGCACCTTCCGTGGTGGAGTTGTGCAGGGGGTGTGTTTGGAACATTTTGTCACCAGCCGAGTCCAAAATTCAGCGGTTCCCCATCTCAGCCCAGAAAGCAGGAAGAACAACTTTTGTGGTGCCTTTCAGCTGCCTACCAAGGTAGTGTAAAAACTACCAACAGAATTCGTTCCTGGCACCTTCCGTGGTGGAGTTGTGCATGGGGTGTGTTTGGAACATTTTGTCACCAGCCGAGTCCAAAATTCAGCGTTTCCCCATCTCAGCCCAGAAAGCAGGTAGAACAACTTTTGTGGTGTCTTTCAGATGCCTACCAAGGTAGTGTAAAAACTACTAAGAGAACTCCTGTCTGGCACCTTCCCCGGTGGAGTTGTGCATGGGGTGTGTTTGGAACATTTTGTCACCGGCCGACTCCAAAATTCAGCGGTTCCCCATCTCAGCCCAGAAAGCAGGTAGAACAACTTTTGTGGTGTCTTTCAGCTGCCTACCAAGGTAGTGTAAAAACTACCAGGAGAACTCCTGTCTGGCACCTTCCCCGGTGGAGTTGTGCAGGGGGTGTTTTTGGAACATTTTGTCACCAGCCGAGTCCAAAATTCAGCGGTTCCCCATCTCAGCCCAGAAAGCAGGTAGAACAACTTTTGTGGTGCCTTTCAGCTGCCTACCAAGGCAGTGTAAAAACTACCAGGAGAACTCCTGTCTGGCACCTTCCGTGGTGGAGTTGTGCATGGGGTGTGTTTGGTACATTTTGTCACCAGCCGACTCCAAAATTCAGCGGTTCCCCATCTCAGCCCAGAAAGCAGGAAGAACAACTTTTGTGGTGCCTTTCAAATGCCTACCAAGGTAGTGTAAAAACTACCAAGAGAACTCCTGTCTGGCACCTTCCGTGGTGGAGTTGCGCATGGGGTGTGTTTGGAACATTTTGTCACCGGCCGACTCCAAAATTCAGCGGTTCCCCATCTCAGCCCAGAAAGCAGGAAGAACAACTTTTGTGGTGTCTTTCAGATGCCTACCAAGGTAGTGTAAAAACTACTAAGAGAACTCCTGTCTGGCACCTTCCCCGGTGGAGTTGTGCATGGGGTGTGTTTGGAACATTTTGTCACCGGCCGACTCCAAAATTCAGCGATTCCCCATCTCAGCCCAGAAAGCAGGTAGAACAACTTTTGTGGTGTCTTTCAGATGCCTACCAAGGTAGTGTAAAAACTACCAGGAGAACTCCTGTCTGGCACCTTCCCCGGTGGAGTTGTGCATGGGGTGTGTTTGGAACATTTTGTCAACGGCCGACTCCAAAATTCAGCGGTTCCCCATCTCAGCCCAGAAAGCAGGTAGAACAACTTTTGTGGTGTCTTTCAGATGCCTACCGGAGCAATGTAAAAACTACCAGGAGAACTCCTGTCTGGCACCTTCCCCGGTGGAGTTGTGCAAAGGTGTGTTTGGAACATTTTGTCACCCGCCGAGTCCAAAATTCAGCGTTTCCCCATCTCAGCCCAGAAAGCAGGTAGAACAACTTTTGTGGTGCCTTTCAGCTGCCTACCAAGGTAGTGTAAAAACTACCAGGAGAACTCCTGTCTGGCACCTTCCCCGGTGGAGTTGTGCATGGGGTGTGTTTGGAACATTTTGTCAACGGCCGAGTCCAAAATTCAGCGGTTCCCCATCTCAGCCCAGAAAGCAGGTAGAACAACTTTTGTGGTGTCTTTCAAATGCCTACCAAGGTAGTGTAAAATCTACCAACAGAACTCCTGTCTGGCACCTTCCCCGGTGGAGTTGTGCATGGGGTGTGTTTGGAACATTTTGTCACCGGCCGAGTCCAAAATTCAGCGATTCCCCATCTCAGCCCAGAAAGCAGGTAGAACAACTTTTGTGGTGTCTTTCAGATGCCTACCAAGGTAGTGTAAAAACTACCAGGAGAACTCCTGTCTGGCACCTTCCGTGGTGGAGTTGTGCATGGGGTGTGTTTTGAACATTTTGTCACCGGCCGACTCCAAAATTCAGCGGTTCCCCATCTCAGCCCAGAAAGCAGGTAGAACAACTTTTGTGGTGCCTTTCAGCTGCCTACCAAGGTAGTGTAAAAACTACTAAGAGAACTCCTGTCTGGCACCTTCCCCGGTGGAGTTGTGCATGGGGTGTGTTTGGAACATTTTGTCAACGGCCGACTCCAAAATTCAGCGATTCCCCATCTCAGCCCAGAAAGCAGGTAGAACAACTTTTCTGGTGTCTTTCAGATGCCTACCAAGGTAGTGTAAAAACTACCAGGAGAACTCCTGTCTGGCACCTTCCGTGGTGGAGTTGTGCAGGGGGTGTGTTTGGAACATTTTGTCAACGGCCGAGTCCAAAATTCAGCGGTTCCCCATCTCAGCCCAGAAAGCAGGTAGAACATCTTTTGTGGTATCTTTCAGATGCCTACCGGAGCAATGTAAAAACTACCAGGAGAACTCCTGTCTGGCACCTTCCCCGGTGGAGTTGTGCATGGGGTGTGTTTGGAACATTTTGTCAACGGCCGACTCCAAAATTCAGCGGTTCCCCATCTCAGCCCACAAAGCAGGTACAACAACTTTTGTGGTGCCTTTCAGATGCCTACCAAGGTAGTGTAAAAACTACCAACAGAATTCGTTCCTGGCACCTTCCCCGGTGGAGTTGTGCATGGGGTGTGTTTGGAACATTTTGTCACCAGCCGAGTCCAAAATTCAGCGTTTCCCCATCTCAGCCCAGAAAGCAGGTAGAACAACTTTTGTGGTGTCTTTCAGATGCCTACCAAGGTAGTGTAAAAACTACTAAGAGAACTCCTGTCTGGCACCTTCCCCGGTGGAGTTGTGCATGGGGTGTGTTTGGAACATTTTGTCACCGGCCGAGTCCAAAATTCAGCGATTCCCCATCTCAGCCCAGAAAGCAGGTAGAACAACTTTTGTGGTGCCTTTCAGATGCCTACCAAGGTAGTGTAAAAACTACCAGGAGAACTCCTGTCTGGCACCTTCCCCGGTGGAGTTGTGCAGGGGGTGTGTTTGGAACATTTTGTCACCAGCCGACTCCAAAATTCAGCGGTTCCCCATCTCAGCCCAGAAAGCAGGTAGAACAACTTTTGTGGTGTCTTTCAGATGCCTACCGGAGCAATGTAAAAACTACCAGGAGAACTCCTGTCTGGCACCTTCCCCGGTGGAGTTTTGCATGGGGTGTGTTTGGAACATTTTGTCACCCGCCGAGTCCAAAATTCAGCGTTTCCCCATCTCAGCCCAGAAAGCAGGTAGAACAACTTTTGTGGTGCCTTTCAGCTGCCTACCAAGGTAGTGTAAAAACTACCAGGAGAAGTCCTGTCTGGCACCTTCCCCGGTGGAGTTGTGCATGGGGTGTGTTTGGAACATTTTGTCACCAGCCGAGTCCAAAATTCAGCGGTTCCCCATCTCAGCCCAGAAAGCAGGTAGAACAACTTTTGTGGTGTCTTTCAGCTGCCTACCAAGGTAGTGTAAAATCTACCAACAGAACTCCTGTCTGGCACCTTCCCCGGTGGAGTTGTGCATGGGGTGTGTTTGGAACATTTTTTCACCGGCCGAGTCCAAAATTCAGCGATTCCCCATCTCAGCCCAGAAAGCAGGTAGAACAACTTTTGTGGTGTCTTTCAAATGCCTACCAAGGTAGTGTAAAAACTACCAGGAGAACTCCTGTCTGGCACCTTCCGTGGTGGAGTTGTGCATGGGGTGTGTTTGGAACATTTTGTCACCGGCCGAGTCCAAAATTCAGCGGTTCCCCATCTCAGCCCAGAAAGCAGGTAGAACAACTTTTGTGGTGCCTTTCAGCTGCCTACCAAGGTAGTGTAAAAACTATCAAGAGAACTCCTGTCTGGCACCTTCCGTGGTGGAGTTGTGCATGGGGTGTGTTTGGAACATTTTGTCACCGGCCGAGTCCAAAATTCAGCGATTCCCCATCTCAGCCCAGAAAGCAGGTAGAACAACTTCTGTGGTGTCTTTCAGATGCCTACCAAGGTAGTGTAAAAACTACCAGGAGAACTCCTGTCTGGCACCTTCCCCGGTGGAGTTGTGCATGGGGTGTGTTTGGAACATTTTGTCACCGGCCGAGTCCAAAATTCAGCGGTTCCCCATCTCAGCCCAGAAAGCAGGTAGAACAACTTTTGTGGTGTCTTTCAGATGCCTACCGGAGCAATGTAAAAACTACCAGGAGAACTCCTGTCTGGCACCTTCCCCGGTGGAGTTGTGCATGGGGTGTGTTTGGAACATTTTGTCAACGGCCGAGTCCAAAATTCAGCGTTTCCCCATCTCAGCCCAGAAAGCAGGTAGAACAAATTTTGTGGTGTCTTTCAGATGCCTACCAAGGTAGTGTAAAAACTACTAAGAGAACTCCTGTCTGGCACCTTCCCCGGTGGAGTTGTGCATGGGGTGTGTTTGGAACATTTTGTCACCGGCCGAGTCCAAAATTCAGCGATTCCCCATCTCAGCCCAGAAAGCAGGTAGAACAACTTTTGTGGTGCCTTTCAGATGCCTACCAAGGTAGTGTAAAAACTACCAGGAGAACTCCTGTCTGGCACCTTCCCCGGTGGAGTTGTGCAGGGGGTGTGTTTGGAACATTTTGTCACCAGCCGAGTCCAAAATTCAGCGGTTCCCCATCTCAGCCCAGAAAGCAGGTAGAACAACTTTTGTGGTGCCTTTCAGCTGCCTACCAAGGTAGTGTAAAAACTATCAAGAGAACTCCTGTCTGGCACCTTCCGTGGTGGAGTTGTGCATGGGGTGTGTTTGGAACATTTTGTCACCGGCCGAGTCCAAAATTCAGCGATTCCCCATCTCAGCCCAGAAAGCAGGTAGAACAACTTCTGTGGTGTCTTTCAGATGCCTACCAAGGTAGTGTAAAAACTACCAGGAGAACTCCTGTCTGGCACCTTCCCCGGTGGAGTTGTGCATGGGGTGTGTTTGGAACATTTTGTCACCGGCCGAGTCCAAAATTCAGCGGTTCCCCATCTCAGCCCAGAAAGCAGGTAGAACAACTTTTGTGGTGTCTTTCAGATGCCTACCGGAGCAATGTAAAAACTACCAGGAGAACTCCTGTCTGGCACCTTCCCCGGTGGAGTTGTGCATGGGGTGTGTTTGGAACATTTTGTCAACGGCCGAGTCCAAAATTCAGCGGTTCCCCATCTCAGCCCAGAAAGCAGGTAGAACATCTTTTGTGGTATCTTTCAGATGCCTACCGGAGCAATGTAAAAACTACCAGGAGAACTCCTGTCTGGCACCTTCCCCGGTGGAGTTGTGCATGGGGTGTGTTTGGAACATTTTGTCAACGGCCGACTCCAAAATTCAGCGGTTCCCCATCTCAGCCCACAAAGCAGGTACAACAACTTTTCTTGTGCCTTTCAGCTGCCTACCAAGGTAGTGTAAAAACTACCAACAGAATTCGTTCCTGGCACCTTCCCCGGTGGAGTTGTGCATGGGGTGTGTTTGGAACATTTTGTCACCGGCCGAGTCCAAAATTCAGCGATTCCCCATCTCAGCCCAGAAAGCAGGTAGAACAACTTTTGTGGTGTCTTTCAGCTGCCTACCAAGGTAGTGTAAAATCTACCAACAGAACTCCTGTCTGGCACCTTCCCCGGTGGAGTTGTGCATGGGGTGTGTTTGGAACATTTTTTCACCGGCCGAGTCCAAAATTCAGCGATTCCCCATCTCAGCCCAGAAAGCAGGTAGAACAACTTTTGTGGTGTCTTTCAAATGCCTACCAAGGTAGTGTAAAAACTACCAGGAGAACTCCTGTCTGGCACCTTCCGTGGTGGAGTTGTGCATGGGGTGTGTTTGGAACATTTTGTCACCGGCCGAGTCCAAAATTCAGCGGTTCCCCATCTCAGCCCAGAAAGCAGGTAGAACAACTTTTGTGGTGCCTTTCAGCTGCCTACCAAGGTAGTGTAAAAACTACTAAGAGAACTCCTGTCTGGCACCTTCCCCGGTGGAGTTTTGCATGGGGTGTGTTTGGAACATTTTGTCACCGGCCGAGTCCAAAATTCAGCGATTCCCCATCTCAGCCCAGAAAGCAGGTAGAACAACTTCTGTGGTGTCTTTCAGATGCCTACCAAGGTAGTGTAAAAACTACCAGGAGAACTCCTGTCTGGCACCTTCCGTGATGGAGTTGTGCATGGGGTGTGTTTGGAACATTTTGTCACCGGCCGAGTCCAAAATTCAGCGATTCCCCATCTCAGCCCAGAAAGCAGGTAGAACAACTTTTGTGGTGCCTTTCAGCTGCCTACCGGAGCAATGTAAAAACTACCAGGAGAACTCCTGTCTGGCACCTTCCCCGGTGGAGTTGTGCATGGGGTGTGTTTGGAACATTTTGTCACCAGCCGAGTCCAAAATTCAGCGGTTCCCCATCTCAGCCCACAAAGCAGGTACAACAACTTTTGTGGTGCCTTTCAGCTGCCTACCAAGGTAGTGTAAAAACTACCAACAGAATTCGTTCCTGGCACCTTCCCCGGTGGAGTTGTGCATGGGGTGTGTTTGGAACATTTTGTCACCAGCCGAGTCCAAAATTCAGCGTTTCCCCATCTCAGCCCAGAAAGCAGGTAGAACAAATTTTGTGGTGTCTTTCAGATGCCTACCAAGGTAGTGTAAAAACTACTAAGAGAACTCCTGTCTGGCACCTTCCCCGGTGGAGTTGTGCATGGGGTGTGTTTGGAACATTTTGTCACCGGCCGAGTCCAAAATTCAGCGATTCCCCATCTCAGCCCAGAAAGCAGGTAGAACAACTTTTGTGGTGCCTTTCAGATGCCTACCAAGGTAGTGTAAAAACTACCAGGAGAACTCCTGTCTGGCACCTTCCCCGGTGGAGTTGTGCAGGGGGTGTGTTTGGAACATTTTGTCACCAGCCGAGTCCAAAATTCAGCGGTTCCCCATCTCAGCCCAGAAAGCAGGTAGAACAACTTTTGTGGTGCCTTTCAGCTGCCTACCAAGGTAGTGTAAAAACTATCAAGAGAACTCCTGTCTGGCACCTTCCGTGGTGGAGTTGTGCATGGGGTGTGTTTGGAACATTTTGTCACCGGCCGAGTCCAAAATTCAGCGATTCCCCATCTCAGCCCAGAAAGCAGGTAGAACAACTTCTGTGGTGTCTTTCAGATGCCTACCAAGGTAGTGTAAAAACTACCAGGAGAACTCCTGTCTGGCACCTTCCCCGGTGGAGTTGTGCATGGGGTGTGTTTGGAACATTTTGTCACCGGCCGAGTCCAAAATTCAGCGGTTCCCCATCTCAGCCCAGAAAGCAGGTAGAACAACTTTTGTGGTGTCTTTCAGATGCCTACCGGAGCAATGTAAAAACTACCAGGAGAACTCCTGTCTGGCACCTTCCCCGGTGGAGTTGTGCATGGGGTGTGTTTGGAACATTTTGTCAACGGCCGAGTCCAAAATTCAGCGGTTCCCCATCTCAGCCCAGAAAGCAGGTAGAACATCTTTTGTGGTATCTTTCAGATGCCTACCGGAGCAATGTAAAAAACTACCAGGAGAACTCCTGTCTGGCACCTTCCCCGGTGGAGTTGTGCATGGGGTGTGTTTGGAACATTTTGTCAACGGCCGACTCCAAAATTCAGCGGTTCCCCATCTCAGCCCACAAAGCAGGTACAACAACTTTTCTTGTGCCTTTCAGCTGCCTACCAAGGTAGTGTAAAAACTACCAACAGAATTCGTTCCTGGCACCTTCCCCGGTGGAGTTGTGCATGGGGTGTGTTTGGAACATTTTGTCACCAGCCGAGTCCAAAATTCAGCGTTTCCCCATCTCAGCCCAGAAAGCAGGTAGAACAACTTTTGTGGTGTCTTTCAGATGCCTACCAAGGTAGTGTAAAAACTACTAAGAGAACTCCTGTCTGGCACCTTCCCCGGTGGAGTTGTGCATGGGGTGTGTTTGGAACATTTTGTCACCGGCCGACTCCAAAATTCAGCGGTTCCCCATCTCAGCCCAGAAAGCAGGTAGAACAACTTTTGTGGTGTCTTTCAGATGCCTACCAAGGTAGTGTAAAAACTACCAAGAGAACTCCTGTCTGGCACCTTCCCCGGTGGAGTTGTGCAGGGGGTGTGTTTGGAACATTTTGTCACCAGCCGAGTCCAAAATTCAGCGGTTCCCCATCTCAGCCCACAAAGCAGGTACAACAACTTTTGTGGTGCCT
This sequence comes from Falco cherrug, assembly GCF_023634085.1. Lineage (NCBI taxonomy): Eukaryota > Metazoa > Chordata > Aves > Falconiformes > Falconidae > Falco > Falco cherrug. Next base: position 2,082,012 of record NW_026599434.1, read on the forward strand.
TTCAGCTGCCTACCAAGGCAGTGTAAAAACTACCAGGAGAACTCCTGTCTGGCACCTTCCGTGGTGGAGTTGTGCATGGGGTGTGTTTGGAACATTTTGTCACCGGCCGAGTCCAAAATTCAGCGGTTCCCCATCTCAGCCCAGAAAGCAGGAAGAACAACTTTTGTTGTGCCTTTCAAATGCTTACCAAGCTAGTGTAAAAACTACCAGGAGAACTCCTGTCTGGCACCTTCCGTGGTGGAGTTGTGCATGGGGTGTGTTTGGAACATTTTGTCACCAGCCGAGTCCAAAATTCAGCGGTTCCCCATCTCAGCCCACAAAGCAGGTACAACAACTTTTGTGGTGCCTTTCAGCTGCCTACCAAGGTAGTGTAAAAACTACCAACAGAATTCGTTCCTGGCACCTTCCCCGGTGGAGTTGTGCATGGGGTGTGTTTGGAACATTTTGTCACCAGCCGAGTCCAAAATTCAGCGTTTCCCCATCTCAGCCCAGAAAGCAGGTAGAACAACTTTTGTGGTGTCTTTCAGATGCCTACCAAGGTAGTGTAAAAACTACTAAGAGAACTCCTGTCTGGCACCTTCCCCGGTGGAGTTGTGCATGGGGTGTGTTTGGAACATTTTGTCACCGGCCGAGTCCAAAATTCAGCGATTCCCCATCTCAGCCCAGAAAGCAGGTAGAACAACTTTTGTGGTGCCTTTCAGATGCCTACCAAGGTAGTGTAAAAACTACCAGGAGAACTCCTGTCTGGCACCTTCCCCGGTGGAGTTGTGCAGGGGGTGTGTTTGGAACATTTTGTCACCAGCCGAGTCCAAAATTCAGCGGTTCCCCATCTCAGCCCAGAAAGCAGGTAGAACAACTTTTGTGGTGCCTTTCAGCTGCCTACCAAGGTAGTGTAAAAACTATCAAGAGAACTCCTGTCTGGCACCTTCCGTGGTGGAGTTGTGCATGGGGTGTGTTTGGAACATTTTGTCACCGGCCGAGTCCAAAATTCAGCGATTCCCCATCTCAGCCCAGAAAGCAGGTAGAACAACTTCTGTGGTGTCTTTCAGATGCCTACCAAGGTAGTGTAAAAACTACCAGGAGAACTCCTGTCTGGCACCTTCCCCGGTGGAGTTGTGCATGGGGTGTGTTTGGAACATTTTGTCACCGGCCGAGTCCAAAATTCAGCGGTTCCCCATCTCAGCCCAGAAAGCAGGTAGAACAAATTTTGTGGTGTCTTTCAGATGCCTACCAAGGTAGTGTAAAAACTACTAAGAGAACTCCTGTCTGGCACCTTCCCCGGTGGAGTTGTGCATGGGGTGTGTTTGGAACATTTTGTCACCGGCCGAGTCCAAAATTCAGCGATTCCCCATCTCAGCCCAGAAAGCAGGTAGAACAACTTTTGTGGTGCCTTTCAGATGCCTACCAAGGTAGTGTAAAAACTACCAGGAGAACTCCTGTCTGGCACCTTCCCCGGTGGAGTTGTGCAGGGGGTGTGTTTGGAACATTTTGTCACCAGCCGAGTCCAAAATTCAGCGGTTCCCCATCTCAGCCCAGAAAGCAGGTAGAACAACTTTTGTGGTGCCTTTCAGCTGCCTACCAAGGTAGTGTAAAAACTATCAAGAGAACTCCTGTCTGGCACCTTCCGTGGTGGAGTTGTGCATGGGGTGTGTTTGGAACATTTTGTCACCGGCCGAGTCCAAAATTCAGCGATTCCCCATCTCAGCCCAGAAAGCAGGTAGAACAACTTCTGTGGTGTCTTTCAGATGCCTACCAAGGTAGTGTAAAAACTACCAGGAGAACTCCTGTCTGGCACCTTCCCCGGTGGAGTTGTGCATGGGGTGTGTTTGGAACATTTTGTCACCGGCCGAGTCCAAAATTCAGCGGTTCCCCATCTCAGCCCAGAAAGCAGGTAGAACAACTTTTGTGGTGTCTTTCAGATGCCTACCGGAGCAATGTAAAAACTACCAGGAGAACTCCTGTCTGGCACCTTCCCCGGTGGAGTTGTGCATGGGGTGTGTTTGGAACATTTTGTCAACGGCCGAGTCCAAAATTCAGCGGTTCCCCATCTCAGCCCAGAAAGCAGGTAGAACATCTTTTGTGGTATCTTTCAGATGCCTACCGGAGCAATGTAAAAACTACCAGGAGAACTCCTGTCTGGCACCTTCCCCGGTGGAGTTGTGCATGGGGTGTGTTTGGAACATTTTGTCACCGGCCGAGTCCAAAATTCAGCGGTTCCCCATCTCAGCCCACAAAGCAGGTACAACAACTTTTCTTGTGCCTTTCAGCTGCCTACCAAGGTAGTGTAAAAACTACCAACAGAATTCGTTCCTGGCACCTTCCCCGGTGGAGTTGTGCATGGGGTGTGTTTGGAACATTTTGTCACCAGCCGAGTCCAAAATTCAGCGTTTCCCCATCTCAGCCCAGAAAGCAGGTAGAACAACTTTTGTGGTGTCTTTCAGATGCCTACCAAGGTAGTGTAAAAACTACTAAGAGAACTCCTGTCTGGCACCTTCCCCGGTGGAGTTGTGCATGGGGTGTGTTTGGAACATTTTGTCACCGGCCGACTCCAAAATTCAGCGGTTCCCCATCTCAGCCCAGAAAGCAGGTAGAACAACTTTTGTGGTGTCTTTCAGATGCCTACCAAGGTAGTGTAAAAACTACCAAGAGAACTCCTGTCTGGCACCTTCCCCGGTGGAGTTGTGCAGGGGGTGTGTTTGGAACATTTTGTCACCAGCCGAGTCCAAAATTCAGCGGTTCCCCATCTCAGCCCACAAAGCAGGTACAACAACTTTTGTGGTGCCTTTCAGCTGCCTACCAAGGCAGTGTAAAAACTACCAGGAGAACTCCTGTCTGGCACCTTCCGTGGTGGAGTTGTGCATGGGGTGTGTTTGGAACATTTTGTCACCGGCCGAGTCCAAAATTCAGCGGTTCCCCATCTCAGCCCAGAAAGCAGGAAGAACAACTTTTGTTGTGCCTTTCAAATGCTTACCAAGCTAGTGTAAAAACTACCAGGAGAACTCCTGTCTGGCACCTTCCGTGGTGGAGTTGTGCATGGGGTGTGTTTGGAACATTTTGTCACCAGCCGAGTCCAAAATTCAGCGGTTCCCCATCTCAGCCCACAAAGCAGGTACAACAACTTTTGTGGTGCCTTTCAGCTGCCTACCAAGGTAGTGTAAAAACTACCAACAGAATTCGTTCCTGGCACCTTCCCCGGTGGAGTTGTGCATGGGGTGTGTTTGGAACATTTTGTCACCAGCCGAGTCCAAAATTCAGCGTTTCCCCATCTCAGCCCAGAAAGCAGGTAGAACAACTTTTGTGGTGTCTTTCAGATGCCTACCAAGGTAGTGTAAAAACTACTAAGAGAACTCCTGTCTGGCACCTTCCCCGGTGGAGTTGTGCATGGGGTGTGTTTGGAACATTTTGTCACCGGCCGAGTCCAAAATTCAGCGATTCCCCATCTCAGCCCAGAAAGCAGGTAGAACAACTTTTGTGGTGCCTTTCAGATGCCTACCAAGGTAGTGTAAAAACTACCAGGAGAACTCCTGTCTGGCACCTTCCCCGGTGGAGTTGTGCAGGGGGTGTGTTTGGAACATTTTGTCACCAGCCGAGTCCAAAATTCAGCGGTTCCCCATCTCAGCCCAGAAAGCAGGTAGAACAACTTTTGTGGTGCCTTTCAGCTGCCTACCAAGGTAGTGTAAAAACTATCAAGAGAACTCCTGTCTGGCACCTTCCGTGGTGGAGTTGTGCATGGGGTGTGTTTGGAACATTTTGTCACCGGCCGAGTCCAAAATTCAGCGATTCCCCATCTCAGCCCAGAAAGCAGGTAGAACAACTTCTGTGGTGTCTTTCAGATGCCTACCAAGGTAGTGTAAAAACTACCAGGAGAACTCCTGTCTGGCACCTTCCCCGGTGGAGTTGTGCATGGGGTGTGTTTGGAACATTTTGTCACCGGCCGAGTCCAAAATTCAGCGGTTCCCCATCTCAGCCCAGAAAGCAGGTAGAACAACTTTTGTGGTGTCTTTCAGATGCCTACCGGAGCAATGTAAAAACTACCAGGAGAACTCCTGTCTGGCACCTTCCCCGGTGGAGTTGTGCAGGGGGTGTGTTTGGAACATTTTGTCAACGGCCGAGTCCAAAATTCAGCGGTTCCCCATCTCAGCCCAGAAAGCAGGTAGAACATCTTTTGTGGTATCTTTCAGATGCCTACCGGAGCAATGTAAAAACTACCAGGAGAACTCCTGTCTGGCACCTTCCCCGGTGGAGTTGTGCATGGGGTGTGTTTGGAACATTTTGTCACCGGCCGAGTCCAAAATTCAGCGGTTCCCCATCTCAGCCCACAAAGCAGGTACAACAACTTTTCTTGTGCCTTTCAGCTGCCTACCAAGGTAGTGTAAAAACTACCAACAGAATTCGTTCCTGGCACCTTCCCCGGTGGAGTTGTGCATGGGGTGTGTTTGGAACATTTTGTCACCAGCCGAGTCCAAAATTCAGCGGTTCCCCATCTCAGCCCAGAAAGCAGGTAGAACAACTTTTGTGGTGTCTTTCAGCTGCCTACCAAGGTAGTGTAAAAACTACCAAGAGAACTCCTGTCTGGCACCTTCCCCGGTGGAGTTGTGCATGGGGTGTGTTTGGAACATTTTGTCACCGGCCGACTCCAAAATTCAGCGGTTCCCCATCTCAGCCCAGAAAGCAGGTAGAACAACTTTTGTGGTGTCTTTCAGATGCCTACCAAGGTAGTGTAAAAACTACCAAGAGAACTCCTGTCTGGCACCTTCCCCGGTGGAGTTGTGCAGGGGGTGTGTTTGGAACATTTTGTCACCAGCCGAGTCCAAAATTCAGCGGTTCCCCATCTCAGCCCACAAAGCAGGTACAACAACTTTTGTGGTGCCTTTCAGCTGCCTACCAAGGCAGTGTAAAAACTACCAGGAGAACTCCTGTCTGGCACCTTCCCCGGTGGAGTTGTGCATGGGGTGTGTTTGGAACATTTTGTCACCGGCCGAGTCCAAAATTCAGCGGTTCCCCATCTCAGCCCAGAAAGCAGGAAGAACAACTTTTGTGGTGCCTTTCAAATGCTTACCAAGCTAGTGTAAAAACTACCAGGAGAACTCCTGTCTGGCACCTTCCGTGGTGGAGTTGTGCATGGGGTGTGTTTGGAACATTTTGTCACCAGCCGAGTCCAAAATTCAGCGGTTCCCCATCTCAGCCCAGAAAGCAGGAAGAACAACTTTTGTGGTGCCTTTCAAATGCCTACCAAGGTAGTGTAAAAACTACCAAGAGAACTCCTGTCTGGCACCTTCCCCGGTGGAGTTGTGCATGGGGTGTGTTTGGAACATTTTGTCACCGGCCGACTCCAAAATTCAGCGGTTCCCCATCTCAGCCCAGAAAGCAGGAAGAACAACTTTTGTGGTGCCTTTCAGCTGCCTACCAAGGTAGTGTAAAAACTACCAAGAGAACTCCTGTCTGGCACCTTCCCCGGTGGAGTTGTGCATGGGGTGTGTTTGGAACATTTTGTCACCAGCCGACTCCAAAATTCAGCGGTTCCCCATCTCAGCCCAGAAAGCAGGTAGAACAACTTTTGTGGTGTCTTTCAGATGCCTACCAAGGTAGTGTAAAAACTACTAAGAGAACTCCTGTCTGGCACCTTCCCCGGTGGAGTTGTTCATGGGGTGTGTTTGGAACATTTTGTCACCGGCCGAGTCCAAAATTCAGCGATTCCCCATCTCAGCCCAGAAAGCAGGTAGAACAACTTCTGTGGTGTCTTTCAGATGCCTACCAAGGTAGTGTAAAAACTACCAGGAGAACTCCTGTCTGGCACCTTCCCCGGTGGAGTTGTGCATGGGGTGTGTTTGGAACATTTTGTCACCGGCCGAGTCCAAAATTCAGCGGTTCCCCATCTCAGCCCAGAAAGCAGGTAGAACAACTTTTGTGGTGTCTTTCAGATGCCTACCGGAGCAATGTAAAAACTACCAGGAGAACTCCTGTCTGGCACCTTCCCCGGTGGAGTTGTGCAGGGGGTGTGTTTGGAACATTTTGTCAACGGCCGAGTCCAAAATTCAGCGGTTCCCCATCTCAGCCCAGAAAGCAGGTAGAACATCTTTTGTGGTATCTTTCAGATGCCTACCGGAGCAATGTAAAAACTACCAGGAGAACTCCTGTCTGGCACCTTCCCCGGTGGAGTTGTGCATGGGGTGTGTTTGGAACATTTTGTCACCGGCCGAGTCCAAAATTCAGCGGTTCCCCATCTCAGCCCACAAAGCAGGTACAACAACTTTTCTTGTGCCTTTCAGCTGCCTACCAAGGTAGTGTAAAAACTACCAACAGAATTCGTTCCTGGCACCTTCCCCGGTGGAGTTGTGCATGGGGTGTGTTTGGAACATTTTGTCACCAGCCGAGTCCAAAATTCAGCGGTTCCCCATCTCAGCCCAGAAAGCAGGTAGAACAACTTTTGTGGTGTCTTTCAGCTGCCTACCAAGGTAGTGTAAAAACTACCAAGAGAACTCCTGTCTGGCACCTTCCCCGGTGGAGTTGTGCATGGGGTGTGTTTGGAACATTTTGTCACCGGCCGACTCCAAAATTCAGCGGTTCCCCATCTCAGCCCAGAAAGCAGGTAGAACAACTTTTGTGGTGTCTTTCAGATGCCTACCAAGGTAGTGTAAAAACTACCAAGAGAACTCCTGTCTGGCACCTTCCCCGGTGGAGTTGTGCAGGGGGTGTGTTTGGAACATTTTGTCACCAGCCGAGTCCAAAATTCAGCGGTTCCCCATCTCAGCCCACAAAGCAGGTACAACAACTTTTGTGGTGCCTTTCAGCTGCCTACCAAGGCAGTGTAAAAACTACCAGGAGAACTCCTGTCTGGCACCTTCCCCGGTGGAGTTGTGCATGGGGTGTGTTTGGAACATTTTGTCACCGGCCGAGTCCAAAATTCAGCGGTTCCCCATCTCAGCCCAGAAAGCAGGAAGAACAACTTTTGTGGTGCCTTTCAAATGCTTACCAAGCTAGTGTAAAAACTACCAGGAGAACTCCTGTCTGGCACCTTCCGTGGTGGAGTTGTGCATGGGGTGTGTTTGGAACATTTTGTCACCAGCCGAGTCCAAAATTCAGCGGTTCCCCATCTCAGCCCAGAAAGCAGGAAGAACAACTTTTGTGGTGCCTTTCAAATGCCTACCAAGGTAGTGTAAAAACTACCAAGAGAACTCCTGTCTGGCACCTTCCCCGGTGGAGTTGTGCATGGGGTGTGTTTGGAACATTTTGTCACCGGCCGACTCCAAAATTCAGCGGTTCCCCATCTCAGCCCAGAAAGCAGGAAGAACAACTTTTGTGGTGCCTTTCAGCTGCCTACCAAGGTAGTGTAAAAACTACCAAGAGAACTCCTGTCTGGCACCTTCCCCGGTGGAGTTGTGCATGGGGTGTGTTTGGAACATTTTGTCACCAGCCGACTCCAAAATTCAGCGGTTCCCCATCTCAGCCCAGAAAGCAGGTAGAACAACTTTTGTGGTGTCTTTCAGATGCCTACCAAGGTAGTGTAAAAACTACTAAGAGAACTCCTGTCTGGCACCTTCCCCGGTGGAGTTGTTCATGGGGTGTGTTTGGAACATTTTGTCACCGGCCGAGTCCAAAATTCAGCGGTTCCCCATCTCAGCCCAGAAAGCAGGTAGAACAACTTTTGTGGTGCCTTTCAGATGCCTACCAAGGTAGTGTAAAAACTACCAGGAGAACTACTGTCTAGCACCTTCCCCGGTGGAGTTGTGCATGGGGTGTGTTTGGAACATTTTGTCACCAGCCGAGTCCAAAATTCAGCGGTTCCCCATCTCAGCCCAGAAAGCAGGTAGAACAACTTTTGTGGTGCCTTTCAGCTGCCTACCAAGGTAGTGTAAAAACTACCAAGAGAACTCCTGTCTGGCACCTTCCCCGGTGGAGTTGTGCATGGGGTGTGTTTGGAACATTTTGTCAACGGCCGACTCCAAAATTCAGCGGTTCCCCATCTCAGCCCAGAAAGCAGGTAGAACAACTTTTGTGGTGTCTTTCAAATGCCTACCAAGGTAGTGTAAAATCTACCAAGAGAACTCCTGTCTGGCACCTTCCCCGGTGGAGTTGTGCATGGGGTGTGTTTGGAACATTTTGTCACCGGCCGAGTCCAAAATTCAGCGATTCCCCATCTCAGCCCAGAAAGCAGGTAGAACAAATTTTGTGGTGCCTTTCAGATGCCTACCAAGGTAGTGTAAAAACTACCAGGAGAACTCCTGTCTGGCACCTTCCGTGGTGGAGTTGTGCATGGGGTGTGTTTGGAACATTTTGTCACCGGCCGACTCCAAAATTCAGCGGTTCCCCATCTCAGCCCAGAAAGCAGGTAGAACAACTTTTGTGGTGCCTTTCAGCTGCCTACCAAGGTAGTGTAAAAACTACCAAGAGAACTCCTGTCTGGCACCTTCCCCGGTGGAGTTGTGCATGGGGTGTGTTTGGAACATTTTGTCACCGGCCGAGTCCAAAATTCAGCGATTCCCCATCTCAGCCCAGAAAGCAGGTAGAACAACTTCTGTGGTGTCTTTCAGATGCCTACCAAGGTAGTGTAAAAACTACCAGGAGAACTCCTGTCTGGCACCTTCCCCGGTGGAGTTGTGCATGGGGTGTGTTTGGAACATTTTGTCAACGGCCGAGTCCAAAATTCAGCGGTTCCCCATCTCAGCCCAGAAAGCTGGTAGAACAACTTTTGTGGTGTCTTTCAGATGCCTACCGGAGCAATGTAAAAACTACCAGGAGAACTCCTGTCTGGCACCTTCCGTGGTGGAGTTGTGCATGGGGTGTGTTTGGAACATTTTGTCACCGGCCGAGTCCAAAATTCAGCGGTTACCCGTCTCAGCCCAGAAAGCAGGTAGAACATCTTTTGTGGTATCTTTCAGATGCCTACCGGAGCAATGTAAAAACTACCAGGAGAACTCCTGTCTGGCACCTTCCCCGGTGGAGTTGTGCATGGGGTGTGTTTGGAACATTTTGTCAACGGCCGAGTCCAAAATTCAGCGGTTCCCCATCTCAGCCCAGAAAGCAGGTACAACAACTTTTGTGGTGCCTTTCAGCTGCCTACCAAGGTAGTGTAAAAACTACCAACAGAATTCGTTCCTGGCACCTTCCCCGGTGGAGTTGTGCATGGGGTGTGTTTGGAACATTTTGTCACCAGCCGAGTCCAAAATTCAGCGTTTCCCCATCTCAGCCCAGAAAGCAGGTAGAACAACTTTTGTGGTGTCTTTCAGATGCCTACCAAGGTAGTGTAAAAACTACTAAGAGAACTCCTGTCTGGCACCTTCCCCGGTGGAGTTGTGCATGGGGTGTGTTTGGAACATTTTGTCACCGGCCGAGTGCAAAATTCAGCGATTCCCCATCTCAGCCCAGAAAGCAGGTAGAACAACTTTTGTGGTGTCTTTCAGATGCCTACCAAGGTAGTGTAAAAACTACCAGGAGAACTCCTGTCTGGCACCTTCCGTGGTGGAGTTGTGCAGGGGGTGTGTTTGGTACATTTTGTCACCAGCCGACTCCAAAATTCAGCGGTTCCCCATCTCAGCCCAGAAAGCAGGTACAACAACTTTTGTGGTGCCTTTCAGCTGCCTACCAAGGTAGTGTAAAAACTACCAAGAGAACTCCTGTCTGGCACCTTCCCCGGTGGAGTTGTGCATGGGGTGTGTTTGGAACATTTTGTCACCAGCCGAGTCCAAAATTCAGCGGTTCCCCATCTCAGCCCAGAAAGCAGGTAGAACAACTTTTGTGGTGTCTTTCAAATGCCTACCAAGGTAGTGTAAAAACTACCAGGAGAACTCCTGTCTGGCACCTTCCGTGGTGGAGTTGTGCATGGGGTGTGTTTTGAACATTTTGTCACCGGCCGAGTCCAAAATTCAGCGGTTCCCCATCTCAGCCCAGAAAGCAGGTAGAACAACTTTTGTGGTGCCTTTCAGATGCCTACCAAGGTAGTGTAAAAACTACCAGGAGAACTCCTGTCTGGCACCTTCCCCGGTGGAGTTTTGCATGGGGTGTGTTTGGAACATTTTGTCACCGGCCGAGTCCAAAATTCAGCGATTCCCCATCTCAGCCCACAAAGCAGGTAGAACAACTTCTGTGGTGTCTTTCAGATGCCTACCAAGGTAGTGTAAAAACTACCAGGAGAACTCCTGTCTGGCACCTTCCCCGGTGGAGTTGTGCATGGGGTGTGTTTGGAACATTTTGTCAACGGCCGAGTCCAAAATTCTTCGGTTCCCCATCTCAGCCCAGAAAGCAGGTAGAACAACTTTTGTGGTGTCTTTCAGATGCCTACCGGAGCAATGTAAAAACTACCAGGAGAACTCCTGTCTGGCACCTTCCCCGGTGGAGTTGTGCAGGGGGTGTGTTTGGAACATTTTGTCACCGGCCGAGTCCAAAATTCAGCGGTTCCCCATCTCAGCCCAGAAAGCAGGTAGAACATCTTTTGTGGTATCTTTCAGATGCCTACCAGAGCAATGTAAAAACTACCAGGAGAACTCCTGTCTGGCACCTTCCCCGGTGGAGTTGTGCATGGGGTGTGTTTGGAACATTTTGTCAACGGCCGACTCCAAAATTCAGCGGTTCCCCATCTCAGCCCACAAAGCAGGTACAACAACTTTTGTGGTGCCTTTCAGATGCCTACCAAGGTAGTGTAAAAACTACCAACAGAATTCGTTCCTGGCACCTTCCCCGGTGGAGTTGTGCATGGGGTGTGTTTGGAACATTTTGTCACCAGCCGACTCCAAAATTCAGCGTTTCCCCATCTCAGCCCAGAAAGCAGGTAGAACAACTTTTGTGGTGTCTTTCAGATGCCTACCAAGGTAGTGTAAAAACTACTAAGAGAACTCCTGTCTGGTACCTTCCCCGGTGGAGTTGTGCATGGGGTGTGTTTGGAACATTTTGTCACCGGCCGAGTCCAAAATTCAGCGATTCCCCATCTCAGCCCAGAAAGCAGGTAGAACAACTTTTGTGGTGTCTTTCAGATGCCTACCAAGGTAGTGTAAAAACTACTAAGAGAACTCCTGTCTGGCACCTTCCCCGGTGGAGTTGTGCATGGGGTGTGTTTGGAACATTTTGTCACCGGCCGAGTCCAAAATTCAGCGATTCCCCATCTCAGCCCAGAAAGCAGGTACAACAACTTTTGTGGTGTCTTTCAGATGCCTACCAAGGTAGTGTAAAAACTACCAGGAGAACTCCTGTCTGGCACCTTCCCCGGTGGAGTTGTGCATGGGGTGTGTTTGGAACATTTTGTCACCGGCCGAGTCCAAAATTCAGCGGTTCCCCATCTCAGCCCAGAAAGCAGGTAGAACATCTTTTGTGGTATCTTTCAGATGCCTACCGGAGCAATGTAAAAACTACCAGGAGAACTCCTGTCTGGCACCTTCCCCGGTGGAGTTGTGCATGGGGTGTGTTTGGAACATTTTGTCAACGGCCGACTCCAAAATTCAGCGGTTCCCCATCTCAGCCCAGAAAGCAGGTACAACAACTTTTGTGGTGCCTTTCAGCTGCCTACCAAGGTAGTGTAAAAACTACCAACAGAATTCGTTCCTGGCACCTTCCCCGGTGGAGTTGTGCATGGGGTGTGTTTGGAACATTTTGTCACCAGCCGACTCCAAAATTCAGCGGTTCCCCATCTCAGCCCAGAAAGCAGGTAGAACAACTTTTGTGGTGCCTTTCAAATGCCTACCAAGGTAGTGTAAAAACTACCAGGAGAACTCCTGTCTGGCACCTTCCCCGGTGGAGTTGTGCAGGGGGTGTGTTTGGAACATTTTGTCACCAGCCGAGTCCAAAATTCAGCGATTCCCCATCTCAGCCCAGAAAGCAGGTAGAACAACTTTTGTGGTGTCTTTCAGATGCCTACCAAGGTAGTGTAAAAACTACCAGGAGAACTCCTGTCTGGCACCTTCCCCGGTGGAGTTTTGCATGGGGTTTGTTTGGAACATTTTGTAACCGGCCGAGTCCAAAATTCAGCGATTCCCCATCTCAGCCCACAAAGCAGGTAGAACAACTTCTGTGGTGTCTTTCAGATGCCTACCAAGGTAGTGTAAAAACTACCAGGAGAACTCCTGTCTGGCACCTTCCCCGGTGGAGTTGTGCATGGGGTGTGTTTGGAACATTTTGTCAACGGCCGAGTCCAAAATTCTTCGGTTCCCCATCTCAGCCCAGAAAGCAGGTAGAACAACTTTTGTGGTGTCTTTCAGATGCCTACCGGAGCAATGTAAAAACTACCAGGAGAACTCCTGTCTGGCACCTTCCCCGGTGGAGTTGTGCAGGGGGTGTGTTTGGAACATTTTGTCACCAGCCGAGTCCAAAATTCAGCGTTTCCCCATCTCAGCCCAGAAAGCAGGTAGAACAACTTTTGTGGTGTCTTTCAGATGCCTACCAAGGTAGTGTAAAAACTACTAAGAGAACTCCTGTCTGGTACCTTCCCCGGTGGAGTTGTGCATGGGGTGTGTTTGGAACATTTTGTCACCAGCCGAGTCCAAAATTCAGCGATTCCCCATCTCAGCCCAGAAAGCAGGTAGAACAACTTTTGTGGTGTCTTTCAGATGCCTACCAAGGTAGTGTAAAAACTACTAAGAGAACTCCTGTCTGGCACCTTCCGTGGTGGAGTTGTGCATGGGGTGTGTTTGGAACATTTTGTCACCGGCCGAGTCCAAAATTCAGCGGTTCCCCATCTCAGCCCAGAAAGCAGGAAGAACAACTTTTGTGGTGCCTTTCAAATGCTTACCAAGGTAGTGTAAAAACTACCAGGAGAACTCCTGTCTGGCACCTTCCCCGGTGGAGTTGTGCATGGGGTGTGTTTTGAACATTTTGTCACCGGCCGACTCCAAAATTCAGCGTTTCCCCATCTCAGCCCAGAAAGCAGGAAGAACAACTTTTGTGGTGCCTTTCAAATGCCTACCAAGGTAGTGTAAAAACTACCAAGAGAACTCCTGTCTGGCACCTTCCCCGGTGGAGTTGTGCATGGGGTGTGTTTGGAACATTTTGTCACAGGCCGACTCCAAAATTCAGCGGTTCCCCATCTCAGCCCAGAAAGCAGGTAGAACAACTTTTGTGGTGCCTTTCAGCTGCCTATCAAGGTAGTGTAAAAACTACCAAGAGAACTCCTGTCTGGCACCTTCCCCGGTGGAGTTGTGCATGGGGTGTGTTTGGAACATTTTGTCACCAGCCGAGTCCAAAATTCAGCGTTTCCCCATCTCAGCCCAGAAAGCAGGTAGAACAACTTTTGTGGTGTCTTTCAGATGCCTACCAAGGTAGTGTAAAAACTACTAAGAGAACTCCTGTCTGGTACCTTCCCCGGTGGAGTTGTGCATGGGGTGTCTGTGGAACATTTTGTCACCGGCCGAGTCCAAAATTCAGCGATTCCCCATCTCAGCCCAGAAAGCAGGTAGAACAACTTTTGTGGTGTCTTTCAGATGCCTACCAAGGTAGTGTAAAAACTACCAGGAGAACTCCTGTCTGGCACCTTCCCCGGTGGAGTTGTGCATGGGGAGTGTTTGGAACATTTTGTCACCGGCCGAGTCCAAAATTCAGCGGTTCCCCATCTCAGCCCAGAAAGCAGGTACAACATCTTTTGTGGTATCTTTCAGATGCCTACCGGAGCAATGTAAAAACTACCAGGAGAACTCCTGTCTGGCACCTTCCCCGGTGGAGTTGTGCATGGGGTGTGTTTGGAACATTTTGTCAACGGCCGACTCCAAAATTCAGCGGTTCCCCATCTCAGCCCACAAAGCAGGTACAACAACTTTTGTGGTGCCTTTCAGCTGCCTACCAAGGTAGTGTAAAAACTACCAACAGAATTCGTTCCTGGCACCTTCCCCGGTGGAGTTGTGCATGGGGTGTGTTTGGAACATTTTGTCACCAGCCGACTCCAAAATTCAGCGGTTCCCCATCTCAGCCCAGAAAGCAGGTAGAACAACTTTTGTGGTGTCTTTCAGATGCCTACCAAGGTAGTGTAAAAACTACCAGGAGAACTCCTGTCTGGCACCTTCCCCGGTGGAGTTGTGCAGGGGGTGTGTTTGGAACATTTTGTCACCAGCCGAGTCCAAAATTCAGCGATTCCCCATCTCAGCCCAGAAAGCAGGTAGAACAACTTTTGTGGTGTCTTTCAGATGCCTACCAAGGTAGTGTAAAAACTACCAGGAGAACTCCTGTCTGGCACCTTCCCCGGTGGAGTTTTGCATGGGGTGTGTTTGGAACATTTTGTCACCGGCCGAGTCCAAAATTCAGCGATTCCCCATCTCAGCCCAGAAAGCAGGTAGAACAACTTTTGTGGTGCCTTTCAGCTGCCTACCAAGGTAGTGTAAAAACTACCAGGAGAACTCCTGTCTGGCACCTTCCCCGGTGGAGTTGTGCATGGGGTGTGTTTGGAACATTTTGTCACCGGCCGAGTCCAAAATTCAGCGATTCCCCATCTCAGCCCAGAAAGCAGGTAGAACAACTTTTGTGGTGTCTTTCAGATGCCTACCGGAGCAATGTAAAAACTCCCAGGAGAACTCCTGTCTGGCACCTTCCCCGGTGGAGTTGTGCAGGGGGTGTGTTTGGAACATTTTGTCAACGGCCGAGTCCAAAATTCTTCGGTTCCCCATCTCAGCCCAGAAAGCAGGTAGAACAACTTTTGTGGTGTCTTTCAGATGCCTACCGGAGCAATGTAAAAACTACCAGGAGAACTCCTGTCTGGCACCTTCCCCGGTGGAGTTGTGCATGGGGTGTGTTTGGAACATTTTGTCACCGGCCGAGTCCAAAATTCAGCGGTTCCCCATCTCAGCCCACAAAGCAGGTAGAACATCTTTTGTGGTGTCTTTCAGATGCCTACCAAGGTAGTGTAAAAACTACCAGGAGAACTCCTGTCTGGCACCTTCCCCGGTGGAGTTGTGCAGGGGGTGTGTTTGGAACATTTTGTCACCAGCCGAGTCCAAAATTCAGCGATTCCCCATCTCAGCCCAGAAAGCAGGTAGAACAACTTTTGTGGTGTCTTTCAGATGCCTACCAAGGTAGTGTAAAAACTACCAGGAGAACTCCTGTCTGGCACCTTCCCCGGTGGAGTTTTGCATGGGGTTTGTTTGGAACATTTTGTAACCGGCCGAGTCCAAAATTCAGCGATTCCCCATCTCAGCCCACAAAGCAGGTAGAACAACTTCTGTGGTGTCTTTCAGATGCCTACCAAGGTAGTGTAAAAACTACCAGGAGAACTCCTGTCTGGCACCTTCCCCGGTGGAGTTGTGCATGGGGTGTGTTTGGAACATTTTGTCAACGGCCGAGTCCAAAATTCTTCGGTTCCCCATCTCAGCCCAGAAAGCAGGTAGAACAACTTTTGTGGTGTCTTTCAGATGCCTACCGGAGCAATGTAAAAACTACCAGGAGAACTCCTGTCTGGCACCTTCCCCGGTGGAGTTGTGCAGGGGGTGTGTTTGGAACATTTTGTCACCGGCCGAGTCCAAAATTCAGTGGTTCCCCGTCTCAGCCCAGAAAGCAGGTAGAACATCTTTTGTGGTATCTTTCAGATGCCTACCGGAGCAATGTAAAAACTACCAGGAGAACTCCTGTCTGGCACCTTCCCCGGTGGAGTTGTGCATGGGGTGTGTTTGGAACATTTTGTCAACGGCCGACTCCAAAATTCAGCGGTTCCCCATCTCAGCCCACAAAGCAGGTACAACAACTTTTGTGGTGCCTTTCAGATGCCTACCAAGGTAGTGTAAAAACTACCAACAGAATTCGTTCCTGGCACCTTCCCCGGTGGAGTTGTGCATGGGGTGTGTTTGGAACATTTTGTCACCAGCCGACTCCAAAATTCAGCGATTCCCCATCTCAGCCCAGAAAGCAGGTAGAACAACTTTTGTGGTGCCTTTCAGCTGCCTACCAAGGTAGTGTAAAAACTACCAGGAGAACTCCTGTCTGGCACCTTCCCCGGTGGAGTTGTGCATGGGGTGTGTTTGGAACATTTTGTCACCGGCCGAGTCCAAAATTCAGCGGTTCCCCATCTCAGCCCAGAAAGCAGGTAGAACATCTTTTGTGGTATCTTTCAGATGCCTACCGGAGCAATGTAAAAACTACCAGGAGAACTCCTGTCTGGCACCTTCCCCGGTGGAGTTGTGCATGGGGTGTGTTTGGAACATTTTGTCAACGGCCGACTCCAAAATTCAGCGGTTCCCCATCTCAGCCCACAAAGCAGGTACAACAACTTTTGTGGTGCCTTTCAGCTGCCTACCAAGGTAGTGTAAAAACTACCAACAGAATTCGTTCCTGGCACCTTCCCCGGTGGAGTTGTGCATGGGGTGTGTTTGGAACATTTTGTCACCAGCCGACTCCAAAATTCAGCGGTTCCCCATCTCAGCCCAGAAAGCAGGTAGAACAACTTTTGTGGTGTCTTTCAGATGCCTACCAAGGTAGTGTAAAAACTACCAGGAGAACTCCTGTCTGGCACCTTCCCCGGTGGAGTTGTGCAGGGGGTGTGTTTGGAACATTTTGTCACCAGCCGACTCCAAAATTCAGCGGTTCCCCATCTCAGCCCACAAAGCAGGTAGAACAACTTTTGTGGTGCTTTTCAGCTGCCTACCAAGGTAGTGTAAAAACTACCAAGAGAACTCCTGTCTGGCACCTTCCGTGGTGGAGTTGTGCATGGGGTGTGTTTGGAACATTTTGTCACCGGCCGAGTCCAAAATTCAGCGGTTCCCCATCTCAGCCCAGAAAGCAGGAAGAACAACTTTTGTGGTGCCTTTCAAATGCCTACCAAGGTAGTGTAAAAACTACCAAGAGAACTCCTGTCTGGCACCTTCCCCGGTGGAGTTGTGCATGGGGTGTGTTTGGAACATTTTGTCAACGGCCGACTCCAAAATTCAGCGTTTCCCCATCTCAGCCCAGAAAGCAGGTAGAACAACTTTTGTGGTGCCTTTCAGCTGCCTACCAAGGTAGTGTAAAAACTACCAAGAGAACTGCTGTCTGGCACCTTCCCCGGTGGAGTTGTGCATGGGGTGTGTTTGGAACATTTTGTCACCAGCCGAGTCCAAAATTCAGCGTTTCCCCATCTCAGCCCAGAAAGCAGGTAGAACAACTTTTGTGGTGTCTTTCAGATGCCTACCAAGGTAGTGTAAAAACTACTAAGAGAACTCCTGTCTGGTACCTTCCCCGGTGGAGTTGTGCATGGGGTGTGTTTGGAACATTTTGTCACCGGCCGAGTCCAAAATTCAGCGATTCCCCATCTCAGCCCAGAAAGCAGGTAGAACAACTTTTGTGGTGTCTTTCAGATGCCTACCAAGGTAGTGTAAAAACTACCAGGAGAACTCCTGTCTGGCACCTTCCCCGGTGGAGTTGTGCATGGGGTGTGTTTGGAACATTTTGTCACCGGCCGAGTCCAAAATTCAGCGGTTCCCCATCTCAGCCCAGAAAGCAGGTAGAACATCTTTTGTGGTATCTTTCAGATGCCTACCGGAGCAATGTAAAAACTACCAGGAGAACTCCTGTCTGGCACCTTCCCCGGTGGAGTTGTGCATGGGGTGTGTTTGGAACATTTTGTCAACGGCCGACTCCAAAATTCAGCGGTTCCCCATCTCAGCCCACAAAGCAGGTACAACAACTTTTGTGGTGCCTTTCAGCTGCCTACCAAGGTAGTGTAAAAACTACCAACAGAATTCGTTCCTGGCACCTTCCCCGGTGGAGTTGTGCATGGGGTGTGTTTGGAACATTTTGTCACCAGCCGACTCCAAAATTCAGCGGTTCCCCATCTCAGCCCAGAAAGCAGGTAGAACAACTTTTGTGGTGTCTTTCAGATGCCTACCAAGGTAGTGTAAAAACTACCAGGAGAACTCCTGTCTGGCACCTTCCCCGGTGGAGTTGTGCAGGGGGTGTGTTTGGAACATTTTGTCACCAGCCGAGTCCAAAATTCAGCGATTCCCCATCTCAGCCCAGAAAGCAGGTAGAACAACTTTTGTGGTGTCTTTCAGATGCCTACCAAGGTAGTGTAAAAACTACCAGGAGAACTCCTGTCTGGCACCTTCCCCGGTGGAGTTTTGCATGGGGTGTGTTTGGAACATTTTGTCACCGGCCGAGTCCAAAATTCAGCGATTCCCCATCTCAGCCCAGAAAGCAGGTAGAACAACTTTTGTGGTGCCTTTCAGCTGCCTACCAAGGTAGTGTAAAAACTACCAGGAGAACTCCTGTCTGGCACCTTCCCCGGTGGAGTTGTGCATGGGGTGTGTTTGGAACATTTTGTCAACGGCCGAGTCCAAAATTCTTCGGTTCCCCATCTCAGCCCAGAAAGCAGGTAGAACAACTTTTGTGGTGTCTTTCAGATGCCTACCGGAGCAATGTAAAAACTACCAGGAGAACTCCTGTCTGGCACCTTCCCCGGTGGAGTTGTGCAGGGGGTGTGTTTGGAACATTTTGTCACCGGCCGACTCCAAAATTCTTCGGTTCCCCATCTCAGCCCAGAAAGCAGGTAGAACAACTTTTGTGGTGTCTTTCAGATGCCTACCGGAGCAATGTAAAAACTACCAGGAGAACTCCTGTCTGGCACCTTCCCCGGTGGAGTTGTGCATGGGGTGTGTTTGGAACATTTTGTCAACGGCCGACTCCAAAATTCAGCGGTTCCCCATCTCAGCCCACAAAGCAGGTACAACAACTTTTGTGGTGCCTTTCAGCTGCCTACCAAGGTAGTGTAAAAACTACCAACAGAATTCGTTCCTGGCACCTTCCCCGGTGGAGTTGTGCATGGGGTGTGTTTGGAACATTTTGTCACCAGCCGAGTCCAAAATTCAGCGTTTCCCCATCTCAGCCCAGAAAGCAGGTAGAACAACTTTTGTGGTGTCTTTCAGATGCCTACCAAGGTAGTGTAAAAACTACCAGGAGAACTCCTGTCTGGCACCTTCCCCGGTGGAGTTGTGCAGGGGGTGTGTTTGGAACATTTTGTCACCAGCCGAGTCCAAAATTCAGCGGTTCCCCATCTCAGCCCAGAAAGCAGGTAGAACAACTTTTGTGGTGTCTTTCAGATGCCTACCAAGGTAGTATAAAAACTACCAGGAGAACTCCTGTCTGGCACCTTCCCCGGTGGAGTTTTGCATGGGGTGTGTTTGGAACATTTTGTCACCGGCCGACTCCAAAATTCAGCGATTCCCCATCTCAGCCCACAAAGCAGGTAGAACAACTTTTGTGGTGCCTTTCAGATGCCTACCAAGGTAGTGTAAAAACTACCAGGAGAACTCCTGTCTGGCACCTTCCCCGGTGGAGTTGTGCAGGGGGTGTGTTTGGAACATTTTGTCACCAGCCGAGTCCAAAATTCAGCGGTTCCCCATCTCAGCCCACAAAGCAGGTAGAACAACTTTTGTGGTGCTTTTCAGCTGCCTACCAAGGTAGTGTAAAAACTACCAAGAGAACTCCTGTCTGGCACCTTCCGTGGTGGAGTTGTGCATGGGGTGTGTTTGGAACATTTTGTCACCAGCCGACTCCAAAATTCAGCGGTTCCCCATCTCAGCCCACAAAGCAGGTACAACAACTTTTGTGGTGCCTTTCAGCTGCCTACCAAGGTAGTGTAAAAACTACCAACAGAATTCGTTCCTGGCACCTTCCCCGGTGGAGTTGTGCATGGGGTGTGTTTGGAACATTTTGTCACCAGCCGACTCCAAAATTCAGCGGTTCCCCATCTCAGCCCAGAAAGCAGGTAGAACAACTTTTGTGGTGTCTTTCAGATGCCTACCAAGGTAGTGTAAAAACTACCAGGAGAACTCCTGTCTGGCACCTTCCCCGGTGGAGTTGTGCAGGGGGTGTGTTTGGAACATTTTGTCACCAGCCGAGTCCAAAATTCAGCGATTCCCCATCTCAGCCCAGAAAGCAGGTAGAACAACTTTTGTGGTGTCTTTCAGATGCCTACCAAGGTAGTGTAAAAACTACCAGGAGAACTCCTGTCTGGCACCTTCCCCGGTGGAGTTTTGCATGGGGTGTGTTTGGAACATTTTGTCACCGGCCGAGTCCAAAATTCAGCGATTCCCCATCTCAGCCCAGAAAGCAGGTAGAACAACTTTTGTGGTGCCTTTCAGCTGCCTACCAAGGTAGTGTAAAAACTACCAGGAGAACTCCTGTCTGGCACCTTCCCCGGTGGAGTTGTGCATGGGGTGTGTTTGGAACATTTTGTCAACGGCCGAGTCCAAAATTCTTCGGTTCCCCATCTCAGCCCAGAAAGCAGGTAGAACAACTTTTGTGGTGTCTTTCAGATGCCTACCGGAGCAATGTAAAAACTACCAGGAGAACTCCTGTCTGGCACCTTCCCCGGTGGAGTTGTGCAGGGGGTGTGTTTGGAACATTTTGTCACCGGCCGACTCCAAAATTCTTCGGTTCCCCATCTCAGCCCAGAAAGCAGGTAGAACAACTTTTGTGGTGTCTTTCAGATGCCTACCGGAGCAATGTAAAAACTACCAGGAGAACTCCTGTCTGGCACCTTCCCCGGTGGAGTTGTGCATGGGGTGTGTTTGGAACATTTTGTCAACGGCCGACTCCAAAATTCAGCGGTTCCCCATCTCAGCCCACAAAGCAGGTACAACAACTTTTGTGGTGCCTTTCAGCTGCCTACCAAGGTAGTGTAAAAACTACCAACAGAATTCGTTCCTGGCACCTTCCCCGGTGGAGTTGTGCATGGGGTGTGTTTGGAACATTTTGTCACCAGCCGAGTCCAAAATTCAGCGTTTCCCCATCTCAGCCCAGAAAGCAGGTAGAACAACTTTTGTGGTGTCTTTCAGATGCCTACCAAGGTAGTGTAAAAACTACCAGGAGAACTCCTGTCTGGCACCTTCCCCGGTGGAGTTGTGCAGGGGGTGTGTTTGGAACATTTTGTCACCGGCCGAGTCCAAAATTCAGCGATTCCCCATCTCAGCCCAGAAAGCAGGTAGAACAACTTTTGTGGTGTCTTTCAGATGCCTACCAAGGTAGTGTAAAAAACTACCAGGAGAACTCCTGTCTGGCACCTTCCCCGGTGGAGTTTTGCATGGGGTGTGTTTGGAACATTTTGTCACCGGCCGAGTCCAAAATTCAGCGATTCCCCATCTCAGCCCACAAAGCAGGTAGAACAACTTTTGTGGTGTCTTTCAGATGCCTACCAAGGTAGTGTAAAAACTACCAGGAGAACTCCTGTCTGGCACCTTCCCCGGTGGAGTTGTGCAGGGGGTGTGTTTGGAACATTTTGTCACCAGCCGAGTCCAAAATTCAGCGGTTCCCCATCTCAGCCCACAAAGCAGGTAGAACAACTTTTGTGGTGCTTTTCAGCTGCCTACCAAGGTAGTGTAAAAACTACCAAGAGAACTCCTGTCTGGCACCTTCCGTGGTGGAGTTGTGCATGGGGTGTGTTTGGAACATTTTGTCACCGGCCGAGTCCAAAATTCAGCGGTTCCCCATCTCAGCCCAGAAAGCAGGAAGAACAACTTTTGTGGTGCCTTTCAAATGCTTACCAAGGTAGTGTAAAAACTACCAGGAGAACTCCTGTCTGGCACCTTCCCCGGTGGAGTTGTGCATGGGGTGTGTTTGGTACATTTTGTCACCAGCCGAGTCCAAAATTCAGCGGTTCCCCATCTCAGCCCAGAAAGCAGGAAGAACAACTTTTGTGGTGCCTTTCAGCTGCCTACCAAGGTAGTGTAAAAACTACCAAGAGAACTCCTGTCTGGCACCTTCCCCGGTGGAGTTGTGCATGGGGTGTGTTTGGAACATTTTGTCACCAGCCGAGTCCAAAATTCAGCGTTTCCCCATCTCAGCCCAGAAAGCAGGTAGAACAACTTTTGTGGTGTCTTTCAGATGCCTACCAAGGTAGTGTAAAAACTACTAAGAGAACTCCTGTCTGGTACCTTCCGTGGTGGAGTTGTGCATGGGGTGTGTTTGGAACATTTTGTCACCGGCCGAGTCCAAAATTCAGCGATTCCCCATCTCAGCCCAGAAAGCAGGTAGAACAACTTTTGTGGTGTCTTTCAGATGCCTACCAAGGTAGTGTAAAAACTACCAGGAGAACTCCTGTCTGGCACCTTCCCCGGTGGAGTTGTGCATGGGGTGTGTTTGGAACATTTTGTCACCGGCCGAGTCCAAAATTCAGCGGTTCCCCATCTCAGCCCAGAAAGCAGGTAGAACATCTTTTGTGGTATCTTTCAGATGCCTACCGGAGCAATGTAAAAACTACCAGGAGAACTCCTGTCTGGCACCTTCCCCGGTGGAGTTGTGCATGGGGTGTGTTTGGAACATTTTGTCAACGGCCGACTCCAAAATTCAGCGGTTCCCCATCTCAGCCCACAAAGCAGGTACAACAACTTTTGTGGTGCCTTTCAGCTGCCTACCAAGGTAGTGTAAAAACTACCAACAGAATTCGTTCCTGGCACCTTCCCCGGTGGAGTTGTGCATGGGGTGTGTTTGGAACATTTTGTCACCAGCCGACTCCAAAATTCAGCGGTTCCCCATCTCAGCCCAGAAAGCAGGTAGAACAACTTTTGTGGTGTCTTTCAGATGCCTACCAAGGTAGTGTAAAAACTACCAGGAGAACTCCTGTCTGGCACCTTCCCCGGTGGAGTTGTGCAGGGGGTGTGTTTGGAACATTTTGTCACCAGCCGAGTCCAAAATTCAGCGATTCCCCATCTCAGCCCAGAAAGCAGGTAGAACAACTTTTGTGGTGTCTTTCAGATGCCTACCAAGGTAGTGTAAAAACTACCAGGAGAACTCCTGTCTGGCACCTTCCCCGGTGGAGTTTTGCATGGGGTGTGTTTGGAACATTTTGTCAACGGCCGAGTCCAAAATTCTTCGGTTCCCCATCTCAGCCCAGAAAGCAGGTAGAACAACTTTTGTGGTGTCTTTCAGATGCCTACCAAGGTAGTGTAAAAACTACCAGGAGAACTCCTGTCTGGCACCTTCCCCGGTGGAGTTGTGCATGGGGTGTGTTTGGAACATTTTGTCAACGGCCGAGTCCAAAATTCTTCGGTTCCCCATCTCAGCCCAGAAAGCAGGTAGAACAACTTTTGTGGTGTCTTTCAGATGCCTACCGGAGCAATGTAAAAACTACCAGGAGAACTCCTGTCTGGCACCTTCCCCGGTGGAGTTGTGCAGGGGGTGTGTTTGGAACATTTTGTCACCGGCCGAGTCCAAAATTCAGTGGTTCCCCGTCTCAGCCCAGAAAGCAGGTAGAACATCTTTTGTGGTATCTTTCAGATGCCTACCGGAGCAATGTAAAAACTACCAGGAGAACTCCTGTCTGGCACCTTCCCCGGTGGAGTTGTGCATGGGGTGTGTTTGGAACATTTTGTCAACGGCCGACTCCAAAATTCAGCGGTTCCCCATCTCAGCCCACAAAGCAGGTACAACAACTTTTGTGGTGCCTTTCAGATGCCTACCAAGGTAGTGTAAAAACTACCAACAGAATTCGTTCCTGGCACCTTCCCCGGTGGAGTTGTGCATGGGGTGTGTTTGGAACATTTTGTCACCAGCCGAGTCCAAAATTCAGCGTTTCCCCATCTCAGCCCAGAAAGCAGGTAGAACAACTTTTGTGGTGTCTTTCAGATGCCTACCAAGGTAGTGTAAAAACTACTAAGAGAACTCCTGTCTGGTACCTTCCCCGGTGGAGTTGTGCATGGGGTGTGTTTGGAACATTTTGTCACCGGCCGAGTCCAAAATTCAGCGATTCCCCATCTCAGCCCAGAAAGCAGGTAGAACAACTTTTGTGGTGTCTTTCAGATGCCTACCAAGGTAGTGTAAAAACTACTAAGAGAACTCCTGTCTGGCACCTTCCCCGGTGGAGTTGTGCATGGGGTGTGTTTGGAACATTTTGTCACCGGCCGAGTCCAAAATTCAGCGATTCCCCATCTCAGCCCAGAAAGCAGGTAGAACAACTTTTGTGGTGTCTTTCAGATGCCTACCAAGGTAGTGTAAAAACTACCAGGAGAACTCCTGTCTGGCACCTTCCCCGGTGGAGTTGTGCAGGGGGTGTGTTTGGAACATTTTGTCACCAGCCGACTCCAAAATTCAGCGGTTCCCCATCTCAGCCCACAAAGCAGGTAGAACAACTTTTGTGGTGCTTTTCAGCTGCCTACCAAGGTAGTGTAAAAACTACCAAGAGAACTCCTGTCTGGCACCTTCCGTGGTGGAGTTGTGCATGGGGTGTGTTTGGAACATTTTGTCACCGGCCGAGTCCAAAATTCAGCGGTTCCCCATCTCAGCCCAGAAAGCAGGAAGAACAACTTTTGTGGTGCCTTTCAAATGCTTACCAAGGTAGTGTAAAAACTACCAGGAGAACTCCTGTCTGGCACCTTCCCCGGTGGAGTTGTGCATGGGGTGTGTTTGGTACATTTTGTCACCAGCCGAGTCCAAAATTCAGCGTTTCCCCATCTCAGCCCAGAAAGCAGGAAGAACAACTTTTGTGGTGCCTTTCAAATGCCTACCAAGGTAGTGTAAAAACTACCAAGAGAACTCCTGTCTGGCACCTTCCCCGGTGGAGTTGTGCATGGGGTGTGTTTGGAACATTTTGTCACCGGCCGACTCCAAAATTCAGCGGTTCCCCATCTCAGCCCAGAAAGCAGGTAGAACAACTTCTGTGGTGCCTTTCAGCTGCCTACCAAGGTAGTGTAAAAACTACCAAGAGAACTCCTGTCTGGCACCTTCCCCGGTGGAGTTGTGCATGGGGTGTGTTTGGAACATTTTGTCACCAGCCGAGTCCAAAATTCAGCGTTTCCCCATCTCAGCCCAGAAAGCAGGTAGAACAACTTTTGTGGTGTCTTTCAGATGCCTACCAAGGTAGTGTAAAAACTACTAAGAGAACTCCTGTCTGGCACCTTCCCCGGTGGAGTTGTGCATGGGGTGTGTTTGGAACATTTTGTCACCGGCCGAGTCCAAAATTCAGCGATTCCCCATCTCAGCCCAGAAAGCAGGTAGAACAACTTTTGTGGTGTCTTTCAGATGCCTACCAAGGTAGTGTAAAAACTACCAGGAGAACTCCTGTCTGGCACCTTCCCCGGTGGAGTTGTGCATGGGGTGTGTTTGGAACATTTTGTCACCAGCCGAGTCCAAAATTCAGCGTTTCCCCATCTCAGCCCAGAAAGCAGGTAGAACAACTTTTGTGGTGCCTTTCAGCTGCCTACCAAGGTAGTGTAAAAACTACCAGGAGAACTCCTGTCTGGCACCTTCCGTGGTTGAGTTGTGCATGGGGTGTGTTTGGTACATTTTGTCACCAGCCGAGTCCAAAATTCAGCTGTTCCCCATCTCAGCCCAGAAAGCAGGAAGAACAACTTTTGTGGTGCCTTTCAAATGCCTACCAAGGTAGTGTAAAAACTACCAAGAGAACTCCTGTCTGGCACCTTCCCCGGTGGAGTTGTGCATGGGGTGTGTTTGGAACATTTTGTCACCGGCCGACTCCAAAATTCAGCGGTTCCCCATCTCAGCCCAGAAAGCAGGTAGAACAACTTTTGTGGTGCCTTTCAGCTGCCTACCAAGGTAGTGTAAAAACTACCAAGAGAACTCCTGTCTGGCACCTTCCCCGGTGGAGTTGTGCATGGGGTGTGTTTGGAACATTTTGTCACCGGCCGAGTCCAAAATTCAGCGGTTCCCCATCTCAGCCCAGAAAGCAGGAAGAACAACTTTTGTGGTGCCTTTCAGCTGCCTACCAAGGTAGTGTAAAAACTAACAAGAGAACTCCTGTCTGGCACCTTCCCCGGTGGAGTTGTGCATGGGGTGTGTTTGGAACATTTTGTCACCGGCCGAGTCCAAAATTCAGCGTTTCCCCATCTCAGCCCAGAAAGCAGGTAGAACAACTTTTGTGGTGTCTTTCAGATGCCTACCAAGGTAGTGTAAAAACTACCAGGAGAACTCCTGTCTGGCACCTTCCCCGGTGGAGTTGTGCATGGGGTGTGTTTGGAACATTTTGTCACCAGCCGAGTCCAAAATTCAGCGGTTCCCCATCTCAGCCCAGAAAGCAGGTAGAACAACTTTTGTGGTGCCTTTCAGCTGCCTACCAAGGTAGTGTAAAAACTACCAAGAGAACTCCTGTCTGGCACCTTCCGTGGTGGAGTTGTGCATGGGGTGTGTTTGGAACATTTTGTCAACGGCCGAGTCCAAAATTCAGCCGTTCCCCATCTCAGCCCAGAAAGCAGGTAGAACAACTTTTGTGGTGTCTTTCAGATGCCTACCAAGGTAGTGTAAAAACTACCAACAGAATTCGTTCCTGGCACCTTCCCCGGTGGAGTTGTGCATGGGGTGTGTTTGGAACATTTTGTCACCGGCCGACTCCAAAATTCTTCGGTTCCCCATCTCAGCCCAGAAAGCAGGTAGAACAACTTTTGTGGTGTCTTTCAGATGCCTACCGGAGCAATGTAAAAACTACCAGGAGAACTCCTGTCTGGCACCTTCCCCGGTGGAGTTGTGCATGGGGTGTGTTTGGAACATTTTGTCAACGGCCGACTCCAAAATTCAGCGGTTCCCCATCTCAGCCCAGAAAGCAGGTAGAACAACTTTTGTGGTGCCTTTCAGCTGCCTACCAAGGTAGTGTAAAAACTACCAACAGAATTCGTTCCTGGCACCTTCCCCGGTGGAGTTGTGCATGGGGTGTGTTTGGAACATTTTGTCACCAGCCGAGTCCAAAATTCAGCGTTTCCCCATCTCAGCCCAGAAAGCAGGAAGAACAACTTTTGTGGTGCCTTTCAAATGCCTACCAAGGTAGTGTAAAAACTACCAAGAGAACTCCTGTCTGGCACCTTCCCCGGTGGAGTTGTGCATGGGGTGTGTTTGGAACATTTTGTCACAGGCCGACTCCAAAATTCAGCGGTTCCCCATCTCAGCCCAGAAAGCAGGTAGAACAACTTCTGTGGTGCCTTTCAGCTGCCTACCAAGGTAGTGTAAAAACTACCAAGAGAACTCCTGTCTGGCACCTTCCCCGGTGGAGTTGTGCATGGGGTGTGTTTGGAACATTTTGTCACCAGCCGAGTCCAAAATTCAGCGTTTCCCCATCTCAGCCCAGAAAGCAGGTAGAACAACTTTTGTGGTGTCTTTCAGATGCCTACCAAGGTAGTGTAAAAACTACTAAGAGAACTCCTGTCTGGCACCTTCCCCGGTGGAGTTGTGCATGGGGTGTGTTTGGAACATTTTGTCACCGGCCGAGTCCAAAATTCAGCGATTCCCCATCTCAGCCCAGAAAGCAGGTAGAACAACTTTTGTGGTGTCTTTCAGATGCCTACCAAGGTAGTGTAAAAACTACCAGGAGAACTCCTGTCTGGCACCTTCCCCGGTGGAGTTGTGCATGGGGTGTGTTTGGAACATTTTGTCACCAGCCGAGTCCAAAATTCAGCGTTTCCCCATCTCAGCCCAGAAAGCAGGTAGAACAACTTTTGTGGTGCCTTTCAGCTGCCTACCAAGGTAGTGTAAAAACTACCAGGAGAACTCCTGTCTGGCACCTTCCGTGGTTGAGTTGTGCATGGGGTGTGTTTGGTACATTTTGTCACCAGCCGAGTCCAAAATTCAGCTGTTCCCCATCTCAGCCCAGAAAGCAGGAAGAACAACTTTTGTGGTGCCTTTCAAATGCCTACCAAGGTAGTGTAAAAACTACCAAGAGAACTCCTGTCTGGCACCTTCCCCGGTGGAGTTGTGCATGGGGTGTGTTTGGAACATTTTGTCACCGGCCGACTCCAAAATTCAGCGGTTCCCCATCTCAGCCCAGAAAGCAGGTAGAACAACTTTTGTGGTGCCTTTCAGCTGCCTACCAAGGTAGTGTAAAAACTACCAAGAGAACTCCTGTCTGGCACCTTCCCCGGTGGAGTTGTGCATGGGGTGTGTTTGGAACATTTTGTCACCGGCCGAGTCCAAAATTCAGCGGTTCCCCATCTCAGCCCAGAAAGCAGGAAGAACAACTTTTGTGGTGCCTTTCAGATGCCTACCAAGGTAGTGTAAAAACTAACAAGAGAACTCCTGTCTGGCACCTTCCCCGGTGGAGTTGTGCATGGGGTGTGTTTGGAACATTTTGTCACCAGCCGAGTCCAAAATTCAGCGTTTCCCCATCTCAGCCCAGAAAGCAGGTAGAACAACTTTTGTGGTGTCTTTCAGATGCCTACCAAGGTAGTGTAAAAACTACCAGGAGAACTCCTGTCTGGCACCTTCCCCGGTGGAGTTGTGCATGGGGTGTGTTTGGAACATTTTGTCACCAGCCGAGTCCAAAATTCAGCGGTTCCCCATCTCAGCCCAGAAAGCAGGTAGAACAACTTTTGTGGTGCCTTTCAGCTGCCTACCAAGGTAGTGTAAAAACTACCAAGAGAACTCCTGTCTGGCACCTTCCGTGGTGGAGTTGTGCATGGGGTGTGTTTGGAACATTTTGTCAACGGCCGAGTCCAAAATTCAGCCGTTCCCCATCTCAGCCCAGAAAGCAGGTAGAACAACTTTTGTGGTGTCTTTCAGATGCCTACCGGAGCAATGTAAAAACTACCAGGAGAACTCCTGTCTGGCACCTTCCCCGGTGGAGTTGTGCATGGGGTGTGTTTGGAACATTTTGTCACCGGCCGACTCCAAAATTCTTCGGTTCCCCATCTCAGCCCAGAAAGCAGGTAGAACAACTTTTGTGGTGTCTTTCAGATGCCTACCGGAGCAATGTAAAAACTACCAGGAGAACTCCTGTCTGGCACCTTCCCCGGTGGAGTTGTGCATGGGGTGTGTTTGGAACATTTTGTCAACGGCCGACTCCAAAATTCAGCGGTTCCCCATCTCAGCCCAGAAAGCAGGTAGAACAACTTTTGTGGTGCCTTTCAGCTGCCTACCAAGGTAGTGTAAAAACTACCAACAGAATTCGTTCCTGGCACCTTCCCCGGTGGAGTTGTGCATGGGGTGTGTTTGGAACATTTTGTCACCAGCCGAGTCCAAAATTCAGCGTTTCCCCATCTCAGCCCAGAAAGCAGGTAGAACAACTTTTGTGGTGTCTTTCAGATGCCTACCAAGGTAGTGTAAAAACTACCAGGAGAACTCCTGTCTGGCACCTTCCCCGGTGGAGTTGTGCAGGGGGTGTGTTTGGAACATTTTGTCACCAGCCGAGTCCAAAATTCAGCGATTCCCCATCTCAGCCCAGTAAGCAGGTAGAACAACTTTTGTGGTGTCTTTCAGATGCCTACCAAGGTAGTATAAAAACTACCAGGAGAACTCCTGTCTGGCACCTTCCCCGGTGGAGTTTTGCATGGGGTGTGTTTGGAACATTTTGTCACCGGCCGAGTCCAAAATTCAGCGATTCCCCATCTCAGCCCACAAAGCAGGTAGAACAACTTTTGTGGTGTCTTTCAGATGCCTACCAAGGTAGTGTAAAAACTACCAGGAGAACTCCTGTCTGGCACCTTCCCCGGTGGAGTTGTGCAGGGGGTGTGTTTGGAACATTTTGTCACCAGCCGACTCCAAAATTCAGCGGTTCCCCATCTCAGCCCACAAAGCAGGTAGAACAACTTTTGTGGTGCTTTTCAGCTGCCTACCAAGGTAGTGTAAAAACTACCAAGAGAACTCCTGTCTGGCACCTTCCGTGGTGGAGTTGTGCATGGGGTGTGTTTGGAACATTTTGTCACCGGCCGAGTCCAAAATTCAGCGTTTCCCCATCTCAGCCCAGAAAGCAGGAAGAACAACTTTTGTGGTGCCTTTCAAATGCTTACCAAGGTAGTGTAAAAACTACCAGGAGAACTCCTGTCTGGCACCTTCCCCGGTGGAGTTGTGCATGGGGTGTGTTTGGTACATTTTGTCACCAGCCGAGTCCAAAATTCAGCGTTTCCCCATCTCAGCCCAGAAAGCAGGAAGAACAACTTTTGTGGTGCCTTTCAGCTGCCTACCAAGGTAGTGTAAAAACTACCAAGAGAACTCCTGTCTGGCACCTTCCCCGGTGGAGTTGTGCATGGGGTGTGTTTGGAACATTTTGTCACCAGCCGAGTCCAAAATTCAGCGTTTCCCCATCTCAGCCCAGAAAGCAGGTAGAACAACTTTTGTGGTGTCTTTCAGATGCCTACCAAGGTAGTGTAAAAACTACTAAGAGAACTCCTGTCTGGTACCTTCCGTGGTGGAGTTGTGCATGGGGTGTGTTTGGAACATTTTGTCACCGGCCGAGTCCAAAATTCAGCGATTCCCCATCTCAGCCCAGAAAGCAGGTAGAACAACTTTTGTGGTGTCTTTCAGATGCCTACCAAGGTAGTGTAAAAACTACCAGGAGAACTCCTGTCTGGCACCTTCCCCGGTGGAGTTGTGCATGGGGTGTGTTTGGAACATTTTGTCACCGGCCGAGTCCAAAATTCAGCGGTTCCCCATCTCAGCCCAGAAAGCAGGTAGAACATCTTTTGTGGTATCTTTCAGATGCCTACCGGAGCAATGTAAAAACTACCAGGAGAACTCCTGTCTGGCACCTTCCCCGGTGGAGTTGTGCATGGGGTGTGTTTGGAACATTTTGTCAACGGCCGACTCCAAAATTCAGCGGTTCCCCATCTCAGCCCACAAAGCAGGTACAACAACTTTTGTGGTGCCTTTCAGCTGCCTACCAAGGTAGTGTAAAAACTACCAACAGAATTCGTTCCTGGCACCTTCCCCGGTGGAGTTGTGCATGGGGTGTGTTTGGAACATTTTGTCACCAGCCGAGTCCAAAATTCAGCGGTTCCCCATCTCAGCCCAGAAAGCAGGTAGAACAACTTTTGTGGTGTCTTTCAGATGCCTACCAAGGTAGTGTAAAAACTACCAGGAGAACTCCTGTCTGGCACCTTCCCCGGTGGAGTTGTGCAGGGGGTGTGTTTGGAACATTTTGTCACCAGCCGAGTCCAAAATTCAGCGATTCCCCATCTCAGCCCAGAAAGCAGGTAGAACAACTTTTGTGGTGTCTTTCAGATGCCTACCAAGGTAGTGTAAAAACTACCAGGAGAACTCCTGTCTGGCACCTTCCCCGGTGGAGTTTTGCATGGGGTGTGTTTGGAACATTTTGTCACCGGCCGAGTCCAAAATTCAGCGATTCCCCATCTCAGCCCACAAAGCAGGTAGAACAACTTCTGTGGTGTCTTTCAGATGCCTACCAAGGTAGTGTAAAAACTACCAGGAGAACTCCTGTCTGGCACCTTCCCCGGTGGAGTTGTGCATGGGGTGTGTTTGGAACATTTTGTCAACGGCCGAGTCCAAAATTCTTCGGTTCCCCACCTCAGCCCAGAAAGCAGGTAGAACAACTTTTGTGGTGTCTTTCAGATGCCTACCGGAGCAATGTAAAAACTACCAGGAGAACTCCTGTCTGGCACCTTCCCCGGTGGAGTTGTGCAGGGGGTGTGTTTGGAACATTTTGTCAACGGCCGAGTCCAAAATTCTTCGGTTCCCCATCTCAGCCCAGAAAGCAGGTAGAACAACTTTTGTGGTGTCTTTCAGATGCCTACCAAGGTAGTGTAAAAACTACCAGGAGAACTCCTGTCTGGCACCTTCCCCGGTGGAGTTGTGCATGGGGTGTGTTTGGAACATTTTGTCAACGGCCGACTCCAAAATTCTTCGGTTCCCCATCTCAGCCCAGAAAGCAGGTAGAACAACTTTTGTGGTGTCTTTCAGATGCCTACCGGAGCAATGTAAAAACTACCAGGAGAACTCCTGTCTGGCACCTTCCCCGGTGGAGTTGTGCAGGGGGTGTGTTTGGAACATTTTGTCACCGGCCGAGTCCAAAATTCAGTGGTTCCCCGTCTCAGCCCAGAAAGCAGGTAGAACATCTTTTGTGGTATCTTTCAGATGCCTACCGGAGCAATGTAAAAACTACCAGGAGAACTCCTGTCTGGCACCTTCCCCGGTGGAGTTGTGCATGGGGTGTGTTTGGAACATTTTGTCAACGGCCGACTCCAAAATTCAGCGGTTCCCCATCTCAGCCCACAAAGCAGGTACAACAACTTTTGTGGTGCCTTTCAGATGCCTACCAAGGTAGTGTAAAAACTACCAACAGAATTCGTTCCTGGCACCTTCCCCGGTGGAGTTGTGCATGGGGTGTGTTTGGAACATTTTGTCACCAGCCGAGTCCAAAATTCAGCGTTTCCCCATCTCAGCCCAGAAAGCAGGTAGAACAACTTTTGTGGTGTCTTTCAGATGCCTACCAAGGTAGTGTAAAAACTACTAAGAGAACTCCTGTCTGGTACCTTCCCCGGTGGAGTTGTGCATGGGGTGTGTTTGGAACATTTTGTCACCGGCCGAGTCCAAAATTCAGCGATTCCCCATCTCAGCCCAGAAAGCAGGTAGAACAACTTTTGTGGTGTCTTTCAGATGCCTACCAAGGTAGTGTAAAAACTACTAAGAGAACTCCTGTCTGGCACCTTCCCCGGTGGAGTTGTGCATGGGGTGTGTTTGGAACATTTTGTCACCGGCCGAGTCCAAAATTCAGCGATTCCCCATCTCAGCCCAGAAAGCAGGTAGAACAACTTTTGTGGTGTCTTTCAGATGCCTACCAAGGTAGTGTAAAAACTACCAGGAGAACTCCTGTCTGGCACCTTCCCCGGTGGAGTTGTGCAGGGGGTGTGTTTGGAACATTTTGTCACCAGCCGACTCCAAAATTCAGCGGTTCCCCATCTCAGCCCACAAAGCAGGTAGAACAACTTTTGTGGTGCTTTTCAGCTGCCTACCAAGGTAGTGTAAAAACTACCAAGAGAACTCCTGTCTGGCACCTTCCCCGGTGGAGTTGTGCATGGGGTGTGTTTGGAACATTTTGTCACCGGCCGAGTCCAAAATTCAGCGGTTCCCCATCTCAGCCCAGAAAGCAGGAAGAACAACTTTTGTGGTGCCTTTCAAATGCTTACCAAGGTAGTGTAAAAACTACCAGGAGAACTCCTGTCTGGCACCTTCCCCGGGGGAGTTGTGCATGGGGTGTGTTTGGTACATTTTGTCACCAGCCGAGTCCAAAATTCAGCGTTTCCCCATCTCAGCCCAGAAAGCAGGAAGAACAACTTTTGTGGTGCCTTTCAGCTGCCTACCAAGGTAGTGTAAAAACTACCAGGAGAACTCCTGTCTGGCACCTTCCCCGGTGGAGTTGTGCATGGGGTGTGTTTGGAACATTTTGTCACAGGCCGACTCCAAAATTCAGCGATTCC
The DNA here is from genome assembly GCF_023634085.1 of Falco cherrug. Classification (NCBI taxonomy): domain Eukaryota; kingdom Metazoa; phylum Chordata; class Aves; order Falconiformes; family Falconidae; genus Falco; species Falco cherrug. The sequence goes on from NW_026599434.1 coordinate 2,115,029, forward strand.
CCATCTCAGCCCAGAAAGCAGGTAGAACAACTTTTGTGGTGTCTTTCAGATGCCTACCAAGGTAGTGTAAAAACTACCAGGAGAACTCCTGTCTGGCACCTTCCCCGGTGGAGTTGTGCATGGGGTGTGTTTGGAACATTTTGTCACCGGCCGAGTCCAAAATTCAGCGGTTCCCCATCTCAGCCCAGAAAGCAGGTAGAACATCTTTTGTGGTATCTTTCAGATGCCTACCGGAGCAATGTAAAAACTACCAGGAGAACTCCTGTCTGGCACCTTCCCCGGTGGAGTTGTGCATGGGGTGTGTTTGGAACATTTTGTCAACGGCCGACTCCAAAATTCAGCGGTTCCCCATCTCAGCCCACAAAGCAGGTAGAACAACTTTTGTGGTGCCTTTCAGCTGCCTACCAAGGTAGTGTAAAAACTACCAACAGAATTCGTTCCTGGCACCTTCCCCGGTGGAGTTGTGCATGGGGTGTGTTTGGAACATTTTGTCACCAGCCGAGTCCAAAATTCAGCGGTTCCCCATCTCAGCCCAGAAAGCAGGTAGAACAACTTTTGTGGTGTCTTTCAGATGCCTACCAAGGTAGTGTAAAAACTACCAGGAGAACTCCTGTCTGGCACCTTCCCCGGTGGAGTTGTGCAGGGGGTGTGTTTGGAACATTTTGTCACCAGCCGAGTCCAAAATTCAGCGATTCCCCATCTCAGCCCAGAAAGCAGGTAGAACAACTTTTGTGGTGTCTTTCAGATGCCTACCAAGGTAGTGTAAAAACTACCAGGAGAACTCCTGTCTGGCACCTTCCCCGGTGGAGTTTTGCATGGGGTGTGTTTGGAACATTTTGTCACCGGCCGAGTCCAAAATTCAGCGATTCCCCATCTCAGCCCACAAAGCAGGTAGAACAACTTCTGTGGTGTCTTTCAGATGCCTACCAAGGTAGTGTAAAAACTACCAGGAGAACTCCTGTCTGGCACCTTCCCCGGTGGAGTTGTGCATGGGGTGTGTTTGGAACATTTTGTCAACGGCCGAGTCCAAAATTCTTCGGTTCCCCACCTCAGCCCAGAAAGCAGGTAGAACAACTTTTGCGGTGTCTTTCAGATGCCTACCGGAGCAATGTAAAAACTACCAGGAGAACTCCTGTCTGGCACCTTCCCCGGTGGAGTTGTGCAGGGGGTGTGTTTGGAACATTTTGTCAACGGCCGAGTCCAAAATTCTTCGGTTCCCCATCTCAGCCCAGAAAGCAGGTAGAACAACTTTTGTGGTGTCTTTCAGATGCCTACCGGAGCAATGTAAAAACTACCAGGAGAACTCCTGTCTGGCACCTTCCCCGGTGGAGTTGTGCATGGGGTGTGTTTGGAACATTTTGTCAACGGCCGACTCCAAAATTCAGCGGTTCCCCATCTCAGCCCACAAAGCAGGTACAACAACTTTTGTGGTGCCTTTCAGCTGCCTACCAAGGTAGTGTAAAAACTACCAACAGAATTCGTTCCTGGCACCTTCCCCGGTGGAGTTGTGCATGGGGTGTGTTTGGAACATTTTGTCACCAGCCGACTCCAAAATTCAGCGGTTCCCCATCTCAGCCCAGAAAGCAGGTAGAACAACTTTTGTGGTGTCTTTCAGATGCCTACCAAGGTAGTGTAAAAACTACCAGGAGAACTCCTGTCTGGCACCTTCCCCGGTGGAGTTGTGCAGGGGGTGTGTTTGGAACATTTTGTCACCAGCCGAGTCCAAAATTCAGCGTTTCCCCATCTCAGCCCAGAAAGCAGGTAGAACAACTTTTGTGGTGTCTTTCAGATGCCTACCAAGGTAGTGTAAAAACTACCAGGAGAACTCCTGTCTGGCACCTTCCCCGGTGGAGTTTTGCATGGGGTGTGTTTGGAACATTTTGTCAACGGCCGAGTCCAAAATTCTTCGGTTCCCCATCTCAGCCCAGAAAGCAGGTAGAACAACTTTTGTGGTGTCTTTCAGATGCCTACCAAGGTAGTGTAAAAACTACCAGGAGAACTCCTGTCTGGCACCTTCCCCGGTGGAGTTGTGCATGGGGTGTGTTTGGAACATTTTGTCAACGGCCGAGTCCAAAATTCTTCGGTTCCCCATCTCAGCCCAGAAAGCAGGTAGAACAACTTTTGTGGTGTCTTTCAGATGCCTACCGGAGCAATGTAAAAACTACCAGGAGAACTCCTGTCTGGCACCTTCCCCGGTGGAGTTGTGCAGGGGGTGTGTTTGGAACATTTTGTCACCGGCCGAGTCCAAAATTCAGTGGTTCCCCGTCTCAGCCCAGAAAGCAGGTAGAACATCTTTTGTGGTATCTTTCAGATGCCTACCGGAGCAATGTAAAAACTACCAGGAGAACTCCTGTCTGGCACCTTCCCCGGTGGAGTTGTGCATGGGGTGTGTTTGGAACATTTTGTCAACGGCCGACTCCAAAATTCAGCGGTTCCCCATCTCAGCCCACAAAGCAGGTACAACAACTTTTGTGGTGCCTTTCAGATGCCTACCAAGGTAGTGTAAAAACTACCAACAGAATTCGTTCCTGGCACCTTCCCCGGTGGAGTTGTGCATGGGGTGTGTTTGGAACATTTTGTCACCAGCCGAGTCCAAAATTCAGCGTTTCCCCATCTCAGCCCAGAAAGCAGGTAGAACAACTTTTGTGGTGTCTTTCAGATGCCTACCAAGGTAGTGTAAAAACTACTAAGAGAACTCCTGTCTGGTACCTTCCCCGGTGGAGTTGTGCATGGGGTGTGTTTGGAACATTTTGTCACCGGCCGAGTCCAAAATTCAGCGATTCCCCATCTCAGCCCAGAAAGCAGGTAGAACAACTTTTGTGGTGTCTTTCAGATGCCTACCAAGGTAGTGTAAAAACTACTAAGAGAACTCCTGTCTGGCACCTTCCCCGGTGGAGTTGTGCATGGGGTGTGTTTGGAACATTTTGTCACCGGCCGAGTCCAAAATTCAGCGATTCCCCATCTCAGCCCAGAAAGCAGGTAGAACAACTTTTGTGGTGTCTTTCAGATGCCTACCAAGGTAGTGTAAAAACTACCAGGAGAACTCCTGTCTGGCACCTTCCGTGGTGGAGTTGTGCAGGGGGTGTGTTTGGAACATTTTGTCACCAGCCGACTCCAAAATTCAGCGGTTCCCCATCTCAGCCCACAAAGCAGGTAGAACAACTTTTGTGGTGCTTTTCAGCTGCCTACCAAGGTAGTGTAAAAACTACCAAGAGAACTCCTGTCTGGCACCTTCCGTGGTGGAGTTGTGCATGGGGTGTGTTTGGAACATTTTGTCACCGGCCGAGTCCAAAATTCAGCGGTTCCCCATCTCAGCCCAGAAAGCAGGAAGAACAACTTTTGTGGTGCCTTTCAAATGCTTACCAAGGTAGTGTAAAAACTACCAGGAGAACTCCTGTCTGGCACCTTCCCCGGGGGAGTTGTGCATGGGGTGTGTTTGGTACATTTTGTCACCAGCCGAGTCCAAAATTCAGCGTTTCCCCATCTCAGCCCAGAAAGCAGGAAGAACAACTTTTGTGGTGCCTTTCAGCTGCCTACCAAGGTAGTGTAAAAACTACCAGGAGAACTCCTGTCTGGCACCTTCCCCGGTGGAGTTGTGCATGGGGTGTGTTTGGAACATTTTGTCACAGGCCGACTCCAAAATTCAGCGATTCCCCATCTCAGCCCAGAAAGCAGGTAGAACAACTTTTGTGGTGTCTTTCAGATGCCTACCAAGGTAGTGTAAAAACTACCAGGAGAACTCCTGTCTGGCACCTTCCCCGGTGGAGTTGTGCATGGGGTGTGTTTGGAACATTTTGTCACCAGCCGAGTCCAAAATTCAGCGTTTCCCCATCTCAGCCCAGAAAGCAGGTAGAACAACTTTTGTGGTGCCTTTCAGCTGCCTACCAAGGTAGTGTAAAAACTACCAGGAGAACTCCTGTCTGGCACCTTCCGTGGTTGAGTTGTGCATGGGGTGTGTTTGGTACATTTTGTCACCAGCCGAGTCCAAAATTCAGCTGTTCCCCATCTCAGCCCAGAAAGCAGGAAGAACAACTTTTGTGGTGCCTTTCAAATGCCTACCAAGGTAGTGTAAAAACTACCAAGAGAACTCCTGTCTGGCACCTTCCCCGGTGGAGTTGTGCATGGGGTGTGTTTGGAACATTTTGTCACCGGCCGACTCCAAAATTCAGCGGTTCCCCATCTCAGCCCAGAAAGCAGGTAGAACAACTTTTGTGGTGCCTTTCAGCTGCCTACCAAGGTAGTGTAAAAACTACCAAGAGAACTCCTGTCTGGCACCTTCCCCGGTGGAGTTGTGCATGGGGTGTGTTTGGAACATTTTGTCAACGGCCGACTCCAAAATTCAGCGGTTCCCCATCTCAGCCCAGAAAGCAGGAAGAACAACTTTTGTGGTGCCTTTCAGATGCCTACCAAGGTAGTGTAAAAACTAACAAGAGAACTCCTGTCTGGCACCTTCCCTGGTGGAGTTGTGCATGGGGTGTGTTTGGAACATTTTGTCACCAGCCGAGTCCAAAATTCAGCGTTTCCCCATCTCAGCCCAGAAAGCAGGTAGAACAACTTTTGTGGTGTCTTTCAGATGCCTACCAAGGTAGTGTAAAAACTACCAGGAGAACTCCTGTCTGGCACCTTCCCCGGTGGAGTTGTGCATGGGGTGTGTTTGGAACATTTTGTCACCAGCCGAGTCCAAAATTCAGCGGTTCCCCATCTCAGCCCAGAAAGCAGGTAGAACAACTTTTGTGGTGCCTTTCAGCTGCCTACCAAGGTAGTGTAAAAACTACCAAGAGAACTCCTGTCTGGCACCTTCCGTGGTGGAGTTGTGCATGGGGTGTGTTTGGAACATTTTGTCAACGGCCGACTCCAAAATTCAGCTGTTCCCCATCTCAGCCCACAAAGCAGGTAGAACAACTTCTGTGGTGTCTTTCAGATGCCTTCCGGAGCAATGTAAAAACTACCAGGAGAACTCCTGTCTGGCACCTTCCCCGGTGGAGTTGTGCAAAGGTGTGTTTGGAACATTTTGTCACCAGCCGAGTCCAAAATTCAGCGTTTCCCCATCTCAGCCCAGAAAGCAGGTAGAACAACTTTTGTGGTGTCTTTCAGATGCCTACCAAGGTAGTGTAAAAACTACCAGGAGAACTCCTGTCTGGCACCTTCCCCGGTGGAGTTGTGCAGGGGGTGTGTTTGGAACATTTTGTCACCAGCCGACTCCAAAATTCAGCGGTTCCCCATCTCAGCCCAGAAAGCAGGTACAACAACTTTTGTGGTGCCTTTCAGATGCCTACCAAGGTAGTGTAAAAACTACCAAGAGAACTCCTGTCTGGCACCTTCCGTGGTGGAGTTGTGCATGGGGTGTGTTTGGAACATTTTGTCACCAGCCGAGTCCAAAATTCAGCGTTTCCCCATCTCAGCCCAGAAAGCAGGTAGAACATCTTTTGTGGTATCTTTCAGATGCCTACCAGAGCAATGTAAAAACTACCAGGAGAACTCCTGTCTGGCACCTTCCCCGGTGGAGCTGTGCATGGGGTGTGTTTGGAACATTTTGTCACCAGCCGAGTCCAAAATTCAGCGGTTCCCCATCTCAGCCCACAAAGCAGGTAGAACATCTTTTGTGGTGTCTTTCAGATGCCTACCAAGGTAGTGTAAAAACTACCAGGAGAACTCCTGTCTGGCACCTTCCCCGGTGGAGTTGTGCATGGGGTGTGTTTGGAACATTTTGTCACCGGCCGACTCCAAAATTCAGCGATTCCCCATCTCAGCCCAGAAAGCAGGTAGAACAACTTTTGTGGTGTCTTTCAGATGCCTACCAAGGTAGTGTAAAAACTACCAGGAGTACTCCTGTCTGGCACCTTCCGTGGTGGAGTTGTGCATGGGGTGTGTTTGGTACATTTTGTCACCAGCCGAGTCCAAAATTCAGCGTTTCCCCATCTCAGCCCAGAAAGCAGGAAGAACAACTTTTGTGGTGCCTTTCAAATGCCTACCAAGGTAGTGTAAAAACTACCAAGAGAACTCCTGTCTGGCACCTTCCCCGGTGGAGTTGTGCATGGGGTGTGTTTGGAACATTTTGTCACCGGCCGACTCCAAAATTCAGCGGTTCCCCATCTCAGCCCAGAAAGCAGGTAGAACAACTTTTGTGGTGCCTTTCAGATGCCTACCAAGGTAGTGTAAAAACTACCAAGAGAACTCCTGTCTGGCACCTTCCCCGGTGGAGTTGTGCATGGGGTGTGTTTGGAACATTTTGTCACCAGCCGAGTCCAAAATTCAGCGTTTCCCCATCTCAGCCCAGAAAGCAGGTAGAACAACTTTTGTGGTGTCTTTCAGATGCCTACCAAGGTAGTGTAAAAACTACCAAGAGAACTCCTGTCTGGCACCTTCCGTGGTGGAGTTGTGCATGGGGTGTGTTTGGAACATTTTGTCACCGGCCGAGTCCAAAATTCAGCGATTCCCCATCTCAGCCCAGAAAGCAGGTAGAACAACTTTTGTGGTGTCTTTCAGATGCCTACCAAGGTAGTGTAAAAACTACCAGGAGAACTCCTGTCTGGCACCTTCCCCGGTGGAGTTGTGCATGGGGTGTGTTTGGAACATTTTGTCACCAGCCGAGTCCAAAATTCAGCGTTTCCCCATCTCAGCCCAGAAAGCAGGTAGAACAACTTTTGTGGTGCCTTTCAGCTGCCTACCAAGGTAGTGTAAAAACTACCAAGAGAACTCCTGTCTGGCACCTTCCCCGGTGGAGTTGTGCATGGGGTGTGTTTGGAACATTTTGTCAACGGCCGACTCCAAAATTCAGCTGTTCCCCATCTCAGCCCAGAAAGCAGGTAGAACAACTTTTGTGGTGTCTTTCAGAGGCCTACTGGAGCAATGTAAAAACTACCAGGAGAACTCCTGTCTGGCACCTTCCCCGGTGGAGTTGTGCATGGGGTGTGTTTGGAACATTTTGTCACCAGCCGAGTCCAAAATTCAGCGTTTCCCCATCTCAGCCCAGAAAGCAGGTAGAACAACTTTTGTGGTGCCTTTCAGCTGCCTACCAAGGTAGTGTAAAAACTACCAACAGAATTCGTTCCTGGCACCTTCCCCGGTGGAGTTGTGCATGGGGTGTGTTTGGTACATTTTGTCACCAGCCGAGTCCAAAATTCAGCGTTTCCCCATCTCAGCCCAGAAAGCAGGAAGAACAACTTTTGTGGTGCCTTTCAAATGCCTACCAAGGTAGTGTAAAAACTACCAAGAGAACTCCTGTCTGGCACCTTCCCCGGTGGAGTTGTGCATGGGGTGTGTTTGGAACATTTTGTCACCGGCCGACTCCAAAATTCAGCGGTTCCCCATCTCAGCCCAGAAAGCAGGTAGAACAACTTTTGTGGTGCCTTTCAGATGCCTACCAAGGTAGTGTAAAAACTACCAAGAGAACTCCTGTCTGGCACCTTCCCCGGTGGAGTTGTGCATGGGGTGTGTTTGGAACATTTTGTCAACGGCCGACTCCAAAATTCAGCTTTTCCCCATCTCAGCCCAGAAAGCAGGTAGAACAACTTTTGTGGTGTCTTTCAGAGGCCTACTGGAGCAATGTAAAAACTACCAGGAGAACTCCTGTCTGGCACCTTCCCCGGTGGAGTTGTGCATGGGGTGTGTTTGGAACATTTTGTCACCAGCCGAGTCCAAAATTCAGCGTTTCCCCATCTCAGCCCAGAAAGCAGGTAGAACAACTTTTGTGGTGCCTTTCAGCTGCCTACCAAGGTAGTGTAAAAACTACCAACAGAATTCGTTCCTGGCACCTTCCCCGGTGGAGTTGTGCATGGGGTGTGTTTGGTACATTTTGTCACCAGCCGAGTCCAAAATTCAGCGTTTCCCCATCTCAGCCCAGAAAGCAGGAAGAACAACTTTTGTGGTGCCTTTCAAATGCCTACCAAGGTAGTGTAAAAACTACCAAGAGAACTCCTGTCTGGCACCTTCCCCGGTGGAGTTGTGCATGGGGTGTGTTTGGAACATTTTGTCACCGGCCGACTCCAAAATTCAGCGGTTCCCCATCTCAGCCCAGAAAGCAGGTAGAACAACTTTTGTGGTGCCTTTCAGATGCCTACCAAGGTAGTGTAAAAACTACCAAGAGAACTCCTGTCTGGCACCTTCCCCGGTGGAGTTGTGCATGGGGTGTGTTTGGAACATTTTGTCACCAGCCGAGTCCAAAATTCAGCGTTTCCCCATCTCAGCCCAGAAAGCAGGTAGAACAACTTTTGTGGTGTCTTTCAGATGCCTACCAAGGTAGTGTAAAAACTACCAAGAGAACTCCTGTCTGGCACCTTCCCCGGTGGAGTTGTGCATGGGGTGTGTTTGGAACATTTTGTCACCGGCCGAGTCCAAAATTCAGCGATTCCCCATCTCAGCCCAGAAAGCAGGTAGAACAACTTTTGTGGTGTCTTTCAGATGCCTACCAAGGTAGTGTAAAAACTACCAGGAGAACTCCTGTCTGGCACCTTCCCCGGTGGAGTTGTGCATGGGGTGTGTTTGGAACATTTTGTCACCAGCCGAGTCCAAAATTCAGCGTTTCCCCATCTCAGCCCAGAAAGCAGGTAGAACAACTTTTGTGGTGCCTTTCAGCTGCCTACCAAGGTAGTGTAAAAACTACCAAGAGAACTCCTGTCTGGCACCTTCCCCGGTGGAGTTGTGCATGGGGTGTGTTTGGAACATTTTGTCAACGGCCGACTCCAAAATTCAGCTGTTCCCCATCTCAGCCCAGAAAGCAGGTAGAACAACTTTTGTGGTGTCTTTCAGAGGCCTACTGGAGCAATGTAAAAACTACCAGGAGAACTCCTGTCTGGCACCTTCCCCGGTGGAGTTGTGCATGGGGTGTGTTTGGAACATTTTGTCACCAGCCGAGTCCAAAATTCAGCGTTTCCCCATCTCAGCCCAGAAAGCAGGTAGAACAACTTTTGTGGTGCCTTTCAGCTGCCTACCAAGGTAGTGTAAAAACTACCAACAGAATTCGTTCCTGGCACCTTCCCCGGTGGAGTTGTGCATGGGGTGTGTTTGGAACATTTTGTCACCAGCCGACTCCAAAATTCAGCGGTTCCCCATCTCAGCCCAGAAAGCAGGTAGAACAACTTTTGTGGTGTCTTTCAGATGCCTACCAAGGTAGTGTAAAAACTACCAGGAGAACTCCTGTCTGGCACCTTCCCCGGTGGAGTTGTGCATGGGGTGTGTTTGGAACATTTTGTCACCGGCCGACTCCAAAATTCAGCGATTCCCCATCTCAGCCCAGAAAGCAGGTAGAACAACTTTTGTGGTGTCTTTCAGATGCCTACCAAGGTAGTGTAAAAACTACGAAGAGAACTCCTGTCTGGCACCTTCCCCGGTGGAGTTGTGCATGGGGTGTGTTCGGAACATTTTGTCACCGGCCGACTCCAAAATTCAGCGGTTCCCCATCTCAGCCCAGAAAGCAGGAAGAACAACTTTTGTGGTGCCTTTCAAATGCTTACCAAGGTAGTGTAAAAACTACCAGGAGAACTCCTGTCTGGCACCTTCCGTGGTGGAGTTGTGCATGGGGTGTGTTTGGAACATTTTGTCACCAGCCGACTCCAAAATTCAGCGGTTCCCCATCTCAGCCCAGAAAGCAGGAAGAACAACTTTTGTGGTGCCTTTCAAATGCCTACCAAGGTAGTGTAAAAACTAACAAGAGAACTCCTGTCTGGCACCTTCCCCGGTGGAGTTGTGCATGGGGTGTGTTTGGAACATTTTGTCACCGGCCGAGTCCAAAATTCAGCGGTTCCCCATCTCAGCCCAGAAAGCAGGAAGAACAACTTTTGTGGTGCCTTTCAGATGCCTACCAAGGTAGTGTAAAAACTACCAAGAGAACTCCTGTCTGGCACCTTCCCCGGTGGAGTTGTGCATGGGGTGTGTTTGGAACATTTTGTCACCAGCCGACTCCAATATTCAGCGTTTCCCCATCTCAGCCCAGAAAGCAGGTAGAACAACTTTTGTGGTGTCTTTCAGATGCCTACCATGGTAGTGTAAAAACTACCAAGAGAACTCCTGTCTGGCACCTTCCCCGGTGGAGTTGTGCATGGGGTGTGTTTGGAACATTTTGTCACCGGCCGACTCCAAAATTCAGCGGTTCCCCATCTCAGCCCAGAAAGCAGGTAGAACAACTTCTGTGGTGTCTTTCAGATGCCTACCAAGGTAGTGTAAAAACTACCAAGAGAACTCCTGTCTGGCACCTTCCCCGGTGGAGTTGTGCATGGGGTGTGTTTGGAACATTTTGTCACCAGCCGAGTCCAAAATTCAGCGGTTCCCCATCTCAGCCCAGAAAGCAGGTAGAACAACTTTTGTGGTGTCTTTCAGATGCCTACCAAGGTAGTGTAAAAACTACTAAGAGAACTCCTGTCTGGCACCTTCCCCGGTGGAGTTGTGCATGGGGTGTGTTTGGAACATTTTGTCACCAGCCGAGTCCAAAATTCAGCGGTTCCCCATCTCAGCCCAGAAAGCAGGTAGAACAACTTTTGTGGTGCCTTTCAAATGCCTACCAAGGTAGTGTAAAAACTACCAAGAGAACTCCTGTCTGGCACCTTCCGTGGTGGAGTTGTGCATGGGGTGTGTTTGGAACATTTTGTCACCGGCCGACTCCAAAATTCAGCTGTTCCCCATCTCAGCCCAGAAAGCAGGTAGAACAACTTTTGTGGTGTCTTTCAGATGCCTACTGGAGCAATGTAAAAACTACCAGGAGAACTCCTGTCTGGCACCTTCCCCGGTGGAGTTGTGCAAAGGTGTGTTTGGAACATTTTGTCACCAGCCGAGTCCAAAATTCAGCGTTTCCCCATCTCAGCCCACAAAGCAGGTAGAACAACTTTTGTGGTGTCTTTCAGCTGCCTACCAAGGTAGTGTAAAAACTACCAACAGAATTCGTTCCTGGCACCTTCCCCGGTGGAGTTGTGCATGGGGTGTGTTTGGAACATTTTGTCACCAGCCGAGTCCAAAATTCAGCGGTTCCCCATCTCAGCCCAGAAAGCAGGAAGAACAACTTTTGTGGTGTCTTTCAGATGCCTACCAAGGTAGTGTAAAAACTACTAAGAGAACTCCTGTCTGGCACCTTCCCCGGTGGAGTTGTGCATGGGGTGTGTTTGGAACATTTTGTCACCAGCCGAGTCCAAAATTCAGCGATTCCCCATCTCAGCCCAGAAAGCAGGTAGAACAACTTTTGTGGTGTCTTTCAGATGCCTACCAAGGTAGTGTAAAAACTACGAAGAGAACTCCTGTCTGGCACCTTCCCCGGTGGAGTTGTGCATGGGGTGTGTTTGGAACATTTTGTCACCGGCCGAGTCCAAAATTCAGCGATTCCCCATCTCAGCCCAGAAAGCAGGTACAACAACTTTTGTGGTGCCTTTCAGCTGCCTACCAAGGTAGTGTAAAAACTACCAGGAGAACTCCTGTCTGGCACCTTCCCCGGTGGAGTTGTGCATGGGGTGTGTTTGGAACATTTTGTCACCGGCCGAGTCCAAAATTCAGCGTTTCCCCATCTCAGCCCAGAAAGCAGGAAGAACAACTTTTGTGGTGCCTTTCAAATGCTTACCAAGGTAGTGTAAAAACTACCAAGAGAACTCCTGTCTGGCACCTTCCCCGGTGGAGTTGTGCATGGGGTGTGTTTGGAACATTTTGTCACCAGCCGACTCCAAAATTCAGCGGTTCCCCATCTCAGCCCAGAAAGCAGGAAGAACAACTTTTGTGGTGCCTTTCAAATGCCTACCAAGGTAGTGTAAAAACTAACAAGAGAACTCCTGTCTGGCACCTTCCCCGGTGGAGTTGTGCATGGGGTGTGTTTGGAACATTTTGTCACCGGCCGACTCCAAAATTCAGCGGTTCCCCATCTCAGCCCAGAAAGCAGGAAGAACAACTTTTGTGGTGCCTTTCAGATGCCTACCAAGGTAGTGTAAAAACTACCAAGAGAACTCCTGTCTGGCACCTTCCTCGGTGGAGTTGTGCATGGGGTGTGTTTGGAACATTTTGTCACCAGCCGAGTCCAAAATTCAGCGTTTCCCCATCTCAGCCCAGAAAGCAGGTAGAACAACTTTTGTGGTGTCTTTCAGATGCCTACCAAGGTAGTGTAAAAACTACCAAGAGAACTCCTGTCTGGCACCTTCCCCGGTGGAGTTGTGCATGGGGTGTGTTTGGAACATTTTGTCACCGGCCGACTCCAAAATTCAGCGTTTCCCCATCTCAGCCCAGAAAGCAGGAAGAACAACTTTTGTGGTGCCTTTCAGATGCCTACCAAGGTAGTGTAAAAACTACCAAGAGAACTCCTGTCTGGCACCTTCCCCGGTGGAGTTGTGCATGGGGTGTGTTTGGAACATTTTGTCACCAGCCGAGTCCAAAATTCAGCGGTTCCCCATCTCAGCCCAGAAAGCAGGTAGAACAACTTTTGTGGTGCCTTTCAGCTGCCTACCAAGGTAGTGTAAAAACTACCAAGAGAACTCCTGTCTGGCACCTTCCGTGGTGGAGTTGTGCATGGGGTGTGTTTGGAACATTTTGTCAACGGCCGACTCCAAAATTCAGCTGTTCCCCATCTCAGCCCAGAAAGCAGGTAGAACAACTTTTGTGGTGTCTTTCAGATGCCTACCGGAGCAATGTAAAAACTACCAGGAGAACTCCTGTCTGGCACCTTCCCCGGTGGAGTTGTGCAAAGGTGTGTTTGGAACATTTTGTCACCAGCCGAGTCCAAAATTCAGCGTTTCCCCATCTCAGCCCAGAAAGCAGGTAGAACAACTTTTGTGGTGTCTTTCAGATGCCTACCAAGGTAGTGTAAAAACTACCAAGAGAACTCCTGTCTGGCACCTTCCCCGGTGGAGTTGTGCATGGGGTGTGTTTGGAACATTTTGTCACCGGCCGACTCCAAAATTCAGCGTTTCCCCATCTCAGCCCAGAAAGCAGGAAGAACAACTTTTGTGGTGCCTTTCAGATGCCTACCAAGGTAGTGTAAAAACTACCAAGAGAACTCCTGTCTGGCACCTTCCCCGGTGGAGTTGTGCATGGGGTGTGTTTGGAACATTTTGTCACCAGCCGAGTCCAAAATTCAGCGTTTCCCCATCTCAGCCCAGAAAGCAGGTAGAACAACTTTTGTGGTGTCTTTCAGATGCCTACCAAGGTAGTGTAAAAACTACCAGGAGAACTCCTGTCTGGCACCTTCCCCGGTGGAGTTGTGCATGGGGTGTGTTTGGAACATTTTGTCACCAGCCGAGTCCAAAATTCAGCGGTTCCCCATCTCAGCCCAGAAAGCAGGTAGAACAACTTTTGTGGTGCCTTTCAGCTGCCTACCAAGGTAGTGTAAAAACTACCAAGAGAACTCCTGTCTGGCACCTTCCGTGGTGGAGTTGTGCATGGGGTGTGTTTGGAACATTTTGTCAACGGCCGACTCCAAAATTCAGCTGTTCCCCATCTCAGCCCAGAAAGCAGGTAGAACAACTTTTGTGGTGTCTTTCAGATGCCTACCGGAGCAATGTAAAAACTACCAGGAGAACTCCTGTCTGGCACCTTCCCCGGTGGAGTTGTGCAAAGGTGTGTTTGGAACATTTTATCACCGGCCGAGTCCAAAATTCAGCGTTTCCCCATCTCAGCCCAGAAAGCAGGTAGAACAACTTTTTTGGTGTCTTTCAGATGCCTACCAAGGTAGTGTAAAAACTACCAGGAGAACTCCTGTCTGGCACCTTCCCCGGTGGAGTTGTGCATGGGGTGTGTTTGGAACATTTTGTCACCAGCCGACTCCAAAATTCAGCGGTTCCCCATCTCAGCCCAGAAAGCAGGTACAACAACTTTTGTGGTGCCTTTCAGATGCCTACCAAGGTAGTGTAAAAACTACCAAGAGAACTCCTGTCTGGCACCTTCCGTGGTGGAGTTGTGCATGGGGTGTGTTTGGAACATTTTGTCACCAGCCGACTCCAAAATTCAGCGGTTCCCCATCTCAGCCCAGAAAGCAGGTAGAACATCTTTTGTGGTATCTTTCAGATGCCTACCAAGGTAGTGTAAAAACTACTAAGAGAACTCCTGTCTGGCACCTTCCCCGGTGGAGTTGTGCATGGGGTGTGTTTGGAACATTTTGTCACCAGCCGAGTCCAAAATTCAGCGGTTCCCCATCTCAGCCCACAAAGCAGGTAGAACATCTTTTGTGGTGTCTTTCAGATGCCTACCAAGGTAGTGTAAAAACTACCAGGAGAACTCCTGTCTGGCACCTTCCCCGGTGGAGTTGTGCATGGGGTGTGTTTGGAACATTTTGTCACCGGCCGACTCCAAAATTCAGCGATTCCCCATCTCAGCCCAGAAAGCAGGTAGAACAACTTTTGTGGTGTCTTTCAGATGCCTACCAAGGTAGTGTAAAAACTACCAGGAGAACTCCTGTCTGGCACCTTCCCCGGTGGAGTTTTGCATGGGGTGTGTTTGGTACATTTTGTCACCAGCCGAGTCCAAAATTCAGCGTTTCCCCATCTCAGCCCAGAAAGCAGGAAGAACAACTTTTGTGGTGCCTTTCAAATGCCTACCAAGGTAGTGTAAAAACTACCAGGAGAACTCCTGTCTGGCACCTTCCCCGGTGGAGTTGTGCATGGGGTGTGTTTGGAACATTTTGTCACCGGCCGACTCCAAAATTCAGCGGTTCCCCATCTCAGCCCAGAAAGCAGGTAGAACAACTTTTGTGGTGCCTTTCAGCTGCCTACCAAGGTAGTGTAAAAACTACCAAGAGAACTCCTGTCTGGCACCTTCCCCGGTGGAGTTGTGCATGGGGTGTGTTTGGAACATTTTGTCACCAGCCGAGTCCAAAATTCAGCGTTTCCCCATCTCAGCCCAGAAAGCAGGTAGAACAACTTTTGTGGTGTCTTTCAGATGCCTACCAAGGTAGTGTAAAAACTACCAAGAGAACTCCTGTCTGGCACGTTCCGTGGTGGAGTTGTGCATGGGGTGTGTTTGGAACATTTTGTCACCGGCCGAGTCCAAAATTCAGCGATTCCCCATCTCAGCCCAGAAAGCAGGTAGAACAACTTTTGTGGTGTCTTTCAGATGCCTACCAAGGTAGTGTAAAAACTACCAGGAGAACTCCTGTCTGGCACCTTCCCCGGTGGAGTTGTGCATGGGGTGTGTTTGGAACATTTTGTCACCAGCCGAGTCCAAAATTCAGCGTTTCCCCATCTCAGCCCAGAAAGCAGGTAGAACAACTTTTGTGGTGCCTTTCAGCTGCCTACCAAGGTAGTGTAAAAACTACCAAGAGAACTCCTGTCTGGCACCTTCCCCGGTGGAGTTGTGCATGGGGTGTGTTTGGAACATTTTGTCAACGGCCGACTCCAAAATTCAGCTGTTCCCCATCTCAGCCCAGAAAGCAGGTAGAACAACTTTTGTGGTGTCTTTCAGAGGCCTACTGGAGCAATGTAAAAACTACCAGGAGAACTCCTGTCTGGCACCTTCCCCGGTGGAGTTGTGCATGGGGTGTGTTTGGAACATTTTGTCACCAGCCGAGTCCAAAATTCAGCGATTCCCCATCTCAGCCCAGAAAGCAGGTAGAACAACTTTTGTGGTGCCTTTCAGCTGCCTACCAAGGTAGTGTAAAAACTACCAACAGAATTCGTTCCTGGCACCTTCCCCGGTGGAGTTGTGCATGGGGTGTGTTTGGAACATTTTGTCACCAGCCGACTCCAAAATTCAGCGGTTCCCCATCTCAGCCCAGAAAGCAGGTAGAACAACTTTTGTGGTGTCTTTCAGATGCCTACCAAGGTAGTGTAAAAACTACCAGGAGAACTCCTGTCTGGCACCTTCCCCGGTGGAGTTGTGCATGGGGTGTGTTTGGAACATTTTGTCACCGGCCGAGTCCAAAATTCAGCGATTCCCCATCTCAGCCCAGAAAGCAGGTAGAACAACTTTTGTGGTGTCTTTCAGATGCCTACCAAGGTAGTGTAAAAACTACCAAGAGAACTCCTGTCTGGCACCTTCCCCGGTGGAGTTGTGCATGGGGTGTGTTCGGAACATTTTGTCACCGGCCGACTCCAAAATTCAGCGGTTCCCCATCTCAGCCCAGAAAGCAGGAAGAACAACTTTTGTGGTGCCTTTCAAATGCTTACCAAGGTAGTGTAAAAACTACCAGGAGAACTCCTGTCTGGCACCTTCCGTGGTGGAGTTGTGCATGGGGTGTGTTTGGAACATTTTGTCACCAGCCGACTCCAAAATTCAGCGGTTCCCCATCTCAGCCCAGAAAGCAGGAAGAACAACTTTTGTGGTGCCTTTCAAATGCCTACCAAGGTAGTGTAAAAACTAACAAGAGAACTCCTGTCTGGCACCTTCCCCGGTGGAGTTGTGCATGGGGTGTGTTTGGAACATTTTGTCACCAGCCGACTCCAAAATTCAGCGGTTCCCCATCTCAGCCCAGAAAGCAGGAAGAACAACTTTTGTGGTGCCTTTCAGATGCCTACCAAGGTAGTGTAAAAACTACCAAGAGAACTCCTGTCTGGCACCTTCCCCGGTGGAGTTGTGCAGGGGGTGTGTTTGGAACATTTTGTCACCAGCCAAGTCCAAAATTCAGCGTTTCCCCATCTCAGCCCAGAAAGCAGGTAGAACAACTTTTGTGGTGTCTTTCAGATGCCTACCATGGTAGTGTAAAAACTACCAAGAGAACTCCTGTCTGGCACCTTCCCCGGTGGAGTTGTGCATGGGGTGTGTTTGGAACATTTTGTCACTGGCCGACTCCAAAATTCAGCGTTTCCCCATCTCAGCCCAGAAAGCAGGTAGAACAACTTCTGTGGTGTCTTTCAGATGCCTACCAAGGTAGTGTAAAAACTACCAAGAGAACTCTTGTCTGGCACCTTCCCCGGTGGAGTTGTGCAGGGGGTGTGTTTGGAACATTTTGTCACCAGCCGAGTCCAAAATTCAGCGTTTCCCCATCTCAGCCCAGAAAGCAGGTAGAACAACTTTTGTGGTGTCTTTCAGATGCCTACCAAGGTAGTGTAAAAACTACTAAGAGAACTCCTGTCTGGCACCTTCCGTGGTGGAGTTGTGCATGGGGTGTGTTTGGAACATTTTGTCAACGGCCGAGTCCAAAATTCAGCGATTCCCCATCTCAGCCCAGAAAGCAGGTAGAACAACTTTTGTGGTGCCTTTCAGCTGCCTACCAAGGTAGTGTAAAAACTACCAAGAGAACTCCTGTCTGGCACCTTCCCCGGTGGAGTTGTGCATGGGGTGTGTTTGGAACATTTTGTCACCGGCCGACTCCAAAATTCAGCTGTTCCCCATCTCAGCCCAGAAAGCAGGTAGAACAACTTTTGTGGTGTCTTTCAGATGCCTACTGGAGCAATGTAAAAACTACCAGGAGAACTCCTGTCTGGCACCTTCCCCGGTGGAGTTGTGCAAAGGTGTGTTTGGAACATTTTGTCACCGGCCGACTCCAAAATTCAGCGTTTCCCCATCTCAGCCCACAAAGCAGGTAGAACAACTTTTGTGGTGCCTTTCAGCTGCCTACCAAGGTAGTGTAAAAACTACCAACAGAATTCGTTCCTGGCACCTTCCCCGGTGGAGTTGTGCATGGGGTGTGTTTGGAACATTTTGTCACCAGCCGAGTCCAAAATTCAGCGTTTCCCCATCTCAGCCCAGAAAGCAGGTAGAACAACTTTTGTGGTGTCTTTCAGATGCCTACCAAGGTAGTGTAAAAACTACTAAGAGAACTCCTGTCTGGCACCTTCCCCGGTGGAGTTGTGCATGGGGTGTGTTTGGAACATTTTGTCACCAGCCGAGTCCAAAATTCAGCGATTCCCCATCTCAGCCCAGAAAGCAGGTAGAACAACTTTTGTGGTGTCTTTCAGATGCCTACCAAGGTAGTGTAAAAACTACGAAGAGAACTCCTGTCTGGCACCTTCCCCGGTGGAGTTGTGCATGGGGTGTGTTTGGAACATTTTGTCACCGGCCGACTCCAAAATTCAGCGGTTCCCCATCTCAGCCCACAAAGCAGGTAGAACAACTTTTGTGGTGCCTTTCAGCTGCCTACCAAGGTAGTGTAAAAACTACCAAGAGAACTCCTGTCTGGCACCTTCCCCGGTGGAGTTGTGCATGGGGTGTGTTTGGAACATTTTGTCACCGGCCGAGTCCAAAATTCAGCGTTTCCCCATCTCAGCCCAGAAAGCAGGAAGAACAACTTTTGTGGTGCCTTTCAAATGCTTACCAAGGTAGTGTAAAAACTACCAGGAGAACTCCTGTCTGGCACCTTCCCCGGTGGAGTTGTGCATGGGGTGTGTTTGGAACATTTTGTCACCAGCCGACTCCAAAATTCAGCGGTTCCCCATCTCAGCCCAGAAAGCAGGAAGAACAACTTTTGTGGTGCCTTTCAAATGCCTACCAAGGTAGTGTAAAAACTAACAAGAGAACTCCTGTCTGGCACCTTCCCCGGTGGAGTTGTGCATGGGGTGTGTTTGGAACATTTTGTCACCGGCCGACTCCAAAATTCAGCGGTTCCCCATCTCAGCCCAGAAAGCAGGAAGAACAACTTTTGTGGTGCCTTTCAGATGCCTACCAAGGTAGTGTAAAAACTACCAAGAGAACTCCTGTCTGGCACCTTCCCCGGTGGAGTTGTGCATGGGGTGTGTTTGGAACATTTTGTCACCAGCCGACTCCAAAATTCAGCGGTTCCCCATCTCAGCCCAGAAAGCAGGTAGAACAACTTTTGTGGTGTCTTTCAGATGCCTACCAAGGTAGTGTAAAAACTACCAAGAGAACTCCTGTCTGGCACCTTCCCCGGTGGAGTTGTGCATGGGGTGTGTTTGGAACATTTTGTCACCGGCCGACTCCAAAATTCAGTGGTTCCCCATCTCAGCCCAGAAAGCAGGTAGAACAACTTTTGTGGTGTCTTTCAGATGCCTACCAAGGTAGTGTAAAAACTACCAAGAGAACTCCTGTCTGGCACCTTCCCCGGTGGAGTTGTGCATGGGGTGTGTTTGGAACATTTTGTCACCAGCCGAGTCCAAAATTCAGCGTTTCCCCATCTCAGCCCAGAAAGCAGGTAGAACAACTTTGGTGGTGTCTTTCAGATGCCTACCAAGGTAGTGTAAAAACTACTACGAGAACTCCTGTCTGGCACCTTCCCCGGTGGAGTTGTGCATGGGGTGTGTTTGGAACATTTTGTCACCGGCCGACTCCAAAATTCAGCGATTCCCCATCTCAGCCCAGAAAGCAGGTAGAACAACTTTTGTGGTGTCTTTCAGATGCCTACCAAGGTAGTGTAAAAACTACCAGGAGAACTCCTGTCTGGCACCTTCCCCGGTGGAGTTGTGCATGGGGTGTGTTTGGAACATTTTGTCACCAGCCGAGTCCAAAATTCAGCGGTTCCCCATCTCAGCCCAGAAAGCAGGTAGAACAACTTTTGTGGTGCCTTTCAGATGCCTACCGGAGCAATGTAAAAACTACCAGGAGAACTCCTGTCTGGCACCTTCCCCGGTGGAGTTGTGCAAAGGTGTGTTTGGAACATTTTGTCACCAGCCGAGTCCAAAATTCAGCGTTTCCCCATCTCAGCCCAGAAAGCAGGTAGAACAACTTTTGTGGTGCCTTTCAGCTGCCTACCAAGGTAGTGTAAAAACTACCAAGAGAACTCCTGTCTGGCACCTTCCCCGGTGGAGTTGTGCATGGGGTGTGTTTGGAACATTTTGTCAACGGCCGACTCCAAAATTCAGCTGTTCCCCATCTCAGCCCAGAAAGCAGGTAGAACAACTTTTGTGGTGTCTTTCAGAGGCCTACTGGAGCAATGTAAAAACTACCAGGAGAACTCCTGTCTGGCACCTTCCCCGGTGGAGTTGTGCATGGGGTGTGTTTGGAACATTTTGTCACCAGCCGAGTCCAAAATTCAGCGTTTCCCCATCTCAGCCCAGAAAGCAGGTAGAACAACTTTTGTGGTGCCTTTCAGCTGCCTACCAAGGTAGTGTAAAAACTACCAAGAGAACTCCTGTCTGGCACCTTCCCCGGTGGAGTTGTGCATGGGGTGTGTTTGGAACATTTTGTCAACGGCCGACTCCAAAATTCAGCTGTTCCCCATCTCAGCCCAGAAAGCAGGTAGAACAAGTTTTGTGGTGTCTTTCAGAGGCCTACTGGAGCAATGTAGAAACTACCAGGAGAACTCCTGTCTGGCACCTTCCCCGGTGGAGTTGTGCATGGGGTGTGTTTGGAACATTTTGTCACCAGCCGAGTCCAAAATTCAGCGTTTCCCCATCTCAGCCCAGAAAGCAGGTAGAACAACTTTTGTGGTGCCTTTCAGCTGCCTACCAAGGTAGTGTAAAAACTACCAACAGAATTCGTTCCTGGCACCTTCCCAGGTGGAGTTGTGCATGGGGTGTGTTTGGAACATTTTGTCACCAGCCGACTCCAAAATTCAGCGGTTCCCCATCTCAGCCCAGAAAGCAGGTAGAACAACTTTTGTGGTGTCTTTCAGATGCCTACCAAGGTAGTGTAAAAACTACCAGGAGAACTCCTGTCTGGCACCTTCCCCGGTGGAGTTGTGCATGGGGTGTGTTTGGAACATTTTGTCACCGGCCGAGTCCAAAATTCAGCGGTTCCCCATCTCAGCCCAGAAAGCAGGTAGAACAACTTTTGTGGTGTCTTTCAGATGCCTACCAAGGTAGTGTAAAAACTACGAAGAGAACTCAGGTCTGGCACCTTCCCCGGTGGAGTTGTGCATGGGGTGTGTTCGGAACATTTTGTCACCGGCCGACTCCAAAATTCAGCGGTTCCCCATCTCAGCCCAGAAAGCAGGAAGAACAACTTTTGTGGTGCCTTTCAAATGCTTACCAAGGTAGTGTAAAAACTACCAGGAGAACTCCTGTCTGGCACCTTCCCCGGTGGAGTTGTGCATGGGGTGTGTTTGGAACATTTTGTCACCAGCCGACTCCAAAATTCAGCGGTTCCCCATCTCAGCCCAGAAAGCAGGAAGAACAACTTTTGTGGTGCCTTTCAAATGCCTACCAAGGTAGTGTAAAAACTAACAAGAGAACTCCTGTCTGGCACCTTCCCCGGTGGAGTTGTGCATGGGGTGTGTTTGGAACATTTTGTCACCGGCCGACTCCAAAATTCAGCGGTTCCCCATCTCAGCCCAGAAAGCAGGAAGAACAACTTTTGTGGTGCCTTTCAGATGCCTACCAAGGTAGTGTAAAAACTACCAAGAGAACTCCTGTCTGGCACCTTCCCCGGTGGAGTTGTGCATGGGGTGTGTTTGGAACATTTTGTCACCAGCCGAGTCCAAAATTCAGCGTTTCCCCATCTCAGCCCAGAAAGCAGGTAGAACAACTTTTGTGGTGCCTTTCAGATGCCTACCATGGTAGTGTAAAAACTACCAAGAGAACTCCTGTCTGGCACCTTCCCCGGTGGAGTTGTGCATGGGGTGTGTTTGGAACATTTTGTCACCGGCCGACTCCAAAATTCAGCTGTTCCCCATCTCAGCCCAGAAAGCAGGTAGAACAACTTCTGTGGTGTCTTTCAGATGCCTACCAAGGTAGTGTAAAAACTACCAAGAGAACTCCTGTCTGGCACCTTCCCCGGTGGAGTTGTGCATGGGGTGTGTTTGGAACATTTTGTCACCAGCCGAGTCCAAAATTCAGCGTTTCCCCATCTCAGCCCAGAAAGCAGGTAGAACAACTTTTGTGGTGCCTTTCAGCTGCCTACCAAGGTAGTGTAAAAACTACCAACAGAATTCGTTCCTGGCACCTTCCCAGGTGGAGTTGTGCATGGGGTGTGTTTGGAACATTTTGTCACCAGCCGACTCCAAAATTCAGCGGTTCCCCATCTCAGCCCAGAAAGCAGGTAGAACAACTTTTGTGGTGTCTTTCAGATGCCTACCAAGGTAGTGTAAAAACTACCAGGAGAACTCCTGTCTGGCACCTTCCCCGGTGGAGTTGTGCATGGGGTGTGTTTGGAACATTTTGTCACCGGCCGAGTCCAAAATTCAGCGATTCCCCATCTCAGCCCAGAAAGCAGGTAGAACAACTTTTGTGGTGTCTTTCAGATGCCTACCAAGGTAGTGTAAAAACTACGAAGAGAACTCAGGTCTGGCACCTTCCCCGGTGGAGTTGTGCATGGGGTGTGTTCGGAACATTTTGTCACCGGCCGACTCCAAAATTCAGCGGTTCCCCATCTCAGCCCAGAAAGCAGGAAGAACAACTTTTGTGGTGCCTTTCAAATGCTTACCAAGGTAGTGTAAAAACTACCAGGAGAACTCCTGTCTGGCACCTTCCCCGGTGGAGTTGTGCATGGGGTGTGTTTGGAACATTTTGTCACCAGCCGACTCCAAAATTCAGCGGTTCCCCATCTCAGCCCAGAAAGCAGGAAGAACAACTTTTGTGGTGTCTTTCAAATGCCTACCAAGGTAGTGTAAAAACTAACAAGAGAACTCCTGTCTGGCACCTTCCCCGGTGGAGTTGTGCATGGGGTGTGTTTGGAACATTTTGTCACCGGCCGACTCCAAAATTCAGCGGTTCCCCATCTCAGCCCAGAAAGCAGGAAGAACAACTTTTGTGGTGCCTTTCAGATGCCTACCAAGGTAGTGTAAAAACTACCAAGAGAACTCCTGTCTGGCACCTTCCCCGGTGGAGTTGTGCATGGGGTGTGTTTGGAACATTTTGTCACCAGCCGACTCCAAAATTCAGCGTTTCCCCATCTCAGCCCAGAAAGCAGGTAGAACAACTTTTGTGGTGTCTTTCAGATGCCTACCATGGTAGTGTAAAAACTACCAAGAGAACTCCTGTCTGGCACCTTCCCCGGTGGAGTTGTGCATGGGGTGTGTTTGGAACATTTTGTCACCGGCCGACTCCAAAATTCAGCTGTTCCCCATCTCAGCCCAGAAAGCAGGTAGAACAACTTCTGTGGTGTCTTTCAGATGCCTACCAAGGTAGTGTAAAAACTACCAAGAGAACTCCTGTCTGGCACCTTCCCCGGTGGAGTTGTGCATGGGGTGTGTTTGGAACATTTTGTCACCAGCCGACTCCAAAATTCAGCGTTTCCCCATCTCAGCCCAGAAAGCAGGTAGAACAACTTTTGTGGTGTCTTTCAGATGCCTACCAAGGTAGTGTAAAAACTACTAAGAGAACTCCTGTCTGGCACCTTCCGTGGTGGAGTTGTGCATGGGGTGTGTTTGGAACATTTTGTCACCGGCCGAGTCCAAAATTCAGCGATTCCCCATCTCAGCCCAGAAAGCAGGTAGAACAACTTTTGTGGTGCCTTTCAGCTGCCTACCAAGGTAGTGTAAAAACTACCAAGAGAACTCCTGTCTGGCACCTTCCCCGGTGGAGTTGTGCATGGGGTGTGTTTGGAACATTTTGTCACCGGCCGACTCCAAAATTCAGCGATTCCCCATCTCAGCCCAGAAAGCAGGTAGAACAACTTTTGTGGTGTCTTTCAGATGCCTACTGGAGCAATGTAAAAACTACCAGGAGAACTCCTGTCTGGCACCTTCCCCGGTGGAGTTGTGCAAAGGTGTGTTTGGAACATTTTGTCACCAGCCGAGTCCAAAATTCAGCGTTTCCCCATCTCAGCCCACAAAGCAGGTAGAACAACTTTTGTGGTGCCTTTCAGCTGCCTACCAAGGTAGTGTAAAAACTACCAACAGAATTCGTTCCTGGCACCTTCCCCGGTGGAGTTGTGCATGGGGTGTGTTTGGAACATTTTGTCACCAGCCGAGTCCAAAATTCAGCGTTTCCCCATCTCAGCCCAGAAAGCAGGAAGAACAACTTTTGTGGTGTCTTTCAGATGCCTACCAAGGTAGTGTAAAAACTACTAAGAGAACTCCTGTCTGGCACCTTCCCAGGTGGAGTTGTGCATGGGGTGTGTTTGGAACATTTTGTCACCGGCCGAGTCCAAAATTCAGCGATTCCCCATCTCAGCCCAGAAAGCAGGTAGAACAACTTTTGTGGTGTCTTTCAGATGCCTACCAAGGTAGTGTAAAAACTACCAAGAGAACTCCTGTCTGGCACCTTCCCCGGTGGAGTTGTGCATGGGGTGTGTTTGGAACATTTTGTCACCAGCCGACTCCAGAATTCAGCGTTTCCCCATCTCAGCCCAGAAAGCAGGTAGAACAACTTTTGTGGTGTCTTTCAGATGCCTACCAAGGTAGTGTAAAAACTACTAAGAGAACTCCTGTCTGGCACCTTCCGTGGTGGAGTTGTGCATGGGGTGTGTTTGGAACATTTTGTCACCGGCCGAGTCCAAAATTCAGCGATTCCCCATCTCAGCCCAGAAAGCAGGTAGAACAACTTTTGTGGTGCCTTTCAGCTGCCTACCAAGGTAGTGTAAAAACTACCAAGAGAACTCCTGTCTGGCACCTTCCCCGGTGGAGTTGTGCATGGGGTGTGTTTGGAACATTTTGTCACCGGCCGAGTCCAAAATTCAGCGATTCCCCATCTCAGCCCAGAAAGCAGGTAGAACAACTTTTGTGGTGTCTTTCAGATGCCTACTGGAGCAATGTAAAAACTACCAGGAGAACTCCTGTCTGGCACCTTCCCCGGTGGAGTTGTGCAAAGGTGTGTTTGGAACATTTTGTCACCAGCCGAGTCCAAAATTCAGCGTTTCCCCATCTCAGCCCACAAAGCAGGTAGAACAACTTTTGTGGTGCCTTTCAGCTGCCTACCAAGGTAGTGTAAAAACTACCAACAGAATTCGTTCCTGGCACCTTCCCCGGTGGAGTTGTGCATGGGGTGTGTTTGGAACATTTTGTCACCAGCCGAGTCCAAAATTCAGCGTTTCCCCATCTCAGCCCAGAAAGCAGGAAGAACAACTTTTGTGGTGTCTTTCAGATGCCTACCAAGGTAGTGTAAAAACTACTAAGAGAACTCCTGTCTGGCACCTTCCCCGGTGGAGTTGTGCATGGGGTGTGTTTGGAACATTTTGTCACCAGCCGAGTCCAAAATTCAGCGATTCCCCATCTCAGCCCAGAAAGCAGGTAGAACAACTTTTGTGGTGTCTTTCAGATGCCTACCAAGGTAGTGTAAAAACTACGAAGAGAACTCCTGTCTGGCACCTTCCCCGGTGGAGTTGTGCATGGGGTGTGTTTGGAACATTTTGTCACCGGCCGACTCCAAAATTCAGCGGTTCCCCATCTCAGCCCACAAAGCAGGTAGAACAACTTTTGTGGTGCCTTTCAGCTGCCTACCAAGGTAGTGTAAAAACTACCAAGAGAACTCCTGTCTGGCACCTTCCCCGGTGGAGTTGTGCATGGGGTGTGTTTGGAACATTTTGTCACCAGCCGAGTCCAAAATTCAGCGTTTCCCCATCTCAGCCCAGAAAGCAGGAAGAACAACTTTTGTGGTGCCTTTCAAATGCTTACCAAGGTAGTGTAAAAACTACCAGGAGAACTCCTGTCTGGCACCTTCCCCGGTGGAGTTGTGCATGGGGTGTGTTTGGAACATTTTGTCACCAGCCGAGTCCAAAATTCAGCGGTTCCCCATCTCAGCCCACAAAGCAGGTAGAACAACTTTTGTGGTGCCTTTCAGCTGCCTACCAAGGTAGTGTAAAAACTACCAAGAGAACTCCTGTCTGGCACCTTCCCCGGTGGAGTTGTGCATGGGGTGTGTTTGGAACATTTTGTCACCGGCCGAGTCCAAAATTCAGCGTTTCCCCATCTCAGCCCAGAAAGCAGGAAGAACAACTTTTGTGGTGCCTTTCAAATGCTTACCAAGGTAGTGTAAAAACTACCAGGAGAACTCCTGTCTGGCACCTTCCCCGGTGGAGTTGTGCATGGGGTGTGTTTGGAACATTTTGTCACCAGCCGACTCCAAAATTCAGCGGTTCCCCATCTCAGCCCAGAAAGCAGGTAGAACAACTTTTGTGGTGTCTTTCAGATGCCTACCGGAGCAATGTAAAAACTACCAGGAGAACTCCTGTCTGGCACCTTCCCCGGTGGAGTTGTGCAAAGGTGTGTTTGGAACATTTTGTCACCAGCCGAGTCCAAAATTCAGCGTTTCCCCATCTCAGCCCAGAAAGCAGGTAGAACAACTTTTGTGGTGCCTTTCAGCTGCCTACCAAGGTAGTGTAAAAACTACCAAGAGAACTCCTGTCTGGCACCTTCCCCGGTGGAGTTGTGCATGGGGTGTGTTTGGAACATTTTGTCAACGGCCGACTCCAAAATTCAGCTGTTCCCCATCTCAGCCCAGAAAGCAGGTAGAACAACTTTTGTGGTGTCTTTCAGAGGCCTACTGGAGCAATGTAAAAACTACCAGGAGAACTCCTGTCTGGCACCTTCCCCGGTGGAGTTGTGCATGGGGTGTGTTTGGAACATTTTGTCACCAGCCGAGTCCAAAATTCAGCGTTTCCCCATCTCAGCCCAGAAAGCAGGAAGAACAACTTTTGTGGTGCCTTTCAAATGCTTACCAAGGTAGTGTAAAAACTACCAGGAGAACTCCTGTCTGGCACCTTCCCCGGTGGAGTTGTGCATGGGGTGTGTTTGGAACATTTTGTCACCAGCCGAGTCCAAAATTCAGCGGTTCCCCATCTCAGCCCACAAAGCAGGTAGAACAACTTTTGTGGTGCCTTTCAGCTGCCTACCAAGGTAGTGTAAAAACTACCAAGAGAACTCCTGTCTGGCACCTTCCCCGGTGGAGTTGTGCATGGGGTGTGTTTGGAACATTTTGTCACCGGCCGACTCCAAAATTCAGCGATTCCCCATCTCAGCCCAGAAAGCAGGTAGAACAACTTTTGTGGTGTCTTTCAGATGCCTACTGGAGCAATGTAAAAACTACCAGGAGAACTCCTGTCTGGCACCTTCCCCGGTGGAGTTGTGCAAAGGTGTGTTTGGAACATTTTGTCACCAGCCGAGTCCAAAATTCAGCGTTTCCCCATCTCAGCCCACAAAGCAGGTAGAACAACTTTTGTGGTGCCTTTCAGCTGCCTACCAAGGTAGTGTAAAAACTACCAACAGAATTCGTTCCTGGCACCTTCCCCGGTGGAGTTGTGCATGGGGTGTGTTTGGAACATTTTGTCACCAGCCGAGTCCAAAATTCAGCGTTTCCCCATCTCAGCCCAGAAAGCAGGAAGAACAACTTTTGTGGTGTCTTTCAGATGCCTACCAAGGTAGTGTAAAAACTACTAAGAGAACTCCTGTCTGGCACCTTCCCAGGTGGAGTTGTGCATGGGGTGTGTTTGGAACATTTTGTCACCGGCCGAGTCCAAAATTCAGCGATTCCCCATCTCAGCCCAGAAAGCAGGTAGAACAACTTTTGTGGTGTCTTTCAGATGCCTACCAAGGTAGTGTAAAAACTACCAAGAGAACTCCTGTCTGGCACCTTCCCCGGTGGAGTTGTGCATGGGGTGTGTTTGGAACATTTTGTCACCAGCCGACTCCAGAATTCAGCGTTTCCCCATCTCAGCCCAGAAAGCAGGTAGAACAACTTTTGTGGTGTCTTTCAGATGCCTACCAAGGTAGTGTAAAAACTACTAAGAGAACTCCTGTCTGGCACCTTCCGTGGTGGAGTTGTGCATGGGGTGTGTTTGGAACATTTTGTCACCGGCCGAGTCCAAAATTCAGCGATTCCCCATCTCAGCCCAGAAAGCAGGTAGAACAACTTTTGTGGTGCCTTTCAGCTGCCTACCAAGGTAGTGTAAAAACTACCAAGAGAACTCCTGTCTGGCACCTTCCCCGGTGGAGTTGTGCATGGGGTGTGTTTGGAACATTTTGTCACCGGCCGAGTCCAAAATTCAGCGATTCCCCATCTCAGCCCAGAAAGCAGGTAGAACAACTTTTGTGGTGTCTTTCAGATGCCTACTGGAGCAATGTAAAAACTACCAGGAGAACTCCTGTCTGGCACCTTCCCCGGTGGAGTTGTGCAAAGGTGTGTTTGGAACATTTTGTCACCAGCCGAGTCCAAAATTCAGCGTTTCCCCATCTCAGCCCACAAAGCAGGTAGAACAACTTTTGTGGTGCCTTTCAGCTGCCTACCAAGGTAGTGTAAAAACTACCAACAGAATTCGTTCCTGGCACCTTCCCCGGTGGAGTTGTGCATGGGGTGTGTTTGGAACATTTTGTCACCAGCCGAGTCCAAAATTCAGCGTTTCCCCATCTCAGCCCAGAAAGCAGGAAGAACAACTTTTGTGGTGTCTTTCAGATGCCTACCAAGGTAGTGTAAAAACTACTAAGAGAACTCCTGTCTGGCACCTTCCCCGGTGGAGTTGTGCATGGGGTGTGTTTGGAACATTTTGTCACCAGCCGAGTCCAAAATTCAGCGATTCCCCATCTCAGCCCAGAAAGCAGGTAGAACAACTTTTGTGGTGTCTTTCAGATGCCTACCAAGGTAGTGTAAAAACTACGAAGAGAACTCCTGTCTGGCACCTTCCCCGGTGGAGTTGTGCATGGGGTGTGTTTGGAACATTTTGTCACCGGCCGACTCCAAAATTCAGCGGTTCCCCATCTCAGCCCACAAAGCAGGTAGAACAACTTTTGTGGTGCCTTTCAGCTGCCTACCAAGGTAGTGTAAAAACTACCAAGAGAACTCCTGTCTGGCACCTTCCCCGGTGGAGTTGTGCATGGGGTGTGTTTGGAACATTTTGTCACCAGCCGAGTCCAAAATTCAGCGTTTCCCCATCTCAGCCCAGAAAGCAGGAAGAACAACTTTTGTGGTGCCTTTCAAATGCTTACCAAGGTAGTGTAAAAACTACCAGGAGAACTCCTGTCTGGCACCTTCCCCGGTGGAGTTGTGCATGGGGTGTGTTTGGAACATTTTGTCACCAGCCGAGTCCAAAATTCAGCGGTTCCCCATCTCAGCCCACAAAGCAGGTAGAACAACTTTTGTGGTGCCTTTCAGCTGCCTACCAAGGTAGTGTAAAAACTACCAAGAGAACTCCTGTCTGGCACCTTCCCCGGTGGAGTTGTGCATGGGGTGTGTTTGGAACATTTTGTCACCGGCCGAGTCCAAAATTCAGCGTTTCCCCATCTCAGCCCAGAAAGCAGGAAGAACAACTTTTGTGGTGCCTTTCAAATGCTTACCAAGGTAGTGTAAAAACTACCAGGAGAACTCCTGTCTGGCACCTTCCCCGGTGGAGTTGTGCATGGGGTGTGTTTGGAACATTTTGTCACCAGCCGACTCCAAAATTCAGCGGTTCCCCATCTCAGCCCAGAAAGCAGGTAGAACAACTTTTGTGGTGTCTTTCAGATGCCTACCGGAGCAATGTAAAAACTACCAGGAGAACTCCTGTCTGGCACCTTCCCCGGTGGAGTTGTGCAAAGGTGTGTTTGGAACATTTTGTCACCAGCCGAGTCCAAAATTCAGCGTTTCCCCATCTCAGCCCAGAAAGCAGGTAGAACAACTTTTGTGGTGCCTTTCAGCTGCCTACCAAGGTAGTGTAAAAACTACCAAGAGAACTCCTGTCTGGCACCTTCCCCGGTGGAGTTGTGCATGGGGTGTGTTTGGAACATTTTGTCAACGGCCGACTCCAAAATTCAGCTGTTCCCCATCTCAGCCCAGAAAGCAGGTAGAACAACTTTTGTGGTGTCTTTCAGAGGCCTACTGGAGCAATGTAAAAACTACCAGGAGAACTCCTGTCTGGCACCTTCCCCGGTGGAGTTGTGCATGGGGTGTGTTTGGAACATTTTGTCACCAGCCGAGTCCAAAATTCAGCGTTTCCCCATCTCAGCCCAGAAAGCAGGTAGAACAACTTTTGTGGTGCCTTTCAGCTGCCTACCAAGGTAGTGTAAAAACTACCAACAGAATTCGTTCCTGGCACCTTCCCCGGTGGAGTTGTGCATGGGGTGTGTTTGGAACATTTTGTCACCAGCCGACTCCAAAATTCAGCGGTTCCCCATCTCAGCCCAGAAAGCAGGTAGAACAACTTTGGTGGTGTCTTTCAGATGCCTACCAAGGTAGTGTAAAAACTACCAGGAGAACTCCTGTCTGGCACCTTCCCCGGTGGAGTTGTGCATGGGGTGTGTTTGGAACATTTTGTCACCAGCCGAGTCCAAAATTCAGCGATTCCCCATCTCAGCCCAGAAAGCAGGTAGAACAACTTTTGTGGTGTCTTTCAGATGCCTACCAAGGTAGTGTAAAAACTACGAAGAGAACTCCTGTCTGGCACCTTCCCCGGTGGAGTTGTGCATGGGGTGTGTTCGGAACATTTTGTCACCGGCCGACTCCAAAATTCAGCGGTTCCCCATCTCAGCCCAGAAAGCAGGAAGAACAACTTTTGTGGTGCCTTTCAAATGCTTACCAAGGTAGTGTAAAAACTACCAGGAGAACTCCTGTCTGGCACCTTCCCCGGTGGAGTTGTGCATGGGGTGTGTTTGGAACATTTTGTCACCAGCCGACTCCAAAATTCAGCGGTTCCCCATCTCAGCCCAGAAAGCAGGAAGAACAACTTTTGTGGTGCCTTTCAAATGCCTACCAAGGTAGTGTAAAAACTAACAAGAGAACTCCTGTCTGGCACCTTCCCCGGTGGAGTTGTGCATGGGGTGTGTTTGGAACATTTTGTCACCGGCCGACTCCAAAATTCAGCGGTTCCCCATCTCAGCCCAGAAAGCAGGAAGAACAACTTTTGTGGTGCCTTTCAGATGCCTACCAAGGTAGTGTAAAAACTACCAAGAGAACTCTTGTCTGGCACCTTCCCCGGTGGAGTTGTGCATGGGGTGTGTTTGGAACATTTTGTCACCGGCCGAGTCCAAAATTCAGCGTTTCCCCATCTCAGCCCAGAAAGCAGGTACAACAACTTTTGTGGTGTCTTTCAGATGCCTACCAAGGTAGTGTAAAAACTACCAGGAGAACTCCTGTCTGGCACCTTCCGTGGTGGAGTTGTGCATGGGGTGTGTTTGGAACATTTTGTCACCGGCCGACTCCAAAATTCAGCGTTTCCCCATCTCAGCCCAGAAAGCAGGTAGAACAACTTCTGTGGTGTCTTTCAGATGCCTACCAAGGTAGTGTAAAAACTACCAAGAGAACTCCTGTCTGGCACCTTCCCCGGTGGAGTTGTGCATGGGGTGTGTTTGGAACATTTTGTCACCAGCCGAGTCCAAAATTCAGCGTTTCCCCATCTCAGCCCAGAAAGCAGGTAGAACAACTTTTGTGGTGTCTTTCAGATGCCTACCAAGGTAGTGTAAAAACTACTAAGAGAACTCCTGTCTGGCACCTTCCGTGGTGGAGTTGTGCATGGGGTGTGTTTGGAACATTTTGTCACCGGCCGAGTCCAAAATTCAGCGATTCCCCATCTCAGCCCAGAAAGCAGGTAGAACAACTTTTGTGGTGTCTTTCAGCTGCCTACCAAGGTAGTGTAAAAACTACCAAGAGAACTCCTGTCTGGCACCTTCCCCGGTGGAGTTGTGCATGGGGTGTGTTTGGAACATTTTGTCACCGGCCGACTCCAAAATTCAGCTGTTCCCCATCTCAGCCCAGAAAGCAGGTAGAACAACTTTTGTGGTGTCTTTCAGATGCCTACTGGAGCAATGTAAAAACTACCAGGAGAACTCCTGTCTGGCACCTTCCCCGGTGGAGTTGTGCAAAGGTGTGTTTGGAACATTTTGTCACCAGCCGAGTCCAAAATTCAGCGTTTCCCCATCTCAGCCCACAAAGCAGGTAGAACAACTTTTGTGGTGCCTTTCAGCTGCCTACCAAGGTAGTGTAAAAACTACCAACAGAATTCGTTCCTGGCACCTTCCCCGGTGGAGTTGTGCATGGGGTGTGTTTGGAACATTTTGTCACCAGCCGAGTCCAAAATTCAGCGTTTCCCCATCTCAGCCCAGAAAGCAGGAAGAACAACTTTTGTGGTGTCTTTCAGATGCCTACCAAGGTAGTGTAAAAACTACTAAGAGAACTCCTGTCTGGCACCTTCCCCGGTGGAGTTGTGCATGGGGTGTGTTTGGAACATTTTGTCACCAGCCGAGTCCAAAATTCAGCGATTCCCCATCTCAGCCCAGAAAGCAGGTAGAACAACTTTTGTGGTGTCTTTCAGATGCCTACCAAGGTAGTGTAAAAACTATCAAGAGAACTCCTGTCTGGCACCTTCCCCGGTGGAGTTGTGCAAAGGTGTGTTTGGAACATTTTGTCACCAGCCGAGTCCAAAATTCAGCGTTTCCCCATCTCAGCCCAGAAAGCAGGTAGAACAACTTTTGTGGTGCCTTTCAGCTGCCTACCAAGGTAGTGTAAAAACTACCAAGAGAACTCCTGTCTGGCACCTTCCCCGGTGGAGTTGTGCATGGGGTGTGTTTGGAACATTTTGTCAACGGCCGACTCCAAAATTCAGCTGTTCCCCATCTCAGCCCAGAAAGCAGGTAGAACAACTTTTGTGGTGTCTTTCAGAGGCCTACTGGAGCAATGTAAAAACTACCAGGAGAACTCCTGTCTGGCACCTTCCCCGGTGGAGTTGTGCATGGGGTGTGTTTGGAACATTTTGTCACCAGCCGAGTCCAAAATTCAGCGTTTCCCCATCTCAGCCCAGAAAGCAGGTAGAACAACTTTTGTGGTGCCTTTCAGCTGCCTACCAAGGTAGTGTAAAAACTACCAACAGAATTCGTTCCTGGCACCTTCCCCGGTGGAGTTGTGCATGGGGTGTGTTTGGAACATTTTGTCACCAGCCGACTCCAAAATTCAGCGGTTCCCCATCTCAGCCCAGAAAGCAGGTAGAACAACTTTTGTGGTGTCTTTCAGATGCCTACCAAGGTAGTGTAAAAACTACCAGGAGAACTCCTGTCTGGCACCTTCCCCGGTGGAGTTGTGCATGGGGTGTGTTTGGAACATTTTGTCACCAGCCGAGTCCAAAATTCAGCGATTCCCCATCTCAGCCCAGAAAGCAGGTAGAACAACTTTTGTGGTGTCTTTCAGATGCCTACCAAGGTAGTGTAAAAACTACGAAGAGAACTCCTGTCTGGCACCTTCCCCGGTGGAGTTGTGCATGGGGTGTGTTCGGAACATTTTGTCACCGGCCGACTCCAAAATTCAGCGGTTCCCCATCTCAGCCCAGAAAGCAGGAAGAACAACTTTTGTGGTGCCTTTCAAATGCTTACCAAGGTAGTGTAAAAACTACCAGGAGAACTCCTGTCTGGCACCTTCCCCGGTGGAGTTGTGCATGGGGTGTGTTTGGAACATTTTGTCACCAGCCGACTCCAAAATTCAGCGGTTCCCCATCTCAGCCCAGAAAGCAGGAAGAACAACTTTTGTGGTGCCTTTCAAATGCCTACCAAGGTAGTGTAAAAACTAACAAGAGAACTCCTGTCTGGCACCTTCCCCGGTGGAGTTGTGCATGGGGTGTGTTTGGAACATTTTGTCACCGGCCGACTCCAAAATTCAGCGGTTCCCCATCTCAGCCCAGAAAGCAGGAAGAACAACTTTTGTGGTGCCTTTCAGATGCCTACCAAGGTAGTGTAAAAACTACCAAGAGAACTCCTGTCTGGCACCTTCCCCGGTGGAGTTGTGCATGGGGTGTGTTTGGAACATTTTGTCACCGGCCGAGTCCAAAATTCAGCGTTTCCCCATCTCAGCCCAGAAAGCAGGTACAACAACTTTTGTGGTGTCTTTCAGATGCCTACCAAGGTAGTGTAAAAACTACCAGGAGAACTCCTGTCTGGCACCTTCCGTGGTGGAGTTGTGCATGGGGTGTGTTTGGAACATTTTGTCACCGGCCGACTCCAAAATTCAGCGTTTCCCCATCTCAGCCCAGAAAGCAGGTAGAACAACTTCTGTGGTGTCTTTCAGATGCCTACCAAGGTAGTGTAAAAACTACCAAGAGAACTCCTGTCTGGCACCTTCCCCGGTGGAGTTGTGCATGGGGTGTGTTTGGAACATTTTGTCACCAGCCGAGTCCAAAATTCAGCGTTTCCCCATCTCAGCCCAGAAAGCAGGTAGAACAACTTTTGTGGTGTCTTTCAGATGCCTACCAAGGTAGTGTAAAAACTACTAAGAGAACTCCTGTCTGGCACCTTCCGTGGTGGAGTTGTGCATGGGGTGTGTTTGGAACATTTTGTCACCGGCCGAGTCCAAAATTCAGCGATTCCCCATCTCAGCCCAGAAAGCAGGTAGAACAACTTTTGTGGTGCCTTTCAGCTGCCTACCAAGGTAGTGTAAAAACTACCAAGAGAACTCCTGTCTGGCACCTTCCCCGGTGGAGTTGTGCATGGGGTGTGTTTGGAACATTTTGTCACCGGCCGACTCCAAAATTCAGCTGTTCCCCATCTCAGCCCAGAAAGCAGGTAGAACAACTTTTGTGGTGTCTTTCAGATGCCTACTGGAGCAATGTAAAAACTACCAGGAGAACTCCTGTCTGGCACCTTCCCCGGTGGAGTTGTGCAAAGGTGTGTTTGGAACATTTTGTCACCAGCCGAGTCCAAAATTCAGCGTTTCCCCATCTCAGCCCACAAAGCAGGTAGAACAACTTTTGTGGTGCCTTTCAGCTGCCTACCAAGGTAGTGTAAAAACTACCAACAGAATTCGTTCCTGGCACCTTCCCCGGTGGAGTTGTGCATGGGGTGTGTTTGGAACATTTTGTCACCAGCCGAGTCCAAAATTCAGCGTTTCCCCATCTCAGCCCAGAAAGCAGGAAGAACAACTTTTGTGGTGTCTTTCAGATGCCTACCAAGGTAGTGTAAAAACTACTAAGAGAACTCCTGTCTGGCACCTTCCCCGGTGGAGTTGTGCATGGGGTGTGTTTGGAACATTTTGTCACCAGCCGAGTCCAAAATTCAGCGATTCCCCATCTCAGCCCAGAAAGCAGGTAGAACAACTTTTGTGGTGCCTTTCAAATGCCTACCAAGGTAGTGTAAAAACTACCAAGAGAACTCCTGTCTGGCACCTTCCCCGGTGGAGTTGTGCATGGGGTGTGTTTGGAACATTTTGTCACCAGCCGAGTCCAAAATTCAGCTGTTCCCCATCTCAGCCCAGAAAGCAGGAAGAACAACTTTTGTGGTGCCTTTCAAATGCTTACCAAGGTAGTGTAAAAACTACCAGGAGAACTCCTGTCTGGCACCTTCCCCGGTGGAGTTGTGCATGGGGTGTGTTTGGAACATTTTGTCACCAGCCGAGTCCAAAATTCAGCGGTTCCCCATCTCAGCCCACAAAGCAGGTAGAACAACTTTTGTGGTGCCTTTCAGCTGCCTACCAAGGTAGTGTAAAAACTACCAAGAGAACTCCATTCTGGCACCTTCCCCGGTGGAGTTGTGCATGGGGTGTGTTTGGAACATTTTGTCACCGGCCGAGTCCAAAATTCAGCGTTTCCCCATCTCAGCCCAGAAAGCAGGAAGAACAACTTTTGTGGTGCCTTTCAAATGCTTACCAAGGTAGTGTAAAAACTACCAGGAGAACTCCTGTCTGGCACCTTCCCCGGTGGAGTTGTGCATGGGGTGTGTTTGGAACATTTTGTCACCAGCCGACTCCAAAATTCAGCGGTTCCCCATCTCAGCCCAGAAAGCAGGAAGAACAACTTTTGTGGTGCCTTTCAAATGCCTACCAAGGTAGTGTAAAAACTAACAAGAGAACTCCTGTCTGGCACCTTCCCCGGTGGAGTTGTGCATGGGGTGTGTTTGGAACATTTTGTCACCGGCCGACTCCAAAATTCAGCGGTTCCCCATCTCAGCCCAGAAAGCAGGAAGAACAACTTTTGTGGTGCCTTTCAGATGCCTACCAAGGTAGTGTAAAAACTACCAAGAGAACTCCTGTCTGGCACCTTCCCCGGTGGAGTTGTGCATGGGGTGTGTTTGGAACATTTTGTCACCAGCCGAGTCCAAAATTCAGCGTTTCCCCATCTCAGCCCAGAAAGCAGGTAGAACAACTTTTGTGGTGTCTTTCAGATGCCTACCAAGGTAGTGTAAAAACTACCAAGAGAACTCCTGTCTGGCACCTTCCCCGGTGGAGTTGTGCATGGGGTGTGTTTGGAACATTTTGTCACCGGCCGACTCCAAAATTCAGCGGTTCCCCATCTCAGCCCAGAAAGCAGGTAGAACAACTTTTGTGGTGTCTTTCAGATGCCTACCAAGGTAGTGTAAAAACTACCAAGAGAACTCCTGTCTGGCACCTTCCCCGGTGGAGTTGTGCATGGGGTGTGTTTGGAACATTTTGTCACCAGCCGAGTCCAAAATTCAGCGTTTCCCCATCTCAGCCCAGAAAGCAGGTAGAACAACTTTGGTGGTGTCTTTCAGATGCCTACCAAGGTAGTGTAAAAACTACTACGAGAACTCCTGTCTGGCACCTTCCCCGGTGGAGTTGTGCATGGGGTGTGTTTGGAACATTTTGTCACCGGCCGACTCCAAAATTCAGCGATTCCCCATCTCAGCCCAGAAAGCAGGTACAACAACTTTTGTGGTGTCTTTCAGATGCCTACCAAGGTAGTGTAAAAACTACCAGGAGAACTCCTGTCTGGCACCTTCCCCGGTGGAGTTGTGCATGGGGTGTGTTTGGAACATTTTGTCACCAGCCGAGTCCAAAATTCAGCGGTTCCCCATCTCAGCCCAGAAAGCAGGTAGAACAACTTTTGTGGTGCCTTTCAGCTGCCTACCAAGGTAGTGTAAAAACTACCAAGAGAACTCCTGTCTGGCACCTTCCGTGGTGGAGTTGTGCATGGGGTGTGTTTGGAACATTTTGTCACCGGCCGACTCCAAAATTCAGCGGTTCCCCATCTCAGCCCAGAAAGCAGGTAGAACAACTTTTGTGGTGTCTTTCAGATGCCTACCGGAGCAATGTAAAAACTACCAGGAGAACTCCTGTCTGGCACCTTCCCCGGTGGAGTTGTGCATGGGGTGTGTTTGGAACATTTTGTCACCAGCCGAGTCCAAAATTCAGCGTTTCCCCATCTCAGCCCAGAAAGCAGGTAGAACAACTTTTGTGGTGCCTTTCAGCTGCCTACCAAGGTAGTGTAAAAACTACCAAGAGAACTCCTGTCTGGCACCTTCCCCGGTGGAGTTGTGCATGGGGTGTGTTTGGAACATTTTGTCAACGGCCGACTCCAAAATTCAGCTGTTCCCCATCTCAGCCCAGAAAGCAGGTAGAACAACTTTTGTGGTGTCTTTCAGAGGCCTACTGGAGCAATGTAAAAACTACCAGGAGAACTCCTGTCTGGCACCTTCCCCGGTGGAGTTGTGCATGGGGTGTGTTTGGAACATTTTGTCACCAGCCGAGTCCAAAATTCAGCGTTTCCCCATCTCAGCCCAGAAAGCAGGTAGAACAACTTTTGTGGTGCCTTTCAGCTGCCTACCAAGGTAGTGTAAAAACTACCAACAGAATTCGTTCCTGGCACCTTCCCCGGTGGAGTTGTGCATGGGGTGTGTTTGGAACATTTTGTCACCAGCCGACTCCAAAATTCAGCGGTTCCCCATCTCAGCCCAGAAAGCAGGTAGAACAACTTTTGTGGTGTCTTTCAGATGCCTACCAAGGTAGTTTAAAAACTACCAGGAGAACTCCTGTCTGGCACCTTCCCCGGTGGAGTTGTGCATGGGGTGTGTTTGGAACATTTTGTCACCGGCCGAGTCCAAAATTCAGCGATTCCCCATCTCAGCCCAGAAAGCAGGTAGGACAACTTTTGTGGTGTCTTTCAGATGCCTACCAAGGTAGTGTAAAAACTACGAAGAGAACTCCTGTCTGGCACCTTCCCCGGTGGAGTTGTGCATGGGGTGTGTTCGGAACATTTTGTCACCGGCCGACTCCAAAATTCAGCGGTTCCCCATCTCAGCCCAGAAAGCAGGAAGAACAACTTTTGTGGTGCCTTTCAAATGCCTACCAAGGTAGTGTAAAAATTACCAGGAGAACTCCTGTCTGGCACCTTCCCCGGTGGAGTTGTGCATGGGGTGTGTTTGGAACATTTTGTCACCAGCCGACTCCAAAATTCAGCGGTTCCCCATCTCAGCCCAGAAAGCAGGAAGAACAACTTTTGTGGTGCCTTTCAAATGCCTACCAAGGTAGTGTAAAAACTAACAAGAGAACTCCTGTCTGGCACCTTCCCCGGTGGAGTTGTGCATGGGGTGTGTTTGGAACATTTTGTCACCGGCCGAGTCCAAAATTCAGCGGTTCCCCATCTCAGCCCAGAAAGCAGGAAGAACAACTTTTGTGGTGCCTTTCAGATGCCTACCAAGGTAGTGTAAAAACTACCAAGAGAACTCCTGTCTGGCACCTTCCCCGGTGGAGTTGTGCATGGGGTGTGTTTGGAACATTTTGTCACCAGCCGAGTCCAAAATTCAGCGTTTCCCCATCTCAGCCCAGAAAGCAGGTAGAACAACTTTTGTGGTGTCTTTCAGATGCCTACCATGGTAGTGTAAAAACTACCAAGAGAACTCCTGTCTGGCACCTTCCCCGGTGGAGTTGTGCATGGGGTGTGTTTGGAACATTTTGTCACCGGCCGACTCCAAAATTCAGCGTTTCCCCATCTCAGCCCAGAAAGCAGGTAGAACAACTTCTGTGGTGTCTTTCAGATGCCTACCAAGGTAGTGTAAAAACTACCAAGAGAACTCCTGTCTGGCACCTTCCCCGGTGGAGTTGTGCATGGGGTGTGTTTGGAACATTTTGTCACCAGCCGAGTCCAAAATTCAGCGTTTCCCCATCTCAGCCCAGAAAGCAGGTAGAACAACTTTTGTGGTGTCTTTCAGATGCCTACCAAGGTAGTGTAAAAACTACTAAGAGAACTCCTGTCTGGCACCTTCCGTGGTGGAGTTGTGCATGGGGTGTGTTTGGAACATTTTGTCACCGGCCGAGTCCAAAATTCAGCGATTCCCCATCTCAGCCCAGAAAGCAGGTAGAACAACTTTTGTGGTGCCTTTCAGCTGCCTACCAAGGTAGTGTAAAAACTACCAAGAGAACTCCTGTCTGGCACCTTCCCCGGTGGAGTTGTGCATGGGGTGTGTTTGGAACATTTTGTCACCGGCCGACTCCAAAATTCAGCTGTTCCCCATCTCAGCCCAGAAAGCAGGTAGAACAACTTTTGTGGTGTCTTTCAGATGCCTACTGGAGCAATGTAAAAACTACCAGGAGAACTCCTGTCTGGCACCTTCCCCGGTTGAGTTGTGCAAAGGTGTGTTTGGAACATTTTGTCACCAGCCGAGTCCAAAATTCAGCGTTTCCCCATCTCAGCCCACAAAGCAGGTAGAACAACTTTTGTGGTGCCTTTCAGCTGCCTACCAAGGTAGTGTAAAAACTACCAACAGAATTCGTTCCTGGCACCTTCCGTGGTGGAGTTGTGCATGGGGTGTGTTCGGAACATTTTGTCACCGGCCGACTCCAAAATTCAGCGGTTCCCCATCTCAGCCCA
Organism: Falco cherrug; assembly: GCF_023634085.1. Taxonomy (NCBI): domain Eukaryota; kingdom Metazoa; phylum Chordata; class Aves; order Falconiformes; family Falconidae; genus Falco; species Falco cherrug. Next base: position 2,154,176 of record NW_026599434.1, read on the forward strand.
GAAAGCAGGAAGAACAACTTTTGTGGTGCCTTTCAAATGCTTACCAAGGTAGTGTAAAAATTACCAGGAGAACTCCTGTCTGGCACCTTCCCCGGTGGAGTTGTGCATGGGGTGTGTTTGGAACATTTTGTCACCAGCCGACTCCAAAATTCAGCGGTTCCCCATCTCAGCCCAGAAAGCAGGAAGAACAACTTTTGTGGTGCCTTTCAAATGCCTACCAAGGTAGTGTAAAAACTAACAAGAGAACTCCTGTCTGGCACCTTCCCCGGTGGAGTTGTGCATGGGGTGTGTTTGGAACATTTTGTCACCGGCCGACTCCAAAATTCAGCGGTTCCCCATCTCAGCCCAGAAAGCAGGAAGAACAACTTTTGTGGTGCCTTTCAGATGCCTACCAAGGTAGTGTAAAAACTACCAAGAGAACTCCTGTCTGGCACCTTCCCCGGTGGAGTTGTGCATGGGGTGTGTTTGGAACATTTTGTCACCAGCCGAGTCCAAAATTCAGCGTTTCCCCATCTCAGCCCAGAAAGCAGGTAGAACAACTTTTGTGGTGTCTTTCAGATGCCTACCATGGTAGTGTAAAAACTACCAAGAGAACTCCTGTCTGGCACCTTCCCCGGTGGAGTTGTGCATGGGGTGTGTTTGGAACATTTTGTCACCGGCCGACTCCAAAATTCAGCGTTTCCCCATCTCAGCCCAGAAAGCAGGTAGAACAACTTCTGTGGTGTCTTTCAGATGCCTACCAAGGTAGTGTAAAAACTACCAAGAGAACTCCTGTCTGGCACCTTCCCCGGTGGAGTTGTGCATGGGGTGTGTTTGGAACATTTTGTCACCAGCCGAGTCCAAAATTCAGCGTTTCCCCATCTCAGCCCAGAAAGCAGGTAGAACAACTTTTGTGGTGTCTTTCAGATGCCTACCAAGGTAGTGTAAAAACTACTAAGAGAACTCCTGTCTGGCACCTTCCGTGGTGGAGTTGTGCATGGGGTGTGTTTGGAACATTTTGTCACCGGCCGAGTCCAAAATTCAGCGATTCCCCATCTCAGCCCAGAAAGCAGGTAGAACAACTTTTGTGGTGTCTTTCAGATGCCTACCAAGGTAGTGTAAAAACTACCAAGAGAACTCCTGTCTGGCACCTTCCCCGGTGGAGTTGTGCATGGGGTGTGTTTGGAACATTTTGTCAACGGCCGACTCCAAAATTCAGCTGTTCCCCATCTCAGCCCAGAAAGCAGGTAGAACAACTTTTGTGGTGTCTTTCAGATGCCTACTGGAGCAATGTAAAAACTACCAGGAGAACTCCTGTCTGGCACCTTCCCCGGTTGAGTTGTGCAAAGGTGTGTTTGGAACATTTTGTCACCAGCCGAGTCCAAAATTCAGCGTTTCCCCATCTCAGCCCACAAAGCAGGTAGAACAACTTTTGTGGTGCCTTTCAGCTGCCTACCAAGGTAGTGTAAAAACTACGAAGAGAACTCCTGTCTGGCACCTTCCCCGGTGGAGTTGTGCATGGGGTGTGTTTGGAACATTTTGTCACCAGCCGAGTCCAAAATTCAGCGTTTCCCCATCTCAGCCCAGAAAGCAGGAAGAACAACTTTTGTGGTGTCTTTCAGATGCCTACCAAGGTAGTGTAAAAACTACTAAGAGAACTCCTGTCTGGCACCTTCCCCGGTGGAGTTGTGCATGGGGTGTGTTTGGAACATTTTGTCACCAGCCGAGTCCAAAATTCAGCGATTCCCCATCTCAGCCCAGAAAGCAGGTAGAACAACTTTTGTGGTGTCTTTCAGATGCCTACCAAGGTAGTGTAAAAACTACGAAGAGAACTCCTGTCTGGCACCTTCCCCGGTGGAGTTGTGCATGGGGTGTGTTTGGAACATTTTGTCACCGGCCGACTCCAAAATTCAGCGGTTCCCCATCTCAGCCCACAAAGCAGGTAGAACAACTTTTGTGGTGCCTTTCAGCTGCCTACCAAGGTAGTGTAAAAACTACCAAGAGAACTCCTGTCTGGCACCTTCCCCGGTGGAGTTGTGCATGGGGTGTGTTTGGAACATTTTGTCACCAGCCGAGTCCAAAATTCAGCGTTTCCCCATCTCAGCCCAGAAAGCAGGAAGAACAACTTTTGTGGTGCCTTTCAAATGCTTACCAAGGTAGTGTAAAAACTACCAGGAGAACTCCTGTCTGGCACCTTCCCCGGTGGAGTTGTGCATGGGGTGTGTTTGGAACATTTTGTCACCAGCCGAGTCCAAAATTCAGCGGTTCCCCATCTCAGCCCAGAAAGCAGGAAGAACAACTTTTGTGGTGCCTTTCAAATGCCTACCAAGGTAGTGTAAAAACTAACAAGAGAACTCCTGTCTGGCACCTTCCCCGGTGGAGTTGTGCATGGGGTGTGTTTGGAACATTTTGTCACCGGCCGAGTCCAAAATTCAGCGGTTCCCCATCTCAGCCCAGAAAGCAGGAAGAACAACTTTTGTGGTGCCTTTCAGATGCCTACCAAGGTAGTGTAAAAACTACCAAGAGAACTCCTGTCTGGCACCTTCCCCGGTGGAGTTGTGCATGGGGTGTGTTTGGAACATTTTGTCACCAGCCGAGTCCAAAATTCAGCGTTTCCCCATCTCAGCCCAGAAAGCAGGTAGAACAACTTTTGTGGTGTCTTTCAGATGCCTACCAAGGTAGTGTAAAAACTACCAGGAGAACTCCTGTCTGGCACCTTCCCCGGTGGAGTTGTGCATGGGGTGTGTTTGGAACATTTTGTCAACGGCCGACTCCAAAATTCAGCGGTTCCCCATCTCAGCCCAGAAAGCAGGTAGAACAACTTTTGTGGTGTCTTTCAGATGCCTACCAAGGTAGTGTAAAAACTACCAAGAGAACTCCTGTCTGGCACCTTCCCCGGTGGAGTTGTGCATGGGGTGTGTTTGGAACATTTTGTCACCAGCCGACTCCAAAATTCAGCGTTTCCCCATCTCAGCCCAGAAAGCAGGTAGAACAACTTTGGTGGTGTCTTTCAGATTCCTACCAAGGTAGTGTAAAAACTACTACGAGAACTCCTGTCTGGCACCTTCCCCGGTGGAGTTGTGCATGGGGTGTGTTTGGAACATTTTGTCACCGGCCGAGTCCAAAATTCAGCGATTCCCCATCTCAGCCCAGAAAGCAGGTAGAACAACTTTTGTGGTGTCTTTCAGATGCCTACCAAGGTAGTGTAAAAACTACCAGGAGAACTCCTGTCTGGCACCTTCCCCGGTGGAGTTGTGCATGGGGTGTGTTTGGAACATTTTGTCACCAGCCGAGTCCAAAATTCAGCGGTTCCCCATCTCAGCCCAGAAAGCAGGTAGAACAACTTTTGTGGTGCCTTTCAGCTGCCTACCAAGGTAGTGTAAAAACTACCAAGAGAACTCCTGTCTGGCACCTTCCGTGGTGGAGTTGTGCATGGGGTGTGTTTGGAACATTTTGTCAACGGCCGACTCCAAAATTCAGCTGTTCCCCATCTCAGCCCAGAAAGCAGGTAGAACAACTTTTGTGGTGTCTTTCAGATGCCTACCGGAGCAATGTAAAAACTACCAGGAGAACTCCTGTCTGGCACCTTCCCCGGTGGAGTTGTGCAAAGGTGTGTTTGGAACATTTTGTCACCAGCCGAGTCCAAAATTCAGCGTTTCCCCATCTCAGCCCACAAAGCAGGTAGAACAACTTTTGTGGTGTCTTTCAGATGCCTACCAAGGTAGTGTAAAAACTACCAGGAGAACTCCTGTCTGGCACCTTCCCCGGTGGAGTTGTGCAGGGGGTGTGTTTGGAACATTTTGTCACCAGCCGACTCCAAAATTCAGCGGTTCCCCATCTCAGCCCAGAAAGCAGGTACAACAACTTTTGTGGTGCCTTTCAGATGCCTACCAAGGTAGTGTAAAAACTACCAAGAGAACTCCTGTCTGGCACCTTCCGTGGTGGAGTTGTGCATGGGGTGTGTTTGGAACATTTTGTCACCAGCCGAGTCCAAAATTCAGCGGTTCCCCATCTCAGCCCAGAAAGCAGGTAGAACATCTTTTGTGGTATCTTTCAGATGCCTACCAGAGCAATGTAAATCTACCAGGAGAACTCCTGTCTGGCACCTTCCCCGGTGGAGTTGTGCATGGGGTGTGTTTGGAACATTTTGTCACCAGCCGACTCCAAAATTCAGCGGTTCCCCATCTCAGCCCACAAAGCAGGTAGAACATCTTTTGTGGTGTCTTTCAGATGCCTACCAAGGTAGTGTAAAAACTACCAGGAGAACTCCTGTCTGGCACCTTCCCCGGTGGAGTTGTGCATGGGGTGTGTTTGGAACATTTTGTCACCGGCCGACTCCAAAATTCAGCGATTCCCCATCTCAGCCCAGAAAGCAGGTAGAACAACTTTTGTGGTGTCTTTCAGATGCCTACCAAGGTAGTGTAAAAACTACCAGGAGAACTCCTGTCTGGCACCTTCCCCGGTGGAGTTGTGCATGGGGTGTGTTTGGAACATTTTGTCACCGGCCGACTCCAAAATTCAGCGGTTCCCCATCTCAGCCCACAAAGCAGGTAGAACAACTTTTGTGGTGCCTTTCAGCTGCCTACCAAGGTAGTGTAAAAACTAACAAGAGAACTCCTGTCTGGCACCTTCCCCGGTGGAGTTGTGCATGGGGTGTGTTTGGAACATTTTGTCACCAGCCGACTCCAAAATTCAGCGTTTCCCCATCTCAGCCCAGAAAGCAGGTAGAACAACTTTTGTGGTGTCTTTCAGATGCCTACCAAGGTAGTGTAAAAACTACCAAGAGAACTCCTGTCTGGCACCTTCTCCGGTGGAGTTGTGCATGGGGTGTGTTTGGAACATTTTGTCACCGGCCGAGTCCAAAATTCAGCGATTCCCCATCTCAGCCCAGAAAGCAGGTAGAACAACTTTTGTGGTGTCTTTCAGATGCCTACCAAGGTAGTGTAAAAACTACCAGGAGAACTCCTGTCTGGCACCTTCCCCGGTGGAGTTGTGCATGGGGTGTGTTTGGAACATTTTGTCACCAGCCGAGTCCAAAATTCAGAGGTTCCCCATCTCAGCCCAGAAAGCAGGTAGAACAACTTTTGTGGTGCCTTTCAGCTGCCTACCAAGGTAGTGTAAAAACTACCAAGAGAACTCCTGTCTGGCACCTTCCCCGGTGGAGTTGTGCATGGGGTGTGTTTGGAACATTTTGTCAACGGCCGACTCCAAAATTCAGCTGTTCCCCATCTCAGCCCAGAAAGCAGGTAGAACAACTTTTGTGGTGTCTTTCAGAGGCCTACTGGAGCAATGTAAAAACTACCAGGAGAACTCCTGTCTGGCACCTTCCCCGGTGGAGTTGTGCATGGGGTGTGTTTGGAACATTTTGTCACCAGCCGAGTCCAAAATTCAGCGTTTCCCCATCTCAGCCCAGAAAGCAGGTAGAACAACTTTTGTGGTGCCTTTCAGCTGCCTACCAAGGTAGTGTAAAAACTACCAACAGAATTCGTTCCTGGCACCTTCCCCGGTGGAGTTGTGCATGGGGTGTGTTTGGAACATTTTGTCACCAGCCGACTCCAAAATTCAGCGGTTCCCCATCTCAGCCCAGAAAGCAGGTAGAACAACTTTTGTGGTGTCTTTCAGATGCCTACCAAGGTAGTGTAAAAACTACGAAGAGAACTCCTGTCTGGCACCTTCCCCGGTGGAGTTGTGCATGGGGTGTGTTCGGAACATTTTGTCACCGGCCGACTCCAAAATTCAGCGGTTCCCCATCTCAGCCCAGAAAGCAGGAAGAACAACTTTTGTGGTGCCTTTCAAATGCTTACCAAGGTAGTGTAAAAACTACCAGGAGAACTCCTGTCTGGCACCTTCCGTGGTGGAGTTGTGCATGGGGTGTGTTTGGAACATTTTGTCACCAGCCGACTCCAAAATTCAGCGGTTCCCCATCTCAGCCCAGAAAGCAGGTAGAACAACTTTGGTGGTGTCTTTCAGATGCCTACCAAGGTAGTGTAAAAACTACCAGGAGAACTCCTGTCTGGCACCTTCCCCGGTGGAGTTGTGCATGGGGTGTGTTTGGAACATTTTGTCACCGGCCGAGTCCAAAATTCAGCGATTCCCCATCTCAGCCCAGAAAGCAGGTAGAACAACTTTTGTGGTGTCTTTCAGATGCCTACCAAGGTAGTGTAAAAACTACCAAGAGAACTCCTGTCTGGCACCTTCCCCGGTGGAGTTGTGCATGGGGTGTGTTCGGAACATTTTGTCACCGGCCGACTCCAAAATTCAGCGGTTCCCCATCTCAGCCCAGAAAGCAGGAAGAACAACTTTTGTGGTGCCTTTCAAATGCTTACCAAGGTAGTGTAAAAACTACCAGGAGAACTCCTGTCTGGCACCTTCCGTGGTGGAGTTGTGCATGGGGTGTGTTTGGAACATTTTGTCACCAGCCGACTCCAAAATTCAGCGGTTCCCCATCTCAGCCCAGAAAGCAGGAAGAACAACTTTTGTGGTGCCTTTCAAATGCCTACCAAGGTAGTGTAAAAACTAACAAGAGAACTCCTGTCTGGCACCTTCCCCGGTGGAGTTGTGCATGGGGTGTGTTTGGAACATTTTGTCACCGGCCGACTCCAAAATTCAGCGGTTCCCCATCTCAGCCCAGAAAGCAGGAAGAACAACTTTTGTGGTGCCTTTCAAATGCTTACCAAGGTAGTGTAAAAACTACCAGGAGAACTCCTGTCTGGCACCTTCCGTGGTGGAGTTGTGCATGGGGTGTGTTTGGAACATTTTGTCACCAGCCGACTCCAAAATTCAGCGGTTCCCCATCTCAGCCCAGAAAGCAGGTAGAACAACTTTGGTGGTGTCTTTCAGATGCCTACCAAGGTAGTGTAAAAACTACCAGGAGAACTCCTGTCTGGCACCTTCCCCGGTGGAGTTGTGCATGGGGTGTGTTTGGAACATTTTGTCACCGGCCGAGTCCAAAATTCAGCGATTCCCCATCTCAGCCCAGAAAGCAGGTAGAACAACTTTTGTGGTGTCTTTCAGATGCCTACCAAGGTAGTGTAAAAACTACCAAGAGAACTCCTGTCTGGCACCTTCCCCGGTGGAGTTGTGCATGGGGTGTGTTCGGAACATTTTGTCACCGGCCGACTCCAAAATTCAGCGGTTCCCCATCTCAGCCCAGAAAGCAGGAAGAACAACTTTTGTGGTGCCTTTCAAATGCTTACCAAGGTAGTGTAAAAACTACCAGGAGAACTCCTGTCTGGCACCTTCCGTGGTGGAGTTGTGCATGGGGTGTGTTTGGAACATTTTGTCACCAGCCGACTCCAAAATTCAGCGGTTCCCCATCTCAGCCCAGAAAGCAGGAAGAACAACTTTTGTGGTGCCTTTCAAATGCCTACCAAGGTAGTGTAAAAACTAACAAGAGAACTCCTGTCTGGCACCTTCCCCGGTGGAGTTGTGCATGGGGTGTGTTTGGAACATTTTGTCACCGGCCGACTCCAAAATTCAGCGGTTCCCCATCTCAGCCCAGAAAGCAGGAAGAACAACTTTTGTGGTGCCTTTCAGATGCCTACCAAGGTAGTGTAAAAACTACCAAGAGAACTCCTGTCTGGCACCTTCCCCGGTGGAGTTGTGCATGGGGTGTGTTTGGAACATTTTGTCACCAGCCGAGTCCAAAATTCAGCGTTTCCCCATCTCAGCCCAGAAAGCAGGTAGAACAACTTTTGTGGTGTCTTTCAGATGCCTACCATGGTAGTGTAAAAACTACCAAGAGAACTCCTGTCTGGCACCTTCCCCGGTGGAGTTGTGCATGGGGTGTGTTTGGAACATTTTGTCACCGGCCGAGTCCAAAATTCAGCGGTTCCCCATCTCAGCCCAGAAAGCAGGTAGAACAACTTCTGTGGTGTCTTTCAGATGCCTACCAAGGTAGTGTAAAAACTACCAAGAGAACTCCTGTCTGGCACCTTCCCCGGTGGAGTTGTGCATGGGGTGTGTTTGGAACATTTTGTCACCAGCCGAGTCCAAAATTCAGCGATTCCCCATCTCAGCCCAGAAAGCAGGTAGAACAACTTTGGTGGTGTCTTTCAGATGCCTACCAAGGTAGTGTAAAAACTACTAAGAGAACTCCTGTCTGGCACCTTCCCCAGTGGAGTTGTGCATGGGGTGTGTTTGGAACATTTTGTCACCGGCCGAGTCCAAAATTCAGCGATTCCCCATCTCAGCCCAGAAAGCAGGTAGAACAACTTTTGTGGTGTCTTTCAGATGCCTACCAAGGTAGTGTAAAAACTACCAGGAGAACTCCTGTCTGGCACCTTCCCCGGTGGAGTTGTGCATGGGGTGTGTTTGGAACATTTTGTCACCAGCCGAGTCCAAAATTCAGCGGTTCCCCATCTCAGCCCAGAAAGCAGGTAGAACAACTTTTGTGGTGCCTTTCAGCTGCCTACCAAGGTAGTGTAAAAACTACCAAGAGAACTCCTGTCTGGCACCTTCCCTGGTGGAGTTGTGCATGGGGTGTGTTTGGAACATTTTGTCAACGGCCGACTCCAAAATTCAGCTGTTCCCCATCTCAGCCCAGAAAGCAGGTAGAACAACTTTTGTGGTGTCTTTCAGATGCCTACCGGAGCAATGTAAAAACTACCAGGAGAACTCCTGTCTGGCACCTTCCCCGGTGGAGTTGTGCAAAGGTGTGTTTGGAACATTTTGTCACCAGCCGACTCCAAAATTCAGCGTTTCCCCATCTCAGCCCAGAAAGCAGGTAGAACAACTTTTGTGGTGCCTTTCAGCTGCCTACCAAGGTAGTGTAAAAACTACCAAGAGAACTCCTGTCTGGCACCTTCCCCGGTGGAGTTGTGCATGGGGTGTGTTTGGAACATTTTGTCACCAGCCGACTCCAAAATTCAGCGGTTCCCCATCTCAGCCCAGAAAGCAGGTAGAACAACTTTTGTGGTGTCTTTCAGATGCCTACCGGAGCAATGTAAAAACTACCAGGAGAACTGTCTGGCACCTTCCCCGGTGGAGTTGTGCAGGGGGTGTGTTTCGAACATTTTGTCAACGGCCGACTCCAAAATTCAGCGGTTCCCCATCTCAGCCCAGAAAGCAGGTAGAACATCTTTTGTGGTGTCTTTCAGATGCCTACCAAGGTAGTGTAAAAACTACCAGGAGAACTCCTGTCTGGCACCTTCTCCGGTGGAGTTGTGCATGGGGTGTGTTTGGAACATTTTGTCACCGGCCGACTCCAAAATTCAGCGGTTCCCCATCTCAGCCCAGAAAGCAGGTAGAACAACTTTTGTGGTGCCTTTCAGCTGCCTACCAAGGTAGTGTAAAAACTACCAAGAGAACTCCTGTCTGGCACCTTCCCCGGTGGAGTTGTGCATGGGGTGTGTTTGGAACATTTTGTCACCAGCCGAGTCCAAAATTCAGCGTTTCCCCATCTCAGCCCAGAAAGCAGGTAGAACAACTTTTGTGGTGTCTTTCAGATGCCTACCAAGGTAGTGTAAAAACTACTAAGAGAACTCCTGTCTGGCACCTTCCCCGGTGGAGTTGTGCATGGGGTGTGTTTGGAACATTTTGTCACCGGCCGAGTCCAAAATTCAGCGATTCCCCATCTCAGCCCAGAAAGCAGGTAGAACAACTTTTGTGGTGTCTTTCAGATGCCTACCAAGGTAGTGTAAAAACTACCAGGAGAACTCCTGTCTGGCACCTTCCCCGGTGGAGTTGTGCATGGGGTGTGTTTGGAACATTTTGTCACCAGCCGAGTCCAAAATTCAGCGGTTCCCCATCTCAGCCCAGAAAGCAGGTAGAACAACTTTTGTGGTGCCTTTCAGCTGCCTACTGGAGCAATGTAAAAACTACCAGGAGAACTCCTGTCTGGCACCTTCCCCGGTGGAGTTGTGCATGGGGTGTGTTTGGAACATTTTGTCAACGGCCGACTCCAAAATTCAGCTGTTCCCCATCTCAGCCCAGAAAGCAGGTAGAACAACTTTTGTGGTGTCTATCAGATGCCTACTGGAGCAATGTAAAAACTACCAGGAGAACTCCTGTCTGGCACCTTCCCCGGTGGAGTTGTGCAAAGGTGTGTTTGGAACATTTTGTCACCAGCCGAGTCCAAAATTCAGCGGTTCCCCATCTCAGCCCAGAAAGCAGGTAGAACAACTTTTGTGGTGCCTTTCAGCTGCCTACCAAGGTAGTGTAAAAACTACCAAGAGAACTCCTGTCTGGCACCTTCCCCGGTGGAGTTGTGCATGGGGTGTGTTTGGAACATTTTGTCACCAGCCGAGTCCAAAATTCAGCGTTTCCCCATCTCAGCCCAGAAAGCAGGTAGAACAACTTCTGTGGTGCCTTTCAGATGCCTACCAAGGTAGTGTAAAAACTACTAAGAGAACTCCTGTCTGGCACCTTCCCCGGTGGAGTTGTGCATGGGGTGTGTTTGGAACATTTTGTCACCGGCCGAGTCCAAAATTCAGCGATTCCCCATCTCAGCCCAGAAAGCAGGTAGAACAACTTTTGTGGTGTCTTTCAGATGCCTACCAAGGTAGTGTAAAAACTACGAAGAGAACTCCTCTCTGGCACCTTCCCCGGTGGAGTTGTGCATGGGGTGTGTTTGGAACATTTTGTCACCAGCCGAGTCCAAAATTCAGCGGTTCCCCATCTCAGCCCAGAAAGCAGGAAGAACAACTTTTGTGGTGCCTTTCAAATGCCTACCAAGGTAGTGTAAAAACTACCAGGAGAACTCTTGTCTGGCACCTTCCCCGGTGGAGTTGTGCATGGGGTGTGTTTGGAACATTTTGTCACCGGCCGACTCCAAAATTCAGCTGTTCCCCATCTCAGCCCAGAAAGCAGGAAGAACAACTTTTGTGGTGCCTTTCAGATGCCTACCAAGGTAGTGTAAAAACTACCAAGAGAACTCCTGTCTGGCACCTTCCCCGGTGGAGTTGTGCATGGGGTGTGTTTGGAACATTTTGTCACCAGCCGAGTCCAAAATTCAGGGTTTCCCCATCTCAGCCCAGAAAGCAGGTAGAACAACTTTTGTGGTGTCTTTCAGATGCCTACCAAGGTAGTGTAAAAATTACCAAGAGAACTCCTGTCTGGCACCTTCCCCGGTGGAGTTGTGCATGGGGTGTGTTTGGAACATTTTGTCACCGGCCGACTCCAAAATTCAGCGGTTCCCCATCTCAGCCCAGAAAGCAGGTAGAACAACTTCTGTGGTGTCTTTCAGATGCCTACCAAGGTAGTGTAAAAACTACCAAGAGAACTCCTGTCTGGCACCTTCCCCGGTGGAGTTGTGCATGGGGTGTGTTTGGAACATTTTGTCACCAGCCGAGTCCAAAATTCAGCGTTTCCCCCATCTCAGCCCAGAAAGCAGGTAGAACAACTTTTGTGGTGTCTTTCAGATGCCTACCAAGGTAGTGTAAAAACTACTAAGAGAACTCCTGTCTGGCACCTTCCCCGGTGGAGTTGTGCATGGGGTGTGTTTGGAACATTTTGTCACCGGCCGAGTCCAAAATTCAGCGATTCCCCATCTCAGCCCAGAAAGCAGGTAGAACAACTTTTGTGGTGTCTTTCAGATGCTTTCCAAGGTAGTGTAAAAACTACCAGGAGAACTCCTGTCTGGCACCTTCCCCGGTGGAGTTGTGCATGGGGTGTGTTTGGAACATTTTGTCACCAGCCGAGTCCAAAATTCAGCGGTTCCCCATCTCAGCCCAGAAAGCAGGTAGAACAACTTTTGTGGTGCCTTTCAGCTGCCTACCAAGGTAGTGTAAAAACTACCAAGAGATCTCCTGTCTGGCACGTTCCGTGGTGGAGTTGTGCATGGGGTGTGTTTGGAACATTTTGTCAACGGCCGACTCCAAAATTCAGCTGTTCCCCATCTCAGCCCAGAAAGCAGGTAGAACAACTTTTGTGGTGTCTTTCAGATGCCTACCGGAGCAATGTAAAAACTACCAGGAGAACTCCTGTCTGGCACCTTCCCCGGTGGAGTTGTGCAAAGGTGTGTTTGGAACATTTTGTCACCAGCCGACTCCAAAATTCAGCGTTTCCCCATCTCAGCCCAGAAAGCAGGTAGAACAACTTTTGTGGTGCCTTTCAGCTGCCTACCAAGGTAGTGTAAAAACTACCAAGAGAACTCCTGTCTGGCACCTTCCCCGGTGGAGTTGTGCATGGGGTGTGTTTGGAACATTTTGTCACCGGCCGAGTCCAAAATTCAGCGGTTCCCCATCTCAGCCCAGAAAGCAGGTAGAACAACTTTTGTGGTGTCTTTCAAATGCCTACCAAGGTAGTGTAAAAACTACCAGGAGAACTCCTGTCTGGCACCTTCCGTGGTGGAGTTGTGCATGGGGTGTGTTTGGAACATTTTGTCACCGGCCGACTCCAAAATTCAGCGGTTCCCCATCTCAGCCCAGAAAGCAGGTAGAACAACTTTTGTGGTGTCTTTCAAATGCCTACCAAGGTAGTGTAAAAACTACCAGGAGAACTCCTGTCTGGCACCTTCCCCGGTGGAGTTGTGCATGGGGTGTGTTTTGAACATTTTGTCACCGGCCGACTCCAAAATTCAGCGGTTCCCCATCTCAGCCCAGAAAGCAGGTAGAACAACTTTTGTGGTGCCTTTCAGCTGCCTACCAAGGTAGTGTAAAAACTACTAAGAGAACTCCTGTCTGGCACCTTCCCCGGTGGAGTTTTGCATGGGGTGTGTTTGGAACATTTTGTCACCGGCCGAGTCCAAAATTCAGCGATTCCCCATCTCAGCCCAGAAAGCAGGTAGAACAACTTCTGTGGTGTCTTTCAGATGCCTACCAAGGTAGTGTAAAAACTACCAGGAGAACTCCTGTCTGGCACCTTCCCCGGTGGAGTTGTGCATGGGGTGTGTTTGGAACATTTTGTCACCAGCCGAGTCCAAAATTCAGCGTTTCCCCATCTCAGCCCAGAAAGAAGGAAGAACAACTTTTGTGGTGCCTTTCAGATGCCTACCAAGGTAGTGTAAAAACTACCAAGAGAACTCCTGTCTGGCACCTTCCCCGGTGGAGTTGTGCATGGGGTGTGTTTGGAACATTTTGTCACCGGCCGACTCCAAAATTCAGCTGTTCCCCATCTCAGCCCAGAAAGCAGGTAGAACAACTTCTGTGGTGTCTTTCAGATGCCTACCAAGGTAGTGTAAAAACTACCAGGAGAACTCCTGTCTGGCACCTTCCCCGGTGGAGTTGTGCATGGGGTGTGTTTGGAACATTTTGTCACCAGCCGAGTCCAAAATTCAGCGTTTCCCCATCTCAGCCCAGAAAGCAGGTAGAACAACTTTGCTGGTGTCTTTCAGATGCCTACCAAGGTAGTGTAAAAACTACTAAGAGAACTCCTGTCTGGCACCTTCCCCGGTGGAGTTGTGCATGGGGTGTGTTTGGAACATTTTGTCAACGGCCGACTCCAAAATTCAGCGATTCCCCATCTCAGCCCACAAAGCAGGTAGAACAACTTTTGTGGTGTCTTTCAGATGCCTACCAAGGTAGTGTAAAAACTACCAGGAGAACTCCTGTCTGGCACCTTCCCCGGTGGAGTTGTGCATGGGGTGTGTTTGGAACATTTTGTCACCAGCCGAGTCCAAAATTCAGAGGTTCCCCATCTCAGCCCAGAAAGCAGGTAGAACAACTTTTGTGGTGCCTTTCAGCTGCCTACCAAGGTAGTGTAAAAACTACCAAGAGATCTCCTGTCTGGCACGTTCCGTGGTGGAGTTGTGCATGGGGTGTGTTTGGAACATTTTGTCAACGGCCGACTCCAAAATTCAGCTGTTCCCCATCTCAGCCCAGAAAGCAGGTAGAACAACTTTTGTGGTGTCTTTCAGATGCCTACCGGAGCAATGTAAAAACTACCAGGAGAACTCCTGTCTGGCACCTTCCCCGGTGGAGTTGTGCAAAGGTGTGTTTGGAACATTTTGTCACCAGCCGACTCCAAAATTCAGCGTTTCCCCATCTCAGCCCACAAAGCAGGTAGAAAAACTTTTGTGGTGCCTTTCAGCTGCCTACCAAGGTAGTGTAAAAACTACCAAGAGAACTCCTGTCTGGCACCTTCCCCGGTGGAGTTGTGCATGGGGTGTGTTTGGAACATTTTGTCAACGGCCGAGTCCAAAATTCAGCGGTTCCCCATCTCAGCCCAGAAAGCAGGAAGAACAACTTTTGTGGTGTCTTTCAGATGCCTACCGGAGCAATGTAAAAACTACCAGGAGAACTCCTGTCTGGCACCTTCCCCGGTGGAGTTGTGCATGGGGTGTGTTTGGAACATTTTGTCACCGGCCGAGTCCAAAATTCAGCGGTTCCCCATCTCAGCCCAGAAAGCAGGTAGAACAACTTTTGTGGTATCTTTCAGATGCCTACCAGAGCAATGTAAAAACTACCAGGAGAACTCCTGTCTGGCACCTTCCGTGGTGGAGTTGTGCAGGGGGTGTGTTTGGAACATTTTGTCACCAGCCGAGTCCAAAATTCAGCGGTTCCCCATCTCAGCCCACAAAGCAGGTACAACAACTTTTGTGGTGCCTTTCAGCTGCCTACCAAGGTAGTGTAAAAACTACCAACAGAATTCGTTCCTGGCACCTTCCCCGGTGGAGTTGTGCATGGGGTGTGTTTGGAACATTTTGTCACCAGCCGAGTCCAAAATTCAGCGTTTCCCCATCTCAGCCCAGAAAGCAGGTAGAACAACTTTTGTGGTGTCTTTCAGATGCCTACCAAGGTAGTGTAAAAACTACTAAGAGAACTCCTGTCTGGCACCTTCCCCGGTGGAGTTGTGCATGGGGTGTGTTTGGAACATTTTGTCACCGGCCGAGTCCAAAATTCAGCGATTCCCCATCTCAGCCCAGAAAGCAGGTAGAACAACTTTTGTGGTGTCTTTCAGATGCCTACCAAGGTAGTGTAAAAACTACCAAGAGAACTCCTGTCTGGCACCTTCCCCGGTGGAGTTGTGCAAAGGTGTGTTTGGAACATTTTGTCACCGGCCGAGTCCAAAATTCAGCGGTTCCCCATCTCAGCCCAGAAAGCAGGTAGAACAACTTTTGTGGTGTCTTTCAGATGCCTACCGGAGCAATGTAAAAACTACCAGGAGAACTCCTGTCTGGCACCTTCCGTGGTGGAGTTGTGCATGGGGTGTGTTTGGAACATTTTGTCACCAGCCGACTCCAAAATTCAGCGGTTCCCCATCTCAGCCCAGAAAGCAGGTACAACAACTTTTGTGGTGCCTTTCAGCTGCCTACCAAGGTAGTGTAAAAACTACCAAGAGAACTCCTGTCTGGCACCTTCCGTGGTGGAGTTGTGCATGGGGTGTGTTTGGAACATTTTGTCACCGGCCGACTCCAAAATTCAGCGGTTCCCCATCTCAGCCCAGAAAGCAGGTAGAACAACTTTTGTGGTGTCTTTCAAATGCCTACCAAGGTAGTGTAAAAACTACCAGGAGAACTCCTGTCTGGCACCTTCCGTGGTGGAGTTGTGCATGGGGTGTGTTTGGAACATTTTGTCACCGGCCGACTCCAAAATTCAGCGGTTCCCCATCTCAGCCCAGAAAGCAGGTAGAACAACTTTTGTGGTGTCTTTCAAATGCCTACCAAGGTAGTGTAAAAACTACCAGGAGAACTCCTGTCTGGCACCTTCCGTGGTGGAGTTGTGCATGGGGTGTGTTTTGAACATTTTGTCACCGGCCGACTCCAAAATTCAGCGGTTCCCCATCTCAGCCCAGAAAGCAGGTAGAACAACTTTTGTGGTGCCTTTCAGCTGCCTACCAAGGTAGTGTAAAAACTACTAAGAGAACTCCTGTCTGGCACCTTCCCCGGTGGAGTTTTGCATGGGGTGTGTTTGGAACATTTTGTCACCGGCCGAGTCCAAAATTCAGCGATTCCCCATCTCAGCCCAGAAAGCAGGTAGAACAACTTCTGTGGTGTCTTTCAGATGCCTACCAAGGTAGTGTAAAAACTACCAGGAGAACTCCTGTCTGGCACCTTCCCCGGTGGAGTTGTGCATGGGGTGTGTTTGGAACATTTTGTCACCGGCCGACTCCAAAATTCAGCGGTTCCCCATCTCAGCCCAGAAAGCAGGTAGAACAACTTTTGTGGTGTCTTTCAGATGCCTACCGGAGCAATGTAAAAACTACCAGGAGAACTCCTGTCTGGCACCTTCCCCGGTGGAGTTGTGCATGGGGTGTGTTTGGAACATTTTGTCACCGGCCGAGTCCAAAATTCAGCGGTTCCCCATCTCAGCCCAGAAAGCAGGTAGAACATCTTTTGTGGTATCTTTCAGATGCCTACCGGAGCAATGTAAAAACTACCAGGAGAACTCCTGTCTGGCACCTTCCGTGGTGGAGTTGTGCATGGGGTGTGTTTGGAACATTTTGTCAACGGCCGACTCCAAAATTCAGCGGTTCCCCATCTCAGCCCACAAAGCAGGTACAACAACTTTTGTGGTGCCTTTCAGCTGCCTACCAAGGTAGTGTAAAAACTACCAACAGAATTCGTTCCTGGCACCTTCCCCGGTGGAGTTGTGCATGGGGTGTGTTTGGAACATTTTGTCACCAGCCGACTCCAAAATTCAGCGTTTCCCCATCTCAGCCCAGAAAGCAGGTAGAACAACTTTTGTGGTGTCTTTCAGATGCCTACCAAGGTAGTGTAAAAACTACCAGGAGAACTCCTGTCTGGCACCTTCTCCGGTGGAGTTGTGCAGGGGGTGTGTTTGGAACATTTTGTCACCAGCCGAGTCCAAAATTCAGCGGTTCCCCATCTCAGCCCAGAAAGCAGGTAGAACAACTTTTGTGGTGTCTTTCAGATGCCTACCAAGGTAGTGTAAAAACTACCAGGAGAACTCCTGTCTGGCACCTTCCCCGGTGGAGCTGTGCATGGGGTGTGTTTGGAACATTTTGTCACCAGCCGAGTCCAAAATTCAGCGGTTCCCCATCTCAGCCCAGAAAGCAGGTAGAACAACTTTTGTGGTGCCTTTCAGCTGCCTACCAAGGTAGTGTAAAAACTACCAGGAGAACTCCTGTCTGGCACCTTCCCCGGTGGAGTTGTGCATGGGGTGTGTTTGGAACATTTTGTCAACGGCCGACTCCAAAATTCAGCTGTTCCCCATCTCAGCCCAGAAAGCAGGTAGAACATCTTTTGTGGTGTCTTTCAGAGGCCTACTGGAGCAATGTAAAAACTACCAGGAGAACTCCTGTCTGGCACCTTCCCCGGTGGAGTTGTGCATGGGGTGTGTTTGGAACATTTTGTCACCAGCCGAGTCCAAAATTCAGCGGTTCCCCATCTCAGCCCAGAAAGCAGGTAGAACAACTTTTGTGGTGCCTTTCAGCTGCCTACCAAGGTAGTGTAAAAACTACCAACAGAATTCGTTCCTGGCACCTTCCCCGGTGGAGTTGTGCATGGGGTGTGTTTGGAACATTTTGTCACCGGCCGAGTCCAAAATTCAGCGATTCCCCATCTCAGCCCAGAAAGCAGGTAGAACAACTTTTGTGGTGTCTTTCAGATGCCTACCAAGGTAGTGTAAAAACTACGAAGAGAACTCCTGTCTGGCACCTTCCCCGGTGGAGTTGTGCATGGGGTGTGTTCGGAACATTTTGTCACCGGCCGACTCCAAAATTCAGCGGTTCCCCATCTCAGCCCAGAAAGCAGGAAGAACAACTTTTGTGGTGCCTTTCAAATGCTTACCAAGGTAGTGTAAAAACTACCAGGAGAACTCCTGTCTGGCAACTTCCGTGGTGGAGTTGTGCATGGGGTGTGTTTGGAACATTTTGTCACCAGCCGACTCCAAAATTCAGCGGTTCCCCATCTCAGCCCAGAAAGCAGGAAGAACAACTTTTGTGGTGCCTTTCAAATGCCTACCAAGGTAGTGTAAAAAACTAACAAGAGAACTCCTGTCTGGCACCTTCCCCGGTGGAGTTGTGCATGGGGTGTGTTTGGAACATTTTGTCACCGGCCGACTCCAAAATTCAGCGTTTCCCCATCTCAGCCCAGAAAGCAGGTAGAACAACTTTTGTGGTGTCTTTCAGATGCCTACCGGAGCAATGTAAAAACTACCAGGAGAACTCCTGTCTGGCACCTTCCCCGGTGGAGTTGTGCATGGGGTGTGTTTGGAACATTTTGTCACCGGCCGAGTCCAAAATTCAGCGGTTCCCCATCTCAGCCCAGAAAGCAGGTAGAACATCTTTTGTGGTATCTTTCAGATGCCTACCGGAGCAATGTAAAAACTACCAGGAGAACTCCTGTCTGGCACCTTCCGTGGTGGAGTTGTGCATGGGGTGTGTTTGGAACATTTTGTCAACGGCCGACTCCAAAATTCAGCGGTTCCCCATCTCAGCCCACAAAGCAGGTACAACAACTTTTGTGGTGCCTTTCAGCTGCCTACCAAGGTAGTGTAAAAACTACCAACAGAATTCGTTCCTGGCACCTTCCCCGGTGGAGTTGTGCATGGGGTGTGTTTGGAACATTTTGTCACCAGCCGACTCCAAAATTCAGCGTTTCCCCATCTCAGCCCAGAAAGCAGGTAGAACAACTTTTGTGGTGTCTTTCAGATGCCTACCAAGGTAGTGTAAAAACTACCAGGAGAACTCCTGTCTGGCACCTTCTCCGGTGGAGTTGTGCAGGGGGTGTGTTTGGAACATTTTGTCACCAGCCGAGTCCAAAATTCAGCGGTTCCCCATCTCAGCCCAGAAAGCAGGTAGAACAACTTTTGTGGTGTCTTTCAGATGCCTACCAAGGTAGTGTAAAAACTACCAGGAGAACTCCTGTCTGGCACCTTCCCCGGTGGAGCTGTGCATGGGGTGTGTTTGGAACATTTTGTCACCAGCCGAGTCCAAAATTCAGCGGTTCCCCATCTCAGCCCAGAAAGCAGGTAGAACAACTTTTGTGGTGCCTTTCAGCTGCCTACCAAGGTAGTGTAAAAACTACCAGGAGAACTCCTGTCTGGCACCTTCCCCGGTGGAGTTGTGCATGGGGTGTGTTTGGAACATTTTGTCAACGGCCGACTCCAAAATTCAGCTGTTCCCCATCTCAGCCCAGAAAGCAGGTAGAACATCTTTTGTGGTGTCTTTCAGAGGCCTACTGGAGCAATGTAAAAACTACCAGGAGAACTCCTGTCTGGCACCTTCCCCGGTGGAGTTGTGCATGGGGTGTGTTTGGAACATTTTGTCACCAGCCGAGTCCAAAATTCAGCGGTTCCCCATCTCAGCCCAGAAAGCAGGTAGAACAACTTTTGTGGTGCCTTTCAGCTGCCTACCAAGGTAGTGTAAAAACTACCAACAGAATTCGTTCCTGGCACCTTCCCCGGTGGAGTTGTGCATGGGGTGTGTTTGGAACATTTTGTCACCGGCCGAGTCCAAAATTCAGCGATTCCCCATCTCAGCCCAGAAAGCAGGTAGAACAACTTTTGTGGTGTCTTTCAGATGCCTACCAAGGTAGTGTAAAAACTACGAAGAGAACTCCTGTCTGGCACCTTCCCCGGTGGAGTTGTGCATGGGGTGTGTTCGGAACATTTTGTCACCGGCCGACTCCAAAATTCAGCGGTTCCCCATCTCAGCCCAGAAAGCAGGAAGAACAACTTTTGTGGTGCCTTTCAAATGCTTACCAAGGTAGTGTAAAAACTACCAGGAGAACTCCTGTCTGGCACCTTCCGTGGTGGAGTTGTGCATGGGGTGTGTTTGGAACATTTTGTCACCAGCCGACTCCAAAATTCAGCGGTTCCCCATCTCAGCCCAGAAAGCAGGAAGAACAACTTTTGTGGTGCCTTTCAAATGCCTACCAAGGTAGTGTAAAAACTAACAAGAGAACTCCTGTCTGGCACCTTCCCCGGTGGAGTTGTGCATGGGGTGTGTTTGGAACATTTTGTCACCGGCCGACTCCAAAATTCAGCGTTTCCCCATCTCAGCCCAGAAAGCAGGTAGAACAACTTTTGTGGTGTCTTTCAGATGCCTACCGGAGCAATGTAAAAACTACCAGGAGAACTCCTGTCTGGCACCTTCCCCGGTGGAGTTGTGCATGGGGTGTGTTTGGAACATTTTGTCACCGGCCGACTCCAAAATTCAGCGGTTCCCCATCTCAGCCCAGAAAGCAGGTAGAACATCTTTTGTGGTATCTTTCAGATGCCTACCGGAGCAATGTAAAAACTACCAGGAGAACTCCTGTCTGGCACCTTCCGTGGTGGAGTTGTGCATGGGGTGTGTTTGGAACATTTTGTCAACGGCCGACTCCAAAATTCAGCGGTTCCCCATCTCAGCCCACAAAGCAGGTACAACAACTTTTGTGGTGCCTTTCAGCTGCCTACCAAGGTAGTGTAAAAACTACCAACAGAATTCGTTCCTGGCACCTTCCCCGGTGGAGTTGTGCATGGGGTGTGTTTGGAACATTTTGTCACCAGCCGACTCCAAAATTCAGCGTTTCCCCATCTCAGCCCAGAAAGCAGGTAGAACAACTTTTGTGGTGTCTTTCAGATGCCTACCAAGGTAGTGTAAAAACTACCAGGAGAACTCCTGTCTGGCACCTTCTCCGGTGGAGTTGTGCAGGGGGTGTGTTTGGAACATTTTGTCACCAGCCGAGTCCAAAATTCAGCGGTTCCCCATCTCAGCCCAGAAAGCAGGTAGAACAACTTTTGTGGTGCCTTTCAGCTGCCTACCAAGGTAGTGTAAAAACTACCAGGAGAACTCCTGTCTGGCACCTTCCCCGGTGGAGTTGTGCATGGGGTGTGTTTGGAACATTTTGTCAACGGCCGACTCCAAAATTCAGCTGTTCCCCATCTCAGCCCAGAAAGCAGGTAGAACATCTTTTGTGGTGTCTTTCAGAGGCCTACTGGAGCAATGTAAAAACTACCAGGAGAACTCCTGTCTGGCACCTTCCCCGGTGGAGTTGTGCATGGGGTGTGTTTGGAACATTTTGTCACCAGCCGAGTCCAAAATTCAGCGGTTCCCCATCTCAGCCCAGAAAGCAGGTAGAACAACTTTTGTGGTGTCTTTCAGATGCCTACCGGAGCAATGTAAAAACTACCAGGAGAACTCCTGTCTGGCACCTTCCCCGGTGGAGTTGTGCATGGGGTGTGTTTGGAACATTTTGTCACCGGCCGAGTCCAAAATTCAGCGGTTCCCCATCTCAGCCCAGAAAGCAGGTAGAACATCTTTTGTGGTATCTTTCAGATGCCTACCGGAGCAATGTAAAAACTACCAGGAGAACTCCTGTCTGGCACCTTCCGTGGTGGAGTTGTGCATGGGGTGTGTTTGGAACATTTTGTCAACGGCCGACTCCAAAATTCAGCGGTTCCCCATCTCAGCCCACAAAGCAGGTACAACAACTTTTGTGGTGCCTTTCAGCTGCCTACCAAGGTAGTGTAAAAACTACCAACAGAATTCGTTCCTGGCACCTTCCCCGGTGGAGTTGTGCATGGGGTGTGTTTGGAACATTTTGTCACCGGCCGACTCCAAAATTCAGCGTTTCCCCATCTCAGCCCAGAAAGCAGGTAGAACAACTTTTGTGGTGTCTTTCAGATGCCTACCAAGGTAGTGTAAAAACTACCAGGAGAACTCCTGTCTGGCACCTTCTCCGGTGGAGTTGTGCAGGGGGTGTGTTTGGAACATTTTGTCACCAGCCGAGTCCAAAATTCAGCGGTTCCCCATCTCAGCCCAGAAAGCAGGTAGAACAACTTTTGTGGTGTCTTTCAGATGCCTACCAAGGTAGTGTAAAAACTACCAGGAGAACTCCTGTCTGGCACCTTCCCCGGTGGAGCTGTGCATGGGGTGTGTTTGGAACATTTTGTCAACGGGCGACTCCAAAATTCAGCGGTTCCCCATCTCAGCCCAGAAAGCAGGTAGAACAACTTTTGTGGTGCCTTTCAGCTGCCTACCAAGGTAGTGTAAAAACTACCAGGAGAACTCCTGTCTGGCACCTTCCCCGGTGGAGTTGTGCATGGGGTGTGTTTGGAACATTTTGTCAACGGCCGACTCCAAAATTCAGCTGTTCCCCATCTCAGCCCAGAAAGCAGGTAGAACATCTTTTGTGGTGTCTTTCAGAGGCCTACTGGAGCAATGTAAAAACTACCAGGAGAACTCCTGTCTGGCACCTTCCCCGGTGGAGTTGTGCATGGGGTGTGTTTGGAACATTTTGTCACCAGCCGAGTCCAAAATTCAGCGGTTCCCCATCTCAGCCCAGAAAGCAGGTAGAACAACTTTTGTGGTGCCTTTCAGCTGCCTACCAAGGTAGTGTAAAAACTACCAACAGAATTCGTTCCTGGCACCTTCCCCGGTGGAGTTGTGCATGGGGTGTGTTTGGAACATTTTGTCACCGGCCGAGTCCAAAATTCAGCGATTCCCCATCTCAGCCCAGAAAGCAGGTAGAACAACTTTTGTGGTGTCTTTCAGATGCCTACCAAGGTAGTGTAAAAACTACGAAGAGAACTCCTGTCTGGCACCTTCCCCGGTGGAGTTGTGCATGGGGTGTGTTCGGAACATTTTGTCACCGGCCGACTCCAAAATTCAGCGGTTCCCCATCTCAGCCCAGAAAGCAGGAAGAACAACTTTTGTGGTGCCTTTCAAATGCTTACCAAGGTAGTGTAAAAACTACCAGGAGAACTCCTGTCTGGCACCTTCCGTGGTGGAGTTGTGCATGGGGTGTGTTTGGAACATTTTGTCACCAGCCGACTCCAAAATTCAGCGGTTCCCCATCTCAGCCCAGAAAGCAGGAAGAACAACTTTTGTGGTGCCTTTCAAATGCCTACCAAGGTAGTGTAAAAACTAACAAGAGAACTCCTGTCTGGCACCTTCCCCGGTGGAGTTGTGCATGGGGTGTGTTTGGAACATTTTGTCACCGGCCGACTCCAAAATTCAGCGGTTCCCCATCTCAGCCCAGAAAGCAGGTAGAACAACTTTTGTGGTATCTTTCAGATGCCTACCGGAGCAATGTAAAAACTACCAGGAGAACTCCTGTCTGGCACCTTCCGTGGTGGAGTTGTGCATGGGGTGTGTTTGGAACATTTTGTCACCAGCCGAGTCCAAAATTCAGCGGTTCCCCATCTCAGCCCACAAAGCAGGTACAACAACTTTTGTGGTGCCTTTCAGCTGCCTACCAAGGTAGTGTAAAAACTACCAACAGAATTCGTTCCTGGCACCTTCCCCGGTGGAGTTGTGCATGGGGTGTGTTTGGAACATTTTGTCACCAGCCGAGTCCAAAATTCAGCGGTTCCCCATCTCAGCCCAGAAAGCAGGTAGAACAACTTTTGTGGTGCCTTTCAGCTGCCTACCAAGGTAGTGTAAAAACTACCAACAGAATTCGTTCCTGGCACCTTCCCCGGTGGAGTTGTGCATGGGGTGTGTTTGGAACATTTTGTCACCAGCCGACTCCAAAATTCAGCGGTTCCCCATCTCAGCCCAGAAAGCAGGTAGAACAACTTTTGTGGTGTCTTTCAGATGCCTACCAAGGTAGTGTAAAAACTACCAAGAGAACTCCTGTCTGGCACCTTCCCCGGTGGAGTTGTGCATGGGGTGTGTTTGGAACATTTTGTCACCGGCCGAGTCCAAAATTCAGCGATTCCCCATCTCAGCCCAGAAAGCAGGTAGAACAACTTTTGTGGTGTCTTTCAGATGCCTACCAAGGTAGTGTAAAAACTACGAAGAGAACTCCTGTCTGGCACCTTCCCCGGTGGAGTTGTGCATGGGGTGTGTTCGGAACATTTTGTCACCGGCCGAGTCCAAAATTCAGCGGTTCCCCATCTCAGCCCAGAAAGCAGGAAGAACAACTTTTGTGGTGCCTTTCAAATGCTTACCAAGGT
This sequence comes from Falco cherrug, assembly GCF_023634085.1. Lineage (NCBI taxonomy): Eukaryota > Metazoa > Chordata > Aves > Falconiformes > Falconidae > Falco > Falco cherrug. Next base: position 2,177,881 of record NW_026599434.1, read on the forward strand.
AGTGTAAAAACTACCAGGAGAACTCCTGTCTGGCACCTTCCCCGGTGGAGTTGTGCATGGGGTGTGTTTGGAACATTTTGTCACCAGCCGACTCCAAAATTCAGCGGTTCCCCATCTCAGCCCAGAAAGCAGGAAGAACAACTTTTGTGGTGCCTTTCAAATGCCTACCAAGGTAGTGTAAAAACTAACAAGAGAACTCCTGTCTGGCACCTTCCCCGGTGGAGTTGTGCATGGGGTGTGTTTGGAACATTTTGTCACCGGCCGACTCCAAAATTCAGCGGTTCCCCATCTCAGCCCAGAAAGCAGGTAGAACAACTTTTGTGGTGCCTTTCAGATGCCTACCAAGGTAGTGTAAAAACTACCAAGAGAACTCCTGTCTGGCACCTTCCCCGGTGGAGTTGTGCATGGGGTGTGTTTGGAACATTTTGTCACCAGCCGAGTCCAAAATTCAGCGTTTCCCCATCTAAGCCCAGAAAGCAGGTAGAACAACTTTGGTGGTGTCTTTCAGATGCCTACCAAGGTAGTGTAAAAACTACTAAGAGAACTCCTGTCTGGCACCTTCCCCGGTGGAGTTGTGCATGGGGTGTGTTTGGAACATTTTGTCACCGGCCGAGTCCAAAATTCAGCGATTCCCCATCTCAGCCCAGAAAGCAGGTAGAACAACTTTTGTGGTGTCTTTCAGATGCCTACCGGAGCAATATAAAAACTACCAGGAGAACTCCTGTCTGGCACCTTCCCCGGTGGAGTTGTGCATGGGGTGTGTTTGGAACATTTTGTCACCAGCCGAGTCCAAAATTCAGCGGTTCCCCATCTCAGCCCAGAAAGCAGGTACAACAACTTTTGTGGTGCCTTTCAGCTGCCTACCAAGGTAGTGTAAAAACTACCAAGAGAACTCCTGTCTGGCACCTTCCCTGGTGGAGTTGTGCATGGGGTGTGTTTGGAACATTTTGTCAACGGCCGAGTCCAAAATTCAGCTGTTCCCCATCTCAGCCCAGAAAGCAGGTAGAACAACTTTTGTGGTGTCTTTCAGATGCCTACCGGAGCAATGTAAAAACTACCAGGAGAACTCCTGTCTGGCACCTTCCCCGGTGGAGTTGTGCAAAGGTGTGTTTGGAACATTTTGTCACCAGCCGACTCCAAAATTCAGCGTTTCCCCATCTCAGCCCAGAAAGCAGGTAGAACAACTTTTGTGGTGCCTTTCAGCTGCCTACCAAGGTAGTGTAAAAACTACCAAGAGAACTCCTGTCTGGCACCTTCCCCGGTGGAGTTGTGCATGGGGTGTGTTTGGAACATTTTGTCACCGGCCGAGTCCAAAATTCAGCGTTTCCCCATCTCAGCCCAGAAAGCAGGTAGAACAACTTTGCTGGTGTCTTTCAGATGCCTACCAAGGTAGTGTAAAAACTACTAAGAGAACTCCTGTCTGGCACCTTCCCCGGTGGAGTTGTGCATGGGGTGTGTTTGGAACATTTTGTCACCGGCCGAGTCCAAAATTCAGCGATTCCCCATCTCAGCCCAGAAAGCAGGTAGAACAACTTTTGTGGTGTCTTTCAGATGCCTACCAAGGTAGTGTAAAAACTACCAGGAGAACTCCTGTCTGGCACCTTCCCCGGTGGAGTTGTGCATGGGGTGTGTTTGGAACATTTTGTCACCAGCCGAGTCCAAAATTCAGCGGTTCCCCATCTCAGCCCAGAAAGCAGGTAGAACAACTTTTGTGGTGCCTTTCAGCTGCCTACTGGAGCAATGTAAAAACTACCAGGAGAACTCCTGTCTGGCACCTTCCCCGGTGGAGTTGTGCATGGGGTGTGTTTGGAACATTTTGTCAACGGCCGACTCCAAAATTCAGCGGTTCCCCATCTCAGCCCAGAAAGCAGGTAGAACAACTTTTGTGGTGTCTTTCAGATGCCTACTGGAGCAATGTAAAAACTACCAGGAGAACTCCTGTCTGGCACCTTCCCCGGTGGAGTTGTGCAAAGGTGTGTTTGGAACATTTTGTCACCAGCCGAGTCCAAAATTCAGCGTTTCCCCATCTCAGCCCACAAAGCAGGTAGAACAACTTTTGTGGTGTCTTTCAGATGCCTACCAAGGTAGTGTAAAAACTACCAACAGAATTCGTTCCTGGCACCTTCCCCGGTGGAGTTGTGCATGGGGTGTGTTTGGAACATTTTGTCACCAGCCGAGTCCAAAATTCAGCGTTTCCCCATCTCAGCCCAGAAAGCAGGTAGAACAACTTTTGTGGTGCCTTTCAGATGCCTACCAAGGTAGTGTAAAAACTACTAAGAGAACTCCTGTCTGGCACCTTCCCCGGTGGAGTTGTGCATGGGGTGTGTTTGGAACATTTTGTCACCGGCCGAGTCCAAAATTCAGCGATTCCCCATCTCAGCCCAGAAAGCAGGTAGAACAACTTTTGTGGTGCCTTTCAGCTGCCTACCAAGGTAGTGTAAAAACTACCAGGAGAACTCCTGTCTGGCACCTTCCCCGGTGGAGTTGTGCATGGGGTGTGTTTGGAACATTTTGTCACCAGCCGAGTCCAAAATTCAGCGGTTCCCCATCTCAGCCCAGAAAGCAGGAAGAACAACTTTTGTGGTGCCTTTCAAATGCCTACCAAGGTAGTGTAAAAACTAACAAGAGAACTCCTGTCTGGCACCTTCCCCGGTGGAGTTGTGCATGGGGTGTGTTTGGAACATTTTGTCACCGGCCGACTCCAAAATTCAGCTGTTCCCCATCTCAGCCCAGAAAGTAGGAAGAACAACTTTTGTGGTGCCTTTCAGATGCCTACCAAGGTAGTGTAAAAACTACCAGGAGAACTCCTGTCTGGCACCTTCCCCGGTGGAGTTGTGCATGGGGTGTGTTTGGAACATTTTGTCACCAGCCGAGTCCAAAATTCAGCGATTCCCCATCTCAGCCCAGAAAGCAGGTACAACAACTTTTGTGGTGTCTTTCAGATGCCTACCGGAGCAATGTAAAAACTACCAGGAGAACTCCTGTCTGGCACCTTCCCCGGTGGAGTTGTGCATGGGGTGTGTTTGGAACATTTTGTCACCGGCCGACTCCAAAATTCAGCGGTTCCCCATCTCAGCCCAGAAAGCAGGTAGAACAACTTCTGTGGTGTCTTTCAGATGCCTACCAAGGTAGTGTAAAAACTACCAAGAGAACTCCTGTCTGGCACCTTCCCCGGTGGAGTTGTGCATGGGGTGTGTTTGGAACATTTTGTCACCAGCCGAGTCCAAAATTCAGCGTTTCCCCATCTCAGCCCAGAAAGCAGGTAGAACAACTTTTGTGGTGTCTTTCAGATGCCTACCAAGGTAGTGTAAAAACTACTAAGAGAACTCCTGTCTGGCACCTTCCCCGGTGGAGTTGTGCATGGGGTGTGTTTGGAACATTTTGTCACCGGCCGAGTCCAAAATTCAGCGATTCCCCATCTCAGCCCAGAAAGCAGGTAGAACAACTTTTGTGGTGTCTTTCAGATGCCTACCAAGGTAGTGTAAAAACTACCAGGAGAACTCCTGTCTGGCACCTTCCCCGGTAGAGTTGTGCATGGGGTGTGTTTGGAACATTTTGTCACCAGCCGAGTCCAAAATTCAGCGGTTCCCCATCTCAGCCCAGAAAGCAGGTAGAACAACTTTTGTGGTGCCTTTCAGCTGCCTACCAAGGTAGTGTAAAAACTACCAAGAGATCTCCTGTCTGGCACCTTCCGTGGTGGAGTTGTGCATGGGGTGTGTTTGGAACATTTTGTCACCAGCCGACTCCAAAATTCAGCTGTTCCCCATCTCAGCCCAGAAAGCAGGTAGAACAACTTTTGTGGTGTCTTTCAGATGCCTACCGGAGCAATGTAAAAACTACCAGGAGAACTCCTGTCTGGCACCTTCCCCGGTGGAGTTGTGCAGGGGGTGTGTTTGGAACATTTTGTCAACGGCCGAGTCCAAAATTCAGCGGTTCCCCATCTCAGCCCACAAAGCAGGTACAACAACTTTTGTGGTGCCTTTCATCTGCCTACCAAGGTAGTGTAAAAACTACCAACAGAATTCGTTCCTGGCACCTTCCCCGGTGGAGTTGTGCATGGGGTGTGTTTGGAACATTTTGTCACCAGCCGAGTCCAAAATTCAGCGTTTCCCCATCTCAGCCCAGAAAGCAGGTAGAACAACTTTTGTGGTGTCTTTCAGATGCCTACCAAGGTAGTGTAAAAACTACTAAGAGAACTCCTGTCTGGCACCTTCCCCGGTGGAGTTCTGCATGGGGTGTGTTTGGAACATTTTGTCACCGGCCGAGTCCAAAATTCAGCGATTCCCCATCTCAGCCCAGAAAGCAGGTAGAACAACTTTTGTGGTGTCTTTCAGATGCCTACCAAGGTAGTGTAAAAACTACCAGGAGAACTCCTGTCTGGCACCTTCCCCGGTGGAGTTGTGCATGGGGTGTGTTTGGAACATTTTGTCACCGGCCGAGTCCAAAATTCAGCGGTTCCCCATCTCAGCCCAGAAAGCAGGTACAACAACTTTTGTGGTGCCTTTCAGCTGCCTACCAAGGTAGTGTAAAAACTACCAACAGAATTCGTTCCTGGCACCTTCCCCGGTGGAGCTGTGCATGGGGTGTGTTTGGAACATTTTGTCACCAGCCGACTCCAAAATTCAGCGGTTCCCCATCTCAGCCCAGAAAGCAGGTAGAACAACTTTTGTGGTGCCTTTCAGCTGCCTACCAAGGTAGTGTAAAAACTACCAAGAGAACTCTTGTCTGGCACCTTCCCCGGTGGAGTTGTGCATGGGGTGTGTTTGGAACATTTTGTCAACGGCCGAGTCCAAAATTCAGCGGTTCCCCATCTCAGCCCAGAAAGCAGGTAGAACAACTTTTGTGGTGTCTTTCAAATGCCTACCAAGGTAGTGTAAAAACTACCAGGAGAACTCCTGTCTGGCACCTTCCGTGGTGGAGTTGTGCATGGGGTGTGTTTGGAACATTTTGTCACCAGCCGACTCCAAAATTCAGCGGTTCCCCATCTCAGCCCAGAAAGCAGGTAGAACAACTTTTGTGGTGTCTTTCAAATGCCTACCAAGGTAGTGTAAAAACTACCAGGAGAACTCCTGTCTGGCACCTTCCGTGGTGGAGTTGTGCATGGGGTGTGTTTTGAACATTTTGTCACCGGCCGACTCCAAAATTCAGCGGTTCCCCATCTCAGCCCAGAAAGCAGGTAGAACAACTTTTTTGGTGCCTTTCAGCTGCCTACCAAGGTAGTGTAAAAACTACTAAGAGAACTCCTGTCTGGCACCTTCCCCGGTGGAGTTTTGCATGGGGTGTGTTTGGAACATTTTGTCACCGGCCGAGTCCAAAATTCAGCGATTCCCCATCTCAGCCCAGAAAGCAGGTAGAACAACTTCTGTGGTGTCTTTCAGATGCCTACCAAGGTAGTGTAAAAACTACCAGGAGAACTCCTGTCTGGCACCTTCCCCGGTGGAGTTGTGCATGGGGTGTGTTTGGAACATTTTGTCAACGGCCGAGTCCAAAATTCAGCGGTTCCCCATCTCAGCCCAGAAAGCAGGAAGAACAACTTTTGTGGTGTCTTTCAGATGCCTACCGGAGCAATGTAAAAACTACCAGGAGAACTCCTGTCTGGCACCTTCCCCGGTGGAGTTGTGCAGGGGGTGTGTTTGGAACATTTTGTCACCGGCCGAGTCCAAAATTCAGCGGTTCCCCATCTCAGCCCAGAAAGCAGGTAGAACATCTTTTTTGGTATCTTTCAGATGCCTACCGGAGCAATGTAAAAACTACCAGGAGAACTCCTGTCTGGCACCTTCCGTGGTGGAATTGTGCATGGGGTGTGTTTGGAACATTTTGTCAACGGCCGACTCCAAAATTCAGCGGTTCCCCATCTCAGCCCACAAAGCAGGTACAACAACTTTTGTGGTGCCTTTCAGCTGCCTACCAAGGTAGTGTAAAAACTACCAACAGAATTCGTTCCTGGCACCTTCCCCGGTGGAGTTGTGCATGGGGTGTGTTTGGAACATTTTGTCACCAGCCGACTCCAAAATTCAGCGGTTCCCCATCTCAGCCCAGAAAGCAGGTAGAACAACTTTTGTGGTGTCTTTCAGATGCCTACCAAGGTAGTGTAAAAACTACCAGGAGAACTCCTGTCTGGCACCTTCCCCGGTGGAGTTGTGCAGGGGGTGTGTTTGGAACATTTTGTCACCAGCCGACTCCAAAATTCAGCGATTCCCCATCTCAGCCCAGAAAGCAGGTAGAACAACTTTTGTGGTGTCTTTCAGATGCCTACCAAGGTAGTGTAAAAACTACCAGGAGAACTCCTGTCTGGCACCTTCCCCGGTGGAGCTGTGCATGGGGTGTGTTTGGAACATTTTGTCACCAGCCGAGTCCAAAATTCAGCGGTTCCCCATCTCAGCCCAGAAAGCAGGTAGAACAACTTTTGTGGTGCCTTTCAGCTGCCTACCAAGGTAGTGTAAAAACTACCAGGAGAACTCCTGTCTGGCACCTTCCCCGGTGGAGTTGTGCATGGGGTGTGTTTGGAACATTTTGTCAACGGCCGAGTCCAAAATTCAGCTGTTCCCCATCTCAGCCCAGAAAGCAGGTAGAACAACTTTTGTGGTGTCTTTCAGATGCCTACCGGAGCAATGTAAAAACTACCAGGAGAACTCCTGTCTGGCACCTTCCCCGGTGGAGGTTTGCAAAGGTGTGTTTGGAACATTTTGTCACCAGCCGAGTCCAAAATTCAGCGTTTCCCCATCTCAGCCCAGAAAGCAGGTAGAACAACTTTTGTGGTGCCTTTCAGCTGCCTACCAAGGTAGTGTAAAAACTACCAAGAGAACTCCTGTCTGGCACCTTCCCCGGTGGAGTTGTGCATGGGGTGTGTTTGGAACATTTTGTCACCAGCCGAGTCCAAAATTCAGCGGTTCCCCATCTCAGCCCACAAAGCAGGTACAACAACTTTTGTGGTGCCTTTCAGCTGCCTACCAAGGTAGTGTAAAAACTACCAACAGAATTCGTTCCTGGCACCTTCCCCGGTGGAGTTGTGCATGGGGTGTGTTTGGAACATTTTGTCACCAGCCGACTCCAAAATTCAGCGGTTCCCCATCTCAGCCCAGAAAGCAGGTAGAACAACTTTTGTGGTGTCTTTCAGATGCCTACCAAGGTAGTGTAAAAACTACCAGGAGAACTCCTGTCTGGCACCTTCCCCGGTGGAGTTGTGCATGGGGTGTGTTTTGAACATTTTGTCACCGGCCGAGTCCAAAATTCAGCGGTTCCCCATCTCAGCCCAGAAAGCAGGTACAACAACTTTTGTGGTGTCTTTCAGATGCCTACCGGAGCAATGTAAAAACTACCAGGAGAACTCCTGTCTGGCACCTTCCCCGGTGGAGTTGTGCATGGGGTGTGTTTGGAACATTTTGTCACCAGCCGACTCCAAAATTCAGCGGTTCCCCATCTCAGCCCAGAAAGCAGGTACAACAACTTTTGTGGTGCCTTTCAGCTGTCTACCAAGGTAGTGTAAAAACTACCAAGAGAACTCCTGTCTGGCACCTTCCGTGGTGGAGTTGTGCATGGGGTGTGTTTGGAACATTTTGTCCCCGGCCGACTCCAAAATTCAGCGGTTCCCCATCTCAGCCCAGAAAGCAGGTAGAACAACTTTTGTGGTGTCTTTCAAATGCCTACCAAGGTAGTGTAAAAACTACCAGGAGAACTCCTGTCTGGCACCTTCCGTGGTGGAATTGTGCATGGGGTGTGTTTGGAACATTTTGTCACCGGCCGAGTCCAAAATTCAGCGATTCCCCATCTCAGCCCAGAAAGCAGGTAGAACAACTTTTGTGGTGTCTTTCAAATGCCTACCAAGGTAGTGTAAAAACTACCAGGAGAACTCCTGTCTGGCACCTTCCCCGGTGGAGTTGTGCATGGGGTGTGTTTGGAACATTTTGTCACCGGCCGACTCCAAAATTCAGCGGTTCCCCATCTCAGCCCAGAAAGCAGGTAGAACAACTTCTGTGGTGTCTTTCAGATGCCTACCAAGGTAGTGTAAAAACTACCAGGAGAACTCCTGTCTGGCACCTTCCCCGGTGGAGTTGTGCATGGGGTGTGTTTGGAACATTTTGTCAACGGCCGACTCCAAAATTCAGCGGTTCCCCATCTCAGCCCAGAAAGCAGGTAGAACAACTTCTGTGGTGTCTTTCAGATGCCTACCGGAGCAATGTAAAAACTACCAGGAGAACTCCTGTCTGGCACCTTCCCCGGTGGAGTTGTGCAGGGGGTGTGTTTGGAACATTTTGTCAACGGCCGACTCCAAAATTCAGCGGTTCCCCATCTCAGCCCAGAAAGCAGGTAGAACATCTTTTGTGGTATCTTTCAGATGCCTACCGGAGCAATGTAAAAACTACCAGGAGAACTCCTGTCTGGCACCTTCCCCGTTGGAGTTGTGCATGGGGTGTGTTTGGAACATTTTGTCAACGGCCGACTCCAAAATTCAGCGGTTCCCCATCTCAGCCCAGAAAGCAGGTAGAACAACTTTTGTGGTGCCTTTCAGCTGCCTACCAAGGTAGTGTAAAAACTACCAACAGAATTCGTTCCTGGCACCTTCCCCGGTGGAGTTGTGCATGGGGTGTGTTTGGAACATTTTGTCACCAGCCGACTCCAAAATTCAGCGGTTCCCCATCTCAGCCCAGAAAGCAGGTAGAACAACTTTTGTGGTGTCTTTCAGATGCCTACCAAGGTAGTGTAAAAACTACCAGGAGAACTCCTGTCTGGCACCTTCCGTGGTGGAGTTGTGCATGGGGTGTGTTTGGAACATTTTGTCACCAGCCGAGTCCAAAATTCAGCGTTTCCCCATCTCAGCCCAGAAAGCAGGTAGAACAACTTTTGTGGTGCCTTTCAGCTGCCTACCAAGGTAGTGTAAAAACTACCAAGAGAACTCCTGTCTGGCACCTTCCCCGGTGGAGTTGTGCATGGGGTGTGTTTGGAACATTTTGTCAACGGCCGACTCCAAAATTCAGCGGTTCCCCATCTCAGCCCAGAAAGCAGGTAGAACAACTTTTGTGGTGTCTTTCAGATGCCTACCGGAGCAATGTAAAAACTACCAAGAGAACTCCTGTCTGGCACCTTCCCCGGTGGAGTTGTGCATGGGGTGTGTTTGGAACATTTTGTCACCGGCCGAGTCCAAAATTCAGCGGTTCCCCATCTCAGCCCACAAAGCAGGTACAACAACTTTTGTGGTGCCTTTCAGCTGCCTACCGGAGCAATGTAAAAACTACCAGGAGAACTCCTGTCTGGCACCTTCCCCGGTGGAGTTGTGCATGGGGTGTGTTTGGAACATTTTGTCACCAGCCGACTCCAAAATTCAGCGGTTCCCCATCTCAGCCCAGAAAGCAGGTACAACTTTTGTGGTGCCTTTCAGCTGTCTACCAAGGTAGTGTAAAAACTACCAACAGAATTCGTTCCTGGCACCTTCCCCGGTGGAGTTGTGCATGGGGTGTGTTTGGAACATTTTGTCACCGGCCGAGTCCAAAATTCAGCGATTCCCCATCTCAGCCCAGAAAGCAGGTAGAACAACTTCTGTGGTGTCTTTCAGATGCCTACCAAGGTAGTGTAAAAACTACCAGGAGAACTCCTGTCTGGCACCTTCCCCGGTGGAGTTGTGCATGGGGTGTGTTTGGAACATTTTGTCAACGGCCGACTCCAAAATTCAGCGGTTCCCCATCTCAGCCCAGAAAGCAGGTAGAACAACTTCTGTGGTGTCTTTCAGATGCCTACCGGAGCAATGTAAAAACTACCAGGAGAACTCCTGTCTGGCACCTTCCCCGGTGGAGTTGTGCAGGGGGTGTGTTTGGAACATTTTGTCAACGGCCGACTCCAAAATTCAGCGGTTCCCCATCTCAGCCCAGAAAGCAGGTAGAACATCTTTTGTGGTATCTTTCAGATGCCTACCGGAGCAATGTAAAAACTACCAGGAGAACTCCTGTCTGGCACCTTCCCCGGTGGAGTTGTGCATGGGGTGTGTTTGGAACATTTTGTCAACGGCCGACTCCAAAATTCAGCGGTTCCCCATCTCAGCCCAGAAAGCAGGTAGAACAACTTTTGTGGTGCCTTTCAGCTGCCTACCAAGGTAGTGTAAAAACTACCAACAGAATTCGTTCCTGGCACCTTCCCCGGTGGAGTTGTGCATGGGGTGTGTTTGGAACATTTTGTCACCAGCCGACTCCAAAATTCAGCGGTTCCCCATCTCAGCCCAGAAAGCAGGTAGAACAACTTTTGTGGTGTCTTTCAGATGCCTACCAAGGTAGTGTAAAAACTACTAAGAGAACTCCTGTCTGGCACCTTCCCCGGTGGAGTTGTGCAGGGGGTGTGTTTGGAACATTTTGTCACCGGCCGAGTCCAAAATTCAGCGATTCCCCATCTCAGCCCAGAAAGCAGGTAGAACAACTTTTGTGGTGTCTTTCAGATGCCTACCGGAGCAATGTAAAAACTACCAGGAGAACTCCTGTCTGGCACCTTCCCCGGTGGAGTTGTGCATGGGGTGTGTTTGGAACATTTTGTCACCAGCCGACTCCAAAATTCAGCGTTTCCCCATCTCAGCCCAGAAAGCAGGTAGAACAACTTTTGTGGTGCCTTTCAGATGCCTACCAAGGTAGTGTAAAAACTACTAAGAGGACTCCTGTCTGGCACCTTCCCCGGTGGAGTTGTGCAGGGGGTGTGTTTGGAACATTTTGTCACCGGCCGACTCCAAAATTCAGCGGTTCCCCATCTCAGCCCAGAAAGCAGGTAGAACAACTTTTGTGGTGTCTTTCAAATGCCTACCAAGGTAGTGTAAAAACTACCAGGAGAACTCCTGTCTGGCACCTTCCCCGGTGGAGTTGTGCATGGGGTGTGTTTTGAACATTTTGTCACCGGCCGACTCCAAATTCAGCGGATCCCCATCTCAGCCCAGAAAGCAGGTAGAACAACTTTTGTGGTGCCTTTCAGCTGCCTACCAAGGTAGTGTAAAAACTACTAAGAGAACTCCTGTCTGGCACCTTCCGTGGTGGAGTTGTGCATGGGGTGTGTTTGGAACATTTTGTCACCCGGCCGAGTCCAAAATTCAGCGATTCCCCATCTCAGCCCAGAAAGCAGGTAGAACAACTTCTGTGGTGTCTTTCAGATGCCTACCAAGGTACTGTAAAAACTACAAGGAGAACTCCTGTCTGGCACCTTCCCCGGTGGAGTTGTGCATGGGGTGTGTTTGGAACATTTTGTCAACGGCCGAGTCCAAAATTCAGCGGTTCCCCATCTCAGCCCAGAAAGCAGGTAGAACAACTTTTGTGGTGTCTTTCAGATGCCTATCGGAGCAATGTAAAAACTACCAGGAGAACTCCTGTCTGGCACCTTCCCCGGTGGAGTTGTGCAGGGGGTGTGTTTGGAACATTTTGTCACCGGCCGAGTCCAAAATTCAGCGGTTCCCCATCTCAGCCCAGAAAGCAGGTAGAACATCTTTTGTGGTATCTTTCAGATGCCTATCGGAGCAATGTAAAAACTACCAGGAGAACTCCTGTCTGGCACCTTCCCCGGTGGAGTTGTGCATGGGGTGTGTTTGGAACATTTTGTCAACGGCCGACTCCAAAATTCAGCGGTTCCCCATCTCAGCCCACAAAGCAGGTACAACAACTTTTGTGGTGCCTTTCAGCTGCCTACCAAGGTAGTGTAAAAACTACCAACAGAATTCGTTCCTGGCACCTTCCCCGGTGGAGTTGTGCATGGGGTGTGTTTGGAACATTTTGTCACCAGCCGACTCCAAAATTCAGCGTTTCCCCATCTCAGCCCAGAAAGCAGGTAGAACAACTTTTGTGGTGTCTTTCAGATGCCTACCAAGGTAGTGTAAAAACTACTAAGAGAACTCCTGTCTGGCACCTTCCCCGGTGGAGTTGTGCATGGGGTGTGTTTGGAACATTTTGTCACCGGCCGAGTCCAAAATTCAGCGATTCCCCATCTCAGCCCAGAAAGCAGGTAGAACAACTTTTGTGGTGTCTTTCAGATGCCTACCAAGGTAGTGTAAAAACTACCAAGAGAACTCCTGTCTGGCACCTTCCCCGGTGGAGTTGTGCATGGGGTGTGTTTGGATATTTTGTCACCGGCCGAGTCCAAAATTCAGCGGTTCCCCATCTCAGCCCAGAAAGCAGGAAGAACAACTTTTGTGGTGTCTTTCAAATGCTTACCAAGGTAGTGTAAAAACTACCAGGAGAACTCCTGTCTGGCACCTTCCGTGGTGGAGTTGTGCATGGGGTGTGTTTGGTACATTTTGTCACCAGCCGACTCCAAAATTCAGCGGTTCCCCATCTCAGCCCAGAAAGCAGGAAGAACAACTTTTGTGGTGCCTTTCAAATGCCTACCAAGGTAGTGTAAAAACTACCAAGAGAACTCCTGTCTGGCACCTTCCCCGGTGGAGTTGTGCATGGGGTGTGTTTGGAACATTTTGTCACCGGCCGACTCCAAAATTCAGCGGTTCCCCATCTCAGCCCAGAAAGCAGGAAGAACAACTTTTGTGGTGCCTTTCAGCTGCCTACCGGAGCAATGTAAAAACTACCAGGAGAACTCCTGTCTGGCACCTTCCCCGGTGGAGTTGTGCATGGGGTGTGTTTGGAACATTTTGTCAACGGCCGACTCCAAAATTCAGCGTTTCCCCATCTCAGCCCAGAAAGCAGGTAGAACAACTTTTGTGGTGCCTTTCAGCTGCCTACCAAGGTAGTGTAAAAACTACCAACAGAATTCGTTCCTGGCACCTTCCCCGGTGGAGTTGTGCATGGGGTGTGTTTGGAACATTTTGTCACCAGCCGACTCCAAAATTCAGCGGTTCCCCATCTCAGCCCAGAAAGCAGGTAGAACAACTTTTGTGGTGTCTTTCAGATGCCTACCAAGGTAGTGTAAAAACTACTAAGAGAACTCCTGTCTGGCACCTTCCCCGGTGGAGTTGTGCATGGGGTGTGTTTGGAACATTTTGTCACCGGCCGAGTCCAAAATTCAGCGATTCCCCATCTCAGCCCAGAAAGCAGGTAGAACAACTTTTGTGGTGCCTTTCAGCTGCCTACCAAGGTAGTGTAAAAACTACCAGGAGAACTCCTGTCTGGCACCTTCCCCGGTGGAGTTGTGCATGGGGTGTGTTTGGAACATTTTGTCACCAGCCGACTCCAAAATTCAGCGGTTCCCCATCTCAGCCCAGAAAGCAGGTAGAACAACTTTTGTGGTGCCTTTCAGCTGCCTACCAAGGTAGTGTAAAAACTACCAAGAGAACTCCTGTCTGGCACCTTCCCCGGTGGAGTTGTGCATGGGGTGTGTTTGGAACATTTTGTCACCAGCCGAGTCCAAAATTCAGCGGTTCCCCATCTCAGCCCAGAAAGCAGGTAGAACAACTTTTGTGGTGTCTTTCAAATGCCTACCAAGGTAGTGTAAAAACTACCAGGAGAACTCCTGTCTGGCACCTTCCGTGGTGGAGTTGTGCATGGGGTGTGTTTTGAACATTTTGTCACCGGCCGACTCCAAAATTCAGCGGTTCCCCATCTCAGCCCAGAAAGCAGGTAGAACAACTTTTGTGGTGCCTTTCAGCTGCCTACCAAGGTAGTGTAAAAACTACTAAGAGAACTCCTGTCTGGCACCTTCCCCGGTGGAGTTGTGCATGGGGTGTGTTTGGAACATTTTGTCACCGGCCGAGTCCAAAATTCAGCGATTCCCCATCTCAGCCCAGAAAGCAGGTAGAACAACTTCTGTGGTGTCTTTCAGATGCCTACCAAGGTAGTGTAAAAACTACCAGGAGAACTCCTGTCTGGCACCTTCCCCGGTGGAGTTGTGCATGGGGTGTGTTTGGAACATTTTGTCACCGGCCGACTCCAAAATTCAGCGGTTCCCCATCTCAGCCCAGAAAGCAGGTAGAACAACTTTTGTGGTGTCTTTCAGATGCCTACCGGAGCAATGTAAAAACTACCAAGAGAACTCCTGTCTGGCACCTTCCCCGGTGGAGTTGTGCAGGGGGTGTGTTTGGAACATTTTGTCACCGGCCGAGTCCAAAATTCAGCGGTTCCCCATCTCAGCCCAGAAAGCAGGTAGAACATCTTTTGTGGTATCTTTCAGATGCCTACCGGAGCAATGTAAAAACTACCGGGAGAACTCCTGTCTGGCACCTTCCCCGGTGGAGTTGTGCATGGGGTGTGTTTGGAACATTTTGTCAACGGCCGACTCCAAAATTCAGCGGTTCCCCATCTCAGCCCACAAAGCAGGTACAACAACTTTTGTGGTGCCTTTCAGCTGCCTACCAAGGTAGTGTAAAAACTACCAACAGAATTCGTTCCTGGCACCTTCCCCGGTGGAGTTGTGCATGGGGTGTGTTTGGAACATTTTGTCACCGGCCGAGTCCAAAATTCAGCGTTTCCCCATCTCAGCCCAGAAAGCAGGAAGAACAACTTTTGTGGTGCCTTTCAAATGCTTACCAAGGTAGTGTAAAAACTACCAGGAGAACTCCTGTCTGGCACCTTCCCCGGTGGAGTTGTGCATGGGGTGTGTTTGGAACATTTTGTCACCAGCCGACTCCAAAATTCAGCGGTTCCCCATCTCAGCCCAGAAAGCAGGAAGAACAACTTTTGTGGTGTCTTTCAGATGCCTACCAAGGTAGTGTAAAAACTACTAAGAGAACTCCTGTCTGGCACCTTCCCCGGTGGAGTTGTGCAGGGGGTGTGTTTGGAACATTTTGTCACCGGCCGAGTCCAAAATTCAGCGATTCCCCATCTCAGCCCAGAAAGCAGGTAGAACAACTTTTGTGGTGTCTTTCAGATGCCTACCGGAGCAATGTAAAAACTACCAGGAGAACTCCTGTCTGGCACCTTCCCCGGTGGAGTTGTGCATGGGGTGTGTTTGGAACATTTTGTCACCAGCCGACTCCAAAATTCAGCGGTTCCCCATCTCAGCCCAGAAAGCAGGTAGAACAACTTTTGTGGTGCCTTTCAGCTGCCTACCAAGGTAGTGTAAAAACTACCAAGAGAACTCCTGTCTGGCACCTTCCGTGGTGGAGTTGTGCATGGGGTGTGTTTGGAACATTTTGTCACCGGCCGACTCCAATATTCAGCGGTTCCCCATCTCAGCCCAGAAAGCAGGTAGAACAACTTTTGTGGTGCCTTTCAGATGCCTACCAAGGTAGTGTAAAAACTACTAAGAGGACTCCTGTCTGGCACCTTCCCCGGTGGAGTTGTGCAGGGGGTGTGTTTGGAACATTTTGTCACCGGCCGACTCCAAAATTCAGCGGTTCCCCATCTCAGCCCAGAAAGCAGGTAGAACAACTTTTGTGGTGTCTTTCAAATGCCTACCAAGGTAGTGTAAAAACTACCAGGAGAACTCCTGTCTGGCACCTTCCCCGGTGGAGTTGTGCATGGGGTGTGTTTTGAACATTTTGTCACCGGCCGACTCCAAAATTCAGCGGATCCCCATCTCAGCCCAGAAAGCAGGTAGAACAACTTTTGTGGTGCCTTTCAGCTGCCTACCAAGGTAGTGTAAAAACTACTAAGAGAACTCCTGTCTGGCACCTTCCGTGGTGGAGTTGTGCATGGGGTGTGTTTGGAACATTTTGTCACCGGCCGAGTCCAAAATTCAGCGATTCCCCATCTCAGCCCAGAAAGCAGGTAGAACAACTTCTGTGGTGTCTTTCAGATGCCTACCAAGGTACTGTAAAAACTACAAGGAGAACTCCTGTCTGGCACCTTCCCCGGTGGAGTTGTGCATGGGGTGTGTTTGGAACATTTTGTCAACGGCCGAGTCCAAAATTCAGCGGTTCCCCATCTCAGCCCAGAAAGCAGGTAGAACAACTTTTGTGGTGTCTTTCAGATGCCTACCGGAGCAATGTAAAAACTACCAAGAGAACTCCTGTCTGGCACCTTCCCCGGTGGAGTTGTGCAGGGGGTGTGTTTGGAACATTTTGTCACCGGCCGAGTCCAAAATTCAGCGGTTCCCCATCTCAGCCCAGAAAGCAGGTAGAACATCTTTTGTGGTATCTTTCAGATGCCTATCGGAGCAATGTAAAAACTACCAGGAGAACTCCTGTCTGGCACCTTCCCCGGTGGAGTTGTGCATGGGGTGTGTTTGGAACATTTTGTCAATGGCCGACTCCAAAATTCAGCGGTTCCCCATCTCAGCCCACAAAGCAGGTACAACAACTTTTGTGGTGCCTTTCAGCTGCCTACCAAGGTAGTGTAAAAACTACCAACAGAATTCGTTCCTGGCACCTTCCCCGGTGGAGTTGTGCATGGGGTGTGTTTGGAACATTTTGTCACCAGCCGAGTCCAAAATTCAGCGTTTCCCCATCTCAGCCCAGAAAGCAGGTAGAACAACTTTTGTGGTGTCTTTCAGATGCCTACCAAGGTAGTGTAAAAACTACTAAGAGAACTCCTGTCTGGCACCTTCCCCGGTGGAGTTGTGCATGGGGTGTGTTTGGAACATTTTGTCACCGGCCGAGTCCAAAATTCAGCGATTCCCCATCTCAGCCCAGAAAGCAGGTAGAACAACTTTTGTGGTGTCTTTCAGATGCCTACCAAGGTAGTGTAAAAACTACCAGGAGAACTCCTGTCTGGCACCTTCCCCGGTGGAGTTGTGCAGGGGGTGTGTTTGGAACATTTTGTCACCAGCCGACTCCAAAATTCAGCGGTTCCCCATCTCAGCCCACAAAGCAGGTAGAACAACTTTTGTGGTGCCTTTCAGCTGCCTACCAAGGTAGTGTAAAAACTACCAAGAGAACTCCTGTCTGGCACCTTCCCCGGTGGAGTTGTGCATGGGGTGTGTTTGGATATTTTGTCACCGGCCGAGTCCAAAATTCAGCGGTTCCCCATCTCAGCCCAGAAAGCAGGAAGAACAACTTTTGTGGTGTCTTTCAAATGCTTACCAAGGTAGTGTAAAAACTACCAGGAGAACTCCTGTCTGGCACCTTCCGTGGTGGAGTTGTGCATGGGGTGTGTTTGGTACATTTTGTCACCAGCCGACTCCAAAATTCAGCGGTTCCCCATCTCAGCCCAGAAAGCAGGAAGAACAACTTTTGTGGTGCCTTTCAAATGCCTACCAAGGTAGTGTAAAAACTACCAAGAGAACTCCTGTCTGGCACCTTCCCCGGTGGAGTTGTGCATGGGGTGTGTTTGGAACATTTTGTCACCGGCCGACTCCAAAATTCAGCGGTTCCCCATCTCAGCCCAGAAAGCAGGAAGAACAACTTTTGTGGTGCCTTTCAGCTGCCTACCGGAGCAATGTAAAAACTACCAGGAGAACTCCTGTCTGGCACCTTCCCCGGTGGAGTTGTGCATGGGGTGTGTTTGGAACATTTTGTCAACGGCCGACTCCAAAATTCAGCGTTTCCCCATCTCAGCCCAGAAAGCAGGTAGAACAACTTTTGTGGTGCCTTTCAGCTGCCTACCAAGGTAGTGTAAAAACTACCAACAGAATTCGTTCCTGGCACCTTCCCCGGTGGAGTTGTGCATGGGGTGTGTTTGGAACATTTTGTCACCAGCCGACTCCAAAATTCAGCGGTTCCCCATCTCAGCCCAGAAAGCAGGTAGAACAACTTTTGTGGTGTCTTTCAGATGCCTACCAAGGTAGTGTAAAAACTACTAAGAGAACTCCTGTCTGGCACCTTCCCCGGTGGAGTTGTGCATGGGGTGTGTTTGGAACATTTTGTCACCGGCCGAGTCCAAAATTCAGCGATTCCCCATCTCAGCCCAGAAAGCAGGTAGAACAACTTTTGTGGTGTCTTTCAGATGCCTACCGGAGCAATGTAAAAACTACCAGGAGAACTCCTGTCTGGCACCTTCCCCGGTGGAGTTGTGCATGGGGTGTGTTTGGAACATTTTGTCACCAGCCGACTCCAAAATTCAGCGGTTCCCCATCTCAGCCCAGAAAGCAGGTAGAACAACTTTTGTGGTGCCTTTCAGCTGCCTACCAAGGTAGTGTAAAAACTACCAAGAGAACTCCTGTCTGGCACCTTCCCCGGTGGAGTTGTGCATGGGGTGTGTTTGGAACATTTTGTCACCAGCCGAGTCCAAAATTCAGCGGTTCCCCATCTCAGCCCAGAAAGCAGGTAGAACAACTTTTGTGGTGTCTTTCAAATGCCTACCAAGGTAGTGTAAAAACTACCAGGAGAACTCCTGTCTGGCACCTTCCGTGGTGGAGTTGTGCATGGGGTGTGTTTTGAACATTTTGTCACCGGCCGACTCCAAAATTCAGCGGTTCCCCATCTCAGCCCAGAAAGCAGGTAGAACAACTTTTGTGGTGCCTTTCAGCTGCCTACCAAGGTAGTGTAAAAACTACTAAGAGAACTCCTGTCTGGCACCTTCCCCGGTGGAGTTGTGCATGGGGTGTGTTTGGAACATTTTGTCACCGGCCGAGTCCAAAATTCAGCGATTCCCCATCTCAGCCCAGAAAGCAGGTAGAACAACTTCTGTGGTGTCTTTCAGATGCCTACCAAGGTAGTGTAAAAACTACCAGGAGAACTCCTGTCTGGCACCTTCCCCGGTGGAGTTGTGCATGGGGTGTGTTTGGAACATTTTGTCACCGGCCGACTCCAAAATTCAGCGGTTCCCCATCTCAGCCCAGAAAGCAGGTAGAACAACTTTTGTGGTGTCTTTCAGATGCCTACCGGAGCAATGTAAAAACTACCAAGAGAACTCCTGTCTGGCACCTTCCCCGGTGGAGTTGTGCAGGGGGTGTGTTTGGAACATTTTGTCACCGGCCGAGTCCAAAATTCAGCGGTTCCCCATCTCAGCCCAGAAAGCAGGTAGAACATCTTTTGTGGTATCTTTCAGATGCCTACCGGAGCAATGTAAAAACTACCGGGAGAACTCCTGTCTGGCACCTTCCCCGGTGGAGTTGTGCATGGGGTGTGTTTGGAACATTTTGTCAACGGCCGACTCCAAAATTCAGCGGTTCCCCATCTCAGCCCACAAAGCAGGTACAACAACTTTTGTGGTGCCTTTCAGCTGCCTACCAAGGTAGTGTAAAAACTACCAACAGAATTCGTTCCTGGCACCTTCCCCGGTGGAGTTGTGCATGGGGTGTGTTTGGAACATTTTGTCACCGGCCGAGTCCAAAATTCAGCGTTTCCCCATCTCAGCCCAGAAAGCAGGAAGAACAACTTTTGTGGTGCCTTTCAAATGCTTACCAAGGTAGTGTAAAAACTACCAGGAGAACTCCTGTCTGGCACCTTCCCCGGTGGAGTTGTGCATGGGGTGTGTTTGGAACATTTTGTCACCAGCCGACTCCAAAATTCAGCGGTTCCCCATCTCAGCCCAGAAAGCAGGAAGAACAACTTTTGTGGTGCCTTTCAAATGCCTACCAAGGTAGTGTAAAAACTAACAAGAGAACTCCTGTCTGGCACCTTCCCCGGTGGAGTTGTGCATGGGGTGTGTTTGGAACATTTTGTCACCGGCCGACTCCAAAATTCAGCGGTTCCCCATCTCAGCCCAGAAAGCAGGAAGAACAACTTTTGTGGTGCCTTTCAGATGCCTACCAAGGTAGTGTAAAAACTACCAAGAGAACTCCTGTCTGGCACCTTCCCCGGTGGAGTTGTGCATGGGGTGTGTTTGGAACATTTTGTCACCAGCCGACTCCAAAATTCAGCGGTTCCCCATCTCAGCCCAGAAAGCAGGTAGAACAACTTTTGTGGTGTCTTTCAGCTGCCTACCAAGGTAGTGTAAAAACTACCAAGAGAACTCCTGTCTGGCACCTTCCCCGGTGGAGTTGTGCATGGGGTGTGTTTGGAACATTTTGTCAACGGCCGACTCCAAAATTCAGCGGTTCCCCATCTCAGCCCAGAAAGCAGGTAGAACATCTTTTGTGGTATCTTTCAGATGCCTACCGGAGCAATGTAAAAACTACCAGGAGAACTCCTGTCTGGCACCTTCCCCGGTGGAGTTGTGCAGGGGGTGTGTTTGGAACATTTTGTCACCAGCCGAGTCCAAAATTCAGCGGTTCCCCATCTCAGCCCAGAAAGCAGGTAGAACAACTTTTGTGGTGCCTTTCAGCTGCCTACCAAGGTAGTGTAAAAACTACCAACAGAATTCGTTCCTGGCACCTTCCCCGGTGGAGTTGTGCATGGGGTGTGTTTGGAACATTTTGTCACCAGCCGACTCCAAAATTCAGCGGTTCCCCATCTCAGCCCAGAAAGCAGGAAGAACAACTTTTGTGGTGTCTTTCAGATGCCTACCGGAGCAATGTAAAAACTACCAGGAGAACTCCTGTCTGGCACCTTCCCCGGTGGAGTTGTGCATGGGGTGTGTTTGGAACATTTTGTCACCGGCCGAGTCCAAAATTCAGCGGTTCCCCATCTCAGCCCAGAAAGCAGGTAGAACAACTTTTGTGGTGCCTTTCAGCTGCCTACCAAGGTAGTGTAAAAACTACCAAGAGAACTCTTGTCTGGCACCTTCCCCGGTGGAGTTGTGCATGGGGTGTGTTTGGAACATTTTGTCAACGGCCGAGTCCAAAATTCAGCTGTTCCCCATCTCAGCCCAGAAAGCAGGTAGAACAACTTTTGTGGTGTCTTTCAGATGCCTACCGGAGCAATGTAAAAACTACCAGGAGAACTCCTGTCTGGCACCTTCCCCGGTGGAGTTGTGCATGGGGTGTGTTTGGAACATTTTGTCACCGGCCGAGTCCAAAATTCAGCGGTTCCCCATCTCAGCCCAGAAAGCAGGTAGAACAACTTTTGTGGTGTCTTTCAGATGCCTACAAAGGCAGTGTAAAAACTACCAGGAGAACTCCTGTCTGGCACCTTCCGTGGTGGAGTTGTGCATGGGGTGTGTTTGGAACATTTTGTCACCAGCCGAGTCTAAAATTCAGCGTTTCCTCATCTCAGCCCAGAAAGCAGGTAGAACAACTTTTGTGGTGTCTTTCAGATGCCTACCGGAGCAATGTAAAAACTACCAGGAGAACTCCTGTCTGGCACCTTCCCCGGTGGAGTTGTGCAGGGGGTGTGTTTGGAACATTTTGTCACCAGCCGAGTCCAAAATTCAGCGGTTCCCCATCTCAGCCCAGAAAGCAGGTAGAACAACTTTTGTGGTGTCTTTCAGCTGCCTACCAAGGTAGTGTAAAAACTACCAGGAGAACTCCTGTCTGGCACCTTCCCCGGTGGTGTTGTGCATGGGGTGTGTTTGGAACATTTTGTCACCGGCCGAGTCCAAAATTCAGCGGTTCCCCATCTCAGCCCACAAAGCAGGTAGAACAACTTTTGTGGTGTCTTTCAGATGCCTACCGGAGCAATGTAAAAACTACCAGGAGAACTCCTGTCTGGCACCTTCCCCGGTGGAGTTGTGCAGGGGGTGTGTTTGGAACATTTTGTCACCAGCCGACTCCAAAATTCAGCGGTTCCCCATCTCAGCCCACAAAGCAGGGACAACAACTTTTCTTGTGCCTTTCAGCTGCCTACCAAGGTAGTGTAAATCTACCAAAAGAATTCGTTCCTGGCACCTTCCCCGGTGGAGTTGTGCATGGGGTGTCTGTGGAACATTTTGTCACCGGCCGACTCCAAAATTCAGCGATTCCCCATCTCAGCCCAGAAAGCAGGTAGAACAACTTCTGTGGTGTCTTTCAGATGCCTACCAAGGTAGTGTAAAAACTACCAAGAGAACTCCTGTCTGGCACCTTCCCCGGTGGAGTTGTGCATGGGGTGTGTTTGGAACATTTTGTCACCGGCCGAGTCCAAAATTCAGCGATTCCCCATCTCAGCCCAGAAAGCAGGTAGAACAACTTCTGTGGTGTCTTTCAGATGCCTACCAAGGTAGTGTAAAAACTACCAGGAGAACTCCTGTCTGGCACCTTCCCCGGTGGAGTTGTGCATGGGGTGTGTTTGGAACATTTTGTCACCGGCCGAGTCCAAAATTCAGCGATTCCCCATCTCAGCCCAGAAAGCAGGTAGAACAACTTCTGTGGTGTCTTTCAGATGCCTACCAAGGTAGTGTAAAAACTACCAGGAGAACTCCTGTCTGGCACCTTCCCCGGTGGAGTTGTGCCTGGGGTGTGTTTGGAACATTTTGTCAACGGGCGACTCCAAAATTCAGCGGTTCCCCATCTCAGCCCAGAAAGCAGGTAGAACAACTTCTGTGGTGTCTTTCAGATGCCTACCGGAGCAATGTAAAAACTACCAGGAGAACTCCTGTCTGGCACCTTCCCCGGTGGAGTTGTGCAGGGGGTGTGTTTGGAACATTTTGTCAACGGCCGACTCCAAAATTCAGCGGTTCCCCATCTCAGCCCAGAAAGCAGGTAGAACATCTTTTGTGGTATCTTTCAGATGCCTACCGGAGCAATGTAAAAACTACCAGGAGAACTCCTGTCTGGCACCTTCCCCGGTGGAGTTGTGCATGGGGTGTGTTTGGAACATTTTGTCACCGGCCGAGTCCAAAATTCAGCGGTTCCCCATCTCAGCCCAGAAAGCAGGTAGAACAACTTTTGTGGTGCCTTTCAGCTGCCTACCAAGGTAGTGTAAAAACTACCAACAGAATTCGTTCCTGGCACCTTCCCCGGTGGAGTTGTGCATGGGGTGTGTTTGGAAAATTTTGTCACCAGCCGACTCCAAAACTCAGCGGTTCCCCATCTCAGCCCAGAAAGCAGGTAGAACAACTTTTGTGGTGTCTTTCAGATGCCTACCAAGGTAGTGTAAAAACTACTAAGAGAACTCCTGTCTGGCACCTTCCCCGGTGGAGTTGTGCATGGGGTGTGTTTGGAACATTTTGTCACCGGCCGAGTCCAAAATTCAGCGGTTCCCCATCTCAGCCCAGAAAGCAGGTAGAACATCTTTTGTGGTGCCTTTCAGCTGCCTACCGGATCAATGTAAAAACTACCAGGAGAACTCCTGTCTGGCACCTTCCCCGGTGGAGTTGTGCAGGGGGTGTGTTTGGAACATTTTGTCACCAGCCGAGTCCAAAATTCAGCGGTTCCCCATCTCAGCCCACAAAGCAGGTACAACAACTTTTGTGGTGCCTTTCAGCTGCCTACCAAGGTAGTGTAAAAACTACCAACAGAATTCGTTCCTGGCACCTTCCCCGGTGGAGTTGTGCATGGGGTGTGTTTGGAACATTTTGTCACCAGCCGACTCCAAAATTCAGCGGTTCCCCATCTCAGCCCAGAAAGCAGGTAGAACAACTTTTGTGGTGTCTTTCAGATGCCTACCAAGGTAGTGTAAAAACTACCAGGAGAACTCCTGTCTGGCACCTTCCCCGGTGGAGTTGTGCATGGGGTGTGTTTTGAACATTTTGTCACCGGCCGAGTCCAAAATTCAGCGGTTCCCCATCTCAGCCCACAAAGCAGGTACAACAACTTTTGTGGTGCCTTTCAGCTGCCTACCGGAGCAATGTAAAAACTACCAGGAGAACTCCTGTCTGGCACCTTCCCCGGTGGAGTTGTGCATGGGGTGTGTTTGGAACATTTTGTCACCAGCCGACTCCAAAATTCAGCGGTTCCCCATCTCAGCCCAGAAAGCAGGTAGAACAACTTTTGTGGTGCCTTTCAGCTGTCTACCAAGGTAGTGTAAAAACTACCAAGAGAACTCCTGTCTGGCACCTTCCGTGGTGGAGTTGTGCATGGGGTGTGTTTGGAACATTTTGTCACCGGCCGACTCCAAAATTCAGCGGTTCCCCATCTCAGCCCAGAAAGCAGGTAGAACAACTTTTGTGGTGTCTTTCAAATGCCTACCAAGGTAGTGTAAAAACTACCAGGAGAACTCCTGTCTGGCACCTTCCGTGGTGGAGTTGTGCATGGGGTGTGTTTTGAACATTTTGTCACCGGCCGAGTCCAAAATTCAGCGGTTCCCCATCTCAGCCCAGAAAGCAGGTAGAACAACTTTTGTGGTGTCTTTCAAATGCCTACCAAGGTAGTGTAAAAACTACCAGGAGAACTCCTGTCTGGCACCTTCCCCGGTGGAGTTGTGCATGGGGTGTGTTTGGAACATTTTGTCACCGGCCGACTCCAAAATTCAGCGGTTCCCCATCTCAGCCCAGAAAGCAGGAAGAACAACTTTTGTGGTGCCTTTCAGCTGCCTACCAAGGTAGTGTAAAAACTACCAAGAGAACTCCTGTCTGGCACCTTCCCCGGTGGAGTTGTGCATGGGGTGTGTTTGGAACATTTTGTCACCGGCCGAGTCCAAAATTCAGCGATTCCCCATCTCAGCCCAGAAAGCAGGTAGAACAACTTCTGTGGTGTCTTTCAGATGCCTACCAAGGTAGTGTAAAAACTACCAGGAGAACTCCTGTCTGGCACCTTCCCCGGTGGAGTTGTGCATGGGGTGTGTTTGGAACATTTTGTCAACGGCCGACTCCAAAATTCAGCGGTTCCCCATCTCAGCCCAGAAAGCAGGAAGAACAACTTCTGTGGTGTCTTTCAGATGCCTACCGGAGCAATGTAAAAACTACCAGGAGAACTCCTGTCTGGCACCTTCCCCGGTGGAGTTGTGCATGGGGTGTGTTTGGAACATTTTGTCAACGGCCGACTCCAAAATTCAGCGGTTCCCCATCTCAGCCCAGAAAGCAGGTAGAACAACTTTTGTGGTGCCTTTCAGCTGCCTACCAAGGTAGTGTAAAAACTACCAAGAGAACTCCTGTCTGGCACCTTCCGTGGTGGAGTTGTGCATGGGGTGTGTTTGGAACATTTTGTCACCGGCCGACTCCAAAATTCAGCGGTTCCCCATCTCAGCCCAGAAAGCAGGTAGAACAACTTTTGTGGTGCCTTTCAGCTGCCTACCAAGGTAGTGTAAAAACTACCAACAGAATTCGTTCCTGGCACCTTCCCCGGTGGAGTTGTGCATGGGGTGTGTTTGGAACATTTTGTCACCAGCCGACTCCAAAATTCAGCGGTTCCCCATCTCAGCCCAGAAAGCAGGTAGAACAACTTTTGTGGTGTCTTTCAGATGCCTACCAAGGTAGTGTAAAAACTACTAAGAGAACTCCTGTCTGGCACCTTCCCCGGTGGAGTTGTGCATGGGGTGTGTTTGGAACATTTTGTCAACGGCCGACTCCAAAATTCAGCGGTTCCCCATCTCAGCCCAGAAAGCAGGAAGAACAACTTCTGTGGTGTCTTTCAGATGCCTACCGGAGCAATGTAAAAACTACCAGGAGAACTCCTGTCTGGCACCTTCCCCGGTGGAGTTGTGCAGGGGGTGTGTTTGGAACATTTTGTCAACGGCCGACTCCAAAATTCAGCGGTTCCCCATCTCAGCCCAGAAAGCAGGTAGAACATCTTTTGTGGTATCTTTCAGATGCCTACCGGAGCAATGTAAAAACTACCAGGAGAACTCCTGTCTGGCACCTTCCCCGGTGGAGTTGTGCATGGGGTGTGTTTGGAACATTTTGTCAACGGCCGACTCCAAAATTCAGCGGTTCCCCATCTCAGCCCAGAAAGCAGGTAGAACAACTTTTGTGGTGCCTTTCAGCTGCCTACCAAGGTAGTGTAAAAACTACCAACAGAATTCGTTCCTGGCACCTTCCCCGGTGGAGTTGTGCATGGGGTGTGTTTGGAACATTTTGTCACCAGCCGACTCCAAAATTCAGCGGTTCCCCATCTCAGCCCAGAAAGCAGGTAGAACAACTTTTGTGGTGCCTTTCAGATGCCTACCAAGGTAGTGTAAAAACTACCAAGAGAACTCCTGTCTGGCACCTTCCGTGGTGGAGTTGTGCATGGGGTGTGTTTGGAACATTTTGTCACCAGCCGACTCCAAAATTCAGCGGTTCCCCATCTCAGCCCAGAAAGCAGGTAGAACAACTTTTGTGGTGCCTTTCAGATGCCTACCAAGGTAGTGTAAAAACTACTAAGAGGACTCCTGTCTGGCACCTTCCCCGGTGGAGTTGTGCAGGGGGTGTGTTTGGAACATTTTGTCACCGGCCGACTCCAAAATTCAGCGGTTCCCCATCTCAGCCCAGAAAGCAGGTAGAACAACTTTTGTGGTGTCTTTCAAATGCCTACCAAGGTAGTGTAAAAACTACCAGGAGAACTCCTGTCTGGCACCTTCCCCGGTGGAGTTGTGCATGGGGTGTGTTTTGAACATTTTGTCACCGGCCGACTCCAAAATTCAGCGGATCCCCATCTCAGCCCAGAAAGCAGGTAGAACAACTTTTGTGGTGCCTTTCAGCTGCCTACCAAGGTAGTGTAAAAACTACTAAGAGAACTCCTGTCTGGCACCTTCCGTGGTGGAGTTGTGCATGGGGTGTGTTTGGAACATTTTGTCACCGGCCGAGTCCAAAATTCAGCGATTCCCCATCTCAGCCCAGAAAGCAGGTAGAACAACTTTTGTGGTGTCTTTCAGATGCCTACCAAGGTACTGTAAAAACTACCAGGAGAACTCCTGTCTGGCACCTTCCCCGGTGGAGTTGTGCATGGGGTGTGTTTGGAACATTTTGTCAACGGCCGAGTCCAAAATTCAGCGTTTCCCCATCTCAGCCCAGAAAGCAGGTAGAACAACTTTTGTGGTGTCTTTCAGATGCCTACCGGAGCAATGTAAAAACTACCAGGAGAACTCCTGTCTGGCACCTTCCCCGGTGGAGTTGTGCAGGGGGTGTGTTTGGAACATTTTGTCACCGGCCGAGTCCAAAATTCAGCGGTTCCCCATCTCAGCCCAGAAAGCAGGTAGAACATCTTTTGTGGTATCTTTCAGATGCCTATCGGAGCAATGTAAAAACTACCAGGAGAACTCCTGTCTGGCACCTTCCCCGGTGGAGTTGTGCATGGGGTGTGTTTGGAACATTTTGTCAACGGCCGACTCCAAAATTCAGCGGTTCCCCATCTCAGCCCACAAAGCAGGTACAACAACTTTTGTGGTGCCTTTCAGCTGCCTACCAAGGTAGTGTAAAAACTACCAACAGAATTCGTTCCTGGCACCTTCCCCGGTGGAGTTGTGCATGGGGTGTGTTTGGAACATTTTGTCACCAGCCGAGTCCAAAATTCAGCGTTTCCCCATCTCAGCCCAGAAAGCAGGTAGAACAACTTTTGTGGTGTCTTTCAGATGCCTACCAAGGTAGTGTAAAAACTACTAAGAGAACTCCTGTCTGGCACCTTCCCCGGTGGAGTTGTGCATGGGGTGTGTTTGGAACATTTTGTCACCGGCCGAGTCCAAAATTCAGCGTTTCCCCATCTCAGCCCAGAAAGCAGGTAGAACAACTTTTGTGGTGTCTTTCAGATGCCTACCAAGGTAGTGTAAAAACTACCAGGAGAACTCCTGTCTGGCACCTTCCCCGGTGGAGTTGTGCAGGGGGTGTGTTTGGAACATTTTGTCACCAGCCGACTCCAAAATTCAGCGTTTCCCCATCTCAGCCCACAAAGCAGGTAGAACAACTTTTGTGGTGCCTTTCAGCTGCCTACCAAGGTAGTGTAAAAACTACCAAGAGAACTCCTGTCTGGCACCTTCCCCGGTGGAGTTGTGCATGGGGTGTGTTTGGATATTTTGTCACCGGCCGAGTCCAAAATTCAGCGGTTCCCCATCTCAGCCCAGAAAGCAGGAAGAACAACTTTTGTGGTGTCTTTCAAATGCTTACCAAGGTAGTGTAAAAACTACCAAGAGAACTCCTGTCTGGCACCTTCCGTGGTGGAGTTGTGCATGGGGTGTGTTTGGTACATTTTGTCACCAGCCGACTCCAAAATTCAGCGGTTCCCCATCTCAGCCCAGAAAGCAGGAAGAACAACTTTTGTGGTGCCTTTCAAATGCCTACCAAGGTAGTGTAAAAACTACCAAGAGAACTCCTGTCTGGCACCTTCCCCGGTGGAGTTGTGCATGGGGTGTGTTTGGAACATTTTGTCACCGGCCGACTCCAAAATTCAGCGGTTCCCCATCTCAGCCCAGAAAGCAGGAAGAACAACTTTTGTGGTGCCTTTCAGCTGCCTACCGGAGCAATGTAAAAACTACCAGGAGAACTCCTGTCTGGCACCTTCCCCGGTGGAGTTGTGCATGGGGTGTGTTTGGAACATTTTGTCACCGGCCGACTCCAAAATTCAGCGGTTCCCCATCTCAGCCCAGAAAGCAGGTAGAACAACTTTTGTGGTGCCTTTCAGCTGCCTACCAAGGTAGTGTAAAAACTACCAACAGAATTCGTTCCTGGCACCTTCCCCGGTGGAGTTGTGCATGGGGTGTGTTTGGAACATTTTGTCACCAGCCGACTCCAAAATTCAGCGGTTCCCCATCTCAGCCCAGAAAGCAGGTAGAACAACTTTTGTGGTGTCTTTCAGATGCCTACCAAGGTAGTGTAAAAACTACTAAGAGAACTCCTGTCTGGCACCTTCCCCGGTGGAGTTGTGCATGGGGTGTGTTTGGAACATTTTGTCACCGGCCGAGTCCAAAATTCAGCGATTCCCCATCTCAGCCCAGAAAGCAGGTAGAACAACTTTTGTGGTGTCTTTCAGATGCCTACCGGAGCAATGTAAAAACTACCAGGAGAACTCCTGTCTGGCACCTTCCCCGGTGGAGTTGTGCATGGGGTGTGTTTGGAACATTTTGTCACCGGCCGAGTCCAAAATTCAGCGGTTCCCCATCTCAGCCCAGAAAGCAGGAAGAACAACTTTTGTGGTGCCTTTCAGCTGCCTACCAAGGTAGTGTAAAAACTACCAAGAGAACTCCTGTCTGGCACCTTCCCCGGTGGAGTTGTGCATGGGGTGTGTTTGGAACACTTTGTCACCGGCCGACTCCAAAATTCAGCGGTTCCCCATCTCAGCCCAGAAAGCAGGTACAACAACTTTTGTGGTGCCTTTCAGCTGCCTACCAAGGTAGTGTAAAAACTACCAAGAGAACTCCTGTCTGGCACCTTCCCCGGTGGAGTTGTGCATGGGGTGTGTTTGGAACATTTTGTCAACGGCCGACTCCAAAATTCAGCGGTTCCCCATCTCAGCCCAGAAAGCAGGTAGAACAACTTTTGTGGTGTCTTTCAAATGCCTACCAAGGTAGTGTAAAAACTACCAAGAGAACTCCTGTCTGGCACCTTCCGTGGTGGAGTTGTGCATGGGGTGTGTTTTGAACATTTTGTCACCGGCCGACTCCAAAATTCAGCGGTTCCCCATCTCAGCCCAGAAAGCAGGTAGAACAACTTTTGTGGTGCCTTTCAGCTGCCTACCAAGGTAGTGTAAAAACTACTAAGAGAACTCCTGTCTGGCACCTTCCCCGGTGGAGTTGTGCATGGGGTGTGTTTGGAACATTTTGTCACCGGCCGAGTCCAAAATTCAGCGATTCCCCATCTCAGCCCAGAAAGCAGGTAGAACAACTTCTGTGGTGTCTTTCAGATGCCTACCAAGGTACTGTAAAAACTACCAGGAGAACTCCTGTCTGGCACCTTCCCCGGTGGAGTTGTGCATGGGGTGTGTTTGGAACATTTTGTCACCGGCCGAGTCCAAAATTCAGCGGTTCCCCATCTCAGCCCAGAAAGCAGGTAGAACAACTTTTGTGGTGTCTTTCAGATGCCTACCGGAGCAATGTAAAAACTACCAAGAGAACTCCTGTCTGGCACCTTCCCCGGTGGAGTTGTGCAGGGGGTGTGTTTGGAACATTTTGTCAACGGCCGACTCCAAAATTCAGCGGTTCCCCATCTCAGCCCACAAAGCAGGTACAACAACTTTTGTGGTGCCTTTCAGCTGCCTACCAAGGTAGTGTAAAAACTACCAACAGAATTCGTTCCTGGCACCTTCCCCGGTGGAGTTGTGCATGGGGTGTGTTTGGAACATTTTGTCACCGGCCGACTCCAAAATTCAGCGGTTCCCCATCTCAGCCCACAAAGCAGGTACAACAACTTTTGTGGTGCCTTTCAGCTGCCTACCAAGGTAGTGTAAAAACTACCAACAGAATTCGTTCCTGGCACCTTCCCCGGTGGAGTTGTGCATGGGGTGTGTTTGGAACATTTTGTCACCGGCCGAGTCCAAAATTCAGCGTTTCCCCATCTCAGCCCAGAAGCAGGAAGAACAACTTTTGTGGTGCCTTTCAAATGCTTACCAAGGTAGTGTAAAAACTACCAGGAGAACTCCTGTCTGGCACCCTTCCCCGGTGGAGTTGTGCATGGGGTGTGTTTGGAACATTTTGTCACCAGCCGACTCCAAAATTCAGCGGTTCCCCATCTCAGCCCAGAAAGCAGGAAGAACAACTTTTGTGGTGCCTTTCAAATGCCTACCAAGGTAGTGTAAAAACTACCAAGAGAACTCCTGTCTGGCACCTTCCGTGGTGGAGTTGTGCATGGGGTGTGTTTGGAACATTTTGTCACCGGCCGACTCCAAAATTCAGCGGTTCCCCATCTCAGCCCAGAAAGCAGGAAGAACAACTTTTGTGGTGCCTTTCAGATGCCTACCAAGGTAGTGTAAAAACTACCAAGAGAACTCCTGTCTGGCACCTTCCCCGGTGGAGTTGTGCATGGGGTGTGTTTGGAACATTTTGTCACCGGCCGAGTCCAAAATTCAGCGGTTCCCCATCTCAGCCCAGAAAGCAGGTAGAACAACTTTTGTGGTGCCTTTCAAATGCCTACCAAGGTAGTGTAAAAACTACCAAGAGAACTCCTGTCTGGCACCTTCCGTGGTGGAGTTGTGCATGGGGTGTGTTTGGAACATTTTGTCACCGGCCGAGTCCAAAATTCAGCGGTTCCCCATCTCAGCCCAGAAAGCAGGAAGAACAACTTTTGTGGTGCCTTTCAGATGCCTACCAAGGTAGTGTAAAAACTACCAAGAGAACTCCTGTCTGGCACCTTCCCCGGTGGAGTTGTGCATGGGGTGTGTTTGGAACATTTTGTCACCAGCCGAGTCCAAAATTCAGCGTTTCCCCATCTCAGCCCAGAAAGCAGGTAGAACAACTTTTGTGGTGTCTTTCAGATGCCTACCAAGGTAGTGTAAAAACTACTAAGAGAACTCCTGTCTGGCACCTTCCCCGGTGGAGTTGTGCATGGGGTGTGTTTGGAACATTTTGTCACCGGCCGAGTCCAAAATTCAGCGATTCCCCATCTCAGCCCAGAAAGCAGGTAGAACAACTTTTGTGGTGCCTTTCAGCTGCCTACCAAGGTAGTGTAAAAACTACCAAGAGAACTCCTTTCTGGCACCTTCCGCGGTGGAGTTGTGCATGGGGTGTGTTTGGAACATTTTGTCACCGGCCGAGTCCAAAATTCAGCGGTTCCCCATCTCAGCCCAGAAAGCAGGTAGAACAACTTTTGTGGTGCCTTTCAGCTGCCTACCAAGGTAGTGTAAAAACTACCAAGAGAACTCCTGTCTGGCACCTTCCCCGGTGGAGTTGTGCATGGGGTGTGTTTGGAACATTTTGTCACCGGCCGTCTCCAAAATTCAGCGGTTCCCCATCTCAGCCCAGAAAGCAGGTAGAACAACTTTTGTGGTGCCTTTCAGCTGCCTACCAAGGTAGTGTAAAAACTACGAAGAGAACTCCTGTCTGGCACCTTCCCCGGTGGAGTTGTGCATGGGGTGTGTTTGGAACATTTTGTCACCGGCCGAGTCCAAAATTCAGCGGTTCCCCATCTCAGCCCAGAAAGCAGGAAGAACAACTTTTGTGGTGTCTTTCAGATGCCTACCAAGGTAGTGTAAAAACTACCAGGAGAACTCCTGTCTGGCACCTTCCCCGGTGGAGTTGTGCATGGGGTGTGTTTGGAACATTTTGTCAACGGCCGAGTCCAAAATTCAGCGGTTCCCCATCTCAGCCCAGAAAGCAGGTAGAACAACTTTTGTGGTGTCTTTCAGATGCCTACCGGAGCAATGTAAAAACTACCAGGAGAACTCCTGTCTGGCACCTTCCCCGGTGGAGTTGTGCAGGGGGTGTGTTTGGAACATTTTGTCACCGGCCGAGTCCAAAATTCAGCGTTTCCCCATCTCAGCCCAGAAAGCAGGTAGAACATCTTTTGTGGTATCTTTCAGATGCCTACCGGAGCAATGTAAAAACTACCAGGAGAACTCCTGTCTGGCACCTTCCCCGGTGGAGTTGTGCAGGGGGTGTGTTTGGAACATTTTGTCACCAGCCGAGTCCAAAATTCAGCGGTTCCCCATCTCAGCCCACAAAGCAGGTAGAACAACTTTTGTGGTGCCTTTCAGCTGCCTACCAAGGTAGTGTAAAAACTACCAACAGAATTCGTTCCTGACACCTTCCCCGGTGGAGCTGTGCATGGGGTGTGTTTGGAACATTTTGTCACCAGCCGACTCCAAAATTCAGCGGTTCCCCATCTCAGCCCAGAAAGCAGGAAGAACAACTTTTGTGGTGTCTTTCAGATGCCTACCGGAGCAATGTAAAAACTACCAGGAGAACTCCTGTCTGGCACCTTCCCCGGTGGAGTTGTGCAGGGGGTGTGTTTGGAACATTTTGTCACCGGCCGAGTCCAAAATTCAGCGGTTCCCCATCTCAGCCCAGAAAGCAGGTAGAACAACTTTTGTGGTGCCTTTCAGCTGCCTACCAAGGTAGTGTAAAAACTACCAAGAGAACTCTTGTCTGGCACCTTCCCCGGTGGAGTTGTGCATGGGGTGTGTTTGGAACACTTTGTCACCGGCCGACTCCAAAATTCAGCGGTTCCCCATCTCAGCCCAGAAAGCAGGTACAACAACTTTTGTGGTGCCTTTCAGCTGCCTACCAAGGTAGTGTAAAAACTACCAAGAGAACTCCTGTCTGGCACCTTCCCCGGTGGAGTTGTGCATGGGGTGTGTTTGGAACATTTTGTCAACGGCCGACTCCAAAATTCAGCGGTTCCCCATCTCAGCCCAGAAAGCAGGTAGAACAACTTTTGTGGTGTCTTTCAAATGCCTACCAAGGTAGTGTAAAAACTACCAAGAGAACTCCTGTCTGGCACCTTCCGTGGTGGAGTTGTGCATGGGGTGTGTTTTGAACATTTTGTCACCGGCCGACTCCAAAATTCAGCGGTTCCCCATCTCAGCCCAGAAAGCAGGTAGAACAACTTTTGTGGTGCCTTTCAGCTGCCTACCAAGGTAGTGTAAAAACTACTAAGAGAACTCCTGTCTGGCACCTTCCCCGGTGGAGTTGTGCATGGGGTGTGTTTGGAACATTTTGTCACCGGCCGAGTCCAAAATTCAGCGATTCCCCATCTCAGCCCAGAAAGCAGGTAGAACAACTTCTGTGGTGTCTTTCAGATGCCTACCAAGGTACTGTAAAAACTACCAGGAGAACTCCTGTCTGGCACCTTCCCCGGTGGAGTTGTGCATGGGGTGTGTTTGGAACATTTTGTCACCGGCCGAGTCCAAAATTCAGCGGTTCCCCATCTCAGCCCAGAAAGCAGGTAGAACAACTTTTGTGGTGTCTTTCAGATGCCTACCGGAGCAATGTAAAAACTACCAAGAGAACTCCTGTCTGGCACCTTCCCCGGTGGAGTTGTGCAGGGGGTGTGTTTGGAACATTTTGTCACCGGCCGAGTCCAAAATTCAGCGGTTCCCCATCTCAGCCCAGAAAGCAGGTAGAACATCTTTTGTGGTATCTTTCAGATGCCTACCGGAGCAATGTAAAAACTACCGGGAGAACTCCTGTCTGGCACCTTCCCCGGTGGAGTTGTGCATGGGGTGTGTTTGGAACATTTTGTCAACGGCCGACTCCAAAATTCAGCGGTTCCCCATCTCAGCCCACAAAGCAGGTACAACAACTTTTGTGGTGCCTTTCAGCTGCCTACCAAGGTAGTGTAAAAACTACCAACAGAATTCGTTCCTGGCACCTTCCCCGGTGGAGTTGTGCATGGGGTGTGTTTGGAACATTTTGTCACCGGCCGAGTCCAAAATTCAGCGTTTCCCCATCTCAGCCCAGAAAGCAGGAAGAACAACTTTTGTGGTGCCTTTCAAATGCTTACCAAGGTAGTGTAAAAACTACCAGGAGAACTCCTGTCTGGCACCTTCCCCGGTGGAGTTGTGCATGGGGTGTGTTTGGAACATTTTGTCACCAGCCGACTCCAAAATTCAGCGGTTCCCCATCTCAGCCCAGAAAGCAGGAAGAACAACTTTTGTGGTGCCTTTCAAATGCCTACCAAGGTAGTGTAAAAACTAACAAGAGAACTCCTGTCTGGCACCTTCCCCGGTGGAGTTGTGCATGGGGTGTGTTTGGAACATTTTGTCACCGGCCGACTCCAAAATTCAGCGGTTCCCCATCTCAGCCCAGAAAGCAGGAAGAACAACTTTTGTGGTGCCTTTCAGATGCCTACCAAGGTAGTGTAAAAACTACCAAGAGAACTCCTGTCTGGCACCTTCCCCGGTGGAGTTGTGCATGGGGTGTGTTTGGAACATTTTGTCACCGGCCGACTCCAAAATTCAGCGGTTCCCCATCTCAGCCCAGAAAGCAGGTAGAACAACTTTTGTGGTGTCTTTCAGCTGCCTACCAAGGTAGTGTAAAAACTACCAAGAGAACTCCTGTCTGGCACCTTCCCCGGTGGAGTTGTGCATGGGGTGTGTTTGGAACATTTTGTCACCGGCCGAGTCCAAAATTCAGCGGTTCCCCATCTCAGCCCAGAAAGCAGGAAGAACAACTTTTGTGGTGCCTTTCAAATGCCTACCAAGGTAGTGTAAAAACTACCAAGAGAACTCCTGTCTGGCACCTTCCGTGGTGGAGTTGTGCATGGGGTGTGTTTGGAACATTTTGTCACCGGCCGAGTCCAAAATTCAGCGGTTCCCCATCTCAGCCCAGAAAGCAGGAAGAACAACTTTTGTGGTGCCTTTCAGATGCCTACCAAGGTAGTGTAAAAACTACCAAGAGAACTCCTGTCTGGCACCTTCCCCGGTGGAGTTGTGCATGGGGTGTGTTTGGAACATTTTGTCAACGGCCGAGTCCAAAATTCAGCGGTTCCCCATCTCAGCCCAGAAAGCAGGTAGAACAACTTTTGTGGTGTCTTTCAGATGCCTACCAAGGTAGTGTAAAAACTACCAGGAGAACTCCTGTCTGGCACCTTCCCCGGTGGAGTTGTGCATGGGGTGTGTTTGGAACATTTTGTCACCGGCCGAGTCCAAAATTCAGCGGTTCCCCATCTCAGCCCAGAAAGCAGGTAGAACATCTTTTGTGGTATCTTTCAGATGCCTACCGGAGCAATGTAAAAACTACCAGGAGAACTCCTGTCTGGCACCTTCCCCGGTGGAGTTGTGCAGGGGGTGTGTTTGGAACATTTTGTCACCAGCCGAGTCCAAAATTCAGCGGTTCCCCATCTCAGCCCACAAAGCAGGTAGAACAACTTTTGTGGTGCCTTTCAGCTGCCTACCAAGGTAGTGTAAAAACTACCAACAGAATTCGTTCCTGGCACCTTCCCCGGTGGAGCTGTGCATGGGGTGTGTTTGGAACATTTTGTCACCAGCCGACTCCAAAATTCAGCGGTTCCCCATCTCAGCCCAGAAAGCAGGTAGAACAACTTTTGTGGTGTCTTTCAGATGCCTACCGGAGCAATGTAAAAACTACCAGGAGAACTCCTGTCTGGCACCTTCCCCGGTGGAGTTGTGCAGGGGGTGTGTTTGGAACATTTTGTCACCGGCCGAGTCCAAAATTCAGCGGTTCCCCATCTCAGCCCAGAAAGCAGGTAGAACAACTTTTGTGGTGCCTTTCAGCTGCCTACCAAGGTAGTGTAAAAACTACCAAGAGAACTCTTGTCTGGCACCTTCCCCGGTGGAGTTGTGCATGGGGTGTGTTTGGAACATTTTGTCAACGGCCGAGTCCAAAATTCAGCGGTTCCCCATCTCAGCCCAGAAAGCAGGTAGAACAACTTTTGTGGTGCCTTTCAGCTGCCTACCAAGGTAGTGTAAAAACTACCAGGAGAACTCCTGTCTGGCACCTTCCCCGGTGGAGTTGTGCAGGGGGTGTGTTTGGAACATTTTGTCACCGGCCGAGTCCAAAATTCAGCGGTTCCCCATCTCAGCCCAGAAAGCAGGTAGAACAACTTTTGTGGTGCCTT
Source organism: Falco cherrug (assembly GCF_023634085.1). NCBI lineage: Eukaryota > Metazoa > Chordata > Aves > Falconiformes > Falconidae > Falco > Falco cherrug. The sequence goes on from NW_026599434.1 coordinate 2,213,697, forward strand.
TCAGCTGCCTACCAAGGTAGTGTAAAAACTACCAAGAGAACTCTTGTCTGGCACCTTCCCCGGTGGAGTTGTGCATGGGGTGTGTTTGGAACATTTTGTCAACGGCCGAGTCCAAAATTCAGCGGTTCCCCATCTCAGCCCAGAAAGCAGGAAGAACAACTTTTGTGGTGCCTTTCAGCTGCCTACCAAGGTAGTGTAAAAACTACCAACAGAATTCGTTCCTGGCACCTTCCCGGGTGGAGTTGTGCATGGGGTGTGTTTGGAACACTTTGTCACCGGCCGAGTCCAAAATTCAGCGGTTCCCCATCTCAGCCCAGAAAGCAGGAAGAACAACTTTTGTGGTGCCTTTCAGCTGCCTACCAAGGTAGTGTAAAAACTACCAGGAGAACTCCTGTCTGGCACCTTCCCCGGTGGAGTTGTGCAGGGGGTGTGTTTGGAACATTTTGTCACCGGCCGAGTCCAAAATTCAGCGGTTCCCCATCTCAGCCCAGAAAGCAGGTAGAACAACTTTTGTGGTGCCTTTCAGCTGCCTACCAAGGTAGTGTAAAAACTACCAAGAGAACTCCTGTCTGGCACCTTCCCGGGTGGAGTTGTGCATGGGGTGTGTTTGGAACACTTTGTCACCGGCCGAGTCCAAAATTCAGCGGTTCCCCATCTCAGCCCAGAAAGCAGGAAGAACAACTTTTGTGGTGCCTTTCAGCTGCCTACCAAGGTAGTGTAAAAACTACCAGGAGAACTCCTGTCTGGCACCTTCCCCGGTGGAGTTGTGCAGGGGGTGTGTTTGGAACATTTTGTCACCGGCCGAGTCCAAAATTCAGCGTTTCCCCATCTCAGCCCAGAAAGCAGGTAGAACAACTTTTGTGGTGTCTTTCAGATGCCTACCGGAGCAATGTAAAAACTACCAGGAGAACTCCTGTCTGGCACCTTCCCCGGTGGAGTTGTGCAGGGGGTGTGTTTGGAACATTTTGTCACCGGCCGAGTCCAAAATTCAGCGATTCCCCATCTCAGCCCAGAAAGCAGGGACAACAACTTTTCTTGTGCCTTTCAGCTGCCTACCAAGGTAGTGTAAATCTACCAAGAGAACTCCTTTCTGGCACCTTCCGCGGTGGAGTTGTGCATGGGGTGTGTTTGGAACATTTTGTCACCGGCCGAGTCCAAAATTCAGCGGTTCCCCATCTCAGCCCAGAAAGCAGGTAGAACAACTTTTGTGGTGCCTTTCAGCTGCCTACCAAGGTAGTGTAAAAACTACCAAGAGAACTCCTGTCTGGCACCTTCCCCGGTGGAGTTGTGCATGGGGTGTGTTTGGAACATTTTGTCACCGGCCGACTCCAAAATTCAGCGGTTCCCCATCTCAGCCCAGAAAGCAGGAAGAACAACTTTTGTGGTGCCTTTCAGCTGCCTACCAAGGTAGTGTAAAAACTACCAGGAGAACTCCTGTCTGGCACCTTCCCCGGTGGAGTTGTGCATGGGGTGTGTTTGGAACATTTTGTCACCGGCCGAGTCCAAAATTCAGCGGTTCCCCATCTCAGCCCAGAAAGCAGGTAGAACATCTTTTGTGGTATCTTTCAGATGCCTACCGGAGCAATGTAAAAACTACCAGGAGAACTCCTGTCTGGCACCTTCCCCGGTGGAGTTGTGCAGGGGGTGTGTTTGGAACATTTTGTCACCAGCCGAGTCCAAAATTCAGCGGTTCCCCATCTCAGCCCACAAAGCAGGTACAACAACTTTTGTGGTGCCTTTCAGATGCCTACCAAGGTAGTGTAAAAACTACCAACAGAATTCGTTCCTGGCACCTTCCCCGGTGGAGCTGTGCATGGGGTGTGTTTGGAACATTTTGTCACCAGCCGACTCCAAAATTCAGCGGTTCCCCATCTCAGCCCAGAAAGCAGGTAGAACAACTTTTGTGGTGCCTTTCAGCTGCCTACCAAGGTAGTGTAAAAACTACCAAGAGAACTCTTGTCTGGCACCTTCCCCGGTGGAGTTGTGCATGGGGTGTGTTTGGAACATTTTGTCAACGGCCGAGTCCAAAATTCAGCGGTTCCCCATCTCAGCCCAGAAAGCAGGTAGAACAACTTTTGTGGTGCCTTTCAGCTGCCTACCAAGGTAGTGTAAAAACTACCAAGAGAACTCTTGTCTGGCACCTTCCCCGGTGGAGTTGTGCATGGGGTGTGTTTGGAACATTTTGTCAACGGCCGAGTCCAAAATTCAGCGGTTCCCCATCTCAGCCCAGAAAGCAGGTAGAACAACTTTTGTGGTGCCTTTCAGATGCCTACCAAGGTAGTGTAAAAACTACCAAGAGAACTCCTGTCTGGCACCTTCCCCGGTGGTGTTGTGCATGGGGTGTGTTTGGAACATTTTGTCACCGGCCGAGTCCAAAATTCAGCGGTTCCCCATCTCAGCCCAGAAAGCAGGTAGAACAACTTTTGTGGTGTCTTTCAGATGCCTACCGGAGCAATGTAAAAACTACCAGGAGAACTCCTGTCTGGCACCTTCCCCGGTGGAGTTGTGCATGGGGTGTGTTTGGAACATTTTGTCACCGTCCGAGTCCAAAATTCAGCGGTTCCCCATCTCAGCCCAGAAAGCAGGTAGAACAACTTTTGTGGTGTCTTTCAGATGCCTACAAAGGCAGTGTAAAAACTACCAGGAGAACTCCTGTCTGGCACCTTCCGTGGTGGAGTTGTGCATGGGGTGTGTTTGGAACATTTTGTCACCAGCCGAGTCTAAAATTCAGCGTTTCCTCATCTCAGCCCAGAAAGCAGGTAGAACAACTTTTGTGGTGTCTTTCAGATGCCTACCGGAGCAATGTAAAAACTACCAGGAGAACTCCTGTCTGGCACCTTCCCCGGTGGAGTTGTGCAGGGGGTGTGTTTGGAACATTTTGTCACCAGCCGAGTCCAAAATTCAGCGGTTCCCCATCTCAGCCCAGAAAGCAGGTAGAACAAGTTTTGTGGTGTCTTTCAGCTGCCTACCAAGGTAGTGTAAAAACTACCAGGAGAACTCCTGTCTGGCACCTTCCCCGGTGGTGTTGTGCATGGGGTGTGTTTGGAACATTTTGTCACCGGCCGAGTCCAAAATTCAGCGGTTCCCCATCTCAGCCCAGAAAGCAGGTAGAACAACTTTTGTGGTGTCTTTCAGATGCCTACCGGAGCAATGTAAAAACTACCAGGAGAACTCCTGTCTGGCACCTTCCCCGGTGGAGTTGTGCAGGGGGTGTGTTTGGAACATTTTGTCACCAGCCGACTCCAAAATTCAGCGGTTCCCCATCTCAGCCCACAAAGCAGGGACAACAACTTTTCTTGTGCCTTTCAGCTGCCTACCAAGGTAGTGTAAATCTACCAAAAGAATTCGTTCCTGGCACCTTCCCCGGTGGAGTTGTGCATGGGGTGTCTGTGGAACATTTTGTCACCGGCCGACTCCAAAATTCAGCGATTCCCCATCTCAGCCCAGAAAGCAGGTAGAACAACTTCTGTGGTGTCTTTCAGCTGCCTACCAAGGTAGTGTAAAAACTACCAGGAGAACTCCTGTCTGGCACCTTCCGTGGTGGAGTTGTGCATGGGGTGTGTTTGGAACATTTTGTCACCGGCCGACTCCAAAATTCAGCGGTTCCCCATCTCAGCCCAGAAAGCAGGAAGAACAACTTTTGTGGTGCCTTTCAGCTGCCTACCAAGGTAGTGTAAAAACTACCAGGAGAACTCCTGTCTGGCACCTTCCCCGGTGGAGTTGTGCATGGGGTGTGTTTGGAACATTTTGTCACCGGCCGAGTCCAAAATTCAGCGGTTCCCCATCTCAGCCCAGAAAGCAGGTAGAACAACTTTTGTGGTGCCTTTCAGCTGCCTACCAAGGTAGTGTAAAAACTACCAAGAGAACTCTTGTCTGGCACCTTCCCCGGTGGAGTTGTGCATGGGGTGTGTTTGGAACATTTTGTCAACGGCCGAGTCCAAAATTCAGCGGTTCCCCATCTCAGCCCAGAAAGCAGGTAGAACAAACTTTGTGGTGTCTTTCAGATGCCTACAAAGGCAGTGTAAAAACTACCAGGAGAACTCCTGTCTGGCACCTTCCGTGGTGGAGTTGTGCATGGGGTGTGTTTGGAACATTTTGTCACCGGCCGAGTCCAAAATTCAGCTGTTCCCCATCTCAGCCCAGAAAGCAGGTAGAACAACTTTTGTGGTGTCTTTCAGATGCCTACCGGAGCAATATAAAAACTACCAGGAGAACTCCTGTCTGGCACCTTCCCCGGTGGAGTTGTGCATGGGGTGTGTTTGGAACATTTTGTCACCGGCCGAGTCCAAAATTCAGCGGTTCCCCATCTCAGCCCAGAAAGCAGGTAGAACAACTTTTGTGGTGCCTTTCAGCTGCCTACCGGAGCAATGTAAAAAACTACCAGGAGAACTCCTGTCTGGCACCTTCCCCGGTGGAGTTGTGCATGGGGTGTGTTTGGAACATTTTGTCACCAGCCGACTCCAAAATTCAGCAGTTCCCCATCTCAGCCCACAAAGCAGGTACAACAACTTTTCTTGTGCCTTTCAGCTGCCTACCAAGGTAGTGTAAATCTACCAAAAGAATTCGTTCCTGGCACCTTCCCCGGTGGAGTTGTGCATGGGGTGTCTGTGGAACATTTTGTCACCGGCCGACTCCAAAATTCAGCGGTTCCCCATCTCAGCCCACAAAGCAGGAAGAACAACTTTTGTGGTGCCTTTCAGCTGCCTACCAAGGTAGTGTAAAAACTACCAGGAGAACTCCTGTCTGGCACCTTCCCCGGTGGAGTTGTGCAGGGGGTGTGTTTGGAACATTTTGTCACCGGCCGACTCCAAAATTCAGCGGTTCCCCATCTCAGCCCAGAAAGCAGGTAGAACAACTTTTGTGGTGCCTTTCAGCTGCCTACCAAGGTAGTGTAAAAACTACCAAGAGAACTCTTGTCTGGCACCTTCCCCGGTGGAGTTGTGCATGGGGTGTGTTTGGAACATTTTGTCAACGGCCGAGTCCAAAATTCAGCGGTTCCCCATCTCAGCCCAGAAAGCAGGTAGAACAACTTTTGTGGTGCCTTTCAGATGCCTACCAAGGTAGTGTAAAAACTACCAAGAGAACTCCTGTCTGGCACCTTCCCCGGTGGAGTTGTGCATGGGGTGTGTTTGGAACATTTTGTCACCAGCCGACTCCAAAGTTCAGCGGTTCCCCATCTCAGCCCAGAAAGCAGGTAGAACAACTTTTGTGGTGCCTTTCAGATGCCTACCAAGGTAGTGTAAATCTACCAAAAGAATTCGTTCCTGGCACCTTCCCCGGTGGAGTTGTGCATGGGGTGTCTGTGGAACATTTTGTCACCGGCCGACTCCAAAATTCAGCGATTCCCCATCTCAGCCCAGAAAGCAGGTAGAACAACTTCTGTGGTGTCTTTCAGATGCCTACCAAGGTAGTGTAAAAACTACCAGGAGAACTCCTGTCTGGCACCTTCCGTGGTGGAGTTGTGCATGGGGTGTGTTTGGAACATTTTGTCACCGGCCGACTCCAAAATTCAGCGGTTCCCCATCTCAGCCCAGAAAGCAGGAAGAACAACTTTTGTGGTGCCTTTCAAATGCTTACCAAGGTAGTGTAAAAACTACCAGGAGAACTCCTGTCTGGCACCTTCCCCGGTGGAGTTGTGCATGGGGTGTGTTTGGAACATTTTGTCACCGGCCGAGTCCAAAATTCAGCGGTTCCCCATCTCAGCCCAGAAAGCAGGAAGAACAACTTTTGTGGTGCCTTTCAGCTGCCTACCAAGGTAGTGTAAAAACTACCAAGAGAACTCCTGTCTGGCACCTTCCCCGGTGGAGTTGTGCATGGGGTGTGTTTGGAACACTTTGTCACGGCCGAGTCCAAAATTCAGCGGTTCCCCATCTCAGCCCAGAAAGCAGGTAGAAACAACTTTTGTGGTGTCTTTCAGATGCCTACCAAGGTAGTGTAAAAACTACCAGGAGAACTCCTGTCTGGCACCTTCCCCGGTGGAGTTGTGCATGGGGTGTGTTTGGAACATTTTGTCAGCAGCCGACTCCAAAATTCAGCGTTTCCCCATCTCAGCCCAGAAAGCAGGTAGAACAACTTTTGTGGTGCCTTTCAGCTGCCTACCAAGGTAGTGTAAAAACTACCAACAGAACTCCTGTCTGGCACCTTCCCCGGTGGAATTGTGCATGGGGTGTGTTTGGAACATTTTGTCACCAGCCGAGTCCAAAATTCAGCGATTCCCCATCTCAGCCCAGAAAGCAGGTAGAACAACTTTTGTGGTGTCTTTCAGATGCCTACAAAGGCAGTGTAAAAACTACCAGGAGAACTC